>NC_090921.1:264323744-265523744 GCF_040938575.1 Ambystoma mexicanum
GACAGTAACATTTCACCTTTGGTACAAGCCTGTACTACACAGTTAAAGTGGTAGCAGTAGCAGAGCAGCCAGACTTATCTCAAGAGTAAGGGAGCAGTATCAAATAGTTACACAAAGGACAGCAATTACTATGATTCAAGCAAACACTGACTCATGGTTTTCAAGTAAAAGAATATACATTTATTTTACTCTTCAGTTTTATAACAGTTCACTCTCTAAGCAGTTTAAAAATCACACTCTTAATACACCACACAACTCCCAATAAGTTCCAGACAAGTTAAGCTCACAAAATGAAGTGGTAGCAAAATGGCACTGTAGCAATTTAAAACAGAGGGAAAGACAAAGTTAATAAACATTGAACCACACCAACAGGTTAAGTACTCAGGGCAATTGAGCAAGAGGAGCTGCAATGACAGAATCAGTGAAAAAAGGCTTAGGGCCAAAGTCAATAGGACAAAAGTCTTTTTCTTAAGATCACACGGTTCAGGGTACTTCGCAGTAAGGTTCGTGCCACGGATTCCGGACGAGGTTGGTTGGCAGAAAAGTTAGTTCAAAGAGAAGGGAAGGACAAGCCCTCGGATTGGAGAAAGATTTCACACACTATGACCGCGGCTGAACGAAACAAACAACCGGATTTGCAGAGTACCTTAAAACAGAGAGGGAGCTGTAGCTGAGGCAGACGTTCCTGGTAGTTCCTGCAGGCTCACAGTTCCTGAAAGACTGTTGGACTGACAAGAAGTTGGAAGACTGGAGGGTCCTGCACTACCGGGGAAGAAACCAGCAGCAGAGCAAAGCAACGAATAAAAGGTGCGCTCCTTAAAGCCCAAGCAGGGTTCCTGGCTAGCTGTCATGATCTCTGCTTCCAAAAGATCAGGACTTGCCCGACTCCCTTGGAAGCAGACCCATAACCCCGGTTCTGAGTGCCAGCCAGTCCCAAATGGGACCTTTTGGACCCTGTCCTGGCGCCAGTGGCACCAGGCTCATAAAGATGCCCAGTCGCAGCGCTGGAAGCGCCGGGCTCATAATGCTTGGGTGGATTTACCTGCAGCAGACCATGCTGCTTACTTACCTGCCAGTTGAACCCCTGATCCTCTTCTGTTTGGGACTACTTTTCCTGTTGGGTGGGGCAGGAGCCACTCCCTAGGTTCAGAACACTGGAACTCTTCTGGAAAGCAGGAACTCTTTTCTTACCTAGGCGTGGCTGTGGAAGGAGACACCTAAGCACTACAGGAGGCTATTTAAACCACACCCGATGGATGAATCTTGCTTTGCGTTATTCTGCATTCTCTGCAGCAGAACGCTCATCGTGTCTTCTGCTTCTGATCCTGGGCCTAAGGGAACAAAGGCTTACCATCCTGGAATCCAGTCTTCAGCAGCACCTGTAAAGACAAAGAAAGAACAGGTTAGCACTACGGTCTTCAGTGGCAGCGCATCTCTTACCTGGTCCATCGGCTGTCACCAACGCCTCGCGCTGCATTCCGGCATCTGAAAGACAAAGGCTTACCTACTCTTCGCATGCTCCGGAGGTCTTCGCACTGCATTCCGGCATCTGAAAGACAAAAGCTTACCAGCTCTTCGCACGCTCCGGAGGCCTTCGGCGCTGCATCCCGCATCTGAAAGACAAAAGAAGGTGCGTTTAAAGACATTGGGCAACTTTATTACTCACGTGCCATTACTCCTTCCCACGCCGAATCCAGTGGGTATTCCAGCACCCTTCAGCTTCTCTAAAGCTCCGAACTTGTACCTGCAAGATAAAAGGGACAGTTAGTGCGCATCGTGAAGCAGGCTACAAGCGCTCACTTACGTGCTTCCAGGCGCTTCTATTCCTCACGCAGGTTCGATCCTCAACTCTCATCAGCCCGCCATCTGCCATCGCCGGAACCCTGCAAAACAAGAGATATCATTACAAAAGACTTTTAAGACACTTGAAGTGCCCAGAACTTACCGTTCGTGCAGTTAACGACGGACAGCAGTCCTCTGAGGTCAAGAGGCCTGCACCCTTATCCAGTGAAGAAACTGGTTACGGCACCCTGCCCCGAGGCAGATGGAGAGCTCGGCGTTCACTTACCTAAGGTGGGGGTGTTAACCTTTGGGGTTCTTCTAGGAGAAGAGAAAGGGAAGAGGAGAGAGGCACCCAATAACCCCAGTTCATTAATCCCATATTTTCTATCTGCAGACATCTTACTCTTCGAGTCAGACATACAGTGCACAGAGGTCCAGCCCAAAGAGCCAACCGTGTGTTACACATCACCTTTGAAGATACGGCATTCACCCAGTCAAGACCGGCGCCTCGGCGGGAATCAGGTGAGCGTTACACTATCCGGCCCACTGTAGCTCTGTACAGTGAATTCGACCAGAGGAGGGGTCCTGGCTTGAAGTTTGGGCAAACTGGTTGGTCCCACCAGCTCAAGGGAAGAAGTTTCCTGGAGGATCTTCTCTGTCGTCGGATTCTGAGGATTCAGACCTGCAGCAGGGCTTCACCGTGCGGTTCAGTCGTTGTAGGGATCCTCTTCTGTCAGCTCCTCGTTGGTCCTTTCGTTCCAGTGACGACTCTGCTCTTCCAGTCCCAGAGACCTGCTTTTTATGCAGTTTTCCCCCTTTCATACAGCCTGGCTGTCAATCACAAAGCAGGGTGGCTGACCTGGCAAGGACAGTCACCCAGCCAATCAAACAGGAGTGCGACTTGGGTTACCAAGCGAACCCGTGGCAGGGGTCCTAAAACCCCAGACTTTCAGGCGCCTAAAGGAGGGCTTCTGTGCAGAAGCCCGCGAATAGACGACGAACAAAGGGACCATACCTGGTTTGGCGCACAGAGTAAAAAACGAGAAAGACATTTACAAAAACAAATGGTGAATAAACCCAGCCGGAACCGTAATAAAATATATATGGTCAAGCGGGTTTGTTTGAGGCTAATATAATAGCCTAAAACAATACCATGGTTAATAGATAACCGCGGTATAAAAAACAGGGTAGATACCACTGCCACCAGCCAAGTCTTAGTGTAAAGGGAGCGAAACAATGCTCCAAGAGACACAAACAAAAATGGATAAGAATTATCCCTTTCCAATACTCCATGTAAGATGGGTTGTACTGGGTCTGTGGTTTAAAGTGACTATCATCAAGTTAATGGCAACTCTATCTTTTCTGGGGGACAGTAGTCAGCCCCAGAGAATGGAGTCGGTGGGAAGTCTCAAAGACAACCCTGTATCACTGCACTGAAGGTGCTGTGTAACACACATGAAGAAATTATGCTATGGAGTAGGTGAGGCTCCATTGCCCAAGATCACACAAAAATTAGAAATACACCGAGCAAAACACATGTAAGAGGGGAGAAAAGGTTCACACTATTATCAGGTGAAAAAAATAAAACCTAGAAATCCAGCAAAGCTGCTGAGGGACTCGTTAGGTAAGGGAAATTAGCCATTTATGAGAATTCTCCCTAACACTTGCCCCCTACAGACTGAGGGACAGGAGGATTTAATCTACTCCTTCATGAATCTCTACCTCTTAAAAACATCCTAGAGAGACCATCAGCATTTTGGTGGTGACATCCTGCTCTGTGCTCAATGGTGAAATCAAACCTTTGCCGGCAGATTGACCATTTTAGAAGTTTTGGGTTCTCCCCTTTCATTTGCATTAACCATCTCAAGGGTTGGTGGTCTGTCTGAATCACAAAGGTAGATCCATACAAGTATGGTCTAAACCTCTTTAGAGCCCACACAATGGCAAAACATTCACGCTCTATGGTTGCCCACCTTATTTCTGGTTCCTTCAGTTTCCTACTGATGAAGCAAATGGGGTACTCCCTACCTTTCTCATCCAGTTGACTAAGGACTGCACCTATACCTATATTGGAGGCATCTGTCTGCACAATGAAGGGTTGGTGATAACCAGGAGCACTTAGGACTGAAGATAGACAAAGGGCTTTCTTCAGGTTTTCAAAGGCTTGAGTGCACTCTTCATTCCATCTAACATTTTTATGGAATTTTGGAGAGGAGATCACATTCAAGTGAGAAGGTAAGGACCCATAGTTCTCTATGAAATTCCTGTAGTACCCAGTGAGACCTAGGAAAGCTCTCACTTGGGTTTGAGTAGTAGGGGTGGCACAGTTTTGCACAACTTGTACTTTGCTGGGCAATGGCCTTAATTCACCTCCTCCTACCTCATGACCAAGGTAGAGCACTTTACTCTGACTAATTTGACATTTGCTTGCCTTTATGGTCAGATGGGCCTGCTCAAGAGCCTACAAAACGTATCCCAGGTGGTCAATATGTTCTTTCCATGTAGGGCTGAACACTGCAATGTTATCTAAGTATGCCATGCAGAAGTCCTCCGTCCCGTTCAGAACTTGATTAACCACCCTTTGAAATGTAGCAGGTGCATTCTTTAGTCCAAAAGGCATAACCTTAAACTGGTAGAGGCCTGCTGGGGTGGAGAATGCAGTTTTCTCCTTGGCACGGTCTGTCAGTGCTATTTGCCAATAGCCTGAGGTTAGGTCAAATGTACTGAGGTACGTGGCTGAACCAAGTCTGTCCAACAGTTCATCTGTCCTTGGCAAAGGATGGGCATCAGTCTTAGTGACTGCATTTAGAGCTCTATAGTCCACACAGAATCTCAACTCCTTGGATCCTGCCTTTGGTACTAGAACAACTGGACTAAACCATGGACTTGTAGATGGCTCTATAACCCCGAGATCAAGCATCTTGTTGACCTCTCCTTTGATTTGGAATCTCACATTTCTGACATTCTGTAACCTCTGCTTTTTACAGGTAAATAGTCACCAGTGGGAATATCATACTGGCCCCAAGGGGTCAAGCCTGGTGATAGTGAAAACAGGGAGGCAAACTGATTCAACAGAACTTTGCACTCCTCCTGTTGTTCAGAAGTCAGCTGAAAAGAGAGATTAACTCCCATTTTCTCATCTAAAGGTTGGCCTCTGAGGAAGTCAGGTAGAGGTTCACTCTCCCCTTCCTCTTGAGCTGAAGCTAGAAGCAAAGCTCCTACTTCTGGTCTCGAGACATAAGCCTTTAAACGGTTGGTGTGAAAGACTCCAGGAGCCTCCTAAGGTCTGCCTAAATCCACCAAATAGTTCACCTCTCCAAGTTTGCCCACAACCTTGAAGGGTCCTATCCATATGTCCTGCAAGGCCCTCTGCCTTGTTGGAACCATAACTAATACAATGGTTGAGTAAACTCAACCATGCTGGCCTTTTGGTCATGCCAATGTTTGACCAGAGCCTGACCTGCTTTCATGGTTTCACTTGCTTCTGCCATCATGTGTGACATTCTCCTCTGGAGACCTATCACATAGTCAGTCACTCTGACTGGCTTGGGGGAAGAAGTACTCTCTATCCCCTCCTTGATCAGGGCCAATGGACCTCTGACTAGATGGCCACAGAGAAGTTCAAAGGGACTGTAACCAACTCCGGCCCGAAGGACTTCTCTATATGCAAAGAGAAGGTATGGCAGTAGAAGGTCCCACTTTTTCTTAAGGGGTTCTTCTAAAGCACCTATCATGCTCTTCATAGTACGATTAAACCTCTCTACCAGTCCATTTGTCTGTAGATGGTAGGCTGTAGAGAACGTGTAAGTGACACCACAGTTTTTCCACATGGCCTGCATGTAGTGGGACATAAAATTGGATCCCCTGTCGGTTATCACTCCCTTAGGAAACCCTACTCTGGTAAAAATACCAAGTAGAGCCTTAACCACAGCCTGAGCCGTAACAGTTCTCATAGGTATGGCTTCTGGGTATCTTGTAGCATGGTCTACTACAACCAGGATAAACCTGTTCCCTGAAGATGTGGGAGGGTCAAGGGGACTGACCATGTCAATGCCCACCCTCTCAAAAGGACCTCCCACCACTGGGAGAAGCACCAAGGGTGCCACATTCCTGGCTCCACTCTTGCCATAGGTTTGGCAAGTGTGACAGCTCCTACAGAATTTGTCAACTTCTGAACCCATCTTAGGCCAGTAGAAGTAAAGAGAGAGCCTTTCCTTGGTCTTCTTGAAACTCAAGTGACCAGCCAAAGGTATCTCATGGGCTAACTGTAGGAACTGGAGTCTGTTGGCAAGGGGCACTACAATTATTTTGCATTCCCCAGGGATAGACTCAGTTGGTTCACTGTAGAAGAGGCCATCTTCCCAGCTCAACCTGTGCTTCCCAAATTCTTTCCCATCAAGTTGGTTAGCAGCCTGTTGTCGAAGACCTTCAAGATTAGGACACTCTCTCTGTCCTCTGCTGAAGTCTGCCCTGTCGGGTCCACCTTCTGCCAGTAAAGACTGCAGCTCAGGATGGTCAACAGGGTCAAGATATCCAACTAAGACAGTGGGGGTCAACCAGAACCCGCGTCATCGCACAGGAACGAGAAGGAGCACGGCGGCCATCTTTAAAAACACAATCCATTGCCATCCTCCACAACCAGGAGACATCTGACCACCACAGCTCTACCACACCTCCACCACCGCCTGCTGCATCTTACCATGCCGAAAGCAGTAAAAAAAAGCACAGATTGCCTGCGCAAGGAGCGCTTCTCCCGAGAGGAGTTGACCATGCTGGCGGTGACGCTGCAGGAACATGCAGATATTGTCTTCTCCTCCGACATGTCCCGCCCTGCAGTGCAGCGCAAGAAACAGATATGGGGAGAGGTTGCTCAGAAAGTAAGTGCCGTTGGTACCACACCCCGCACTCCCACAGATATCCGGAAGCGCTGGGACGATCTGCGTTTATGCGTGCGGAGCATTCTCTCCGCCAACCGCCAGCTGAGGATGGCGAGAGGTGGAGGTGCGGACTCCCCCATCAAATTGCAACCGTGGGAGGAGATCTGCGCAATCACAATAGGGATGGAGGCCATAGAAGGAGTGGGGGACATGGAACGAGGATCCCCGTCTTCGACAGATGGAGGTAGGTGTCACAAAACAAACACTCAAAAGTACTAAACAATGATTTCCCCCTGAACTGACAGTGCAATGATGGGAGGCAGGGTCCACCAGACACATAATTGCAAGACTGCCTACAGTTTACAGCACCAACTCGTCCACATTCATGATGCACCCCATATATGTCTCTTCCCAGACGCATCCCTTCATTACCCACCCAAAAGCCAAGCAACCCATAGGTCACTACCCCAATGGCAATCTCCTGCCATTCCATAGAGAAACAGCGAAACCAATGCATGCCTGATGCACGTTGACCCATCACTAATGCCCTCCCTCTCTTGCTCCTCCACAGAGACACGCAATCAGACACTGATGAGCAGGACACCAGGGAGGATGCCGCAACGCCCCACAAGAAGGCCAGGGGCATGGGGGGACCAGACTGCCCCTCTACATCAAGGGGAAGAGGGCAAACTGCAGTTTTGTGCAAGGGCAAGACAACCCCAGTACCTCCACCACCAATTACCGTTACGGCCAACACCACAGCACCCTTACCAGCCACCAACACCCAGGAGGCAGTGGCTGAAGGCACTGTTTTGGGTACCAGCAGTATTGTTGGGGAGACAGCTGCCACAGCAACCGTGTCCGACAATGAGGCTGAAAGTCTCACACAAGGCACAAATGCCGCTACTGGGCCAATGCATTCGCCACAACTCACACCAACCAGCATTGACGACATCAACAGGCAAGAGCTGTCTCCTGGGGAGTCATGGGCCGCCAGTTTCAGCCCCCCACATAGCCTGCCTGAGGAACCAACGATGGCAGTGGCACATCATAGCTCCACCAGTGTCCCAATCAGCCAAGAGGGGATTAGGGTGATTCAACAACGGCAGGATGAGCTGTAAGGGCTGTTAACCCAGCATATCACAGAATGTGGACATGCAAGGGATGAGATGAGTGAATGCGCCTATTCCATCAGATCTGCTACAGAGACAAGCTCCAAAGAAATTTGTAGTGAATTGGCAGCGATGAGACAGGTACTCTCACAAATGGTGGCAGCAATGCAGGCCATGGCCCCGGCACAGATGGCCGAACAACCTGCCACATCGTCGAGTGCTAGCTCCACGAGGACCAGCCCTGTGCGTAGGTATGGACGGAACCTGCGCAGGTCCGCCAAGGGTCCACCTGATGCCTGAAGAGGGGAAGGGGTGTAGGCTCTGGCAGGCATCCTGAACTCATGCTGACTTGCGGTGCATGCAAGTGCACACCATGTGTGGGGAAGTTGAGGGGGGAGGGGAAGAGGGTGTGTGGGGAAGTTGAGGAGGGAGGGGGGAGAGGGTGTGTGGGGAAGTTGAGGGGGGGAGAGGGTGTGTGGGGAAGTTGAGGGGGGAGGGGGATAGGGTGTGTGGGGAAGTTGAGGGGGAGCGGGGAGAGGGTGTGTGGGGTGGAGAGCTTGTGCACTTTGTTATTTTCATTTAATACACCTGTTGGATAATCATAACTCACATGTGTGGACATTGCTAATTGTGTATGTGTGCTTTATTGGTGAACAGTCTACAGTGTCCGTGTCCCTGACACACCCAGTGCCCTGAGTGCCACCTCCATGTCACACCCCCATCCATGTGTGCTAGAAACATTGGTTAATCAGAGTCAGCCGCGTGTCACGTCCCTCCTGTGCATCGCTGCCTCCCTGAAGTGCAGCCACATCTCCACCCTCCTCATCCTCATCGTCAGGTGGTTGCAATTCAGCATCAGGGGGCAGAGGCACATTCCGTCTGATGCACATATTGTGTAGCATGACACATGCCATGACAATCTTGCCCACCTTCTCATGGCCGTACAGGAGTGCCCCACCAGACCTGCTGAGGCATCGAAACCGTGCCTTCAAGAGGCCAAATGTCTGCTCAATCACCACACGGGTACGTGTATGCGCACGATTGTAGTCCTCCTCGTGCCTGTTCTGTGGGTTCCAGAGTGGGGTAAGGAGCCACTTCTTCATGGGATAGCCTGCATCACCTGCATGTGGGCAACAATGTTTATGTGTAAGTCATCACATCATATGGGACCTGTATCAATGACACCACAGCATGCATTGATTTACTGTTCGCTACCACATATTACACATGAATACAGACACACGATGTGACTGCTATGTGTGTATTCCTCCTATGGACAGGTGTGCGTGCCATTGTCTAGTGGGCGCAGGGGGGTCCTATTCCTTGTGAGTGATCATGCACTGTGTTAGTCCACGCTGGTGCTGGTTGTTTCCATGATCTGGCTGATGTGCAGTCATTTCTATGCTTTCACCCTGTCACTGTTGATGGCAGCAAAGAGAAGTGAAAGAGGACCCAAAAGTGGGACACTCCCGTCCCTTGCACACTAATTACAGATGCCACAAAGGGCCTTCAAACATGTAGACATAACAATGATGTGTAAACTGAAAACATAGCAATTTATTTGGCATAGAGAAAAAATTTGCCTAGAGGCACTTCCAATTGCAAAGAATAATTTGTAACATATAACATATTAAAACTGCGAAGAAGCAACAAATGATGCAAAATGTGATGTCAAATTGTGAAATGGCCGACGCGTTTCAAGGAGTCCCTCTTCTTCAGAAGGGCCTAATTGGACTGTTTTCAACAATTCAAGGAAACAGAAGGAGAAAAATACATTTCAATGTCAGTAGAACACTCTTCCAGCAATATAAATCGCAAGATGCTAGGACGGTGGTAAAGAGCAGAGTACTTAAGCCAGGGTATAGTGAAAAGAAGGACCAGATATGTTAAAGTTGCCCACCATGTGCTCATAAACAAACATATTCAGAAAGAGTGAGTTGGGTTTGGTCCACCTGTAGGGAGGAGTACACAGTATGGCGTGAGGGAAGATGAACTGGTCGTAGAGATATAAAAGAGTAGTTGAGTCTAAATACAAGATCAGCAAGTAGGGTTAGTGCAAAGGTCACGTGTAATTAAGGGAAGAAGAGGGAATTGTTGAGAAAGCAGAGTGCAACTCGCCACAGTACAGTAAGTCGGTCAACGTCTATACACTGTGGATGTCCGTAAGAACGGACGCTGTATGGAGTCCGGATGAAATCCCAAGGCAAAGAATGCTGTGGGAAAAAGTATAATGTCACATGTAGTGAATGTAACAGCGGCAGCAGGTGCCCAAAATACCATCACAATGGTTAAAACTCAATTAGGACTCGGTTCCAAAGATGGTTAACTTATAATGCTGCTCTGGCAGCATTTACTAATGGGTAGAGGGAAACTCTAATGAGAAACCCAAGGACCAAAAGATAGCATGGTTAATATATATAGAAAAGGATAGAAAGCGACCACAAAATGGTGGTTTAAGACATTGTATTAATTAACACAGACTGGGCTGATGTGGACCAATAGTTCACAAATCATGTAGAAAATGGAGAGATTCCAAGAATCCTTGTAAAAACAGGATCCCTAGAGCCATTCTTGTAACTGAGACAAACTCCACCAACACAGAATGTATGTAAATAGGGAGCGGATGTGCGAGTGGCCAAAAGCCAGCCAATATATAGATGTACAGTATCAAAAGTACTATATGTGAAAATCGAAATTTCAGAGAGGTTACTAAACTGTTAGGCGATCCTCTGCACACCGATCCACTGCACACCAGAATACTGCTCACATTCCCCCAACACATCCCTCCAGGGTTCGAGGCTCATGTGATTCGGTTTACCCAAAGGACCAAAAGCTCTGTACCAGGTATGATTTACGGGCTCGATTGCAACCCTTCCTGCACTGGCAGTTGCCATGGAGAACATACAGCAGAAGAGGCGGCGTTACGTCTTCACGCCGATCGGTCACTTGCTCACGTGATCCAGAGTGGCGTTCCTCACGTGACCTTGGCGGACGTCACATGACCCCGAAACGCTCAGTATATAAGGCTTGAGACACAGAACACTCATTGCTTCTCAGCTGTCTTCAGACCCTGTTTGGCGTTACGTTTTGGTTTGCTTTCCTGGTTTACCTTGATCTTGGAACTCTCTCTTGGACTCCTTCAGATTACCCCTTTGTACCTTTGCTTGGAACTGTTTACCTGTTGCTGGATTTCGGACACGACCCTGACTTGCCTTTGGATCATCCCTTGGTGAACTTTTACACCATTTCCCTTTTTGGGATTCAAGTTACGCCTTCAGTCCTACATGTGGTTTATCCTGCATCCACACTTGTCTGCGGTCCTCATGTTCTAGGGACCGCCTCATCTGAGTCTCAAACCTCCCTCCTAGGTTTCCTGGGTTTTCCAAACACCGAATAGGTAAGGCTATTCAGATCCTTTGGTTATTGTGATTATATACTGTAATTGCCTTGTACTTAATCTCGCTCTTTTTGACAGCAGCATTGGTGTTCCAGAGGTTCCGTGGATCCGGGAAGTAACATCTCCCACTTGTGGCCCCAAAGGTCGCACAGCGGGTTTCTTTTAGTTCCCCTGTGCGTCACTTGAGGACGGAGGTTTCAACGGTCTACACGACACTCAAGTCAGAACATAAACTCAACCTGAGTATGGGTTAATATGTTTAAACAATCAGATTGCACAGCGAATTACTTAGGCAACTGAGGCATCCGCGTGGACAGCGAATGTCGGGAGGTTGCAAAGATCAGATGCAGAGCATCTGTTGTAAACACGGGCCGCTGGCACTTAAACATAAACACACATAAGCTTGGTACTGTGAGTAGCAATATATGGAGAGCCTGCGGCTTGGGCAGAAAATTACGAATTGCGATTGCTTACCTATTCAGTCCGTGGAACACAGTGTTCGCAAACTGGACATGGCAGACAGTGACTCAGCACGGTTGTTACCTGGGAGACGCACTACGCTAGTCTTGCCGCCATGTAGGTGAAAGAATAAGGGCATCGACATGGAAGAGGGCGCAGATGCCGATGAATGTAAAACTTGGCTTCCATCTTGGAAGGGTGAGGAATATAGACGGGCCCATAGGAACTGGGCAGATATTGGAAGATGTAAAGAAAAAATGAATGAATGAATAACAATGGTGGAGGAGAAGGTTTGGGGGGGAAAAAAGACACCTGAGTTGTACAACGGAAAGGAGGGTAATGTAGCTGTTACAGGGGTGGAATGAACCCCGAGTGGTTGAACCGAATGAAAGCAGGGTGTTGAACCTGCTGTATACAACACAGAGGCCTGGGGTGGATGGCAATTGCAATGTGCAAGGATAGATGTATATTCATGATTATGTGAGTCTGGACCTCCCCGGGGGATTCTGGGAATCCGAACGCTAAATGGTCTGCTGTTTACCGCCACGAATCAAGAACGTGACAAGCCAACAACATTCATTGTAATAATGATAGACAATGAAATTGACACATGTGGTTACCCATAGTGAGACAAAACAAATCATACAGGGCCAAGAGGCTTCTCATTGCATAGTCAATCTAGTTAGATCAGTACCAAGGAAACTGGATACAGAAGTTTACAAATTGCAATGTACAATGTGACTAATAGAAAGTGGGAGCCGATTGGGGGTACCTCAATTGGACATTCATGAACAAATACAGACAGTTGAGAGGATATATACAGGTCATACAAAGGTCATACCACCTCCCATGAAAACTAAGCAAAGTCACCATGATTAGAGGGAGCGCAATAGTTGAGAGACAAAGTTAAAAAAGGCCCAATCACTTTCATTCAACGGGTGATGATATGCCCTGTGATTGCTAATAGCAATTATCTATAAAAAGCAACTCAGAGAGAATTCCTCGTTCAAACCCTTGGGTTGAAGAGTATCCAATGTGTGAATCCAGTACTTCTCTCGCTGGAACAGTAGGGATTGATAATTACCACCTCTGTGTGGTCGTTTGACAATTTCTACAACTTGGAATTTAATTTGTGCATCGTGTGCTGGTGTTCGACAAAATGCCTTGCCACTGGGGATCTGAGGTTCTTACACCTGATGGTAGATTTGTGTTCAGACCATCTTTCTTTCACGGGTCTTGTTGTTTCACCTATGTATAATTTGCAGCAGGGACATTTTAATGCGTAAATAACTCCTGCGGAAAGGCAGGTTGCAAAGTCTCTGATTTTCAGTTTCTTCCCAGTTTGTGGGTGAGATATCGTTTCCTCTTTAGTGACATTGTTGCAGTTCGTACAATTAAGGCAGGGAAAAGTGCCCTTCTTTCTAGTACTCAACACAAGTTGTTTGTCCTTGGGAGGTCTTTCCGCTCTCACTAATTTGTCTTTAAGGTTGCGCCCACGTTTAAAAGCCATCATCGGTGCTTTGGGAAATAATTTCAAAAGATCAGGGTCGTTGTGTAAAATGGTCCAATGTTTACGCAAAGTTTTACTAATTTGGAAACGCTGACGTGAGTACTTAGAGATGTAGAGTAGTGGTGTGGACTTATCCTTGACTTTCGGGATGGCAGCCTCATGATGCTCCCACTATGCATGACAGATGGTGACATGCAGTTTTGGATGACCTCTGTGTTAGTGTAGTGGTGTTTTAATGTATTTGGCCCTCATGTGACTCCTTTGTACGCAGAAATGGAGGACTGTCCTTTCTGTTGATGGTATTTGGTGCTGTGCATTGGCCATACTAATTGCTTGTAGCTGCATTGTGTTGCAGGGTATACGGTCTGATTATGTACAGTGCACATGTTGATGGCTATGGGATGGTTGTAACACTGCATCATTTTCATGGTAGGGCAGCTTACGTCTTGCATTTTGGGGTCAGGTGTCAGGTCCAGTCTGGCCTTCTTCGGGTTATCAGCATGGTCCATTCTCCCAGGCACTCTCAGCCAGGTGAATTATGCATCGCCCCCCCCCCCCCACATCTCAGCCACGTGAAGTATGCATCTCTCCCCCCCACATCTCAGCCAGGTGAAGTATGCATATCTCCCCAAATCACCTACCCACATTGCAGTTCCATGAGCCTAACATGCAACTCACCAAGAAGTCAGGATCCCTGCCCCGCATGTCGCTCCATGTAGCGTGGTATCGTGGAGTTCCGCAGGACCATTGAATCATGGGTTGAAATGGGGAATCAGGCACAACATTGTGTGATTATCTTGTTTGAGTCACATACCATTTGCACGTTGATGGAGTGGTATAACTTACGGTTGCGATACACTACCTCCATAGCATGTGGGACCACCAATTATTTCACATGGGTGCAGTCGATGGCGCCAATGCAATCAGGGATGCCGGCCAGTGAATTGAAGCCAACTCTGGTGTTGGAGATCGCCTGCGCTGTCCGTGGTAGGTAAATGTGGTCACCTGTGTGCTTCAGGAGGGCATCAAGCACTTGGTTCAGCGTACGTGAGAATAATGCTTGTGATATGCCATGCATGTGCCCCACTGTGTGGTGGCAGGTGCCTGTGGCCAGGAAGTGGAGCACAGGCGCTACCTTCAGTAGGGGTGGGATGGCGGTGCGTATTTCAATGAGGCTGACAATGTCTTCATGTATCATGTCCACAATGGTGGTGATGGTGTCCCGGTCCAGACGGTACAGGGTGTGGATCTGCTCAGGGGTTAGGTTGAATGGACTGGCTCTGATGCGAGGGATTGAGGGCTGCCTGTGTGGTGCCACTGGCTGCACTGGTGGGGCATGCTGGGCCTGCCTCACCCTCCTTCTCTTCCTGCGTCTCCTCTGTGCTGCCTGTTGGTGGTGGTGGTGTTGTTGTTGTTGTTTTTGTTGTTGTTGCTGGAGTTCCACTGCAATCATGTTCGCCAGCCCCAGCATTGCTAGTAGTATTGGAATCATTTTGGTGTGTGACTGGGTGTGGTAAGGGGTGGATTGTGTGCTCTTTTTGTGCAGGCCCAGTCTATATTGCCTCCACCTGTGCTGATTGTGTGCACCTGTGGCAGTTGGGAACACTGCACATGGCCGTTTCCGGGTGGTCCGTGATGCCGGTATTTGCTCCATGCCGGTAAGGTACTTTTCGGGCTTCAGTAGGGCGTTATTTGCATGTCCGCCTGACTTGTGATGTACCCCTGTTTATGCTATGCCGGTATTGCCGGCATGAAGGGTCGCGTGCCCGCGCTCCTGCCACTATTAGCAGCACCGTTAATTACGCTGCCGCTAATAGCGGTTGGCGTGTCATAATCGTGCGGCGCGGTAAGCGATGCCGGTAATCCATTATCGGCATCTTTTTCCCCTTACCTCCAACCTTGTAATGACCCCCCGTGTCTTCTTCCAGATCTGATTCTTCAGAAACTGGCTCAACCACACAAGGTTGCACCTCACCATCTGCCTCAGCAGGTGGAGGGATCACAGGTGTGATCTTGGACAATCTCGGTGATGTCCTTGTTGGTAGCACAGGGCTGCTGTCAGACTTTTTCCTGGAGGTCTTGTGTTTCCCCTTTGTCTCTGTTTTCCTAGAAATAGCAGTGAGCATCTCCTGTGGAGTGGGAGTGATGGTTTCCTCTATCAACTCCTCTGGAGAGCCTCTCAAGGTTCTCTCCCTTGCAGACCTAGTGAGCTCCTGTTTCCTTTTACTGGTAGGCCTGGGGGTGCTTGACACAACTCCAAGAGTTTTCAGGTCATTACCCAACAGGACTCTCCCAGGCACTTCACTCTGCACACTAACAGGTATTTTGACATGTTACACTG
Organism: Ambystoma mexicanum; assembly: GCF_040938575.1. Classification (NCBI taxonomy): domain Eukaryota; kingdom Metazoa; phylum Chordata; class Amphibia; order Caudata; family Ambystomatidae; genus Ambystoma; species Ambystoma mexicanum. Next base: position 264,339,223 of record NC_090921.1, read on the forward strand.
GATGAGAGCTAGTAATTGGGGAAGCATTTGCAAAGGGCCTCCAGCTAACCTGGTGAGGCATTCGGGTGCCTTAGCAACATCCTCCACCTTGAAAAATGATTCATCTACCACTGTCATGCTGGCTCCAGTGTCTCTCATGGCAGGGGTTTCCTGGCCAGTCACAAGAACACTATCTTTATAATACTCTTTAGCATTATCTGGGATAGAACTATAGACATCTAAATTCTGTTGTTCCCACAAGCCCAGGGACACTAAAGAAACACTAGCTGAGACTCTCATGGGTTCATCAGCCAGTAGGTGAAAGTTTCCACTTGCCATAGGTACTTCTTCCTCTGTGGAGAAGGCTAAGGAGACAGTGTGGACCCCTGAAGGTTTACCCTTACATCTGGGATCCCTTTTGACATGGCCAGTTGACCAACAAACATAACATTTCCCAAATGTCTTGATGAATGGGGTTTGCTCTGACCTCCATCTAGTTTGGGTCCAGATGGTGCACTAGCCTGATTTGGTTTCCCTTGTGGTTTACCCTTATGTTGTTGTTTGTGGCCCTCTTTTGGATTGGAGGTATTGGAATTCTCTTTGTTATCTTTCTTTGGCTGTTTCCCCTCATCCTTTTTTCTGAGTAGCCCCAGAATCCTTGTGAGTAGCCCTGTTGGCAACCCACAAGTCAGCAGCCTTAGCTAGCTTCTTTGGATCTATCTCCTTAGAATCAGCCAAGTGCTGTCTGAGCTCAGGAGAGCGGACATCAAAAAATAGACTCCAACATAACAAGATTTCTCATACCTTCAGAAGTGTTTACTCTGTAACCCTTAATCCAAACATCTAAGTTTTTCAAACATTCACATACCCAGGTAGCCCAAGGTGTACTCATGATTTTTGAGGGTCCTAAACCTCTTAAGGTACTGGGAAGGGGTCTTCCCAAATCTAGCAATTAAAGCTAGCTTCACACACTCATAATCCATCCTATCCACCTCCCCCAAATCCATCACAACATCAGATGCAACAGTGGGTAGCTTAGAGAAGAGCCAGGGAAGCAATTGATTCCCTGTAAGACCTTGAATACCATGGTTATATTCAAACATTGGCAACCAATCAAAAATCTCAAGCTTAATCTCATACATACCCACAATTTCTTTAGGCATACAGTGTCACTTAGGACTGGAAGACCTAGAAGACTCTGGGAGAGAAGCATTTTCAAGAGATAATCTTTTTATTTCTAGTTCATGATTCAACTCCATTTCTCTGAGCTTAGGTTCTTGATGTTTTTGTTCAGTTTGAGCATTTAAACGTTTGAATTCCAGTTCAAGCCTCATTTTCTCTAGAGCAATGAATTCAGGACTGAGTGTAGGACCTGTGCGGTTGCCAGTGGACAAGGGTTGAGGTTGCTGAGCAGGCAAGGGAACAGAGAGACCTACATTAAGAGACACATCTACCTCTTCCAACTCATCAGTAACAGATATATTATCATCCTCAATACTTTCCACATTTGCTAGAGAGTCAGGCATTTCAGACCCACTCCCTAGACTTGGATTCTTTAAAAACTTTTCAATCAGTTCAGACTTTTTGCCTTTGGCAGAGAGATTCCTTTCTTTACACATGTTTCTTTAATAATCAGCATTGTAACTCAGGAGGGTCTCCTGACTGTGGGTTTCCATATCAGACATGCTTAATATTGCTTTTTAGTGATGTTAGCCTTGTGGTTAGTTGATCCCAGGTAATAGCAGCACTCTAAGTGTAATTACTATACTTTAATCCTCACCGCTGTACACCAGTGTTAGGCAGAATTATATGCAGTACCCTTCGGGAACACCACACACAATTAAGACTACAAGTGACAGTACAATTTCACCTTTGGTGCAAGCCTATACTACACAGTTAAAGTGGTAGCAGTGGCTGAGCAGCCAGACTTATCTCAAGAGTAAGTCAGCAGTATCAAATAGTTACACAAAGGACAGCAATCACTATGATTCAGGCAAACACTGACTCAAGGTTTTCAAGTAAAAGAATATACATTTATTTTATTCTTCAGTTGTATAATATTTCACTATTCTTAGCAGTTTAAAAATCACACTCTTGGAGGCCACCAGGGGGCGCAGGCAAGATGGCCGCCTGAGCCGAGAGCTCTAAACCCAGCCCCGGGAAACTTGTGGAGAAACGTGATTAAAAGGGCCCCAACTCGCCATTAGTGACAAGATAAGGCTGTCGCAACAAACGCTCGACCCAACGGTCCTTTCCCGAAGTCTGGAGGTTCCCCCAATCCTGAGTAACACGGCTTGGAGGCTGGGTGCCCCTCCCCCCAGAATTGCACTCCGCGCCGCAGAGGGAGACGTAGCGGACTGAGGCGGAGGAACAATCCCAGACCGCATCAACCGCACTGCGGGGCAAGCAGCAGAAAACAAACTGCCAGAGCCCTGACGGGCCCACTACACTGTGCGGTGCGGCCTGCGAGGTGTGAAGAAACCTCTCGCCTCGTGGTCGGCGAGGGAGAGTCCTCGTGGAGCCAGAGCAGTGGTGCAGAGGCCACTCTAACACAGGCGGCACCACTGCCCTCCCGCGCTGAGGGAGACTCCTGGGGATCATTTACAGCGACGGGGCTTTCCCTCCCCTCCTCCCGCTGAAGCAGACAGTGGGCCTCATTACGACCCAGGCGGTAAGGGGTTTACGGCGGCGTAAACAGCGCCGACCCTTACCGCCTGATTCCGAGGTCCCTTATCACCATGGAGGATTTAACACCTGCTTTTAGCAGGTGTTAAAATCCATGGCGCTAAGGGACCATGTTGTTAATTACGCCACCGTAATTTACGGTGGCGTAATTAACGCCTTCCCCACTCCCATTATGCCCTATGGGGCAAAAATGGGAATGGGGAAGGGTAAATGGGTTAATGGGGTCTTACCGCCCCGCCAACCTCGGAATGGGGCGGTAAGTCCGCCAACCACCATGGCGTAAACATAGTTTACGCCTTGGTGGTAAAGGTACGACCCAGGCGGTAACTTACCGCCTGGGTCGTAATGAGGCCCAGTGTCTCCTGGGCCAGCGCGCCCACACCGAGACCCATGGGAGGAGCGGCCTCGCAGGGAGCCGTGCGTCAAGGCGCGGAGGCGGCTGCGCGAGGGCCCCAAACATACACCGGTGACCCCCACAGCCCACATGTGGGGGTCCAAAAGACACATGCCCAGGACAAAGTGAAGAGCACATGAGCCCATAACCCCATACACTCAGGCCAGGGCAATTGACATTGTACCCCCGGCAGAACCCCCCCCCCCAAGCCTGGGCCGATGCGGGAGCGTGCCTGGGCTGCGGTCGGTGAGCATGGCGGCCTAACGGGGACCCGTGAGACAAGGTGAGGAGGCGGCTGTGTGAACCCACCGGGGCTTTTCCTGCTTTTAACCTCTTGATGGCCCCTTTCACCTCCTCCTCTGATATGTCCCCCTCTAGGCCCTCTAACTCCGGCTCGGTCAGTCGAGGCAAAGGGATTTCCGCCAAGTACGCCTGGATCTCCTCAATTGATCCCCCCCCCCTTGCTTTGTGTAGAGTTCCCTGTAAAAGTCTGCGAAGCATTCCACTATTTGCTCCTTTTTGTTGCACTGGCAAGGACAGTCACCCAGCCAATCAAACAGGAGGGCGACTTGGGTTACCAAGGGAACCCATGGCACGGTCCTAAGACCCCTCCCTCACATCCTGCCTACCCAGACTTTCAGGCACCTTAAGGGGGGCTCCTGTGCAGAAGCCCGCGAAAAGACAGCAAACAAAGGGACCAAACCTGGTTTGGCGCACAGAGTAAAACACGAGAAAGACATTTACAAAATGAAATGGTGAATAAACCAAGCTGGAACTGTAATAAGATATATATGGTCAAGCGGGTTTATGTTTGAGGCTAATATAATAGCCTAAAACAATACCATGGTTATTTAAGATAACCACGGTATAAACAGTAGGGTAGCTACCACTGCCACCAGCCAAGTCTTAGTGTAAAGGGAGCGAAACAATGCTCCAAGAGACACAGACAAAGAGGGATAAGAATTAACACTTTCCAATACTCCATGTAAGATGGGTTTTACTGGGTCTGTGGTTTAAAGTAATTATCATCAAGTTAATGGCAACTTTATCTTTTCTGGGGGACAGTAGTCAGCCCCAGAAAATGGAGTTGGTGAGAAGTCTCAAAGACAACCCTGTGTCACTTCACTGAAAGTGCTGTGTAACACACATGAAGAAATGATGCTATGGAGTAGGTGAGGCTCCATTGCCCAAGATCACACAAAAAGTAGAAATACACACAGCAAAACACATGTAAGAGGGGGGAAAAGGTTCACACTATTATCAGGTGAAAATAAATAATCCCTAGCAATCCAGCAAAGCTGCTGAGGGACTCATTAGGTAAGGGAAATTAGCCATTTATGAGAATGCTCCCTAACAGTTTCGGTATTTGAAACGCTCCGAAAGGCAAAGAATTATAGGATGCCCCTTTTCATCTCGGCCACCCATTCCCTATGATACTTTCTAATCTTCTCCCCATATAACGGGAGAGCCATGCAGATGTTTTCCAGTGGGGTCGCCGGCTCCATTTTAGCCGCTCTTATTCAACCTTCACGTGATACCTTACTTTACTTCAGGCTCTGTTCCAGCAGTGCCTTATCGTCCCATTACCCCACTCTTTTCCCATTACCATACCCAGATATTCCCCCTTGCCAAACTCCCCCCACACACACGCGCGTCTCTAATCTCAAACCACTACATCCCGTACTGTCTTGCACACCCACCAACACCTCACTCTACTTCGAAAAATGTGCACACAACAAAACCGGACCCCTCCTCGGTCCACGCCACCACAATATAAACGGCAATAAAAAATCAGCAATACTACTTTTCCTTCCCATGCCTCCTTTATATCAGGCAGGGAGATCGACTACTTTTTCCTTCTCACGTCCGCTTTACATTGGGCCCAGGGATCGCAGGCCCACTCAATACACAGAGCCTCTTCCTTTATTCCTCTTAAATAACACAACGCTTTCTTCCATTAATCGGGTACTATCCCGTTCATTTTTTCTGCATATAATAAAAAAAGTAAAAAAAATATGCGCCACATGGTCTTTCCATTCCACAATCACATCACTTCACCATGCCAACACTTGACTCCACACTTTCCAACACACACACTTGCCCCACCCTTTTTTTCTCCCTCAAAGCTGCATTTTGTGAGGAACTCATGGTATCAAAAGTAAGAATGCAACACAACGAGCAAGTTCAACAGTGTTTATTGAACTGGGAAAACTCCTAACTTGCCCAAATGCTAGAATGGAGTAATTTCTACCATCAAATAATAAAGAAAACACAGTCCTAGTCAGTCTTTGACAAACCAAAATAGCCTATACTAACAAAACCTAATGCCTGCCCGATCTCTTATACAAAAAAGTGTGTAAAGGGTAATGTGCATGCAAAGGAAAGTCAGTGTTATAACCTAAAAGATCAATGTGGCTGAGTCATCTCTCCTCCCCATGTTGGACAGCACAGAGTAAGGCGGGCCCTGTAAACAGGACGACGCTTTCCAGCTCAGGTTATTAAAAAAAAGGCAGTTCAAAATGTGGGTCGTAGCCCGATTGGCCTTCCACGTTAAAGTCACTTATACCAGCTTTCAAAAAATTCTTTCACAGTTCGACAAAAGTTCACATGGGTCTCCCTTTGTCGGGCTCAAACCTCTCAAGACATCAATAGTTTGCATAGATCTCCCTCCGTCGGGCTCGGACCTTTCAATCAAAAGTACCTGATTCAACATAGATCTCCCTCAGTCGAGCTCTGACTGTTCACTGTTGTCAAAGACTTTCAAATGTGCAAGGCCCTTACCAGAGGCCTCTGCAGGACTATTTCAACAGAGTTTTTCGAAAAGGTACTCTCAATTCAGCCGGACCACTCTTCTACTCATTTGCAGGGTTTTAATCTTTTGCTGAAAAGCTACCAGTCCACATAATGCACTTTATTAATTTCCACTATGCTTCAGCCACACACATGCCACTGGGATTCTCTCCCTCTTAGACTCACCCAGATGACACAGTGCTGACAGGCAGGGTCTGGTGCTTTCTTGGGCTGAGGTCAGGGTCTCACCACCTGCCCCTCCTACCTTCCTAACTCCTTTGTTCACTCGGGAGTGAAGCGGATACCTCTTTATGGGTCTTTCCTCCCCAACTCTGTCGTTCACACAGGAGGCAGTGTACTACATTTCCTCCTCTGTTTGTCAATGCCCCAGAGGAATGGGCACTGGCCTAGACATGTCCCGCTATGAGCAGCTCTCTGCTCTTTCTGGTCTGGCTTCCAGGCACAGTCCGGCATCGCCAGCACACGCTCCAAGTGCTTGGTACTTAGGTAGGGATCCTCTGCCGGACTCAGCCTTGCAGCCTCCCTCCTGGCTTCCCAGGAGTGACTGCCTTCTCTTCCCCTGCAGACTTCTATTATGCACTTGTGAGATCTTAATTGTCTGCCGGTGTTTTGTCAGGGTTTGGTCTGCTTGGCCTGCTGTAAGAATAGAAGAGTCTATCCTCGTGTGTTTTCCTTTTGTAATCTTCAAACTCTTAGTCCCTCTCTTCCTTGACTCAGTCTTTTGGTATTCTAGTAGAAGAATGGGATTATGGGAGTTGTAGTGTCCTTTGAAAGGGAAAGACAAATAGGGTTGTTTTTTGTCAGAAAAGGGGGTTTGGATGTGAGGTTGCAGAGAAATGGGTTTCACTGAAGGAGAGGTCAAATTTGCATTGGGGTCTTGGTTTCCACTGATGGTGCTGTCATCTTTTCCGTAAGGGAAAAGGTTGGGGTAGGACGGGACTCTGATGACTTCCCATAGAGAAAGAGGGGTTGTCGGGTAGGGGTTTATGCAGAAATAAAAGGTACTGCGTTGTTGCCCAAGGCTGCTGCTCCCTCAGTCCCCAAAGACCCCTTTCCCAGGTGATCCTCCCCCAACGAGCGCCCCAAGGGTTGGGATCCAAGAGGGATGGCCCTGACCTGGTCACCCGAGTCAGGGATTGCCGGGAATAGCATGGGAGAAACACCTCAGGTTTCTCACAGTTTACATCTACTTTTTCTCCTGAGTTTCTCCGTCATGGGGTCCCTTCAATGGCCAGCACAATCCGGGAGCGGTGCCCCGCTGCAAAGAGCAGAAAGGAATTCAGTCAACACGGCTCCTGTAAACCTCTCTGATTTGTGCAAAAGGGACCAGTCGCTGAAGGTGAGCAGGGCCCTTCTGGAAGTGCGGCCAGGATTCCTCCTTCTCTGCGGAGAGGCTGGGATCACGTTGGGATCACCAATTTTGTAAGGTAAACCACCAGACAACCATGCCAAAGAAATGCGATCCTCTAAGAAAAAAAGCTTGCTGCACCTCTTTGCAAGGAAAACAAGATTTATTCTGCATACAGAAAGCAAAAAGGTGACGGAGGGTGCCGTAGAACTCAACTGCCACGGAGCTCATTGGCATAGTTCAATGAATGCAGCCGGTAAATAGCAAATAACCGTCGCTCATGACGCAACCAATATACAGTGTTATCCCACCACCCTCATTGGCTACCCCTATATACATACTACCAGTCTCCTATAGTACCTTGACCAATTTGCCACATCTAGAACTAACCCAGTCCTCTAACATGTGGTCTCCTATTCTGTCATCTTAGTTCCCTGCTGCTTCATTTGAAGGTTACAGGATATGCTACCCTCCCCGCTGGCATAGTCATATGGCGTGCACCTGCTCGTTAACATGAGATCAACGGATATTCATGAGGTCAAATTGGCCCTTTAGAATAAATAAGAGAATCTCTTGATCCCAGGCACCCCAATCATGCCTCCCCGTCGCTGGACTAAATTTGTTGGCCTCACCTCGCACTCATCGTAGTACAAATCACGGTAGGTTTCTCTCCAGGCTCCCCCCCCCCCTGGTCGACTACCCCTCCTGAAAGCACTGCCTGGGCCTCTTGGAGACCCCACTAATCAGCCATATTCTGATGGATTTAGGGATCATGTTTGTGGGCATCTTGTAGTTCAAAGTGACAGTCATCATTCTGGTGGGCGCTAGGGTCCTAACTTCAGACCAGACCTTTGGCTGCTCGAAACCTCTGCGCCGGCTCCTATGGGCTAGTCCTTGGGGGATGTGTGAAGCCCTATCCGTGCGCGGCCATTCACATTTCTTTTGGGTTTTGCAGGCCTGCAACACGAGACAATCGTATTTGTATGTGTTCGGCCTCTATGTGCGCTTTCCCTGTTGGGCTTTGGGATGGGCAAGTGATTGGAAACTCATTGCCATGTCACGCTGCTACTTTCACCATGGCTTGCAGCAAAACCTAGGCCTCACTTTAAATAAGCTGGCACTTTACTATTTCTCACGGCTGGAACCAGGACCTACATTTGCATGGTTATATACTACAATTCACTTTTTATACTCTAGATGGGGCCTACCTACGTTATCGTGATTATTTAAAAACACTATATTTTATTTTATATTTTATTTTTATTTGATTTCTCACAGTTAAAAACCTTTACAAAGAGGAATTTAAATTTCATATTTACATACATAATTAAAAAAAAGTCCAAAGCATAACCATTTGCGCTATTTAACAATGATAGAAGAATTTGAATTGAGAATGAAAAAGTCTCTTCACATCAATCGGCCTGTGATGATTTGCATTTTTGTTCATTTATACAAATTCCTATTTGCAATTTATCAGTTTGGTAACTATTAAAGCAGGTCACAAGCCATAAAATATACAATTCCCTTATTAAAACTATTGATCGCCTAATTTCAGCAACAATTTGTCAGTTTGTAAACTTTTAAAACATATCACGAGTCAACAAAAATAAGCAATTCCCTTGTTAAAATTATTAATCATCTAATTTCAGCATATAACATTTTTGTCTACTCAAGGACATGGTGCCTGTTTTCGCCACACGTTTGTTCAAATTGCGGCTTTGATTTATCATTCGATCTGTCGATCATGTCATCAAATTCTTTCATATTCCTCCAACTTTGCACAAAGCTTCTTATCCTGTATCTTTCCTTATTATTATTATTTTTTTATTTGAAAAAAACGACAGTTTAAGCACAAGGATCAAAATTTTGTTTCAAAAATCCTTTCACATCCTAAAACAAACAGAACAAGAATTCTAAGCATTCACTCTCGAATTTCTTGATGTTGGTGGTTCACATCTCACTGCATCCATCCATAACGCGGTCACTCAACCAATCAGAGGGTCGCACGTTTGCAACTTCCCTAACGCTAAGGAGTTCCACTAAACATCCACTTTCAAATGCATATCCATGTAATTTACAATCGCATAGACAAGTTTTATGTTGTTCCCGGAAATGCTCCCAGACCATCACACATTCATGTCATCATCTAAAGGAGCAAACTTTCCAAGGTGGAGTGAGCGTTGATTTACTGTCCGTTTGCACTCAATTAAAAGATGTTTTAAAGTTTCAATGGCTTAGCCACAAAAGCGGCAAAGATTATCTTTTATGAATGTATCCTTTCTTTGCCAGAGCGTTTCTTTTGTTTTCAATGTGTTTGTCCGAAACCTGAGAAATTGTTCTCGGTAATGACGAGATGGGCAATGGAGTAAATAGCGGGGCGCGGGGCTGCACATTTAGTTTCTTCTGCTCACAGCTCAAACATTTTATTGAGTGCATGTTTTCTCTTGTTTCTTGGTTTACAATCCAGGCCCAAGTCTCACATTTCTTCTTGGCGCATTGCAGGCGGTTTAATATCTCTTGGTTGTTGATATCAGCCACCGTCAAAAATTACAATAGTCTACGAAATCATAAACTAAGTAGATTTTGACTATTGGGGTCGTACTCATTACTTAATAATTGGTACGCCGGGGACAGTGACTCAAGAGACATCTTTCGCATTGTCGCGATAGAGTTCCACAGAACTCTGCTATGCAGCGAGTTTATTGATAATTCATGTCTCAATAACGTCATGGATGTGGATAGTGGCATCTTTAGCACATAGCGCCAAAATCGCCCTTCCAACATATGCTAGATTTGCTCACTGACATTCCACCCCGCCTTTGCACCAAAGATAATTACCAGCACAACTTTTTGCAGGTAGAATCTGAGAACAGGTCCTGTGAAAACTTCCCATCATTTTTGTTGATCTTTGCTCCTTGAAGGGCAAGCTTCATCATCTTTGATTTTAGTTCTTTGACCCAGTGATGTTCGCAGATGGAGTTGTTGAATTGAATCCCAAACTATCTCATGGTGTCTACAGAAGCAATGTGTTCGCCAGCAACCGTCCATCTAAAAGCTTTGTCCTTCTTGTTGTTTACGCTGCCAATCGACACAATTTTAGTTTTTGATGTGTTTATCGTGAGTTCATTGATGACCATATATTCATGCAGGCTCGTAAGCAGGCGCTGAAGTCCTATTTGAGTTCTGTCCATCAGCACCAAATCATCTGCATAAATGATGCATTTAAGCGGTATCCGATTTACCATCAGTGAAAAACTGTGGACCTGTTCCAGATGTTTTGGCAAATCAGTCAGGAACAATTTGAAGAGCACAGCAGCGAGAGGGCACCCTTGTTTGACGCCCTTTAATGTCGGAATGATGTCTGATAGGTCTCCACAGTTGTTGAGTCATACTCTGATCGAAGTTTGATCATGAAGGGACATAATGGGTTCAAGAATGTTCGCCGGACATCGCCACTTTGACAGTTTTGCCCAGAGAAGTCCACGATTTGCACTGTCAAATGCCTGTTTCATATCAATAAACGCAAGATGAATTTTGCCGTTTGCTTTTAACGTTTCTGTAAAGGATGAAGCAGACAGCCAAGGGATTATAGAATTAAACAGCCTTTATTCAGGATACAAAAAATAAAATAATATAATGGCTCAGAGTTCTGAATTAGCCGCCGCCTTCTTTCTGTAATAAGGATGAACCTTGATAAAGTGACGACTGATCTTCATATGCCCAGAGCGTCTCGTGTGTAGCTCTCTCTCTCTCTCTCCTCCGATATTCTGCAAGAGATCAGGAAAGACACACACAGTCCATCATTTGTTTCACTCTTATATAGGGGCTGGAGTTGGTTGGACCAATCAGGAAGATTTTGTTCTGTTCCTCTATAAATATCCCCATAAACCCTGCCCCCTTTCTCTTTGAACAAAGTTTTCCATATTGCCTCTCCCGTCAAAGCCGGAAAACCGCGGGGACCCCTGCCTCTAAGCAAGCCGGTACAGCTAAGCCTCTCGGATCGTTGTTGCTCAACAAGGAAGGTGAGTGACATGTTCGTAAGGGGAACCGGGGAATGGTCACTGCCCCGTTAACGTCTGTTGTGTTTTCCTGCTGGTTTGGGAAGGAAGCCGCGAGGTATGCAGCGAGAGGAGACAGGGGAGCGTGTACGGCACTGTTATCATCGGCCATGTATTCCTGCTTGTCGGGAAAGGTAGTCAAGGGATATGTAGGAAACAGGGGAGCGGGTACTGCCAGGTCACTGTTGTTCGTGTCTCCTGTGATTTTGGCTCCATGTGACTCACTGCCATCACCTGCATGTTTATTAACCCCGGGAAGCCACAGACATCGTTGTTTTTCCCACTCTCTGTGTTTCGCACTGAATTGGCTCCCAGACTGTCTCCCTTCGTTACCGCGGTACTCCAACTTTGGCAGCCCCTCCATCTGCCCTTTTTCCCTGCACTCCTCCATGTTCAGTTCTCTCAGTTCACAGTTTCCAATTTCAAGATGGTAAGAATCAACAGGTTGACATCAACCCCAACACCCTTCTTAAAGCTGGTTTGGCATGCGTCCGTGATCTGGGACGCCTCAGCCCATTTTGCGAGTTTTTGTCGCAAGTTTGAGATTGTACGAGCCATTAAGGCACTAAAAAACTCACGTGCCGCAGTGCCCGACTTGATCTCAAATGTGGCGCTTAAACAAAGAGTGCTTTTTTCCATGGTATGAATAAATGTGTCTTGCACAAATGGGTTTGGATTTTACGAAACTGGAGCCGACCATCTTTGAGTTATTCTTACCATTGTTAATAGGCCTGAGATTGGACGACCTTTAACACTTTTTTCAGCCGGATTTAACAGAGATATGAAACCATCGCGCATTGGAACTTCGCGTAGCCATGTTTCCTGTAAACAGATTACAAACACATTTTCCAGAGAAACCTCAAAGTCATTAAATAAGTGTTTAAATCCACGTGTGTTCCAGGATAAAAAGGAGTATTGGCATTCATGGTCTGGCTAATAGTGAACTAGAAAGATTCCGTTCTTGCCTTGGATTCTGCGTGTTGCGCAGAGTTTTCCGTAAGGCTGCTGAATTGACCAGCACCAGTTGGTTTTGTTTCACCTCTGCTGCTTTTTCTTGTAAAGGCAAACTTTCCTTATCAGGTTCAACCAAGATCTCAAAACCAAAAAACAGGGATCATCACTAGCTCTTAGGCTTCGTACTCCTGCAGAGCCAATGTGCAGAAGCACTTGATCTGAGGAAATTTCAATGACATATTCAACAATCTTTATGTCGTCCGATTCAATCGTACGCAACAAGGGAACGCACTTGAATAATTTCATTACGCTCGTTCGATTTAAATTGACTTCATTTTCATCGCTTTGCAGACATAATTTGCGACATTGAGATGCACTTTTTCTGGTTTTGCTCTCATGAACCCTTATTTTAAAATGTACATGCTGATTGCGTTGATTCAGCGTAAATTTTGGATTTAGGTGTTGGTCACCAGCAGAAGCTGAGTTGACGTTTGCTGCTACTGCAGTATTTCTTAGAGGTCGCTCAGCCATAGGTTTCACGATGGCCGGCGTGGCTTCATTAGGTGTCTGACCGTTTACCATTCTCGTAGAAAATTCATGAGAACTGGATGCAATGGATGCATTAAGATCACTTTCTTGATCATCATGAATCGAGTATGTAGATAGATTACATAGATTTATTGAGGTGGATTCAGACGTTGTACCAGTTGTCTCAGAGTCGGAGATTATTCTTCTTCGTTTTTGTGCTGGTTTTAGCTTGCCTTTGCAGGTGTGAGACAAGGCGACTTTTTTTGTTGCGAGATCTAGCATTTTTGTTTTAACGCCGGTGTCTCGTTTGAATAGGCTAAGTCTTTGAGGTGAAGATAAGTTTCTTATAAATTTCTTGACCTTGGTGTTTCCTGACCTTACGACTTTCTTTGCAATTTTTCGTGCGCAGTCTTTGCCTTCAATTTCTTTTGCCGCCGCCAGAGTTTTTGTATTCACTACGGAGATGATTAGCTTTGCCGCACCAGTAAAGATGCTAAACGATGAGAAATGTTTCTCGGGCGTAATCGTTGGCTCTTGAGTATGCACTTCGATGTTGGTACCTCTGGCACCTACACTCCCACCACCATTATTTATTCCCTTTTTTTCTTGAAGAGGTTTTCCATTTCCACTTTTGATTTTCTGCAAAGGCATACTTTGTGAGGACTCCTCTCCGTCAACTAGTTTGATGGCTTTTGAAGTCAGCTCGGGATCAACCGAACCTGCATGAAACAATGTCTCCTGGCTATGGAGATTTAGATTTGAATCTGATTCAAAAGCAGCTTGCAACAATTTTGGTCCTTCTATGTCGACATTTCTTGCGCACATTTCTGCGCTGACGCATGGCTCGGGATTGGAGTTTTTACGCATCCACTTAACAGCTTCCAGAAGTCCTTCTGCTAAGTTCTCATTTTGGCAATGATGACGAGCAGCCAAATTGCACAGCCTTTGCTGCCACTGTTAGATCAGCCTCAGCTTGTATTTTGTCCTTTAGGAAGAGATTGAACTTTTCAATTTGCTCTATTTTTTAGTTCGTTTGACAGCATTGCGCCTTGATCACGAATCGTTTCATTTAGCGCTTCATAAGGTTTCACAAACGGTATCAAGGCTAGAGATGATGCAGCCAGGACATTGTTGTGAATTTGCATGGTGGCCGCAGACGATAAACTAGCCTTTGCAGGTACGTGGTACGTATTTTCCACACCAATACTCTAATGATTCCAGACGTCTCCATTTGACATTTGGGCTTCTACTAAGTGCCCATTGCTTTGAGATAAGACAGGTCTTTTCACACTACTTTTTTGCGCAGTCGCCATCAGGGTGCTTGTAGTAGTTTTTGCATGCTCAGGAAGTTGATGGAGCAAGGTAGACCGAATTTAATTTGAGCTGATATTGCCAGAGCGTACCGCTGCAATCAAAGATGGCGAATCAGGGGCAATAAGATGGTCCAAGGGCTTCCATATTGCAGCCCTGGGGTGCAACTTCTGGCACTGGTATATGTTTTCCCCACTTTGCATTCTACCCACTACTTGCGTAGGTTGCTTAGAGGAGGCCAAACTCTCCTTTGCCGCAGGTGTTTGGACTCTTCCTGAGGTGTTTTCAGACGAAGCGTCTTCAATTAGTTGTGTCAAGGACTGATCGATTTCAGTGGTGTCATCAGACTTCCAAGCCGGCATTTTCAGTTTTGGGCCAACAGATTTTTCGGAATAATCTCGCCAAGCAAGGCATGATAACATAGCGCCTTTTTCCTGCAAGGCGCCATGCCATCTTCTTGTGTTTCATTCAAGTCAATCGATTTATGGCTTCTGGAGGCAAGACTTGACAGCTTCTGAGGCCTCCCAAATGTGTCATCAGGGTTTCTGAATGATGCCATCAGACAGGCGTCAGCTCCGTGTGTCAGTAGTTGCGGTAAAGCCGTTGCTATAGAATTTTCGACACAGGAGCTCTCTGGCTGTATGCATTGCGGGAGACTTTTGGACATTGCTGGCTGTGAGCCGTTTAAACTTTGTGAGGTATTTTGCTCTGCTTAGGTAAAGGTTCGACATTCGGGACCATCATCAGGTCCGCATCAGTAATGTCGAAAGGTGAATAATAAAGCTCTGGAGTGTCGGACTAATGATCATCTTCCGGACTTCAGGCATTACGTTTAAAACTGGTTCCAGATTAGTTAAGGACAACAGGGCTGTTTGAGGGAGCACTGTTGAGGCAGACATATCTGGCATCAAAGTCACATTTTGGCTCCCATTTTCGCTGTCAAAAGAGTTTAAGGGCATTTTATAGGGAGAAGCTGACTTTGCAGTCGATTCTGCATGTGACCTTGGCTCCACAACTATCAGCTACCCATACGGCCACAACTACGGAGGACAAGGAAGATATTGTCGCAGCGGACGGCCAGTCTCCACATTTGGATGCTCCACACAGGGTTTTCCCACCGGACGAAGTGGTATCGTTCTGTTCCATGATCTCCAGAGCCTTCGAGCGTTTCCAGCTTGTGCCTGAGGAAATAAGGAAAGGAGGGTTTTTTGTACAAGAGGTGAGAGGCCAAGAGGAAGACAATCATGGCGGTGCCCCTTCTGGACGACGTATGGGAAGAGGGCCTGGCCGTCACGAAGAACCCTATTGATATGATATGATATGGCATTTGTAACACGCCTATACACAAGTGTTTCAAGGCGCGACGAGGCGGGGAGTGGAACAAGGGGAGACAGAACAACGATCCTACTAGGCCAGGTGTCATTCAGATCGCGCAAGTGCAAAGGGTAGAGGGAAAGGGAAAAGTGCAAGGGGGAAAGTGAGAGGGGAAGGTGCAGTACAAGGTTAATAGCATACAGCAAACAGGATAAATAACAAGGACCAGCTGGTGGCAAGTGCGAAGTAAGTGCAGCAAGTGCTGGGAAGGGGGGCTGTAGGGATACAGACACAGTCCCGTAGTGCAGGGGTTGCCATGGAGGCAGTGCAGGGGAGAGTGGCTGGGCCAAGGACCGAGAACGGTGAGTGGCCCAGTTGCAGATTCAGTGCAGTTTCAGTAGTATTAGCAGGGGAGAGGGGAGAGAAAGCGGAGGCAAAGAGGAAGGTTTTGAGGTGTTTCCAGAACCGGAGATGGTTCTCCTCAAGTTTCAGGGAGGCAGGAAGGCTGTTCCAGAGGGAGGCCCCTTCAGCGGAGAGAGATCTGCCCCCAACTCGTTGTTTGGAGAAGCAGCTGACCCTGAGGGAGTTGGAGGCGGATGCGCGAAGAGCTCGAGAAGGAAGATATTTAGGAAGAGAGAGTTGAAGGTATTTTGGCCCAAGGCCCCAGACGGCCTTGTGGACAATGCAGATGGTTTTGAACTTGATCCTCGAAGTCACTGGGAGCCAGTGCAGTGATTTCAGTCCTGGAGAGATACGGTCCCTGGGCTTGAGGCCAAGGACAAGTCTCGCAGTCCTGTTCTGGATGAGTTGCAAAGGGCGGAGAGTAGAGGCGGGCAGATTTAGTTACAGTAGTCCAGCTTCGAGAGAACCAGGGCTCTAGAGACAGTGAGCTTCTGTGGGAAGGAGAGGAAAGGAAGGATACCTCTGAGGAGGTGTAGCTGGTAGTGTGACTTCTTAGAGACGTCGGATATGTGAGGAGAGAAGGAGAGTGTGGAGTCAAAGATGATCCCAAGGTTTTTTGCCTTGCAGGCAGGAGCAGGAAGAGGGCTAAGAGAGGCCGGCCAGAGAGCTGCAGGGAAGGGGGGAGTGGGTGTGCCGATGAGTAGTATCTCAGTCTTACTGGCATTCAGGCAGAGGTCGTTGGCGGCACACCATTCCTGGATAGCAGAAAGACAGTCAGAGATGAGGGAAGGAGAAGAGGAGATCGAGGGCAGCCTGAAAATGAGCTGGGTATCATCTGCATAGCACTGAAAGTTGGGGCAGAGAGCAGCGATGCGGTGGGCGAGAAGTGGCAGATACTGGTTGAACAGTCAGGGAGAGAGGTTAGATCCCTGGGGGACACCACAGGTAGAGAAGAAGATGTCAGAGAGGAAAGACCCCAGTTGGACCTGGGAGGGTCGATTGGAGAGGAAAGAGGTCAGCTACGCCAGAGCCTGACCAGTGATACCCAGGTTATCACAGAGACAGTTGAGCAGGATGGTATGGTTGACAGTATCAAAGGCAGAAGAGAGATCAAGCAAAATGAGAACACATGGAATGTTAGAGTCAACGTTCGAGAGCAGGTCCTCACGGATGTTCAGGAGAGCAGTTTCCGTGCTTCTGGCAGCTCTGAAGCCAAACTGATGGTCATGAAGACTACCAACAAATTCAGCATGGAGATTGACCTGGGAGATGGCCAGTTTCTCCAGGAACTTGCCCAGGAAGGGGTTAATAGAGATTGGGCGATAGTTAGCCGGGCAGGAAGGGTCAGAAGAGGGTTTCCTAAGAAGGGGGTGCACAAGGGAGTGCTTGAGAGGGGATGGGAAGACTCCAGAGGCAAAGGAGTGATTGCAGAAGTCAGCAAGGGAACTTGCCCAGGAAGGGGGTGATAGACCCTTGCTGGCGTCAGCCAAACTGGATAGGCTACAGAAGAAGTATCTGGTGCGGGACCCCGCACCCAAGTACCCGAGGCGACCATAAGGAAACTGTCAGCTAACCCGTCCTCGTCGTCTTCGGTCCCTCTGGACAGTGAGGGGAAGAGGATGGACGCCATGGGAAGGAAGCTGATTTACACTGCAGCGTCCACTATCAAGGCGCCCAACGCACTGGCGATCCTAGCCAGGTACGACAGGGAGCTCTTGTACAAACTGGGGCCTATTCTAGAGTTCCTCCCCAACGACACAAGGATGGAGGCAATCGCGCTCTTCCAGGAGGCGGAAGTAGCATCTGGCAAAGTGGCATTGGACGTCGACGACACAGTTTTCCAGACGATTGGGGACCAGTGTCTGCCTTCTCATCAAGGCTGGATGAAGGCCACGAATTTCGGCAGGAGGTCGAGGCGAAGGTGTTGGACATGCCCTTCGTCGACGAGTCCCTCCAGGCCATCAAGGCAGATACAGAGATGGCCCATTCCCTGGGCACTCTCCAGGACCAAAGCTCTTCTTTTCGCTCCTCCAGGGGAAAGTCATGTAGGTCTACCAAAGGTTTCTCTGCTTCGTACCACCAGCCCTTCAGATCCACGACTCAGGAGGCCTGCAGAGGCCCTTCCCAGGACTACGGTAGCGGAGGACAGCGTTGACATAGCCCGCAGGGCAGGGCGCCGAGCAGGTCTGAACTGTCCGTTGTGATGCTGGAAATGGATCGGAGGGACAGGGCCTACGTATCTTTGTCCTTTACTGCTTTTTATCGGGTCTTCTGTCGTGTTTTGCATGCAGGAGTTTGTGTGGGACTCCTGGCAGTGCAGCTCTCTCTTTTAGTTTTGGTGTACAGACCCATGGGATACCCTTATGGCACCCATGGGTGGGGGTACAACCCTGTGCCCCTAGTGTATGTTTTTGGGTACCTGTGTGTGACCCACAGAGCAGGGTACGGGCTGGTGGCAGCTCCGTGCTGAATTGACATGTGCCCTGAGCGGCCTCCATTTTGGGATGCCCAGGCCCTGTCATTGGAATCGGTAGATTCCTGATGGAGACAAGATGGCCCCCGTGGCCTCTTGCCCTCCATTGCCTGTTACCTTGATCTTCCCGAAGTCCCGGGAAGCCCTGACTCTATCCCTTCCCCCTGACTGGCTGTTGGGTGGAAGTTCCATATATGGTAGTGTGGGGAAGTGCCGACCAGACTGGCTGGAGCCTTCCCAACGACCATATTTTGTGGGTACACCTGTCGGTGGGATCTGGGTGAATGGAGTGTGTGACAAATCTACACGTTCTGTTGTGGATGTCTGGTATCTGGTGTTTGACACAATGACTGAGACAGCCCTGCCCGAAACTGGTATGAATGCAGTGTGTAGTGTTGAATGGCGTGGTACTTGTCCGAATCCACATTTTGTGTTGTGAGTGTCTGGATGGAGAAGAATGGCCTGAATGCACTGTGTGCCTGATTGGCTGACTGACTGCAGAATGCCCTTCGAAGTGATTGGCGCCTGAGTGTGACCCAGCAGAATGAATGGGAGATCAACAGTATATCTGGGGACCTCTCACTGCTAGGAATCGTGTTCAGAAGCTGAAGTCCAAACTATGAAAAGTAACTGGAGTGAAACTGAAGTTTGACCTTGAAGCCCTGCTAGAAGAGAAGAATTGCTGTTGCTCTACTTCCTCAATCCGAAAGCTGCTGTGCCTCTAAGGACTGACCCATAGAGGACTTGGTAAGGCGCCCTCTTCCCGAGCTACGAGGGACCATCGTGCAGCAGCTGATCTTTGCCAAAGCTCCCTGGTAGACAGACCTACGAAAAGGCTGCTGACCGGAGACGGGGACTGCTGCGGAATCCCAAAGAGAAGCGCCCGGACTGTTGTCCGCCACCGTCGACGACCGCTGTCGCCGACCGGAGCTGCCGTGCTCCCGTTGCCTAAGAACTTTTGATTCACAGACGTGCTCGTCCGCACCTCCGCCCGCCTTATCCCGTCGGAGAAGGCCAGGTCATCGACGTGCTGAGGAGCATCCGCCGGTGGGTTTTCCGCCACCCAAAGACCACAGAGATGCCGCCGACTCGACGCCCTTGCTGGGCCACAGTTCTTGAAACTCTTTGCCGTCCAGAACTCTCGACATTGAAGTGCCCCGCACCCCTCTTCCTTGCAGGACATTTACGCTTCCCTATCGACAAACACCGCTAGGAAAGAAGCTGCCACTTCACTGCCGTAGTTCACCCTGTTCATCGCCGGGTGTTCGACGACCCGTGACTCCTGCCTTAAAGGAAGGGCACTCAAGAAGGGCCGTCGATTTCCCGACGAGGAACGCTACAACGCCAGGTACTTTGGGGTTGCTGAACTATTGGGAAGAATCTTGTGAACAATATATGGACTTTGCTTGTGACATTGTGATATTTCTTTATTCTACAGGTTGCCCAGGTGGGAGGATCTCCACACAGAACTGTGTCTAATGGTAGGGGGCAGTATTCTGCCAATTGTTCTACTCAACTGCTTTCCTCTAATATCTTTTGTTGGTTTCCTTTACAAATTGATTTGTGTGACATTTAACTGTACAGTTGATGTACTTTAAAGAGATCTAATAGTAATTGTGGTACCACGTAGAACTGTATATTTGCCATTATAGATAACCGAGTACAAAGTGAGTTATCGTGATATTGTACATAACCTAGAATATTAATATTAATTCATATTATTATTAATATTAATATTAATTATATAAAGACTGTGTTTTAACTGATACAGTGTGCAGACATTCCTTTGTTGGTGTTTGGGGACTACACACACTTGGGAAAAACTGCTTTCCTTGTGGCCATCTCCTCTGCCAGGAGGGTAGGTAAGATCCAGGCCCTATCCTGCAAGCAGTCTTATCTGACTTTCCAAGTATCGAGGGTGTTGCTGCGTACGCACCCCTGCTTCATGCCAAAGGTTCTGTCAGAATTCCACCTCAAAGACCCCTTTGTGTTACCTGTTTTTCCCCCCGAAACCTTTGTCTCTGATGGAAAGGTCCTTGCACTCGCTGGACGTTGCTCATTCCTGAAGTTCTACGCGACGCGCACAAAGAGTTTTCGGAAGACTTCACAGCTGTTCATGAACTTTGGTTAGCTAACCGACTGCTGCCCGGCCGTCCGAGAACCCACTCCACCAGAGCGATCGCTGCAACGAAAGCGTTCCTGTCTGGTGTGCCCGTGCTCAACATCTGCAGGGCTGCTACATAGAGGGCCACGCGCACCTTCACGAAATATTTCTGCATCGACAGGGATTCCAGAGAAGAGTCCAGAGTCGGCCAAGCAGTGCTACGCAACCTGTTTGTTTGCGGTGAGTCTGTTCCAGGCATAAGTGTAATTGATTCTGTTGATCCTTGCTACCTCCTGTGGTTGTGTAATATTATACTGCTATGTAGTCGTTATTCATGAGCATGTGAATCCATGCCAGACCACAGGCTGGAGAAGGTTTAAGTTACTTACCTTTAACTATTGTTCTCTAGCATGGGTCTGGCATGGATTCACATGCATACCCTCCTTCCGTCCCTTCTGCGGCTCTTCTTGGACATACTGCCACATTACGTGCTTACCAAATTTGAAGATGGCTTCCAGAGGGGCTTAGAGAGAGGACTGTCATTGGACGGGGGCAGTATGACCCAGAGGACAGTGATTGGTTTAAAGGAGAAGTACAGTTTGTAAGTGAAAGGGAAACAGTTTTTTCTTTTACTGAGGATTCCCAGCCTGACGACTGGGAATATTCATGAGCATGTGAATCCATGCCAGACCCACGCTGGAGAACAATAGTTACTGGTAAGTAACTTAAACCTTATCTGGCTGGGCGTGATCATCTTGATTGTCGCTTGGGGTAGGAAAGGATTGAAGTTGGAGAGGTCGAGGATAGTGCGCAGGCCAGCCGGGTTGGGTTTTGGCACTGTAAACAGACCGGAGTAATAGCCCTCCCCTTGCTCCCGCAAGTGAACAGGTTCCACCGCTCTGAGGTCCGGATGTTTCTGTACCTCGGCTCTGAGGGAGGGCGACCCAGGATGCGAGGGTGGTGTTTGAAGAAGGGGCAAGCAAAAACCTGCTCGGTTGATGGACAAAACCCATCGGTCTGATGAGATGGTCTGCCACGCCTCCAGATGATACGATATTCATCCTCTCACCAGAGTCTCGTGAGACCAATAAAAAACATAATTTAGATGGTTTGTCAGTTACGAGACCACCTGTTGCCAAAGAGGAGAGTGATGACTGGGAGAAAAAACAGCCAATTGCCTTTGCTGATTTCAGCCAGGCCCACCACCAGAGGAACCTTCTGCCGGCGTGCACGGTGCTCTTAGAACCCACTGAAACCTGAGAAGGACCTTGTCTGGGTCACCGACCTCTGCGTATAGGCCGCTTTAGCTGGGGCTTTGGCAAGGACTGACACACATTTAGCAGTTTGCATGCTTATCTTTTTTTTTTTTTGAGTTTCTCATCGGTGGAGGAGTGGAAGAGCTCTTTAACTTCGAAGGGAAGATCAAGTACTTTGTCCTGAACCTCCTTCGAGAACTGTAACATACAACCACGCTTGGCGGGAGATGTCTACTGAATCCATAAGGCCCTGAGCAGAATTGTTTACATGATGGGGCGTGGCCTACAACAGATCCTGAGCCAGCACTCTGGCATCAGATAGGCCCTCTTTAAAATTTTCCAGCCTGTCCTAAGGGATACATTCCTGAAATTCAGAAAGCTCCTTCCACAGCTTGAGATTTGCTGCTGCAAGGATGACTTCGGTATTCGCCTGGCACAGCTGAAGAGCAGAATTGGAAAATACTTTTTTCCAAATGGCGTCAAGAAGTTTGTCCTCTTTGGACAGGACCTGAGAGGTAGCCGTAGAGGATGTTGAGGATGGCTTAGACTGGAGTGTATCTGCTGCCACCACTGTTGATGAGGGGACTGGACATGCCGTCAAGGGTATGCCTTCTGACGAGTGTAGTTTGTAGCAAGCGTCAATTTTCCTATTTACGTACTGCCCAGAATGAGGTTTTTCCCAGACCTTGCGAGCTTCAGCTAGCAAATCCTTTTGAAGGAAAAGGCCTGTGTCTTAAGAGTTAAGGCTCCTGAAAGTACACCTTCTTGTGGAGCCGGAGGCTCGGGTATCAGAATATCCAGCAATGCCATCATATCCACGACCCGGTCATGAAATGCTCTGACAGAGTGGGGCAGGTCCTCACTATCCTGGTTTGCTTGGTCTTCCACAGATGTGGCGGGAACAGAAAACTGATCCGCAGCACGTGGTACCTCAGACCCCCTGGGCATACTTGACTGCGCAACGAGCATCTTAATCACTGGTGAAAGTGAAGGCAGTGGAGGAGGGGCCCTAACCAAAGAGGAGGGGGTGGCACTACCAAAACCTGTTGAGGGTTTGTGGGAGCAGGCTGCGGCTCGAGAATCTTAGGATACATGTCTTTGAATATATCCTTAAAGTATGCTGTCATCGGGTCAGAGTGTATAAGGGCCTGGAATTTGCCATAGAACGCTTCCTCAGAGGAAGGTCTAGGCACGTGAGTGGGTAGAGGCCGCTCTGGAGGGGAATACCCCCAGGATTCTAAAGAGGCTGGTTGCCAGTATGGCCCTCCATCAACTGGATCCACATAAATGAATGTATAGACGCAGGAGGGAGCAAGACTGTGTGGCAGCGGAAACTGAGCACGCCAATCCATTGGAGGGCAAAAAGGATTCCTATTGTCCACATTTCATGGAAAATGCTGCTCGGCTCCAAAAATAGGCCAATCTGCACCAGCCGTTGAGAAAGTTGGTGTGAAAGAGCTTGTCAAAATGGCAGCCTCGAGATGTGTATAAGGCTTCATAAATCCCGGCTAGACGCTCCCTGATTTCCTCCGATCCGGTAATCCTTTCCCCTCCTTCCCCCCTCAGAGCCGCTATCGCGTTTCCCTCCCTGACGCCCCTCAGCAGGCGCGCCAGCAGAGAGTCCGCCTTGTTGGCCTTAGCGTACAGTTTTTGTCTAACCCTCAATAGTGCACCCTCCTCTTTTTTCGTCCTAAGGAGTCTCAATTGCCCCTCAGCTACCCTGTACTCCCTGTGCATCTTCCTGGAGGGATCCCCTTTGAACTTAACTCTCGCAGCCTCCACCTCGTCCTCCAACCAGGCTTTTAGGGCCCGTAGCTGTCGGGTCCTCTCCGCCTTGATGGCAATGAGGTCCCCCCTCAACGTAGCTTTAAATACATCCCACCTTGTACTGAGGCTCGTATCGATCTCGTTGTTTCTATCCAAAAAAGCTTTGATATTGTTGCCTATCTCCTCCCTAATCACAGTATCCCTGCAGGAGGTCCCCAGGAAAGTGCCAACTCCAAACCCCCGGCTTATGCTTGCCCAACCGCATAGTCATTTGCACCGCCTTATGATCGGCAATGCCCATGGGGCCTGTCTCCACCCCTACAACCCTTCCCAATAGACTGGACGATACCTAAATATAATCAATCCGGGATTGAGACCGGTGCACATCTGAAAGATAGGCAAATCCCTCCTCCTCCCCTTTGAGTTCCCGCCACACATCCCTCAACCCTGCCTCCCGAATGCGCTCCTTTAGCCATTGGGAAGCCACACCCCCACCCCCATGTTGCGTCCGATCGAACCTCCTATCCCAGGCCAAGTTGAAATCCCCCATTAAAATTACTTGCCCTCTCACGAACTCCCCTAACGTAGACAGCATCTCCCTTAGAAAGTTATCTTGCCCCACGTTTGGGGCATATACCGAAGCGATCGTATAAGTGGCACCCAAACATTCCCCCCTCACCATGACAAACCTCCCGTTTCTATCCATCCGAGAATCCTGGATTCTAAAATCCAAGCCTCTCCTAAAAGCCACTGCCACTCCACCCTTCTTCGAAGAGCCTGATGCAAATATCACCTCTGCATATCCCCTCAAGAGCAGCCGACCTTGATCTACGCGCAACAAATGGGTTTCCTGTAGTGCCAAAATATCTGGAGCATGCGTTCGGGCAAAGTGCTCAAGTTTCGCCCTCTTAAGAGGAGAGTTAAGACCTCTCACATTAAGAGTCAGCCACTTGAAACCGAGACATGGAGATAACCCACCCCAGAAAATCCTCACCCCGACAATCTTCCTCTCCCCACTCTACTCTCCAGACCACTCACCCCCCCACGCACAACCTATGGGCCCCCATTACCACCCAACCTCCATCCCTCGCCCCCCCGCCCGAAATCCCAAACTGTGGGCTTTAACTAAAGTACCCCCCAACTGTTCCCTCCCACTCCTTAATCCCCCCCTACTCTCATTGTGAATTGATCCAACATGTTTAACTCCGTCCCCCTGACATCACTCGCAGCCTTATGTACCACCACCCCCTACAGAAAAGAGTGACGGTGACCCGAAAAGGGTCACTCCTCCCCCCAGATTTTGTCCCCCCCCGGGTGGCTCCGCATGGGAGCCGCCCCACCGCCAGGCCCCCGCAGCGCCTTCCTCCTCCGCCCCCGCTCCCCCACCGAGGCACACTCCCAAAGTCTACTCCCCTCTCTCGACTCGCCACGGGGCGATGAAGCCCCCGCGCGCCCAACCGCCACTGCCTCCTCCTCCAGGCCAACAATATTGGCAGCCTCCTGAACCGAGGTCACCCTTTTCTGAACACTGTCCCATTCAAAAACCAGGCCAAATGGGAAGGACCATTTGTATTTTATACCCTTTTTAGTCAGCTCTTTTAGGACAGGCCCCCTGGCCCCCCTTTTCGCCAGGGGGCTTGCAGCCAGATCCTGGAACAGCAAAATCTCCTGCCCTTTATAAAGAACGGGCTCATTATGCCTTGCCGCCCGCAACACCGCCTCCTTCTGACCATACCTGGCGAAGGCAACCACCACCTCCTGGGGCCTGGCGTTGGAACCCAGTTGAGCCCGACCAACTCTGTGGGCTCTGTCCAAAGTTATCGAGCTTGAGTCCCCTTCCCCCAAGAGATCTGCAAAGATGCGTTGACATTCCTCTTTCAGGAGCCCGTCCTCCTTTATTCGAATGTTGCTCCTCCGGGACCTGTTTTCTAAGTCCTCGAGCATCGTTTCCATATTCCTAGAGGCAGTATCCAAGCGGTCGATAGCCTCACTATTGGCCGTAGTGTCCTTCACCGTGTCCTGAAGGCCCCTTTCTAACAAGTCGGTTCTCTCCCCAAGCTGCGCAACATCGTGCTGGATGTCACCCAGCGCAGAATTGAGGTCCTGGAGTTCTTGGATGGCCTGCCACTGCCGCGCCTGTTCGGGGAAGTGGGGGAAGACCTGGGAAAGCCAATTGTGGAAGATGAGGTTCGAGCGGTCATTGCTTCCCTCCCCTCCAATAAAGCCCTGGGTCCCGATGGCTTCCCGGTTTCCTTCTACAAGTCCTTTTCTGCCATATTGGTTCCACACCTAACCCAACTCTTTAACTCTTTCGGCCCCGCGGGCGGTATCTCCCCCTACATCGAGGAGGCTAAAATGACCTTAATTCATAAGGGGGGCAAAGATCCAGAGGACTGTACCACATATAGGCCTATCGCTTTAATTAATTCTGATGCAAAGATTTATGCCAAAATTCTGGCTAAGCGCCTTGAGGCACATTTGCCTGAGCTCATTCACCAAGATCAGTCTGGATTCGTGCAGGGCCGCCAAACAGCTGATAATATTAGGAGAGTTGCCCACTTGATCGAAAAAGTACAGAAGACCCACACCCCGGCGGTCCTTTTTAGCCTTCGATGCAGAGAAGGCGTTTGACCGAGTGGAGTGGTCCTTTCTGTTCCGGGTGATGGAGCGAATGGGTCTAGGGCATAAGTTCATTGACATGATTTGCGCGATCTACAGTGCCCCTTCTGCGTGGCTGCTTATTAATGGCGCGGTGACACGGCCCTTCAGGCTCGGACGTGGCACGAAACGGGGGTGCCCCCTTTCCCCGCTGTTGTTTGCTATATATTTGGAGCCCCTACTCGTGGCAATTCGAGAAGCAAAGGACATCCAGGGAATCCCCTTTGAAGGGACACAGCATAGGGTGGCGGCTTTCGCCGACGATATGCTCCTTACCCAGTCGAACCCATCAGTGTCGCTAGAGGCATGCGCAACCTTGTTGTCTACCTTCGGGGAAGTCTCTGGCCTGAAGGTGAACACTCACAAATCCGAAATTATGAATTTATCGCTGCAGGGAGACGAGTTGAGGGCTCTGAGGATATCGTCGCAGTATAAATGGAGTCCCGGGGGGATTCGGTACTTGGGGATCCGGGTTACCCCTCGGCTGTCGGGATGGTACGGAGCAAACTATATCCCTGCGCTTGCCTCTATTAAAGGGGACCTTAGGAAGTGGGGCTCCTTTAAGTTATCATGGCTAGGGAGGGGGGCGGCACATAAAATGGTGACTCTCCCGCGCTTGCTTTACCTTTTTCAGGCCATCCCTCTGCCCGTCCCCGCTTCCTTTTTCAAGGAGCTATATAGGGCCGCGAAGGAATTCATCTGGGACGGTAAGAGACCGCGCCTGGCGAAAAGACTTCCGACAGCTTCCAAGGGGTGGGGGGCTTAGCCCTACCAGACTTTAGGCGCTACTATGAAGCGGCTCAGCTCAGGGTGATTCGCGAGTGGTTCTCTGAGGTCTACAACAAGCACTGGGTCAAGATGGATAGAGCGGTAGCGCACCATCACCTGGGCGAGGTACTTTGGCTTCCCCGCAGGCTGAGGCCGGCTCACGTGTATCTAAGTGTCATAACCAAGGGCCTAGTCGACGCCTGGGACAGGGCAATAGAGAAATCGGGGGTCAGCACATTCCCGTCGCCTTTCACCCCCATTTTTAACAATGGCGATTTTGCCTTCTGGAAATGGGAAAGTGGGGGGCGTAAGATCATTAGAGACCTATTTCGAGGGCAGGAAGTGAAATCATTTGAGGATTGCAAACGGGAGTTCGGGGTAGGCGAGTGTGAGCGGCTCCGTTATTACCAGATTAGGCATTGGGTTTTGTCGCGGGAGATTAAGGGTGCAGCGACGCGGGGCTTAACTCAGTTTGAACGGTTCCTGCTGTCTAACGATGGTCCTAGGGGGCTGGTATCGAATTTATATAAGCTTTTAGGAAGCACTGGTCCCGCGATAAAGTGGCTGTACATGTCCAGATGGGAGCAGCTCCTGGGGAGGGAGGTGGAGCGGGGAGAATGGGAAAGGCTCTGGAACGCGATCCCGAAGCTGGCTAAGGTGACCCAACTACAAGAAGCCTGGTATAAGTACCTAATGGGTTGGCATTGTACCCCAGCGTGCCTTCGAGCAATCTTTCCGACATCGTCTGGGTTATGTTGGAGGGATTGTGGGGAGGAGGGAACGATTGCGCACATTTGATGGGACTGTCCTTACATTAGCTCCTTCTGGAAGTGTGTCTCCTGCGCGCTGGATCAGGCATTTGGGGAAGGCACGGGTCAGGACCCTCGCGAGGTTCTGGTGGGAAGGTGGGGAGAAGGGGGTGGACCGCGCAAGGCAAAGGTGGTCTTTATCCTGGCAGCCATGTCTCTCCTTGCCCAAAGGTAGAAAAGCTCATTGATCCCCACAGAGCATGAGTGGTTGGGTAAACTGTGCGAGATCGTGTCCCTGGAAGGGGCCACATATGCAGCTACAGACAACCTGAGCCGTTTTGCTGCGGAATGGGGGGAAACCTTGGACTTCTTGAAGGGCGAGTTTCATGAGTAATGGAGCCCTCACAGACTGAGACTTCTGGACCTATCGGTTTAATTACTGTAAGGGGAAGGAGGTGAGGGGGTTGAGGAGTTCTGGGCTCCCTGGTGGGGTGGGGAGGGTGGAGGGCGGGAGGGGTTGTTTTGTTGATTTTTCTGTTTCATTAAAAACAATAAAGAGAAGTTTCACAAAAAAAATGGGAGCCTCATACTGCCTGGGTCACCCCCCGTATCCTGAGCCCTCAGAGGAGGCCCCTCAATCTTGCCGGTTTTAATTATAGCCCTTAGTCGGGGATCCTCTAGGATAACCCTGGCACCTTTAGTCACTGTACAGGAAACCTCAAGACTAGGCTCGGTACGTTTAGTTCCAGACTTGGAAGCCTCGGGAATAACCCAGGCCAGAAAAGCCCCAGAAATGTTGGGCTTCACCTTAGCCCCCAAATGGGAAACCTCGGATGAATATCAGGTCTTGACAGCCCCTTGACAGAGGGCCTCAGAGCAAATTCCGGAATCCAGGTTAGATCCCTTTTAGGATACCTCAGGGAGAACCCTGGTACCAGAGCCACTTGGGCCCTTCCCAGAACCAGAAGACCCTGGAAAGGAGTCCCCTGGCCGTGGTGCCCTCATAAGGAAGGAACTTCCTTTTTTTGTCAATGAACTGCTGTAAATGTGGAGGAGGAATCCGTTAGAACACCTCCTCCCACCTGACGAGCCGATGCTGGAGTACCCGGGTGGAGAGGTCGGCGTAGGAGAAGCATGAGTCCCACCGATGTTTCGGGCTCAAGCACTTCAGAAGAATAGGACATGAATCACAGACGCTCTGGCACAGACGGAGGAAAGAAGACTGTGGAACCGGAGCAGGAAGATGAAGGACAAGGGACAAAAAAAGAAATTTCCCTACAATGCCAGTGCGTCCAACCAACCGTTCAGAGAATAGGACTAAAGGATGAAGCACGGAGCGGAGCTCAGGAAGGCGGACTACGGTCATGTGCAGGGCCCCGCGTAAAAATAAGAGAAAGACAACGAACATTATTTTTGAGGCTTCAAAATGCTCCAGTCCCGTCCTGATGAACGGAATGTTTCAAAAGTATGGACGAAAGGGGACAGAACGTAGGAGAGTAGTTGTATGTGCATTAATACATGTTTATGAAATCTTGGGTGATGTACCTCAGACAGGCCTCAAAATGTAAGCCATTTGCAAGTGGACGAGTAAGAAATTGTCTGTTGTGTGCATGTGGAAATGCCTTGCTAGTAGTTTGCTTATTGAGATTTTGACCACTGTTCCAAATGTCTAATCTTGATGTGATTTGTAGTGCCATTCTTTCTGGCTAACCGTACCATTGTTTTCTGCTTCCAGATCTTTTATTCTTGCCACTATGGATTTATCGTTTAAGAAGTCTTCCTGAGTTCAGTTATCTTATGGAGGTTGTGACAAACAATCTGCTTATTATTTTTCCAGCCTGGAAAATGTGAACAATTGTACTGTTATGCTTGCCCATCTTTGCTTAGCAGTCTTGGTTTCTCCTGCGCTCAGCATTTGTATAGGTTTACAATGAGCGCTGAGTTTGATCTCTTTTCCATAAGTAGGACCTAATTAATGTAGGCTTCGGCACAAGCACACACCAATATTTCCTTTTCTGTTACAGAGAAATTCAGAGTCAAATTACTCAGTATGCTACTACTTGGTCATCATGTCATCTAAGCATTCTATTCATGGTAGCACCCCCATAACACATGGAGTCCATCCACTACTGACTACCTGTACAGTAGTAGCTTGCAAATCTACCCTTTAGTTTCGCTATGCGCACAGTTCCTCGCTAAAAGCAACTGGGATGATGCATGGTCACTTTATTTATGAACAGTCTCTTCTGTTAAGCATTCTAGCTAGATCATACTTTTGGTGTTTGTAAAAATGGCTGACTGCTGAGTAATTTGGAAGACAGAAGATTCTGTTTGGCACTTTGAAGTGAAGTTGTTGTTCCACTTTGTTCAGCTGCTTTCATTTTCTCGGTTACAGTGTTATTCAATCATTTTGTATCAATGAAAATGCTTTTCATATTTCTGTATGACATTGGCGGGGCATTATGTAAAATTGTGTCTCAAGCAAGGGCTTGTTTTCTTTTATCTCAGAAGCACATCAATTTCATGTAATGGCTTCAGGATTATGATATGCTGAAATTGTATGACAGACACGCAGCAAGCAGTTGTGTTTGGCATTTGTGTTTAGGAAAAGCTGTTAGTGTTAAAGGAATGGTTCGGTCAAAATGTTTTATTGTCCCTACGGGTCGGCCATGTGTTTTTAAGCCTAAGTCGCACGATTTTAGAAAAATTTCCGATGGACCTTACCCGAGTTTTCGTCCACTAAACACACGCGAAAACAGGCAGCAGGGCGCAGCCATTTTGTGATAATCCTATCACTTGCCCCATCGCCCTGGCTGACCTGCTTTTGCAGCACTAAATCATATCCCCCGCCCCTGAGCGTGACATTATGAAAACATTCATATTCCCTGCCTTTCTCCGTGACGTTACTGTGCTGCGTAGGCAAACGCGCCCAGTCGTCTTCTACGCGACTTCACACAGAACCCGGAAACCAACACAGATCAACTCACAACACAGCGCGCCACAATTCGGAATATGAAAATACTTTAAAATCAAACAGCAACAGGGTACATTTGGTAAAGTACATTTATTTGACATTAAATGTTTATAGAATATTCATCAATTTGTATATTAAATCGGAATGTGATTTTTTTTTTCTTTTCTCTCGATCCGCAAATCCGTAAAAGTTTATCGTGAGTCACGCGCTGTTCCTTTATGGTACACAGGGTGTTGGTTTTCGTTAAAAGAAGCAATTTGGTCGCACGGTGAACCGCAAGGCTGTTCCATCACGTAGGCACTAGGCCAGCGTAAAGGTTGATATGTTGCTTCTAGCCGCTAGTACCGCGTAAGGGCATATGGGCCCTTGGCAATCATCCCATAAAATCGTCAAAGTGGTGCATTTGTTTACAATAAGCTGCAGCTGGTGGTTGAAAAAACCATCTGCCGCGGTCTGAAACTGGTGGCAGTAGCAGTAGGGTAGGATATACCTGTTTTGAAAAGATAAAAATGATAAATAGTCTCACCAGCCGATCTTTATTACTATTACTCATTTTATTTATTACGGCTGATCAGAAACTATTTGCTTGCAAGGATAGTGCAATGGAGAATGTTCGGCTCTAAAATCAATGTGAAAACTAACGAAATAAATCAAGGTTAACACACAATGAGAAACAACTGTTTGTCTACATGCGTGTGGAATGTGGACCTGCATGCCCATGTGCCCGGTACAAAGACGATCCCACAAACGTTTTACTTGCTCTTCGTTCATTCATTCATCCCTTCATTAATTCTTCATTCCGGTATAATAGCGCCTAAAGAGTTACTTACATTATATTTGCAATTTCCATTGTGTCTCTATGTAATGCAGTCCGTAAATCCCACTGCGCTCGTGACAATGATTTTTCGTATACTGAACTAACATGAAACTCTTTCTAGTTTCCGAATTTCTGCCTTATTGTCTCTTACGTTATTGCCCACCTCCTTCAAATGAAGCCCTTTCGGCATGGTCCCTGTCTCTGAAGGTCAAAAAACAATAGAACCTTATACTGCCAGTGCGAGTTGTGGGCCTCTTCAGGCCGCAAGCTGAAAATCAAAGTCGCTGACCTTCACTCGAAATGAGCATACATTCTTACTTGCAACATCCCGTAGTAAAGAAATCTGTGAGAACTTGAATTTTTGAATCCATCTATGTACTGGGCCTCAATGTGCAAATGCGAACTGTCTTCTCTCCCATCTGCAACGGCTCGCTTGGCGCGTTCTAAAGCCCCCAATTTTGTCCTTGTTGTCCGCGAGCTTACCAGCCCTAGAGAACCATAACTATGGGGATATTGACTTTTTGGGGGAAGGTCAAGGAAAGTATAAAGTACCCGAGGAGTTGAGTTGAAAGTGAGATTTATTGTTTGTTTGTTTTATTATTTGCAATACGCAAGCCTCCCCTTGGTTAACAGTGCGCAGTATTTACATGAGATTGCAAAACTTAGAGGCCGATTCATGGAATAATTAGCGCGGCGCAAGTGGGCAAAAACGTGCGAATCGCAGTGGAATAGCGAAAATCGCAGTGCAATTGCGAAAATAGCACGAAAAGCAGCGCACGTCGATTCATGGAAGGCCGTGCGCGAGAAAACCAGCGGATGTGCGATAAAAAAGTGCGCGGCGCACGTTGGCGCACAGGCCATCTAACAGCGTGCGCCAGGTCACAGCGAAAATCGCACAGGCCACAGCGAAATTCGCACATAGCGCGGCGCACGCAACAAAAGTAGGCGGAACACGGGCGTAACACTCGGAATGGGGAACAACTTGCCAAAACGTGGGCGTCACGGGGGAAGTACAGGGCACAAGTGCGCGGAACGCCCACACGCTCGCCTACAACACGTATTCATGGAATAGAATAGGGCAAAAAAGCACACGCTCAAACCAGCGCACAGGCACAAACACGACCACCACAAGAAAGCAGGCGGTAGCGTCTCTGCGGCTGTAAGAAATGTGCGCCAAAAGGTGCGCCAACAAATAGCACCTATATACTGCCATGATGAATGTCCCATACTGTGGCCCTCCAGGAAAAATGACGTGCAAAGGGGTACCCACAAACACGGACACCCGCTGACAAAAAATACATGTGCGTGTATACCGGGGTGCGCGGGAAGTCTAACACGCGATTTCAGCAGGGTACGTGCATCACAGGGGTTCGCGTGAAGTTATTCACGCGATCGGGCCTGGGGGAGCGGGCTACGTGTATTTCAGGGGTTCGCGTGAAGTTTCACGCGCGATCGGGTCTGGGGGAGCGGGCTACGTGTATTACAGGGGTTCGCGTGAAGTTCCTCACGCGATCGGGCCTGGGGGAGCGTGCTACGTGTATATCAGGTGTTCGCGTGAAGTTTCACACGCGATCGGGCCTGGGGGAGCGGGCTACGTGTATTACAGGGGTTCGCGTGAAGTTCCTCACGCGATCGGGCCTGGGGTAGCGGGCTACGTGTATTACAGGGGTTCGCGTGAAGTTCCTCACGCGATCGGGCCTGGGGGAGCGGGCTACGTGTATTCCAGGGGTGCGCGGGAAGCTCCACACGCGAATAACCTGGGGGCGCGTGTATTCCAGGGGTGCGCGTGAAGTTCCACACGCGAATAGCCTGGGCGCGTGTATTTCAGGGGTGCCCGGGAAGTTCCACATGCGAATAGCCTGGGCGCGTGTATTTCAGGGGTGCGCGGGAAGTTCCACACGCGAATAGCCTGTGGGCGCGTGTATTCCAAGGGTGCGCGTGAAGTTCCACACGCGAATAGCCTGGGCGCGTGTATTTCAGAGGTGCGCGGGAAGTTCCACACGCAAATAGCCTGGGCGCGTGTATTTCAGGGGTGCGCGGGAAGTTCCACACGCGAATAGCCTGGGCGCGTGTATTTCAGGGGTGCGCGGGAAGTTCCACACGCGAATAGCCTGGGCGCGTGTATTTCAGGGGTGCGCGGGAAGTTCCACACGCGAATAGCCTGGGCGCGTGTATTCCAGGGGTGCGCGGGAAGTTCCACACGCGAATAGCCTGGGGGCGCGTGTATTTCAGGGGTGCGCGGCGAGTTCCACACGCGAATAGCCTGGGCGCGTGTATTTCAGGGGTGCGCGGGAAGTTCCACACGCGAATAGCCTGGGCGCGTGTATTTCAGGGGTGCGCGGGAAGTTCCACACGCGAATAGCCTGGGCACGTGTATTTCAGGGGTGCGCGGGAAGTTCCACACGCGAATAGCCTGGGGGCGCGTGTATTTCAGGGGTGCGCGGGAAGTTCCACACGCGAATAGCCTGGGCGCGTGTATTTCAGGGGTGCGCGGGAAGTTCCACACGCGAATAGCCTGGGCGCGTGTATATCAGGGGTGCGCGGGAAGTTCCACATGTGATTTGACAGTGTGGGTCCTCCCAGGTGTACCCTGTACACCCTCCACGGCCCCTGCAGGCAGCCCACACCACAGGGGACTACCCTGCATCCCTGGTCATGTCCCGCAGGCAGCCCACCCACCATGGGCATGCCCCCCAGCAAAGGCACATGTCTCCTTGAACTAATGAACACCAACTCATGTCCCCTTGCACCCCCACCCCCCAGCACTGTGGGGCACCTGCCAGCAGGCCCCCACCCATGTCCAACTCATGTCCCCCACCACCCCCACCCCCCAGCACTGTGGGGCACCTGCCAGCAGGCCCCCACCCATGTCCAACTCATGTCTCCCACCACCCCCACCCCCCAGCCACCAGGGTCACCCTCCACCAGGCCCCCACTCATGTCTCCCACCACCCCCACCCCCCAGCCACCAGGGGCACCCTCCACCAGGCCCCCACTCATGTCTCCCATCACCCCCACACCCCAGCAGTGCAGGGTCACCCTCCACCAGGCCCCCACTCATGTCTCCCACCACCCCCACCCCCCAGCCACCAGGGGCACCCTCCACCAGGCCCCCACTCATGTCACCCACCACCCCCACACCCCAGCAGTGCAGGGTCACCCTCCACCAGGCCCCCACTCATGTCTCCCACCACCCCCACCCCCCAGCCACCAGGGGCACCCTCCACCAGGCCCCCACTCATGTCACCCACCACCCCCACACCCTAGCAGTGCAGGGTCACCCTCCACCAGGCCCCCCACTCATGTCTCCCACCACCCCCACCCCCCAGCCACCAGGGGCACCCTCCACCAGGCCCCCACTCATGTCTCCCACCACCCCCAAACCCCAGCAGTGCAGGGTCACCCTCCACCAGGCCCACACTCATGTCACCCACCACCCCCAGCCACCAGGGGCACCCTCCACCAGGCCCCCACTCATGTCTCCCACCACCCCCACCCCCAGCCACCAGGGTCACCCTCCACCAGGCCCCCACTCATGTCTCCCACCACCCCCACCCCCCAGCCACCAGGGGCACCCTCCACCAGGCCCCCACTCATGTCACCCACCACCCCCACACCCCAGCAGTGCAGGGTCACCCTCCACCAGGCCCCCACTCATGTCTCCCACCACCCCCACCCCCCAGCCACCAGGGGCACCCTCCACCAGGCCCCCACTCATGTCTCCCACCACCCCCAAACCCCAGCAGTGCAGGGTCACCCTCCACCAGGCCCACACTCATGTCACCCACCACCCCCACCCCCCAGCCACCAGGGGCACCCTCCACCAGGCCCCCACTCATGTCTCCCACCACCCCCACCCCCCAGCCACCAGGGACACCCTCCACCAGGCCCCCACTCATGTCTCCCACCACCCCCACCCCCCAGCCATGCAGGGTCACCCTCCACCAGGCCCCCACTCATGTCACCCACCACCCCCACACCCCAGCAGTGCAGGGGCACCCTCCACCAGGCCCCCACTCATGTCTCCCACCACCCCCAAACCCCAGCAGTGCAGGGTCACCCTCCACCAGGCCCCCACTCATGTCTCCCACCACCCCCACCCCCAGCCACCAGGGGCACCCTCCACCAGGCCCCCACTCATGTCTCCCACCCCCCAGCCACCAGGGGCACCCTCCACCAGGCCCCCACTCATGTCTCCCACCACCCCCACCCCCCAGCCACCAGGGGCACCCTCCACCAGGCCCCCACTCATGTCTCCCACCACCCCCACCCCCCAGCACTGTGGGGCACCTGCCAGCAGGCCCCCACCCATGTCCAATCCATGCCCCCCTGCACCTGGGTCCCAACATTCCCCAATCATGTCCGTAATGCCCATCCTCCCCTGCCAAAAGGCCCAACCAACTATCACACCCACCCACATATCAAAGGCAATTACATGTTACACCCCCAATTTAAATAATGCAATTGAACACATGTCTGTCACACACAATGGCTGCAAGTGAATGACAAAACACCCAACATGACATGCCTGAAAGCAATGAGATGATATGACACATTGAAGATTAAAAAAATAATATGTATTGAACAGCAAGTAGAATGGAAATGAAATAAGAAAAAACACAAAGCAAATCAAACAAAACAAGATGAATGTCCAAGAAAATAACCTGAAAAATTAAAATAAGCCAATGAAGAACCATGAAGAAGATCATCCTGGGTCCATGAGCCCAACCAAATTAAACCTAACTATGACTACTAACTAAAAACTGAACTATATACAAAAAAGTGGTGCATTGTCCAATCGCAACCAAAAAAAAATCAAAAAAACAAAGGAAACCTAACCCTAACTATACAACTATATACAAAGGCAGCGGGCTATTCGGACGGCTCACTGGTTGTTGTCATGGGCCAGGGCATCATCGAACTCCTGGTCAATGGCTTGGAGGCGGGCATGTTCCCTGGCCCCGAGGTCCCGCAGGGATAACGCAGTGTCAAGCTCAAACTCCCTGCGAAGACCCTCGAGGCACTCAGCCCACCTCAGCGCCCTCCGCATGGAGTCCTCCGCCCTGACCATCGTGAGCCGTTCCTCCTCTGCCCGCTGCCGCTCCGCACCTATCCGCTGGCACAACCGCTCCCACACAGAAGCCACTCCCATTCCAGGGTTCTCCTGCCCTCCGGCCGATGCCTGCACCCCTGATGTTGATGGCCCCGAGCCATGATGCCTCCCACGTTGAGCCTGCTGCTGCCTCCGACGCAACTGCCTGTGCCAGCACGACGGCATCCAGGCTGATGGAAACCACCGACGCCGTCGTGCACGTGCCCTGCCCGATGATGCCGTCACATCCTCCATCTGCTGGGGTCCAGTTGCTCTGGTGTCCACCCCTGCTGGATCTCTGACTCCCGACTGTGGCAGGGATGGGATCCCCACCGAGCTGGCTGCATTGGTCGGGGCAGGTCCACAGGGGGCCCTGGTGGCATCTGGGCTGGAAGACGGCAAGGAGAACGACTGGTGGATAGCCTGCACAGAGGAGGAGAGGGCCGCCACATTGGCCAACACATGCAGGAAACCCCCGAACATGGCCGATCCCAATTGGGCCAGGTCGGCACGGTGCCGGGAGGAGCACGCACGGCATCACGAATCACAGCCGTGCGCATCGCGACCCCAATCAGGACCTTCTCCGCACGGCCAGGGGTTCCCACGTCCGCAGGTGGAGGGGAGTCAGGTGACATGGACATCCGCTGGACATCCCCTCTACCTGCGGACAGGCCTGGGACGGGGCATCCCTGCTGGTGCATGGTGGTGCACTCACAGGGTCAGGGACAGCGACATGCACAGGCCACTCCACGGTGACCTGTGCTGCCTCCTGCCCCTGGCCCTGGACTGCACCACTTGCACCAGCAGGGATGCCCCCACCAGGCCCCATGTGTGCCCCAGTGGCGGCCTCCTCCTCCTCTGTGCAAACCACCAACCTGGATGGCTCCTCACCGTCTCCCACCGTAGCAGGCCCCTGTGGGGGCTCACCCACCCCTTCCGCTGCAGCCGTGGGGGCATCCCCGCCGCCTTGCTCCACAGCGCCGTCTCCGCCCTCTTCTTCACTAGCCGCTGCGTAGAGGGAGACAAAGAACACAAGCATCAGGGCACTGTACAATGGTCCCCTAGACAGGAAGCAATAGCAGATGAGCACCACTGTCAAAGTACACTTCCATCATGTCCCTCCACAACACATGGGTCAGTCCAGGCAAAACACACACAGTAACAGACATGGTGCATGCCACGGACATTTCCATGCATGTCCAATGGACTCTTGAAACATTCAATGATATGTAACTCACATGCATCATGGCTCATGCCCATCATATGCACACACTTCACCTCAGTCACATCCATCTGGCCCCAAACACACCAAACACAGCGGATACAAGGGTAATTTGGCTGCTTTACTGAATCTGTGCATTGTCACACACATGTGTCATGCATCCATGGCATGCACAAGTCACAGACACGCAGGTCAGGCACACAGACATGGCTACCATATATGTGCCTGGCATCAGCACCCATCCCTCACCCCCACCCATGTCCAGGTACAGAGACTGGCATGCTCTCATGTTCAAAATCTGCATAGGGCTCCCCATGCGGCATTTCAACACATGCAACAACCATGTGCATCACACATCACTGGTCGCACATGCATTACCATGATGTCCCTGCACACATACATGCATACATGGCCTATGGCACACATACAGGCAAGTATCATAGAACCAGCACACCGCAACATGCCCTGTCTCACACAGTAATGCATGGACACTTACCGCTCAACTCCAGACGGGCCTCCCTCTCAAGGATCTGGGCGTGGAGCGCTGGGCGTACGCGTTCCAGGACCCTCATCTGGATGGAACTCATGTGGCCCCGGCCCCCCTCCACGAGGCGCCGGGCCTTCACAAGGGTCCTGGACCTCAAGTCCTCCCAGCGCTTCTTGATCTTCAGGACGTCGCGGGTTGCCACCCCTCCGCGTTGATGGCAACCACACAGTCGGCCCAGATCCTCTGCCGTCCTTCCTTGCTGGCGCAGGACGATCCAAAGAGGGCATCATACTGCCCCAGGACATGCTCCACCAGGACACCAACTTCGGTGACAGTGAAGCTGGTGCCCCTCTGCCCCTCTGGCCTGGGGTTGCCACTGGTGCCAGATGTGGAAGTGCCCGACATGGCAACCCCAGAGGCAGGTGTGGGTGGGCAACTGGGTCCTGGGGCTGGGCTGTGGAGCGATGTAATCCCAGTCGGGAGTCTTCAGTTCCAGCAGGGGTGGACACAGCAACTGGACCCCTGCAGATGGCTGATGTGCAGGCACCAAATGGCAGGGCACGGTGGCAGCAGGCAGGCAGGCAGGCAGCAGCAGATGGCACGTGGGAGGCTGCTCGGGGCACTGGGGGGCAGTAACTCGGCCTTCTGGGCAGGAGCGTGGTCTTCCATGTGTTTTCGCGTGGCCAGCTTGATACGGAGTGATTTGGCACGTGAAAATCCTGCACGTCAGCGTGAAATCCGAGGAAAGGCCCTTAGCGCGTAAGCGCGTCAGCACGCATACGCGATTCTATTGGACCAGAGTCCCTCAGCGCGTAAGCGCGTCTGTGACGTGACCCGCACGGGTGTTCCCCACTCAGCACGTGATGACGGGGCACACGTGGAGATACTGCACGTCAGAGTGTCATCGCGTGTAATTGGACAAAAGTGCGCGTACACGCGATTGGCCTATGTACGTGTATTTAATGGGTGCGCGGGCACTTACACACGCAAGTACGTCAGCGAACCTGTATCCCGTGGTGCGTGTGAATTTCCACACGCTATTGGACTGGGAACTGGATTCCAGGGGTGCGCGGGTCACACGCTGTATCCCGTGGTGCGTGTGAATTTCCACACGCTATTGGACTGGGAACTGGATTCCAGGGGTGCGCGGGTCACACGCTCGCCTAGAACACGCGCAAAGCATAAATTTGCGGACTTTAACAATAACAAGCTCAGACGCCAGGATGAACATACCGTTCCTAGCAGCAGTGGCAGTGGGCTACCAAAGGAGGAGGAGGAGGATAGTCAGGGCCAAAATATTCACACCCAGAACCAGCCTTTTCGGGATGCCTGATGACCAGGTGTATGGGAGGTACAGGTTTCCACCACACATCATACTGGACCTGGTGAGTGAGTGGGAGGATGACCTCACATCACCCACCCTGTGCTCCCAAGCACTCAGCCCCCTGGAGAAGGTCCTCAATGTACTGCACTTCTTAGCCACTGGATCATTTCAGCGGACAAGTGCCATAGTGGGTGGGGTGTCACAGGCCACCCAGTCACGCTGCCTAGACCAGGTCTTGAACATCATCACTGCACGCCCATCAGTCTGCAGGCACATATACCTGCCCAGAACACCTGCAGAAAGGCATGCTGCCGCCCTGGATTTTTACGCTGTGGCACGATTCCCCAAAGTGCTAGGTGCCATCGACTGCACCCATGTGGCTCTACGTCCCCCCAGGGCATCTGAGCACATCTATAGGAACCGCAAGCACTGGCATTCCATCAACGTGCAGATAGCATGTAATGCCAAGGGAATCGTCACCTCAGTATATGCCAACTATCCCGGCTCCACCCACGACAGCTTCATTTACCGAATGTCCACCCTAAGCCGGGACCTAGAAGCTGGGCGGCATGGCGATACATGGCTGCTTGGTGAGTATGTATGCCACTGCACATGCATGCATGTTGGATACTGAGCAAGGTCACAACCCCACCAATGATACCAATCACCACCTCCACAGGGGACAGTGCCTACCCTCTCAGCCCCCACATGATGACGCCAATTCGGAACCCCACCACGCCACCCCAGGTAAGATATAACACAGCCCACATTACAACCAGGGGCATAGTGGGAGCGCACATTCGGAGTGCTAAAGTCACGCTTTCGCTCCCTTGACCGTTCTGGCGGGCAGCTGTTATACGCTCCCCCAGTAGTGTGCAGGATCATAGTGGCAGCATGTGTCCTGCACAACGTTGCAACACGCCGGGGCCTGGCCGTGGACATGGTGGTGGCCCCACATCCCCAACCACATGCACAGCCGCTGCGCATGGGAGGGGAAAGGGCACGGGGGGAGGCAGCCCGTACACAGCTAGTGGCTAATTACTTCACATAGAAATCACACCCCTGTGGAGTGCACACTGCCCTGGCACATTCCATCTGACAATCAATGATGACTCAACCTGACACTGATCCTGAATGTCTGGAGAATGAACCGGGAATACCATGTCAGCCTGAGATTGTTCACCTGGAAGTGTCACAATGTGTGCATCCCTACCCACACAGACACCACCAATGCAGTTTTGTGAAGTTACACATTGAAGCAGCTAAAATGAATACCCACTTGCAAAATGCAACAAGA
Organism: Ambystoma mexicanum; assembly: GCF_040938575.1. Lineage (NCBI taxonomy): Eukaryota > Metazoa > Chordata > Amphibia > Caudata > Ambystomatidae > Ambystoma > Ambystoma mexicanum. The sequence continues at coordinate 264,379,995 of NC_090921.1, forward strand.
GGACAGTGCCATGTCAGCCAACCCAACCCCAGCACCGCCACACGACACACCGTGCCATGTCATGCTAATTGCAGGTAAACAAAGTAATCCCCACAACATGACATCAGTCTCACTATGTACAGTGGCACTATTAGAAACCTGCAACACCTGAAATGCTCACAGCAATGCCGGACCAACAACATACTTGAGCACGTAGTACCATTAACATGACATCACAAATGTTACATATTAGTAGTCTCACCACCTGGAAATGCCTGCACTCCCACCACTACCAACTGTGCAGTGTTGTCGCCATGTAGAGTTGTAGGTGCACTGCTGCCAACATGGTCCCCATCTCCAGACTAGAGGTCCTTGTGTGGACATGAGGAAGGACCTGCAAATTGGGAGGTAGACACAGAAGAAGAGTTACACATCAATGCAACATGCAGTGTACAACACAACAGCAATATGCACTAGGAATGTATACACAGTATTGACTACAGACTGCCCACACAGCTCATGGGAGTCCAACGTCACTGTGTAATTCACTGTCACTTGGGCACACCCTTTGCAAGCCCATGGAAACGGGAAGCAGGAGGGGTGTGTGTGACTCAAACCCAAGCATCTGAACCAAATACATTACAAGCCTGCATGTGCCCAGCCACAATGCAGCGTATGCCCACAGGAACCACGGAAGCCAACAGATCGTCCCAAAAAAATTGGGAATAAAAGAAATAAAAATAAAAATAAGAAACAATCAAAAATGGCCATTGATGGGCCCGGGGGGGTTGGGGAGGCCACCCAGGAGGTCCGAGGACAGGATGCACACCAGAACCCACCTGCGTGGATCCTGGGAAGATAAAACACCTCCATGGGCTCATGGCCCACACGGCTACCCTATTGTGGGAGTATCACTGCTGTCGCTATTATCACCCTGTGCAGCTGCATCCGGAGGTGGTTGCACTATGGGAGGCAGCCCACGCAAGGCCCTAGTCTGCTCCTCCATGGCTGCAAGCATGCAGGTGTGGTAGGTCTGGTTCTGGAGGATGAGTGTGCGGAGGTCCCCATGCAACAACTCACGGGATGCCCGGACCTCCGCCCTCGTTGCCTGCATCTCAGCTGAGAGCGTACGGGTGAGACGCTCCAGCTGCTGTTCTGTCCTTTGGTGTGTTGAAGCCTCAAGCTCAACAAGAGTCGTCCTGAGGTGAAGGAGCTCCTGCCTCAGGGCTTCCTGGGACTCTGGGACTCAATGGAGATGGCCTCCTGCAGAGTCGCCAGGACTGCATTCCCCCTCTGATCTGCTGGCCCAGGAACAGGATCAGATGTCGCAGAGTGTGACCCTGCATCCGTAACCACCGAAGGCGTAGCTGCCAACACTGACATCCCCATGGAGGGTTCTGACCCTGGTGCAGGTGGGTGAGACAGAACAGAATCCCTCCCTGGAACACTCACCTGCGACGGCACGTAGGTCTCATCCAAATCAACACCTGAGTACAGCTCGGGGGAGGTGCAGCCAGAGACACCCCTTGAGAGCACGACCTGCAGCACTTGTGGGTTCTCCCCCACCACCACACCACGTCCCTCACTGGTGGTTGGTCGGCCCTCGGACCCCTCCTGGGTCTGCACCATCTCCACAACCCCAGCAGTATCAGGTGCGTCTTCCCCTGCAAAGACATGAAAACAAAGAAATGGAAACAGGCATTAGCACCATGGCACACATTGAGGGCTGAGAAGCAAGAGAACCAGTACTTGATTGACACATGTCCCACATGACTAAAACCCTCTCATGCATGCACCCTCACTGCGTATGAAGTGCAGGCAAATGGCACACACTGATGACACCAAGATGGAAGATGAACACATTTTCTGCATGCTGCCTGGCAGTGGCATCACACATTGGCCTGTGATTGGCAGGTGAAACACACATGCCATCACACAGATGGCATGTACCATTGCTATTGAGTGAAGATGGAGAGGAGGGCAGCACCTATTCATTCAGTCCAGTTCCCGCATGTAATTGCTTTTCTAATTCTAACAGGTCAGATTTTTCACCTGGAGCTGCCAGTCTGAAATGGTCAAATTGCACAGGGACATGTGTGTACAAATGATATCCAGGTAACAAAGTCACTCCACTTTACCATACCCATGTCAGACATGTGACTAGTGGACAGCGACATGCCTAGTGAAAGTGGTGGAATGCAAACAAACTGACTGAATGAACAGTGAAAAAGAAGCAAATATGTTGTGGCAAGGTGACACTTCAAGGACAACTGGCGTGCAGTTGTGCTAGATGTCTACTGTTGGCAGAAGGGATACTGCTATGGCCAAATGCAGCTGCGCAGGAAGGATTGCATGAGGCACATGGCTGACCCATACGACTCAGGCGCACACACTCTCACCTGGCACCCAAACAGAAGCCCTCACACACACACCATGCACATGGATGACACACACATGCATGTGCACTCACCGGACAATGCCTCGTAATCAGCCAGATCTCCCACGCCTTGGATCTGTTCCTCCGTGACGTAGGTCCCAGCGACTGACTCATGTGGAGTGAGTTCCATGTCTACTACTGGAGACCCACCTCCAGTCACTAGAGTTGCGGCATGACTTGAGGCCAGCTTACTCTTTGCCCTGCGCTTTAGGTCATTCCAGCGCTTATAGCAATCATTGGCTGTGCGCCTCACGATTCCAAGGGCACTTACGATGTCCGCAACGGTCTGCCAGTGTGCCTGGCATTGTGCAGGTGTGGTCTTGGATCCTGCAACAATGACCATCTCGTTGTCATGTCCGGACACATACTCGACAAGTGCATTCAGTTCGTCATCCGTGAAGCTGGGCTTCCTGGACGGGCCGGACTGTGTAGCCGTGTCTGGGGCATCAGCCTGTGCCGGACGAGCACTCTTCCTCTTCCGCTTGGAAGGTGGTGGTGATCCTGAGTGTCCTGCGCCGCTCTGGACACTAGGGGCAGGAGCCCTGGTGGACTCTGTATCAGGAGTGTGGGATTGCACACTCAGCATGGGAGTTGGTGCAGGCATTGGCTCTAGTGTGATGGTGTCAGGGGGAATGTCAGCAGCATGGACTAGGACCGACACTGTCCTGGCTGGGTGTGTGAGGGCTGGGGTGGATGGAGCCGTAGCTGCCCCTGCAGCCTCTCCGCCCTGCCTCCTTGGTGCAGCAGATGACCTTGCTGCCCCAGATCCACGTGGCATGATGGCATCAACGTGCACCAGCGCACGTGTCGTAGCCCTGCTGACCTGGAAGTCAGCCATGGAGTCAGCCAGGTCTGGTGCCACAATGGGCTGGTCCAACAAGGGCTGAGCATGGATGGTGTCAGCCACATCAGCCTCAATGGGAGGGGGGGGGATTATGGGTGCCCGTGACTGGTCCTCCACACATGGGGGGACAGGCTCACCCTGCAAGTTACGACCACGTCCCCTACCGGATCCACCACGGCCACCACTTGTGGCTCTTCCACCTTTGCCACCCTTACGGAATCCTCGCCTCCCAGCCATGGCACTGATGTTAATGTGCGTATGGGAGTGGATGTAGACTATTGTCCTGGGCAATTGGGGGTCAAAGGGGTTGGGTACCAGATGGTAATTGTACCCTAGTGCTCTAGCAAGGCTGAATGTAACCCCTGGGGAAAGATGACGGGTCACGCAACGCACAGGAGGCCCAAAAAAGGGAGATGACGTGCACGCAACCCCTCCTAGACCACGTGTGCAGAAAGAAAAACCTGCACTACGCTGTGGCACCCAGAAACACAAGAATGAACGTATGCGTGTCACACGCAGCCTAGAATGACCTCTGAAGGGGTAGGCTACACACGGGGCAAGCACAGATGTTAGATACGTGCGTGACTCACCGTCTGCCTGGTAAACGAGCGTGTAAAAGGAGCACGTTTGGTTGGCAACACCCCCGCCAAAAGAAGATTTGTCCGCTGTCTGAGGAGACAGGACAACAGTAGAAGGGAACACTGTTTGAGGGAACAGGCCCAGGTAAACCAGTAAAAGAGAAAAAAGAGAAAAAGCTGTCAGAGGTAACAGGGAATACGAACTTGAAACGCCGTGATGTAAATCGCGTGTGAAACGACAAGAAGTACAGAATTCACCCACTCGCTCTCCACGAAAAGCACGTACAAGGAAAACGTGTTCTACACGTACCTTTTATACAGGCCCACACGTCCAGCGTCACTTACGCGGCGTGTACGCGCTAGGGCCATTTCCACCTATTACATGCTTTGTCACTTCTGCGTGTAGGGCCATTTCCACCAAATACACGCTTTGTCACTTCTGCGTGTAGGGCCATTTCCGCCAATCACACGCTTTGTCACTTCTGCGTGTAGGGCCATTTCCACCAATCACACGCTTTGTCACTTCTGCGTGTAGGGCCATTTCCACCAATCACACGCTTTGTCACTTCTGCGTGTAGGGCCATTTCCACCAATCACACGCTTTGTCACTTCTGCGTGTAGGGCCATTTCCACCAATCACACGCGATTACACTCTGACGTGCAGTCTTTCCACGTGTGCTCTGTCATCACGTGCTGTGTGGGAAACACCTGTGCGGGTCACGTCACAGACGCGCTTACGCGCTGAGGGCCTTTCCTCAGTTTTCACGCTGACGTGCAGGATTTTTACGTGCAAAATCACTCCGTACCAAGCTGGCCACGCGTACGCACACGGAATACCACGCTCCTGCCCGGAAGGCCGAACTACTGCCCCCCAGAGCCCGAGCACGCTCCCACCTGCTGCTGCCTGACTGCCTGCTGCCCCTGCACTGCTGGGGGGTGGGGGTGATAGGGGACATGAGTGGGGGCCTGGTGGGGGCTGCCCCTGGTGACTGGGGGGTGGGGGTGATAGGGGACATGAGTGGGGGCCTGGTGGGGGCTGCCCCTGGTGACTGGGGGGGTGGGGGTGATAGGGGACATGAGTGGGGGCCTGGTGGGGGCTGCCCCTGCACTGCTGGGGGGTGGGGGTGGTGGGAGACATGGGTGGGGGCCTGGTGGAGGCTGCCCCTGCACTGCTGGGGGGTGGGGGTGGTGGGAGACATGAGTGGGGGCCTGGTGGAGGCTGCCCCTGGTGGCTGGGGGGTGGGGGTGGTGGGAGACATGAGTGGGGGCCTGGTGGAGGCTGCCCCTGGTGGCCGGGGTATGGGGGTGCAGGGAGACATGAGTGGGGGCCTGGTGGAGGGTGCCCCTGGTGGCTGGGGGGTGGGGGTGATAGGGGACATGAGTGGGGGCCTGGTGGGGGCTGCCCCTGCACTGCTGGGGGATGGGGGTGGTGGGAGACATGAGTGGGGGCCTGGTGGAGGGTGCCCCTGGTGGCTGGGGGGTGGGGGTGGTGGGAGACATGAGTGGGGGCCTGGTGGAGGCTGCCCCTGCACTGCTGGGGGGTGGGGGTGGTGGGTGACATGGGTTGGGGCCTGCTGGCAGGTGCCCCACAGTGCTGGGGGGTGGGGGTGATAGGGGACATGAGTGGGGGTCTGGTGGAGGCTTCCCCTGGTGGGTGGGGGTGGTGGGAGACATGAGTGGGGGCCTGGTGGGGGCTGCCCCTGGTGACTGGGGAGGTGGGGGTGATAGGGGACATGAGTGGGGGCCTGGTGGGGGCTGCCCCTGGTGACTGGGGGGGTGGGGGTGATAGGGGACATGAGTGGGGGCCTGGTGGGGGCTGCCCCTGCACTGCTGGGGGGTGGGGGTGGTGGGAGACATGGGTGGGGGCCTGGTGGAGGCTGCCCCTGCACTGCTGGGGGGTGGGGGTGGTGGGAGACATGAGTGGGGGCCTGGTGGAGGCTGCCCCTGGTGGCTGGGGGGTGGGGGTGGTGGGAGACATGAGTGGGGGCCTGGTGGAGGCTGCCCCTGGTGGCTGGGGTATGGGGGTGCAGGGAGACATGAGTGGGGGCCTGGTGGAGGGTGCCCCTGGTGGCTGGGGGGTGGGGGTGATAGGGGACATGAGTGGGGGCCTGGTGGGGGCTGCCCCTGCACTGCTGGGGGGTGGGGTGGTGGGAGACATGAGTGGGGGCCTGGTGGAGGGTGCCCCTGGTGGCTGGGGGGTGGGGGTGGTGGCAGACATGAGTGGGGGCCTGGTGGAGGCTGCCCCTGCACTGCTGGGGGGTGGGGGTGGTGGGTGACATGGGTTGGGGCCTGCTGGCAGGTGCCCCACAGTGCTGGGGGGTGGGGGTGATAGGGGACATGAGTGGGGGCCTGGTGGAGGCTTCCCCTGGTGGCTGGTGGGTGGGGGTGGTGGGAGACATGAGTGGGGGCCTGGTGGGGGCTGCCCCTGGTGACTGGGGGGGTGGGGTGATAGGGGACATGAGTGGGGGCCTGGTGGGGGCTGCCCCTGGTGACTGGGGGTTGGGGGTGATAGGGGACATGAGTGGGGGCCTGGTGGGGGCTGCCCCTGCACTGCTGGGGGGTGGGGGTGGTGGGAGACATGGGTGGGGGCCTGGTGGAGGCTGCCCCTGCACTGCTGGGGGGTGGGGGAGGTGGGAGACATGAGTGGGGGCCTGGTGGAGGCTGCCCCTGGTGGCTGGGGGGTGGGGGTGGTGGGAGACATGAGTGGGGGCCTGGTGGAGGCTGCCCCTGGTGGCTGGGGTATGGGGGTGCAGGGAGACATGAGTGGGGGCCTGGTGGAGGGTACCCCTGGTGGCTGGGGGGTGGGGGTGATAGGGGACATGAGTGGGGGCCTGGTGGGGGCTGCCCCTGCACTGCTGGGGGGTGGGGGTGGTGGGAGACATGAGTGGGGCCTGGTGGAGGGTGCCCCTGGTGGCTGGGGGGTGGGGGTGGTGGGAGACATGAGTGGGGGCCTGGTGGAGGCTACCCCTGCACTGCTGGGGGGTGGGGGTGGTGGGTGACATGGGTTGGGGCCTGCTGGCAGGTGCCCCACAGTGCTGGGGGTGGGGGTGATAGGGGACATGAGTGGGGGCCTGGTGGAGGCTTCCCCTGGTGGCTGGTGGGTGGGGGTGGTGGGAGACATGAATGGGGGCCTGGTGGAGGCTGCCCCTGGTGGCTGGGGGGTGGGGGTGGTGGGAGACATGAGTGGGGGCCTGGTGGAGGCTGCCCCTGGTGGCTGGGGTATGGGGGTGCAGGGAGACATGAGTGGGGGCCTGGTGGAGGCTTCCCCTGGTGGGTGGGGGTGATAGGGGGACATGAGTGGGGGCCTGGTGGAGGCTGCCCCTGGTGGCTGGGGGATGGGGGTGCAGGGAGACATGAGTGGGGGCCTGGTGGAGGCTGCCCCTGGTGGCTGGGGGGTGGGGGTGATAGGGGACATGAGTGGGGGCCTGGTGGGGGCTGCCCTCGGTTGCCTGGGGGGGTGGGGGTGATAGGGGACATGAGTGGGGGCCTGGTGTTGGCTGCCCCTGCACTGCTGGGGGGTGGGGGTGGTGGGAGACATGAGTGGGGGCCTGGTGGAGGCTGCCCCTGGTGGCTGGGGGGTGGGGGTGGTGGGAGACATGAGTGGGGGCCTGGTGGAGGCTGCCCCTGGTGGCTGGGGTATGGGGGTGCAGGGAGACATGAGTGGGGGCCTGGTGGAGGGTGCCCCTGGCGGCTGGGGGGTGGGGGTGATAGGGGACATGAGTGGGGGCCTGGTGGGGGCTGCCCCTGCACTGCTGGGGGGTGGGGGTGGTGGGAGACATGGGTGGGGGCCTGGTGGAGGCTGCCCCTGCACTGCTGGGGGGTGGGGGTGGTGGGTGACATGGGTTGGGGTCTGCTGGCAGGTGCCCCACAGTGCTGGGGGGTGGGGGTGGTGGGAGACATGAGTCGGGCATGAGTGGGGGCCTGGTGGAGGGTGCCCCTGGATGGTGGGGGGTGGGGGTGGTGGGTGACATGAGTGGGGGCCTGGTGGAGGCTGCCCCTGGTGGCTGGGGGGTGGGGGTGCAGGGGGACATGAGTGGGGGCCTGGTGGAGGCTGCCCCTGGTGGCTGGGGTATGGGGGTGCAGGGAGACATGAGTGGGGGCCTGGTGGAGGCTGCCCCTGGTGGCTGGGGGGTGGGGTGGTGGGAGACATGAGTGGGGGCCTGGTGGAGGCTGCCCCTGGTGGCTGGGGTATGGGGGTGCAGGGAGACATGAGTGGGGGCCTGGTGGAGGCTTCCCCTGGGGGGTGGGGGTGATAGGGGGACATGAGTGGGGGCCTGGTGGAGGCTGCCCCTGGTGGCTGGGGGGTGGGGGTGCAGGGAGACATGAGTGGGGGCCTGGTGGAGGCTGCCCCTGGTGGCTGGGGGGTGGGGGTGATAGGGGACATGAGTGGGGGCCTGGTGGAGGCTGCCCCTGGTGGCTGGGGGATGGGGGTGCAGGGAGACATGAGTGGGGGCCTGGTGGAGGCTGCCTCTGGTGGCTGGGGGGTGGGGGTTATAGGGGACATGAGTGGGGGCCTGGTGGGGGCTGCCCCTGCACTGCTGGGGGGTGGGGGTGGTGGGGGCCTGGTGGAGGCTGCCCCTGCACTGCTGGGGGGTGGGGGTGGTGGGTGACATGGGTTGGGGCCTGCTGGCAGGTGCCCCACAGTGCTGGGGGGTGGGGGTGGTGGGAGACATGAGTCGGGCATGAGTGGGGGCCTGGTGGAGGGTGCCCCTGGATGGTGGGGGGTGGGGGTGGTGGGTGACATGAGTGGGGGCCTGGTGGAGGCTGCCCCTGGTGGCTGGGGGGTGGGGGTGCAGGGGGACATGAGTGGGGGCCTGGTGGAGGCTGCCCCTGGTGGCTGGGGTATGGGGGTGCAGGGAGACATGAGTGGGGGCCTGGTGGAGGCTGCCCCTGGTGGCTGGGGGGTGGGGTGGTGGGAGACATGAGTGGGGGCCTGGTGGAGGCTGCCCCTGGTGGCTGGGGTATGGGGGTGCAGGGAGACATGAGTGGGGGCCTGGTGGAGGCTTCCCCTGGGGGGTGGGGGTGATAGGGGGACATGAGTGGGGGCCTGGTGGAGGCTGCCCCTGGTGGCTGGGGGATGGGGGTGCAGGGAGACATGAGTGGGGGCCTGGTGGAGGCTGCCCCTGGTGGCTGGGGGGTGTGGGTGATAGGGGACATGAGTGGGGGCCTGGTGGAGGCTGCCCCTGGTGGCTGGGGGATGGGGGTGCAGGGAGACATGAGTGGGGGCCTGGTGGAGGCTGCCCCTGGTGGCTGGGGGGTGGGGGTGATAGGGGACATGAGTGGGGGCCTGGTGGGGGCTGCCCCTGCACTGCTGGGGGGTGGGGGTGGTGGGAGACATGAGTGGGGGCCTGGTGGAGGCTGCCCCTGCACTGCTGGGGGGTGGGGGTGGTGGGTGACATGGGTTGGGGCCTGCTGGCAGGTGCCCCACAGTGCTGGGGGGTGGGGGTGATAGGGGACATGAGTGGGGGCCTGGTGGAGGCTTCCCCTGGTGGCTGGTGGGTGGGGGTGGTGGGAGACATGAGTGGGGGCCTGGTGGAGGCTGCCCCTGGTGGCTGGGGGGCGGGGGTGGTGGTAGACATGGGTGGGGGCCTGGTGGAGGCTGCCCCTGGTGGCTGGGGGGTGGGGGTGGTGGTAGACATGGGTGGGGGCCTGGTGGAGGGTGCCCCTGGTGGCTGGGGTGTGGGGGTGCAGGGGGACATGAGCAGGTGTGCAGGGTAGTCCCCTGTTTTGTGGGCTGCCTGCAGGGGCCGTGGAGGGTGTACAGGGAACACCTGTGAGGACCCACCCAGCCTAATCGCGTGTGTAACTTCCCACGCACCCCTGTAATACACGTACCCAGCCAAATCGCGTGTGATAATTCCCGCGCACCCCTGTAATACACGTACCCAGCCAAATCGCGTATGATAATTCCCGCGCACCCCTGTAATACACGTACCTGGCCAAATCGCGTGTAAAACTTCCCGTGTACCCCTGTAATACACCTACCCAGCCAAATCGCGTGTGATAATTCCCGCGTACCCCTGTAATACACGTGCCCTGGCTAATCGCGTGTAAAACTTCACGCGTACCCCTCTAATACACGTACCCTGGCCAATCGCGTGTTGAACTTCCCGCGTACCCATGTAATACACGTACCCTGGCTAATCGCGTGTAAAACTTCCCGCGTACCCCTGATTTGAACGTTACCCGCTTTGCGTTCCTTGTTTGGCAGCCCTGTAAACTGGTCCAGGGTTAGCGCAGCCCTTTGCGATGATTTAGCGATTTTGATGGCTTTTCCTTGCGCAAGGGCGTTCTTGGGGGCGTTACTGGCGCTGCTGCAGGGTCGCTGCGATACTCTGCGCCACGGCTGGTTTGGGAGATTAAAATCCATGAATACGCTGTGCGCGGAAATCGGTTTTAGCGCACGTGCCTGGCGCAGACAATCGCACGCGGACACTCTGCGCCAGCCGCTTGCGACACTTTTCTGCGAAATTCTATGAATTACCCTGTCAGTTACATCAACAAAAATATATACATACACATATTGTAGGTCAGCGATATGAGGTGAATAGAGAGAGAAGTCAAAGATGACACCCAGGTTGTTCGCCACCCAGGATGGTGAAGGTAGGGGTTAGGGTTTGTATACTTTGTATGTACACTGTACAATAACATTTTTTTACAAAAAGACAATCAGATTATAATGATTTAAACCGGGATTTGTACTTCTCAACGAGTCCTTCTTTGGGTGGACATGGCACAGTGGAAATGTTTGGTGGCAATGCATCAGTGCTCTGCACAGAAACGCTCAGAAATCCATATCTGGGCTTCTCGAGTACAGCAACAATAAGGCCTTTAACAAAGTCGAACTCCATTTCCTCATAGACTGGTTTGATCACCCATTGCTTACTTCTTTTTGAAAAGGCTGTAGTGTAGCGAAGCATCCCTACATTACCTGTAGTTCTAGATTGTTCACGGCACACAATCTCGTTATGGGCCAAGACTGCAATTAGAGTCCTATATTTCATGCCCTGCATCCTGAAATGCAAGCGCTTTGGCCTGTACTTTAGGCACATATTGTGGAACACTTCCAAACCTCCTGTGTGACAGAATTCTGTCAGCCCCCTCAAATCTCTTGAGAGAGTTTTATCGAAAACAATCTTCTCAATGGCTTTGTGTGTGGGCGAAGATGGAACCAACCACTTCTTCTTCCGTGCCTCCTCTGGGGACAAAGGGCCATGTTCACATTGGTGGAAATGTATGTTTTCTGTCCAGCAGTGAACATTGGTACAGTGGTGCATCAGTGACCACCATTTTTCAAGTAGGATTTCCACTGACCCTTCACAAGTTTTGGAGCTCCACCAAAGATGGTTGCTGATAGACTGGGACCACTGTGAAATACTTTCCAAACCTTTTTTTTTCCCGAGATTTTCTTATTGATTGATTTAGCAAGATGTCATACATCAAATTGATGTTTAATATGTGGGAACTGCTCTCTCATTGTCTTGGCAATTGAAACGTGCCTGTCCGTGGCTATGAGGTCTATGTGCATTCCCCTCGATTGTAGATATTCCACTGATTTTATAAATCCTAGTTTCTCCATGGCCACTGAGGATTTACATTGGGACACCTGCACGACCAACAAACTCACAATTTTCTTACTATCCATGTCCTGAAAGTGGTAGGTGCAGTACTTGGCAGAAAATCCAGGGCTGTCGCACTGTCCATCGCCGGCTAGCCTGAATCGTTTGCCTTCGAATGTACTTGCTAGAGACAATTGTTCAATTTTCCAAGCATCGCTAATGGCTGGAAATAGATAATCACGTTGGTATCTGTAGTTCTGCGTTTTCGAAATGAAATGGAGTCCCACAAACTGAAAGAAAGACTTTACCTTTCTAAAACTGGAGCCACTAAAAAGTGATGCAGCTGCACACAGTAGATTGCCTGCTGGAAGTTTCCCCAGCATCGGTTGTGCAGACCATGAGAACGTATGATTTAATCTACAGGCGGCATGTATTGTGACGTTACTGCCTTGTTTTTTTTTTTTAATATAACATTTTATTGTTTTTTAGACATAAAAACATACAGCCTCGCGCAGCGAGGTAACGGTTAATTCCCTTTCCCACCCAACAACAACTTCACACCATGGGTCCAATACAATGGAGTCTCTTAACACATCTAATTGCGTTTGTTGCACTTGTCTCATGTAATTTTAGGTTCCCACACATGTATTTGGGTGTTAGCCCGGTTTGTTGGTGGAGGCTACCTCTCAGTGTGCGTCTTCCCATTTTTGCCAAATTTTTGGGCGTTTCTCAGGGCATGCCCTAGCCGTGTAGACTCTTTTCTCCATTGCAATGCAAATGCTCACGTCCGTGGTCCATTGCGCATAGCTCGGTGCCGTTTCAAAGCCCCAGAGTTGAGCTATGTTTCTCTTGATTAATGCAGTGGTAGTAGATAAGAGCAGTTTTTCGTAGCGTGATAGTTCTAGCTCCTCTTCTATCCCCAACAGTAGTTGTTTTGCTTTTCTATGAATCGTCTTGCCCAACACCCTTGAGAGATCATCGCAGCACTGCTGCCAGTATTGCTGAATTACGGTGCAGTCCCATAGTATGTGTTAATACGACCCTTCTTCTTGTTTGCATCTCAGACAGGATGAGTTAGTGGTCTTGCCCCAGTTGAATAATGCCACCCTCGGGTAGTATATGCTATGCAGTATTTTTTATTGGATTAGTCTGAGCCTGGAAGAGATCGCAGTTTCTCTGGGGAACATCAGGGCAGTTACCCATTCCTCTGGAAGTATGTCACCTACGTCCCTCTCCCATTTGGCTTTCAGACCCGATAATTCCCCGGTGGCAAAGGATGTTATGGAATTGTATATGGTGGACGTAACTTTGTGTTAATCATTTCTGCAAATAGATTGCGTTCTAGGGGGGTGTAATCAGGCATGTCAACCATTTCAGGGAGATGGATCTGCAGCGCATGCTTCAGTTGTGTGTAGTGATACTGCTCATTTGTTGGAAGTGCGAAGGCAGTGGTTAAGTCTGCAAATGGTATTATTTCATTTCCTCTCACTACATCCCCAATTTTGGTAATGCCTAATTGGGCCCAGGAGTGCCATTTTGGTAGTTTGTTCACTTCCGGGAGTTGTTTGTTATTCCACAGTGGTTGTGCTGGAGTTAGCTTTTTGTCCCAGCCTAGGTATTTGTGTGTATCTGTCCATATTAGGGATATGTGTGTCAGCATGGACGGGGTTGCAGATCGGTCTTTTTTACAGTAGAGGTGCCTTATAATGGATCTTTCATGTTGGTTGGGATCTTGCTCTCTGTTGTGCGGTAGTGTGGTGTCCCCGTGGAGTCTATCATTCACTATTGCCATTTGGCTGGCCCAATATTAGGTTTGCAAGCGGGGGAGTCCAATTCCACCTTCCCATACAGATCTTTGTAGTGTGGCGAGTGCCAAGCGAGGGTGACCTCCGTTCCATAGCAATTTTCTAAGTATCTGATCTATTTTATGGAGTTCACTGAGCGCTATAGGTAACGGAGCATTTTGTAGTATGTAGAGAAAGCAGGGGAGCGCCATCATCTTAAAGAGTGCCGCTCTACCTAGTAGTGTTAGTGGCAAGGACATCCAATGGCGGACGTCTTCCTTGAATCTCGCCGTTATTGGGTGTAGGTTCTTGGGCACATAGTCTGTTAGATTATTCGTAATTTGAATGCCTAGGTATCTGAACTGCTCCTTTTCCACTCGGTATGGGCACTCGTCCGGCACCGGTTATCTATTTGTTTCAGTGGGAATAGTATGGATTTGGTCCAGTTGACGCGGAGACCACTAAACGTGCCATACCTAATTAGTAATTGCGTCACTATGGGCAGGATTCGCGTGGGTCTTTTAGGTATATTAGCAGGTCATCTGCGACTGTCCTCCCAGTCGCCAGACCACCTGAAGCCACTCCATGTTTGTGTGGATCTCAATAAAATTGCTAAGGGTTCAATTGCTATCGCGAAGATCAGAGCCGACAGAGGGCAGCCCTGTCTCGTGCCTTTACCTATTTGGAAAGGGTTTGAAGCATGTCCGTTTACCTTTGTAACTGTTTCTGGGTGGTTATATAGCAGTTTAACCCAGCTCATAAAGTACGGTCCTATGCCCATGCGCTGCAGAATAACCCAGATTGCCTCCCAGTAGATAGAGTCGAAAGCCTTTTCGAAGTCTATGGCGAGTAGGGCCAGGGGGTCTGTTAGCTCAGGTAATCTTTCCAGTGCTGTATGTAGTCTATATATGTTCTGCCTAGTGGACCTCTGTGGCATGAATCCACACTGGTCTGGATGTATCAGTGTGTGTATGACTTGCTGCAGCCGGTTGGCTAGTACCTTTGCCAGTATTTTGGCCTCACAGTTTATAAGAGAGATAGGTCTATAGGAGCTGCACTTATTGGGTGGTTTATCTGCTTTGGGCAGAACTATTATCGTGGCCTTTCTTAGGTCTGGGGGGAGACAGCCCTGTGAGTGTGAGTGTTGTAGTAAACGTAGCAGGTGTGGGGAAATTACATTTGTGCCTATTTTCTTCCATATTTCAATGGGGAGGCCGTTCGGGCTTAGGGTCTTGCCCGATTGGAGTTCCGACATGGCTTGGGTTAGCTCTTCCTCAGTGATTATTTGTTCTAATAAATTAGACTGTTGTGTGTTTAGGGAGGGGAGGGCAATTTTGTCTAAGGTTGTCTATTGCGGGTGGTGAGGTTGGTGCCTTGTATAACTCAGCGTAGTATTTTGCGAAGCCTTCCGCTATATCTAGGTCTGTCACTAATGGTTCTGATTCTTCTGTTGTCAACTGCCTAACTTGGGTGAGGCTCAGGTCTCTTCGTTCTAGCCATGCCAGTATTTTCCCGGCCTTGTCCCCTGTTTCATATATCTTTGCCCGCATCGCAGTATGTGCCTGTTTCGCATTGTCTAGGGCTATGTGTTGCAGTTGTGTCTGCGCTAATTGTAGTGCGCGGTGTGTTTCCGGTTGGTCATGGGTTAGATGATCAGCCTCTGCTTTTTGCACTTTCGCTTCGGCTTCACGTATTGCTTTGAGGTGTTTTTTCTTATGGGCTGTGGTCGTGGCTATGATTTCCCCTTTAAGCACTGTCTTGAGTGCCTCCCATTACATTACCGGGCTGTTTACAGAATCCGTGTTCATCTCAAAATATGCCTCCGTAGTCTTTTGGACGTGTTCAACTAGTTCTGGGAAGCCTAGGTAGTAGCCGTTCATTGAAGTCTCCCCTAATTAATGTAAGGTCTGCAGAGTTATTCATGATTAGAGGCGTGATTTCATTGGTCAGGGGGGTTAGTAGGTTGGGTGGTGCATATACAGCTAGCATGGTTACAGAGCGTTCCCAGAGGGTTCCTGTCGTGAGCACAAATCTCCCTCCCGTGTCGTGTGTAATGGACGTGGGCACAAAGGGGAGTCTTTTGTGTACCAGGATTAGTACCCCTTGTGACCCCATGGTAAAACCGGTGTGTAATGCTAACTTGTAATTTCTGCGCTTGAAGAATGTGCAATTTGTACCGGCTAGATGTGTCTCCGTAAGGAATGCCACATCTGGGGAGTGTCTATTCAATGATTGCAGTACCAGTTCACGTTGGTAACTCCCGCCATTTGAATAGTGTGCAAGTGACGACTGTATGTGTCGGGTATCTAAGGGCGCTGTATGGTTTCACACTGTGGTAAGGTGTGCCGTGACTATGTGTAGGTTGGTTCCCCATCGGGACATGTTTGTTCATTTGCATTACGTGGGCTACGAGCCATAGCGGTATGACAATGTGTGTGTTAGAGACGTAACAACTTTGATCCCCCCACCCCCACCCCATACTCCACCCAACTTGAAGCATCTGTCGCCCAATATAACAAATACAACTCACTGTCAAAAGGACAGTCAACTCATCAACTAATAACTGTTACCCAGTTTTTCTTTTCTCCACTCGTTCTGTTACACCACCTAGATTGTTCTCAATCCTCACAGAACTCGGGATCGTAGGTGGTGGCCCTTGGGGGGCCTGCTGCTTACAACATATTCCTTTGACGGATTCACAGAAAAGTGTTGACACGGTTTCACAGTACCCTTACATAAGTGTCTTGTACTTGCCCTGGAGTAGTCGCATTGGGTGTACATCAGTTGCCGTACCTGATTTGATGCATCACCCACGCTGTCCCCAATCCTCACGGAGTTCGGGGTCTTGGGTAGTAGCTCTTGGGGGCCCGCCTCCTGCAACGTGTTCCTTTGGCAGATTTAAAGTAGAGTATTGCTGGGGCTCACTGTACTCATTCATAGGTGTCTTGCGTGTGTTCCGGTGTGACCCTTCTGGGTTCCAGCATTAAAACTCTGCCTCAGCGCTTTATTCATCTTCTTCTTGTGCTGGTTCGTCCCATTCTGGTGGTCGGGGCGGTCCTGCCGGTCTGTCTTGGTTTCTCCGAGGTCTGGGTCGAGCTCCAGGGCCCGGGTTGCTTGGGTCCCAGTCCCCAACGATTTGGGTTTCAGCCTATTTCCAGGCCTCTTTCGGATCTGTGAAGTGTACAGTGGTGCCCTTATGGTAAATCTTAAGTTGTGCTGGAAAAAGCAGACCATATTTGACATTCATAGAGTGTAGTTTTCTTTTGAGATGTTCAAAGGATTGCCTCATGCACGGGTGCGAAATGCCTTTGATATGGGCGGGGGGGTGGATGGATGGGCCGGTGGGCGTGCAGGCAAGTGTGTCGGAACGAGGACCCACCAGGCCCCTCTCACCCTTTACTTCTCAGTAGAAACTCGGACCAAGTGCCTCCAGTAGTGGGTTCTCACCTTGCCCTTATGTGATGTTAACTTTGGTTGACATTCGCGTAGATGTAACGCTCACCTGATTCCCACGGAGGCGCCGACCCGTTCTGGACTGCTACAACTTCTTCCACGGTAAAGCGTAGTGCTTGGAAGATGGACTGGACTGGACCCCCAAACCTCGTCTGTCTGGCCCGTAGAATAATCCTTCTGTAGATGGGAAAAGGGATTTAACTGTCTGCTAGATTGTGTGTGAGATTCCCCCCTTTTTCCCCTTCTCACCCTCCTCGAACCCTAGCTGTGCCTTCCACAGACTCTCACCTTAATTTCTGTATGGACGAGCTCTCCATCCTGCTTCTGACGCAGGGGCGCATAGATTTCCAGTTACTTCACTGGATCTCGGATTTGGCGGGGGTTCGATGTCTGCTTGCCTTTACCAAAATGCTGCTGTAAGTATATAGTTCAAAAGATCAAGTCTTATTTGTCCCTTGGCCTTTGTTTAATTTTCAGGGACTAGGTGAGGAATCCGTGTGGAGGAATGGATTCGCCGAGGTAAGCTCAGGTGAGTACTTTTAATGAAGGTGTGCCGTAGTGGTTTGCTCTGACACCTTAATGAGTGTGTCTTATTTCCCCATAGGGGCCGGGGTACGGAAAAGCCAGAAAAGCCACTCCGACCCGAAAAGGGAACTGAGGTCCCAACATAATTCAGGTAAGACTTAATTAGTTCGTTGCTCACCTTGTTTTGTCCTTTTTCTCCGTAGGTCTTGAATGTGACCGATGTCGCCTATGGGCGCTGAAAAGGTTGCCGGCGCCACGTGAAGGTAAGTGGAAGCGGCGCGGCAGCGTGAGAAGCGGAGCACTTCTAACTATTGTCTTTCTTTTCCGTAGGTGCTGGGATGCGGCGGATGTTGCCTATGACCGCTGAAGAGCTAGACAGCGCCACGTGAAGGTAAGTGGAAGCGGCGCTGCAGCGAGCGATGAGATGCGTTTCTAACCCTTGACTTTCTTTTGCAGGATCGACGGAGTGAAGAATCCGGATGCTGGATGAAGGTAGGTAATGTCCTGATGTTTGTCTTTCTCTCCTTGCAGGTGTTCCAGGTGCTGGCGAGCGTGGCAGGAGCCAGGATGCAGGAGCCGACTCGGTGAGCGTCCTGCTGCAGATGCAGAATAACGCGAAGCACTTGTGGCCATCTGGGCGTGGATTAAATAGCCTTGGAAGAGCTTCAGGTGAGTGTTCTTCCACTGGCCCCACCCGAGTAAGAAAAGAGTTCCTGAAAGAAAATAGTTCCTCCCCAGCCTTAGTTGGCTTGGAGCTTCAGACAGCATGGTCTGCCTCGGGTGAGTATGCAGCATGGTCTGCCTCAGGTGAGTTCACCCAAGCATTACCATATGTTCTGCCATGATGAGCCTAGCGCCCATGGCGCCAGGACAAGGTCCAAAGAGCCCCTATAGGGGTTTGCTGGGTCCTGCTTGGTGAGTATGAAGTCTGCTTCCGGGGACGCTGGGCCTGACCTGGCTCCTCGGGAGCAGGCATCATGACAGTAGATGGGACCACTGAGCAGGACACGGGGCATCCATTTTTGTACCCCCTTTCGACTCCATCTTGGTGACCAGGCCTCACTGCGATAGTACAGTGCGCAGAGCACATGGCCCCCACCCTCGTTCCCACTCTGACTGGAAAACTCTGGAGGTATTTACAACACCTAATAAATGTAACACATCAATCTTCCTCTGAGATCACTGTCCTGCATGTGAACCAGCCTGAACTAAGCACATAGCTTGTTCATCTCCACAAACGTGTCCTTGCCCACGCACCCTCGTCAGTGGAAACGTATTGCCATTCTGACCCTGTATCCCTGCAAGGTATTCTCTTCATGTGCCAGACCACTGACCACGCCATGATGCCCACCTAGCAGATCCCCAACTAACATTAGACCCCTACCACAGTATATCGTTGCCTATCAATAACAAATGACACATACCGGAGATTCTTGCGAGCCCAGACCCACACTTCAACCAGTGTGTTAATTGATAGTATAGATATATGTGTGACTTTTATAGAGACATAACCTACTGAAAGACTTTGAACAAGTGTTATTTAGTGCATGCATTATTGAGAATATATTATGTTAGCTTAGATAGTGACCACCCCGCTTCACAGCGACCTGAACTTCACCCATTCGGAGCACAGATGTCTGACGTCCATCCTTGAATGGAGACACACTTCATTCATTTAAAAAAATCGAAAAAACCGTTGTTGAAATATATGTGGTGTTTTATTTTGTATCTTATTTTGATGGCACAAAAATACAAGACTTTACACATTGTGCAGGTCAGGTTGCAGCACAGCGAGGGAAAATCCCCTGTACTGACAGCTGTCACTCGCGAACGTTTCTCTTATGGCACGAACGGCACAGGCGGGTATTACTCTTCGAACGGGGTGTCCCAGCCTCCCGTGAAGCCACCATGTAAAGGAACGATAGGCCACCAGCCGGTACCACCTGTGAAAAAGAATGATACAAACTGTTTTTAAATTAACAAGATAAGTTTATTAAACGTTTGTTGTCAATGACAATTCTTGTAACTAATGGCATTCTGCTTGGACAAATGCTATCTAGAGACTGCACACTATTGAACGACTTTCATGCGTTAACATGATATGTATATATAATTTTGGATATAGTAGAAGACCATGAAATAGGAGTGGCATCACAAACAGAGTATACTTACTCATTACTCGGATTACGAGGACGAACAGTTGCGCGAAGTTCGTGCATAAGCACCATCATTATCCTCAACACGGACCGTGTGAGGCAGGCTGCTCTGAAGTCTGGCAGCTTGGTGATGCATTGCGGTCATGGCTCGCCTTCCGAGATGTAGGCCACGCATCCCGAGTTTTCACAGCAGCAGCAGTTCTCCTCCTCGGTTGGCATTAGCTTGCACCGATTGCATGTGCACCAGGTGGAAACACCGTCCATGCGACTAGGTCCAGTGTCTTTATCCGTTGATTCGTCCTGCCAACTGCCGTCCGAAGCCCCATCGTTTTCGCGTGTTTCCCTTTCCAGTAGTTCCTCCTCGGTATACTCGGGGTCGTACATGTAGGACATTATTGTAGCCATTGTGTGGTAAACAAACTAAAATAATTTATAGCGATGGTACAGGTGTTCACACGGGCTACAAGCAACAAAGGTAGCTGACCAGAGCACAGAAACGAGTCACAGAATACTCAAAGAAATACAGTGAGAGGAATGGAATCGAAAATCTGCTGCTGTGTGTTGTGAAACGGTCTGTTTATACTTATTGAGGAAAGAGGCGTCCTGCCATTTCCATGACGACAAGTCATTAGCTGAAGCGCAGCGATTGTTGACACGAGACGTGCTTTGGCGTCGTGAAATGGGCGGTACGCATCTGCTGATGACAGGCTCAGGGGCGGGGGATATGATTTAGTGCCGCAAAAGCAAGTCAGCCAGGGCGATGCGGCAAGTGATAGGATTATCACAAAATGGCAGCGCCCTGGTGCCTGTTTTCGCGTGCGTTTAATGGACGAAAACTCGGGTAAGGTCCATCAGAAATTTTTCTAAAATCATGCGACTTAGGCTTAAAAACACATGGCCGACCCGTAGGGACAATAAAAATATTTGACCGAACCATTCCTTTAAACATTTAGATGATTTCTTTTATAACTTTAAAAGATTAATGTGCTTGCCGGCATGTATGTGAAACGACACTGTCCATTGTTAGTCGTCTTATCAGACAGCAAGGAATGGCTGGGCATGTGGCCTGAACAACCCTTTTACCCCCTCCCTTCCTGCCCCACCCTTTCCTTTTCCCCCTCCACCCGTAGCAGCATACAGGTAGGCTGTGTGAAAATCAACCGACCTTTCTTTGGTAGGCTTTAATACTGTTAGTGGAACTGCCATATATATGCACACACACACACACACACACACACAGACAAACACACACACAAACACACACACACACACACACCCCTGTATATATTTTCAGTGACATTGATCGTCCTAGTACTTCAGGGCTGTTATCTAGATTTAGACACAGTGCCCTAATTTCTTAGCGTAGTTGCCATAACCATTTCATGGCACAATGTCAATTATACACAGCAAGGCTGATGCACAGTTAGTGGCATCATGCCCACATTTCTTAGTAGAACAGCTAGGTGTTGGCACAGTACCTGAATTTCTCAATAAAGCTGCAGTACTCGCACAGCACCAACATTTGTTGGCAGTTTCCGTAGGCATCATGCCCACATTTCTTAGTAGAACAGCTAGGTGTTGGCACAGTACCTGAATTTCTCAATAAAGCTGCAGTACTCGCACAGCACCAACATTTGTTGGCAGTTTCCCAAGAGAGCTTAAGTACTGAACAAGAGCACTATTTGAGATTGTTTGATGCACACTGGAGGACGGTGTTAGAAGATGGCATGCGCTCACGACTGTGATGTTGACACTGTTATAAGTAGCACGCACCACGTCCATTGCCTCAGTTCATGTCCCCCCCCCTTAAGCATAACCATCTCGAAGGTCAAAGAAACCCAGTTGTTCAAAGAGAGGAAGGTGTAAATAACAGAAATTCTCCCAAAGATACAGGGGTAGGTTGGGAGGGCAATGAGGAATACGTGGAAGGAACAGCCAGTAGAAATAACATTACCATGGGGTAAGTGATTTGTTCTTCTAATAGATCGTATCCTCACACGTATTCCTCATTTTTCATAAGACTCCCATAGTGGTATGTAGATCGAGCTGGGAAAAAGATAATTTACTTCTGATTTACACTGTGAAGAACAGCTTTGCGAAATTTAGCCTCCTGACCCTACAGAATCAAGGCAGTAGTGTTTTGTAAAGGTGTTCAGTGAAGACCAGGTTGCAGCACCGCAAATGTCCTGCACCGGCATTCTTCTTTGTAGAGCCGAAGAAGCAGCTACCCTTCTTGTGGAATGCACTCTCAGTCCCTCAGCCAGAGTGTTATATTCAGACATACACAATGATCCACTGAGTCAAAGTCTGCTTAGTAACAACCTGCCCCAGCCTATGACCCGAATAGCCCACAAAGAGCTGATCATCTTGTCTAACCTTAGCAAGCCGTATAATGTAAAAGCTTAGCACTCTTTTGGAATCCATGCAATGAAGCATCTCTTCTTCCTTGAAGGATGCAGAGGTGGATACAAAAATGTCAAGACAATTTATTTGTGCCAGCTGAAACTCTTCACACCACCTTAGGCAGAAATGAAGGACAAACCCTCAAAACAATGTTATACTTATAGAAGGTAGTGTGATGAATCCAACCCCGTCGTCACGGATTCCCCGGCGGTATCCACCTCTTATGTGGCATGGGGACAGCAGTCGCTACCTGATACTGGGGGCGACTATATGATATGAGGGAGGATCACATGGGAGGAGTTAGCCCGTGGGGAGATGTAATGGAGTCATTGGATAAAATGTTTTGTTTTGTCTGTTAACTGTATATATTTTCTTTTTTTTCCGTTAAATTATGTATTTAATTTGAGATTTGTGAAAGGTTATATTTTTGTAACCATATACAATAAAAATAAAAAATGTGGTATTTCCTATTTTTTCCTGTTACTCAATATCCTAATGGCCTATTGCCATGTATCTGTTCCCCCTTATAAGAAAAGTGAAGAAACCTTTTCTGAACACCCTTTAGGTCAAGCTCCCATCCATAACCTGAAGAATAAAAGCTAAAAAAAAAGAACTCTCAGTTCCTGTTTTCTTTCATGTAGAACTGATCTTCCATGTGGAATTATTGAGTAGAACAAGAACCTTCCAGAAATTATGCATCAGAAACCATCAATAGACTTTAATTCCGACATCCACCTAAATCCTCAGTTAACCTCAGTAGACTTCAAATCCCACAAACATCTAAGTACTGAGACAAGGAGGATGAAGGAATTGATACAAAGCAGCGTGTAATGAGTGTGCTAGTTGTTGGATGAAAGCTCTTGTGCACAGAACCTTTAAAAATGTGAACCAAACGATAAGAGTGACCTCAGGAGAAGACGTGACTTCGCCAGTGCAGGCTGACGGAGGCTGGATGCACGAGCCAGTGTTTTGAAGCTGAAGACACGAGTCAGTGTGCAGAAGCTGGCTGGGTGACCCGGGGTGGCGGAGCACGAGAGTTCACCGGCAGAGAAGGAAGGAAACGTGCGAGTGAGGCATGCCATGGAGATTCCAGGAACCCCAAGAGGGTCCTTAGGCATCTGGCAGCCAGGAGAAGCATTGTGGTCCTTAACAGGAGCTGAAGAGAAGCCAGTGTGCAGGAGCGTAGCCACTCAGAGTGTGAAGCAAGTGACAAAGGTATGCTGCGTAAGCAGGAGCAAGCCTGAAAATGCTACTGAGAACCAGTGAGTCTGCCAGAGCAGAGTGGGGAGCCCGGGTCTTTCGGCGACTTGCCAAAGAGAAGAACAAGTTACTTATTTACAATACTTAGGCAAGACAGAACCAATACGCGCAGTGGCGGTATTGCTATCATCGCAAAGACTAGTTTAGGCATGAGAATTTCGCCTACAACAGCATCCGACTCATGTGAATCGCTCACTATCATACTTCCATTAGCCAGCTCCCAAACATTGACCATCCACCTCATCTACAGGCCACCTGGTCCCTTAGGGACTTTCGAGGAGGACTTCCACAACTTACTCTCCAACAACCTTAAAACCTCCTCCCAACTACTTGTTCTAGGGGACTTCAACCTGGGTTTCAATGACTCCCTAGATAAGAATGCCATCATCATTGCCAACTCCCTTTCCAACTTGGCTATTACACAAAAAACTTGAGAGCCCACTCACAATAAAGGGATAAACCTTGATTGGCTAGCAGACTACAACTGCACCGCCAATATTAAAGCCATTATCCCTCAATACTGGACAGGCCATTTCTTCCTGTCATTTGAACTATCTACCTCCAGACCACCCCCACCAGCACCCATCATGGCCCCGCCTTGCCTAACAAGAAATAAAAAGAGCATTACCGGAGATAAAGTAATCCCGGCTATTCTACCTACCCTCAACGGATTAGAGGATCACTTAGACCCAGAAACATTAGTCAATGAGTACAATAAAATTATGTTAACCACCCTTGACAACATCGCACCTCTGAAACTTAGACAAAGTAAACCCAAATGAATGGTTTACCCCTGAACTAAAGGATCTGCGACTACTTAAGAGAAGTTGCGAAACAGCGTGGAGGCTTACCCCTTCAGAAGATCATAAAATGAAATTAACAGAAATCTCCTCCCAATATAAAAAAGAAATCAATTTGGCCAAAGAGAACTCATTCAATAAGCGTATTTCCAATTCCAATTCAAGCATGAGGGAACTGTTCACCATCCTCAAGGAACTAGAGTCACCCATCCCCATTCCAGATATATGTTCCAAAGATAAGACCTGGTGTTCCGATATTCAGCAAGCCTTATCAAATAAAATCCCCTTACTCCAACCGAAAATAGCCAAAAAGAAAGCCTCCCTTACACAACCATTTAAGACCAACAACTCTATTATAGACCATGCTTCAAAGGCTCAGGACCCAGCTATACGGTTTACGTTCCCTAAAACCTCTATCCTCCTTGAGGTGGAGAAAGTCATCCTCTCTCTCAAGCCGTCAAATTGTCAGGACGATTCCTGCCCTGCCCAGCTCATAAAAGATGCTGCTAGGGATCTTTCTCTGTTTACTGCTAAACTTGTCAACTCCTCATTCACGTCCGGCACGGTGCCTACCAATCTAAAACAATCCTGGGTACTTCCACTGCTCAAAAAGCAAACGCTAGACCCTCTTATACCCACAAACTACCGTCCCATCACAACAGTCCCCTTTCTGCTTAATATCTTGGATAAGATTGCCTATAATCAAATCCAAGGTTTTCTGGAACAACACAAACTCTTAGAAGAGCGCCAATTAGGATTCCGTCCCCAACACGGCACAGAGACTGCCCTCATTGATTGAAGGCACAAATAGATGAACTAAGAGATAAAGGAAAAATGCCTCTCCTTTTGCTGCTGGACCTCTCGGCGGCATTTGACCTCGTGGACCATGGGGTACTTTGTAGCCATTTAGACTCTGCCACACATTTCTCCAGAGAGGCCATAACTTAGATTGAATCCTTTCTCAGCGACAGGACCATGAGGGTGTTCTCCCCATCGGCAGCGGCTGACCCAATCCCCATCCTGTGCGGAGTTCCTCAGGGCTTGTGTGTCTCCCTGACTCTATACAATATATTTACCAAGCCCCTTTTTGATGATCTGGACCATCTCGGTATCACCTACAGTAACTATGCAGATGATACCCAGATTCTCCTTCCACTTTCCGGGGATTACAATAAGGATTTGGCCTTGGTAAAAATGGTGTATATCATCGTCCAGGCATGGATGGCAACCCATGGTCTATGCTTGAACGATGATAAAACAGAGCTGATTATCCTGGGGATGCATTCCAACATCAAAAATCTTAGCCAGGACTACACCTCAGTTGAAATCGACAGGAATATCATCAAGGTGTCTAAAGATGTGAAGACACTTGGCTTCTATCTGGATGCCACCCTTTCTTTCGACAAACAGGTGCAGTCCTTGGCTTCGGCCACCGCCTACACATGCAAGCTCATTAGAGCAGGCAAGTACTTTCTCTCTGACAACAACTGCCTCATCCTAGCGAGAGCACTAATCCTCTCGAGGCTCGACTATTGTAATGCCCTCTACATTGGAGCCAATAAATCCATCACCCACCGAATTCAAATTCTACAAAATAACGCCCTGCGAGCTGCCCTCGGTGTGTCTAAAAGATCGCACATCTCTAAGATCAGGTGCCAAAACAACTGGCTGTCCACCAAAAATAAAATCTAAAAATAAAGTAGCGTCCCTGGTTCACAAAGCCCTGAACAATGCCGCATTGAGCTATTTCAGTAAGAAACTCACAAAAAGAAACCATACGCGCCCAGCCAGAACTGCAAATGCCAACAGCCTCATCATTCCAAGATTTAGGCTAACCAAGGTGGGGGGTAGCAGCTGCCAGGTTCAAGCGGCCCAACTATGGAACTCACTGCCAAACCCCCTACGTGAGGAGCAGCCCTTTCCGAAATTCAGAACCAACTACATTAATCTGCTGAGGTCTGCCAATGATTAGCCCATTAGCACCAATCTATCCTCCTGCCATCCTAACAGATACACATCACTATCCTGCTCTCCTTTGATCATATGAACCTCCTCACTCTGCCCACATGGCCGATGAGCTAACGTCCATTTAGTGCCTGTACATATACTGTCCTTACTATACATTTGTACTCTTTTTGCCTGTGTGTGTAAATTGCAATTGCTGCTTACCTGTGATATATTGTATTTGTATTTTGTACTCTATATGTAACCCATGACCCTACCCTGCAACTTAAGCTTCGCATTTTCTGTACTGCTGCGCCCGGCTACCTTTGGGTCTGTTGCGCATTATAAGTGAATAAAACAAACAAACAAGCAAACAAACTTACCCCTGGTAATGTTCTTTTGACTGGATGTTCCTCCCACGTATTACTCATCTTTTGATATCTCCAATATCCAGCTTCAGCTGCTTTTGAAAAACACTTTGGCAGCGGTGCTGCACATCGATGTGGTCGACTCTATGTCCCTCGAGGGCCTCTGTCTCAAGGATGATGTCATTGAAGGCATATATAGCACGTGCAGCGCCCGTTGTCTTCAGTTCTGTTTTTTTGTGTCATTCCTAAGTAGAACTACCCGCATAATTGCTGTTTAGACCATACTAGACTAGACTACTGCAGGGTAGGCTGGGAGGGGCGATGAGGAATACGTGTGAGAAACATCCAGTCGAAAGAACGTTACCAGCGGTAAGTAACTTATTCTTTGAATGGATTGTGTCCTCCCACGTGTTCCTCGTCTTTTTAAAGACTCCCAAAGAAGTGTTAGTTTTGGCAGAGGGAGTAAGAATTTTGAAATCAAGCATTGTTATGAACCAAATGAAGGACTGCTTTCCCAAAGCTTTCCTCCTGATTTAAGGTTTTTTATTGGAACATCTCTTTGTAGAGCAGAAGACGTCACCATGCCCATAGTGGAATGGGCTCACAAGCCTTTCCGGGGCATCTTTCCCAGCCAGCCTAAAACATTCAGTAATAGCAAAAATAATCTGGACAAGGTCTGTTTGGTTACAGCCTGTCCCAGCCTATGACCAGTGAATCCTATGAACTGCTGGTCATCCAGATGAAACTTTGACATCCTTGAAATGTAGAACACTCAGAGCCCTTCACGGGTCGAGTCTGTGTAGCCTCTCCTCTTCCTTGCCAGGATGAGGTGGAGGGTAGAAAGTAGGTAATTCTATCTTTTGTCCCAAGTGAAAATCTGATTTGACCTTAGGCAGGAATGAAGGTGTGTAACTAAGGATGGCCTTATCCTTATGAAAGACCTTAAAAGGTGGCTTAAAAGATAGTGCATGCAACTCACTCACCCTACGGGCTGATGTTAGCGCTACCAACAGGATGGTTTTGAATGTTAGCAGTCTTAAGGGACATGAATGGAGTGGTTCAAATGGTGCACGCATGAGAAACTTTAAAACAAGATTAAGGTCCTAAATCGGAACCTGAAAAGGAGATGGAGGGAACACATTAGTGAGTCCCTTTACAAATTGTATCACCAAAGGTATTTTAAAATATGTTTCCTCAGACGAGCGCTAGATGATGGAAAGCGCTGCCAAATAAACTTTAATGGTCCCAACCTGTAGCCCCAGATTGGCCAAGTACAGCAGAAAAGATAGCAAATCTGGTGTTTTGCATAGCAAAGCATCCACGTTCTTATCCTTGCACCAGCTACAGAATGTGTTCCAACTACAGCAGTACAAAGACTTTGTTGCTGGCCTTCTGGCTGAAAGCAAACTCTCCATTACTTCACCCGGAAGGACCCAATCTTTATACCTCAGCCTCTCAGGAACCATGCGTGAAGGCTGAGTGTCGACCTCTGGATGGAGAACCCACCCCTCCTCTCGCGAGAAAAAGTCCCCTCTTTGTGGAAGACGTATTGGAGGGCAGATGGACCTGTCCAGAAGGTCCGGGTACCAGGTCCTCCTGGTTCAGTCCGTGGCAATTAGGATCATGTATTTCCTGAACTTTCTCAACCTCCTGATAACATGACAAATGACGGGGACTGGAGTAAACGCATACAAAACGCGTACAGAAGTGGAAATTCACAGTCCACTACAAATGCGTCCCCTAGAGATGCTCTTGAGGTAAACTCCCTGGAGCAGTACAGTTCGCCCTTCCGGTTGACACTGGTCACAGTGCTCAGCCTGCTCAGAGTGTCCTCCGCTGTGTTCTCCTCTCCGGCTAGGTGAACTGCTGATAAGGAGATTCCTTCTTGAATTGCCCAGAACCAGAGCTGCACAGTGGTAGTGACCCTAAACCTCCCCTCTTGTTGAGGTAGTACATGGCCACTTTGGTGTCTGTCATTATCAGGACATTCCTTCCCCTTACAGAGGGCAGAAAAGCCTTCAGCGCAAGTCTGATTGCTCTCAGCTTCAAAAGATTGATGTGTAGTTTGGACTCTGATGGATACCAACGACCACTGATTGTCATATCACGCGTTGGAGTGGGCTCCCTATGAGTGAGGTGTTCGTAACTACTGTTATCTCGGGCTATGGTTGCCAAAAATGTTATCCCTTCAGAATGTTGTCCTCACAGGCCCACCACAGGAGATCCTGTGTGACTCTGTTTGGTACCTGAAGTAGGTCTGACATGTTGCCCGAGAATTGAGACCATAGTGTCTTGAGAGCCCATTGAAGTGATCTCAATTTCAGATGAGCCCCTGGCACCAGGAAAATGCAGAATGCCATGAGGCCGAGCAACCTCAAGAAGTCGAAAGCCATGAGATGCTGGGCACTCTGAAATTTGGTGACCATCTGCAGAATGTCTTGAGCCCTCACCTCGATTGGCGAGGTCTTTCCCAAGGATGTATCCAGTACAACCCAGATGAACTGTAGCTTTTTAGATGGTATCATGTGGGACTTCTTGTAAATCTGGGAGCAGCCCAGTCTGTGGAGAGATTGGAAGGTCACGCTGAGATGATTCAGGACCCTGATCAGCCAATCGTCCAGGTAGGGCTAAACATTAACCCCCCCTCTCCTGAGACTTGCTGCCATCACCGCCATCAGATTGGTGAAAACCCTTGGGCGACGGTCAGCCCGAACTGCAGAACTCGAAATTGATAATGAGAACCACCAATGTAGAACCTCAGGTACTTTCTGTGCTTGATATGGATTGGCCCCATGAAAGTAAGCATCCTGAAGGTCCAACGACAGCATCCAATCCTGGAGCTGGAGGGCCTGAAGGATCTGCGAAAGTGTGAATATCTTGAATGTATCCTTCCAGAGGAACTTTTTCAAGTTTCTGAAGTCCAAGAGAGGTCTCAGTCCTTCGTCCTTCTTGGGGATCAAGAAGTATGGAGAATACCGTCCTTTGTTCCTCTCTGTTACAGGTACTGGCTCTATAGCACCTTTCTCTAGCTGGGCCAACATTTCCTGCACAAGGAACGGATTTGGAACCTTTAACGAATGGCTCCACGGTGGATGAGTTCTGAGGTCTCTGAATGAAGGGGAGGCAGTAACCCTGGGCTATCGTTTGTAATGACAAGCATCTGAAGTAATGCCCCGCCATTCTTTCAGATGCTGAGACAGTCTGCCTTCCACCGGGGTGTCTAGACCTCAGAGAGGTTTTGAGGTGGCTGAAGCAGTGGCTGATGGTAAAGATCAACTGCTTGGGCGGGCTTTGCACCTCTCCCTCATCCACCACGAGGGAATCTTCCCTGTCCTCTTTGACTAGCCTGTCATCTCGCTCTACCAACTGAGGAGTACTAGCAAAAGGATCTACCCCTCCAAGACAGTCCATTGTGGTGAAAGGGCTGAGGCTGTCTAAGAGCAGCACCTAGAGACTTGGCTGCCGCCTTCGCGGTCTGCAGCTTCTCAAGGCTTTAGTCAGCCTTGCTGCCAGAAAGATCAGACCTGTCAAAAGGCATATTAAGGAGTCTAGACTGCATGTCCGGTGCAAATCCAGATTTCCTTAACCATGCAAACCTGCGTATCACGGTGCTTGCTGCCATGGCTTTGCTGATACTGGGCCTCATTACGACCCTGGCGGTAATCGCCCGTCATTACCGCCATGGCGTAATGAGCGTTTACGCCGTGGGACGATGGCGTAAAGAGCGCCACATCACGACCCATCGCGCACGAGCATTACGCCATGGCGGTAATGCAATTAACGCCATGGCGGAAAAGGCCCCTACCGGCATCGCTAAGCGAGCAAGGTGCCCTTCCGCCAGCGTAAGTAGCGGCCACCGTAATTTACGGCCACCGTAATTAGCGGCGGCCGTAAAAGGCCAAACCGGAAATAGCGTCATCGCGCCGGAACGGGAAGCAGCCCGTCGGCCATCTTTAAAAACACAATCCATCGCCATCCTACCAAACAACACCAGACCCAACCCTGACACCTGTCCCAACCAAACACCCACCCATCCAAGTTCCCGAAAATGCCAAAATCCGTGAAAAAGGCATGTGACCGCCAGCGCCAGGAGCGATTCAGCCGGGAGGAACTCTGCATGCTAGCGGAGACCCTGCAGGACAACGCAGGTGTTGTTTTCTCCCCTGAATTGACCAGGACAGCAATCGGGAAGAAGAAGGCCATCTGGGCCCTGGTGGCTGAGCGCGTCAGCGCGGTGGGGACCGTACCCCGCACCCCACAGCAGTGCCGGAAGCGCTGGGATGACCTGCGCATACGGGTCAGAGCCGTCATCTCAGCAAACCGCAACCTTGCCCAGGGAACCGGTGGAGGGTCGGAATCCCCCCTGAAACTCCAACCGTGGGAGGAGATCTGTGCAACCACCATCGGCATGGAATCCATCGAAGGCGTTGGAGGGATGGAAAGGGGAGCCCCGACATCAGGCGATGAAGGTAGGTGCCTCATACAAGACATGCCATAGTCACAGCAGTCCAATCATGTGTAGCACAAGGTTGCCCTAGAGTGTAAATGCAACACAAATCAATACTGCCCATAGCCACATGCGAGCACCACCCTGCATACACTGCTGGCACCCGCATACCTGCATCCACATACCACACTAAAAGGAGACAACCTGCATGGCACTGCCTGAAATCTGCCTCATCCACTGGCCAAAATAATGTCAACCATTGTCATTCTAAAGTCCGTAGACCCATCAATAACGCCCTACCACCTTTGCTCCACCACAGGCACAGAATCACACCCAGAGGACCAGGACACCCCTGCGCCGAAGAGAGCGAAGTCCAACAACAACGTCCCTGCACCCTCAACCTCAGCTGCAGTGAGGCAGACCCCACGACAAGCATGTCCCACTGCAGGCATACCGGAGGTCCCACCGGCAAGCATCCCTGTTGGCA
Source organism: Ambystoma mexicanum (assembly GCF_040938575.1). Lineage (NCBI taxonomy): Eukaryota > Metazoa > Chordata > Amphibia > Caudata > Ambystomatidae > Ambystoma > Ambystoma mexicanum. Next base: position 264,411,019 of record NC_090921.1, read on the forward strand.
GCAGGCCAGCAGCAGCTGCTCCACCTCCACCGACATTGCCTGCCACAGAAGGCAGGGGGTCAGCGGCCAGCAGCAACATCGGGGAGACAGCTGCAACAGCTGCATGTTCTGACTCGGACATGGAGCAGGAGGTCAGAAGCCCCACTGACCAACTACATTCCCCCTGTTTCTCAGACGCCAGCCCCCATGAGGGTGACACACAGGGGCACACTGAGGCAGAGGAGTGGCCTTCCACCCCATGCCCTGTCCACACTCCACAGGAGGGGAGCAGCCCCTCCATCACTCCACCTGCACTGGCCATGGGCCAGCACGGCCAGCAGTCCCTCGAGGACATCACTCAACGGCAGCATCAACTGTCCGCAATGCTGGATGAGCATGCCGCGGAATGTGTGGGGGCTAGGTTTAGCATTGAACAGGCCACGGAGACACTAAGGGCCGAAGTGGCGCAGAGCACTGCCACCCTGAGGGATGCCATGCAGGCCATGTCCAGGGACATCTGTGCCGAACTTGCGGGCTTGCGTCGTGCGGTCACTGACCTCACCCACACAGTACAGGAGCTGCATGCACAGGGGCAGCCAGGGACATCCTCCACTGCCAGTTCTGCGCAGAGCAGCCCCGTGCGACGTTCCGGACGCAACCTGCGCTCCACAGCCAGGGGTGCCCCGGGGGCCGGGAGAGGGGGCTTGTGACGGCCTGTGGACACTGTCACAGGCATCTGTTGACACCTACATGGGGTGTGTTGGGGTGTGCAGGGGGGAGGTGGGAGGTGGGAGGGGGTGTGTTGGGGTGTGCAGGGGGGAGGTGGGAGGTGGGAGGGGGTGTGTTGGGGTGTGCAGGGGGGAGGTGGGAGGGGGTGTGTTGGGGTGTGCAGGGGGGAGGTGGGAGGTGGGAGGGGGTGTGTTGGGGTGTGCAGGGGGGAGGTGGGAGGGGGTGTGACACGACAGTTCATAGTTCCAATACACTTTTTTCTTTCAAAAAAAGAAATGTGTGGACATTTTCATTGCGTATGTGTGCTTTATTGGTGTACAGTCCACAGTGTGCATGTCCCAGAGACACACAGTGCCCCAAGTGCAGTCTCCATGCGATAAACACCAGCCGTGTGTGCTAGAAGCAGTGGTCAATGATACTTTGGCGCATGGCACGCCCCTCCTGTGCATCGCCTCCTCCATGTGGTGGCGCCCCATCTGCACCCTCCTCATCCTCATCGTCAGGTGGTTGCAGTTCTGCGTCAGGGGGCAGGGGCACATTCCGTCTGACGCACATATTGTGCAGCATGACACATGCCATGACGATCTTTGCCACCTTCTCATGGCCATACAGGAGTGCCCCACCAGACCTGCTGAGGCTTCGGAACCGTGCCTTCAGGAGGCCGAATGTCTGCTCTATGACCACACGAGTACGTGTATGTGCACGGTTGAAGTCCTCCTCGTGCTGGTTCTGCGGGTTCCGGACTGGTGTGAGGAGCCACCTCTTCAGGGGATAGGCTGCATCACCTGTATGTAGGCGAGAATGTATGTGTCAGTCATGTTGTCTGATCAGGAACATGATGTTCCACCATGGCTGGCATGGAACTGTTACCTTAGCTCACTTCTACATGCACTAATTGATTCACACAATGCAACCAGTATATGCTCATTGCTGCCATGGCCTGTTTTGCATGCCATCACCCTATGTATGCAGAGGGGTTATGTGCATTGTGAGTGCCCTTCCTCTGTCTCCGTTCTCTGTGTTACTCACAGCCAGGTGGAGTATGCATCATCCCCCCACCCTTTCTGCCAGGTGGAGTATGCATCATCCCCCCCCTTTCTGCCAGGTGGAGTATGCACTGGTACGTCATTCCCATGCCCACTTCCATGACATTGCACTCACCGAGTAGCCAGGATCTTGGGCCTGCATGTCGCTCCATGTAGCGTGGTATTGTGGAGTTCCTCAGGACCAGTGAATCATGGGTTGATCCGGGGAATCGGGCACAACAATGTGTGATGATCTTGTTGGAGTCACAGACCATTTGCACGTTGATAGAGTGGAACTGTTTCCGGTTGCGGTACGGTACCTCCATGGCACGTGGAACCACCAATTCCACATGGGTGCAGTCGATGGCACCAATGCAACCGGGTATGCTGGCTAGTGCATGGAAACCCACTTTGGTGTTTGCAATCTCCTGGGCAGTCCGTGGTAATGAGATGTGGTCGTCTGTGTGCTTGAGGAGGGCATCGAGCACTTGGATGAGTGTTCGTGAGAATAATGGTTGTGAAATGCCATGCAGGTGCCCCACTGTGTGCTGGTAGGTGCCTGTGGCCAGGAAGTGGAGTAAAGCCACTACCTTCAGTAGGGGGGGGGATGGCGGTTGGACTTTCTATCATGCTGACGATGTCGTTGTGTGTCATGTCTACGATGGCGGTGATGGTGTCCCGGTCCAAACGGTACAGGGTGTGGATCTGCTCAGCAGTGAGGTTGTTTGGATTGGCTCTGATGCGTGGGATTGGGGGCTGCCTGCGTGGTGGCACTGGCTGTGCTGGTGGGGCTTGCTGGGCCTGCCTTGCCCTCCTTCTCCTCCTGCGTCTCCTCTGTGCTGCCTGTTGTTGTTGTTGCTGTTGTAGTAGCACATGCATTGCTATCAGGTCCTCCAGCCCCAACATTGCTAGTCGTATTGGCATCATTGTGGAGTGTGACTGGGTGTGGGTAGGGGTGGGGTGTGCTCTTTTTGTACTCCCCTGAGTCTGTATTGCCTTCAACTGTGCTGTTTCTGTGCACCTGTGGCAGCTGCATTCACTTGACATGGCCCTTTACGGTTGGTTCGCGATGGCGTTATTTGCACCATGGCGGTAAGGTACTTAGCGGCCTCGGTGATGGCGTTAGGTGCATGTCCGCTTGGGTCGGCATTTGCGTACCTTTCCGCCATGGCGCTAAGTACGGTGTGGGCGGTCGCGTGCGCGCACCCTTAGCGCAGTTAGCGGCAGCGTTAACTACGATGCCGCTATTGGCATCGTAGTTTACGGTCACGAGTCATGATCGGACCTGGCGGAAAACGATGGCGGTAACCATTTACCGCCATCGTTTTTCACTTAGCGCCAGGGTCGTAATGAGGCCCACTGTCAGCAGAATCCAAACCCGTCTGAAGAGACTCACACACATGGCCTATTTGCAGTCTTTTACAATGGCCAAGAAAAAGTCTCTTTCCTCCCCTTCGGGAATATGTTCAGCCGCCATGTGTATACAGTCCCATAGAGTGTAGTTGAATTTTGCAAGGGCACATGTGGAGTTGGCTGATTTGAGAGCCATGCTCCCAGCAGAAAAGACTTTCTTTAACCATGCGTCTATACGTTTATCATCCCGATTCGAGTTGGTCGGATATGCAGCATGCTTAGAAGTAGCGGTTGCTGCTTGCACCACTAGACTTTCTGGGGTAGGATGTTTTGACAAGTAGCTGGGGTCACTACTTGGCGGCCTATATTTTTTGGTCACATTTTTATTGTCTGCCGGTCTTGATTCAGGTGCTTTCTAATTTGCACTTACTCTTTTTTGTAGAGTGGCATGAAAGGGTAGGATAGGATCCTGTTGAGGACCTTTGTCCAGGATTACCGTGAGATCATCCTGTTCGAAAGCGAGGGCAGGCCTGCTCCATCCCAGATAATCAACTACCTTGGTCATTAATTGTCTGTAAGAGGTATCTGAGTGCTCATCTGGTTCTGGCTTACCAAAATCCAACTCTGGTGAAGTGTCCAATCCACTGGCCGTCTGTACATTTTCACATAGGTCCCGTAACCTAGATTCTTCTGATATGACGCTATCAGGGACATTTGGAGTGCCATAATGCATAGGAAACATGAATTGGAACAGACTTTCCCAGTTTTGCGACTATACGAAAAAATGCCACAGGACACTTCTTCCTTCCTCTCCTTTTTATTCTTGGAAGGAAGGTATTTTTGCTTCAGAAGGCCCTGTTTGGTGATGAGAAACTAAAGCCAAAGAGTATCTTCCTCACAAAAGGGGGAGGGCTGTTAACATCAAATTCATAGCCAACTTTTAAGGGTAAGGGCATGTGTGAATCCAATGGAGTCATCAGAGATTCTCTGGTAGGGCACGGCAGCCGCTACCTGATCCTGACTGTAGGGGTTGTTATATGAGGGAGGGTTACATGGGAGTAGATAGCCGCTGGCGAGATGTCATTGATTCATTGGATAAAACACGGTATCTCACATTTTCCCATGAGAAGAATCCCTGTTACCAATAACCTAACTGCCCATTGCCATGTTTCTGTTCACCCCTATAAGAAAAATGAAGAAACCTTTTCCAAAAAACCTTTTAGGCCAAGCTCCCATCCATAACCTGAAGAGTAAAAGATCCACAAAAAAAAAGTTCAGTTCCGGTTTTCTTTCTTGTAGAACTGATCTTCCATGTGCAATCATTGAGAAAAACCCTCCAGGAATCACCTAAATCCTCAGTTAACTTCAGGGGACTTAAATTCCCACAATCACCTAATTACTGAGATGAGGAGGATGAAGGAATTGATACAGAGCAGCAAGCATAATAAGCGTGCCAGTTGTTGGATGAAAGCACCTGCACCTGTAATATGTGAACTGAACAAGGAGAGTGAGCTCAGGAGAAGACGTGACTTCTCCAGTGCAGGCAGACGGAAGGCTGGAGGCATGAGCCAGTGTACGGAAGCTAGAGGTACGACCCTGTATGGACAAGCAAGAGAGCTCGCTGGTAGAGAAGCAAAGAAACATGGTATGAATGAGGCGTGCCATGGAGAAGCCAGGAACCGCAAGAGAGTCCCTGGGCATCGGCAACCAGGAGAAGCAGCGTGGTCCTTACCGGGAGCTGAAGAGAAGCCAGCATGCAGGAGCAGAGCCTGGAGAGACATCCGAGCTGCCCAGAGTGGGAAGCAAGAGGCGAAGGTACGCTGCGTAAGCACCAGCAAGCCTGAAAATGCTACAGAAAACCTGTGAGTCTGCCAGAGCAGAATGGGGTCCCTGGGGCATTTCGGCGACCGCACCAAAGAGAAATAGAACACTGTGAAGTTACGGAAAGTGAAATGACAAGAAGGTTGTTTATGAATCAAAAGGGCACATGGCTTTGAATGTTGTTAAATCAAGGAAAGTAAAGTAATAAGAAGAATGCTTGTCGAAAGAACAGTGAAACACATAGATATACCAAGCCACCAAGAAAGGTATATGCTACTTGAAATGTAAATATGAACTATGACATATGATACGTTATGGCAGGCAAGTACGCCAGGCATTTGTGAATACAAGAGACGTCCTGGCAGGAGAGTACACCAGGCTAATTGCAAACCTATAAGGAGTGTCACGCAGAAACAGTGTTTGTTAAACAAAGCAGGTACTTTGTATTAAAAGAAGGAACTTTTTTTTAAAGAAGAACTTAAAGGTTTAGCAGTTTTCATCTAACAGGATTGTTGTGTGCCAAAGAAGGCATAAAGAACTGAGACATTTGTGATACCAGTGAAGAATCAAGGGCAAGGAAATCACCATCTGGAACTAAGGTCTTTACCATTTTTGGAGAACATCTACGTTGGAGCTATTCTATTTTTATTTAAGAACACCTTTGGCAAATACCAGGTAAAAGACATTTCCCTTGTCACGTTATTAATTTGTTTTACTGTGAGAGTTAGGATAGAATGTTTCGACACAAAGACAGCTTTTGATTTGGGACATCTTGAGAAAGACAGATCCTTGGCCTTTGGTTTTAGGTAGGGAAACTCCTTTTTAGAAGAGAATCAGAGAGGCATTTTCCCATCCCATTTAAGTTGAACAAATGTTTTTAATCAAGAACATGACAACTTTGTGCTCAGATTTCATTTCTGTCCCTTCACAGTAGTAAACGATAGTTTGGAAGACAAAGCTTGAAGCTCGCTCACCCTGCGAGTCGAGGGGATCGGTGTTAGAAAGTCAGCATTCTAAGATGATACGTATCAAGGGGCTCAAAAGGAGATCCCATCAAAAAGCTTAACACCAAATTAAGGTCCCAAACCAGAACAATACAAGGAACTGACGGTAAGATGTTTGTCAGTCCCTTTAGGACCTGGATAACAATAGTAAGATTAAAATAAAAGCCTTGCACAGGCGAGCGCTTACTAATGGAGAGTAGGACTGCTTTCTCAAAGCTTTCGTCCGGATTTAAGGTGGAATCAAGGAAGTAATGCTTTCTAAAAGTGTGAATTGGCTGCCACACACATGTTTTTTACAGGAGCACCTATAAAAGTATGTCTCCTTAAAAGGATCCCTCATTCTTGGTCTAGCTCAATATTGATTTCAGTCCACAAAACCGGAGATAGGTTAAATCCAGAGAATTACCGGCTTCTCTCTTTACTGGACACCACTGGTAAAGTCTTCTCAGCATGTTTTCTAAACCCTTACAAGCATGGGTAAACGAGAAAGATCTTCTCCACCCACTTCAGACAGGCTTTCGGCACAGGGGAAGCACCAACCAAAACCTTTGTGTGGTGGACCGTTTGATAAACCTGGCTAATAAGAAAGGAAATCCTGCCTTATATGTAGCATTTGTGGATTTTAAATCTGCATTCGACTTGGTGAACAAAATGCATGAGTGGGGGTGCCTTCATTGGCTACTCGAAATCATTAAAGCCTTACACAAGAATACAATGACCAGAATTTGATTGGGTAATGGAAATTCATTGTCAGAGGAAATTGATAGGGGGTGAAACAGGGGTGCCTGTTGGCCCCCCTACTTTTCAATGTATAGCTGGCCGATCTGATCCGACGCTTAGAAGCATTGGGCATCTGGTGTCCAAAGATTGGTAAAGATCATGTTGCTGCAATCATATATGCAGATGACTTGGTGCTGCTGAGTCACACGGTACAGGGCGTAAAGATTCTCTTGAATTCTTTAGTCGACTATGCAAAGGATGATGGGTGAGTTATAAATCTAAACAAGACCAAGATTTTGCTGGCTGCACCCAAAAAAAGTAAATATGGTTTCCATTCTGCTTCGTATAGGGCTGATCGATTATGCCCCTTACTATAAGTATCTAGGCTTAAACCTAATGGATAGAGATGGATACGAAAACATTATACATTTAAAGATCGCTAAGGCACGACAATTTACCTACCTGATAAAACATTTCTCCAGGGACAATGCAGGGTTCTCATTGAGCAGTTGTTCCACTACTATTTTGTACGGTCTCGCTAGCCTTGAATTAAATAAATGGGAATGGTTAAAATGGATTAAGGACTTTTTCTGGCGCAAGATGTTAGACCTACCCCAAAGTACGCCAATTGAATATCTACAGCTGGAGTTAGGATTAATTTTGCTCAAAGCATTGGTGTTACAATGCAGAGGATAACTTTATCTACGTTCTCAGAGTATGAGGACAGAATCCTTGATGGCTCGAGCAGCATGGTATGACGGGGTGCAAATATAAAGAACGATAGATTCTTGGAATCAATAAAAGATCTATTCACCGAAATAAACTGGTGGCCAGATTTGGCCCGTGGATTGAGCTATGTAAAGTTGAAAAAAGTACTATCCAGGAAAATAAAGCAATGGGACTGGACGTGTAATTATAATCACCTGGAAACTCTGCACGGGTATGCTCAAGTTTCCAGGGTATCCCATAGCTTTATGCGAACACAGTCATACTGGCTGATCAGCCCAGATCCGGGAGTTAGGCGACTTCGACTCCTGATAAGGATTAATCGGCTTCCCATACATTCAACTATGGGGGTGTCAACTTAAACTTAAGCAGGAGGATCGATTCTGCAGGATATGTAATAACCCCAGTAATGCAGAAACAGCGAGACATATCTTTTCAGAATGCCCTAGATTAGGTCTGTTATATATGGTAAGGTTAGGCCACCTGGTATATAGCTATGAATCCATCCTAAGTGAAGATTTTTGGATCCACTGTCTTAATCCGAAATCGATATCAATGCATATTGCGCTATACCAAATTTGGCTGAGCATTAAGCATCAATTTGAGTAGAAGAAGTATTGCTGATGGAATTATAAGAAAATTGATTGAAACTCAGCTCTGTCAAATGGGGTGAATACTTGTATGTTGGGATTTTCTATTCAATTGGTTTCTTTTAGATTATGCAGCGCTGTTCTTGATTTATAATTCATTTTAGGAAATATTAATTGTGTATGTTTATTTAGGTATTACCTAGTGCGGGACATTAGGGTACATTGAAGATGAATTGAAGTAGAGAGTGTATGAGAAATTTAACGTGGATTTTATGTTAATTTTTATGTGTAATGTGAATTTATATACAAACGGTTCTATGAACTGTAACGTATAATAAATACATAAATAAAAATAAGTCCTGGCAGGTGAGTGCACCAGGCAATTGTGAATGCAAGAGAAGTCATGGCAGAAGAGTACACCATGCAGTTGGTATGCATAAAGAGTCCTGGCAGGGGAGTATAGCAGGCAAATTAAATTGCAAACCTACAAGGAGTGTCAAGCAGAACCATTGTTTGTTAAACACAGAAGCAACTTTTGTTAGAAGGAACTTTTTGTTAAAGAACAACTTACAAGGTTGAACAGTTTTCATCTAACAGGATTGTTGTGGGCCAAGGAAGGCATAAAGAACTTAGACCCAGAGACATTTGGGGAGGAAGGATAGCTCAGGGGCAACACATTTTTCTTGGAAGCAAGACAATGTAGTGCAACAAAGGTTCAAATCCTGATGCCGCGCTTAGAAACAACTTGCTGGTATTAAACACGTTATAAATGAACAATCACCTAAATAAAAATACCAGTGAAGAATCCAGGGGAAGGGTATCACCCTCTGGAACTAAGGTCTTTCCCATTTTTGGAGAACATTTACGTTGGAGCTATTCAATTTTTATTTAAGAACACCTTTTCAAATACCAGGTTAAAGAAATTTCCCTTGTTACTTTATAATTTTGTTTTAGTGTGAGGGTCAGGATAGAATGTTTGGACAGAAGGACGGCTTTTGATTTATGACATCCTGACAAAGACATACTCTTAGTTTTTGGTTTCAGTTTGGGAAACCTCTCTTTAGAATGGGGTCAGAGAAGCATTTTCCAAACCCATTTAAGTTGAATAAAAGTCTTTAACCAAAAACATAACAACTTTGTATTCAGATTTCTTTTCTAACCCCTTGCATATGGTGTCAAGTGTGGGATGCTAAACAGCTGACACAAACTGGGATCCCACCACAAAAATTCCCTGGTGTCCCTAATAACCTAAATGTAGCTTACCATCGAACGGTTAGAAGAAGACTTCATAATTGACATAAATCCTCATGAGACCATCTTTAGTATTGAAGAGTCTAACAAAGTTTGCTTTTCCACTTAAACCTCAGAAACTCCTTTTTCACGGTTGTCCTTTACTATACACCTAGGAACTAGTCTATGACATAATACTGAATAGTGTATGGAGTCTACTAGTTAAGGTCGAAATAGATCTACCCTGATACCTTCTTTAGATATCTCCCTAGTTTTAGGAGGACACCCGAACTCTTGTAGAATGGAAAGAACCGGCTGAAGCCAATTCCCTATCAAATGCAAGCCAACCAAAAGAAATAGACAAACCTCCCGCGATAGAGGAAGAGGTATTTTGCTTTTTCGACAAACCAGCAAAAGATCCAAGTCAAGATCCTGTTCGATACCATTTTGAATAGTTCATTGGTTTTGTTGAGAAGGAAAAACCCAAAGGAACGTTAAGAAGACTACTCTAGAGCACTTCAAGCCGAACTAGACATAATTGTTGCATCTCATCAAAGGCCTATACTACCACGTGGGATATTACAGCTATTTAAGAAAGGGGAAGATCTGGGGAATTGTTTTCTCAATTTTGAAAGGCTGACCCATCAGTTTCATTTGGAAGACAAGCTGAAAACCTGTTACTTGGCCACCTTATTAAAAGGAGAACTACAAAACTTCTAACAGCTTTCAACCCCTTTGGTGACAACATCTTTTGACAGATCATTTTTATAAACACAAATTTAGGAATATTAAACTCCACCCGGATGAAACCCTGGTAGAACCTGGCGCCAGAGTACAAAACACTTTAACTCTGTGGCTAGGAACAAATTCCTTACCGGGAAGGAGTTCTGAGAACACTCACTATAAAACAGTTTTTTAAACTCACTATACCCATATCTACAGAAAGCGGTTCTTCAGCTAAATAGAGCCAGTCTGATATTGGCTGTGGAAACCGCGCAGAATTATGCAGAATCCAAGACAGTTAAAAAACCTTCGTAGAGGTGAAGAACCCATAAAAGAACCAAGAGGATTTTCCCGTCCCCCATTCCCTGCTAAAGACAGTTCCTATGAACCCCTGGTCAGAGACCTAATAAAGGGAGAAAGAAAGCCAATGATAAGCAGAAAAAGGTGAGAGGTGAAACCAGAGGAACAAACCGCAAGACCCACCTCAATAATGTGCTTTTCATGCTGGCAATAGTAGATTGTTTATATGATGTGAGAACCCTTGAGGGTATTCTAACTCCTATTTGTTTGTTTGTTTTATTACTCCCCCTAGATCCTCTTCTCAGGTGGCTAGAGTACGGCGCCGCTGTTGCATCCAGAACCTGGGGGTGGACAAGCGGGGGAGGATCACCTGGTTAAAGGTCTTTTGGGATTGGGAGTGAGGTATCCACGGGCGAGATGCAGTATCTCCCTTTTCCTACTGATGGCCAATCTACCCTCCCATGACCTCTTTAGGTTGCAGTAAAAGATCTTCCCTCATTTTCCCACAGATTACATCTACTGGTACAGGGACACAGTATTCCCACCTTCCCCGTAATATATCATCACGCTCTCCCTCAGCCTTTCAGGGGTCTTTTCAATCTTATCCCGTTCCCCTGTCCCCATTTCCAACATTTACTGGGACGAGGAATAGAGGACCAGGAGTTATAAGGATTACCCATGGGAACAACACTGTGCAGGGAGGGGCCTAGTACACTCCAGCATTAGACTGTCCTGTTAATAGAGTCAGGCAAGCTCAGGCAATTTACTACAACTGTGCACACCAGACTCCAGTTGACTCTCCCCTACACTATAAAATGGGTGGTTCTGTCAGAAGCAGTGAGCCAGCTGGAGATTCAATGTGGAGCATGGCAGTCATGCAGCAGAAGGAAGCAGTGAGAAGAACTGGGAGAACCTGGAGAAGAACAGAGTGCTGACAAGCTGACCCGGTATGCCATAGGGGGTGCAGTGTGGCTAGGGAACCGTGTCTCCAAGGAGCCAGAGTGAGGTACTACCTGCAGGCTGCTGGCCGTGTTCAAGGAATTGATTGTTCCCTTCGGACATGTGCCGGTCTCAAGGGTGACAGAGGGGCAGGTGGTGAGACCCTAACCCAGTAGCTAGAGGAAGACTACTTGCCAGTGCCGTGCTTACCGGTGAGTTTTATGAGAAAAGGAAGAGAGAAACTCGGTAGCGTCTGTCGACTGAAACGAAATTGAAATGTTGTTGCAAGTGTCATGAAAGGAAAGCAAGTATAAAGGAAAGCTTGTTGCAAGCGTTACGAAAGGAAAGAAGACAGAAAGAAAAGCAAGGTATAATGCGCTAGAGGTGCGAAGATAAAATGATAAATTAACGTTAAAAGTGAAAGGCACTAGAGGTGCTGAGACAAGAAAAGAAGGGAATTATTAAAGCGAAAGCCACACAGAGAGGGTGCGAGCAACCCAAAAAGAGGAGAAGCGTACGAGCGATCTGAAAAGCAGAAAAGGGTGCAAGTGACAATGACAAAGAGGAAAGAGTTTGCAAGAGGCACAATAAAGTGAAAAGGAGCAGGAAACAGCTGCATAAGAAAGTGAAAAGAAAGGTGCATCCTGACAAACTGACCTTTTGTCTTGAGTTAAAGGGGCCTAAACTTGGGGAAGGAAACGCTGAGAGGCCTACAGAGTTACTAGAAACTGAAAGTTTGTGTTGAATCAGAGGGGTAGACTTGGGGAAGGAAACCCTGAGAGGCATAACAAAGCTGAATACTTATTTTGAAACTGAGAGGCATACTGTTGGGGAAGGGAACCCTGAGAGCCTAGGAAGAACTGTTTTATATATTTTGTTTTGTTTGAAACTTGGAAGTATTGAAACTTGGGGAAGGGAATTCCAGGAACCAGAGACATTGAAAGTTGTCTGAAAATATTGCAAGAACCCTGTGGAGAAGGTTTAATTAACAACCCTTTTTGATTGTACAAATGTTTATGACATTGAAAGAACTACACCTGGTGAGAAGACCACCTAAAACCAACCTTGGTTTATATTTCTTTTCAGAACCACTATTTTTCCTTTAAGAAGACTTCCTGTCACATTTTGTCAAAGAGTGAGATCAAGCATAGGTTTAAACACAGAGAGATTTTGATGTTGGATTTACAGACATCGACGACCCTTGGAAACATCAGATGAGGGAATAACCCTTTTAGAGTTAGGGCCAGTAAGGTATTAAACCAACCCCAGAACTTGGAAACTGTTACCTTTTGAGTCTGTGTCTCTCTTGATACCATGCCTGTCTCACAATGGTGGGAACAGACTGGTAGGAAAGTGACCTCCCCGAAGAAGATATTGAGTCTGCTAGTAATTATTTTTTGTACAACTACTCCATTTAAAACTCAGGACTCTATAGTAAATTGAGTGCTGGTTTAGGCCCTAATTGATTCTGAAAGTAAACAGACAGCAATAAGATATAATCTAATATCAACCAGGGACCTTAAAAGGGGGCCCCCAATAAAATAGAATAGCATTCAAGTTGAACAGCAATCTACACAGATGAATGCTACTGTTATTCCAGGGTTAATGGAGGAAACATGAATTGGAACAGACTTTCCCAGCTTTGCGACTATACAAAAAAATGCCACAGGACACCTCTTCCTTCCTCTCCTTTTTATTCATGGAAGGAAGGTATTTTTGCTTCAGAAGGCCGTTTGGTGAAGAGAAACTAAAGCCAAAGAGTATCTTCCTCACAAAATGGGGGAGGGCTGTTAACATCAAATTCATAGCCAACTTTGAAGGGGAAGGGTATGTGATGAATCCAATGGAGTCATCACAGATTCTCTGGTGGTAACCTCCTACCATGTGGCCAGGGCACGGCAGCCGCTTCCTGATCCTGACCTTAGGGGTTGCTATATGAGGGAGGGTCACATGGGAGTAGATAGCCGCTGGAGAGATGTTATTGCTTCATTGGATAATGATTCCCACATTTTCCCATGAGAAGAATCCCTGTTAACCAATAACCTAACTGCCCATTGCCATGTTTCTGTTCACCCCTATAAGAAAAATGAAGAAACCTGTAGTGATACACGAAATTGCAACCTTGCCAATCAGGGCTTTAGATGACAGCATTAGCCGCTGAAAGCCAATAGTGTATTCAAAGTATGTGCTAAAAATGCTGACAGTAGTCTGTTGTAGCACTTCCATTATGCAGTAGTGAGCTACAAGGAATATGATAGACAGGCAGGGAGGGCCCCCAGCTATGTAGCTAATAGGTTTTTGGAGTGTTTGGAACATCATGGCACCTATATAGCGCTTAGATAGCCAGTCTTAAGCGCTATAAACACTAAGCTATGAGTGCATGCCTTTTAGAGCTTGCAGATGGGGTTAATACATCCCTGCTTCCCTTAGAATATTCAGCCTCACTAACGTTGGCCCTGGCTCCAAGCTAATCTTCCTTTTCTCTGGGAAGGTACTGATAAGACATTCCTCAGCCAGCGCAGATGGGAACAAGGGAGGGGGTAGGAGCGAGCAGGGAGCATCTCAGAGAGAGCTGGGTTTTTTCCATGAGCCAGTTGCACAGGGAAAGTTCTGGAACTGTGCGTCATGGTGACTGACAGCAAGAAGTTATAAAATATCCATGCACACATGGATCAGGGGGAGATCGCCTGTGGACTTGATTCGTGTACAGTCAGGTGCCCGGAATTGGCTCTCACGGTGTCCTCCAGCCTTGTTTTTCTATGAGCGGGGCTTGTTTTACAGCTAGCTTATGAGAAACCCAGGTCTCCCAGGGCTGAGATTAAGGGACGTAAGACTGTGTTTCTCTATGTTTCTCTATGTTTCTCTATATTTCTCTATGTTTCCATGTTTCACTATATTTTGCATTGCTCTAAGTGTTATGCTTTGTAATATTCTGTAACTTGAATCCCAAATGTATATGAAATTCACTGCTTAGAATAAATATGCTAATAACACTTTGAGGGTGTCATTTGTCACTTGCATGAGATCACTGCTCAGCACAATAGAACCTGTATTTTGGGCTGAATTGGGTATTTTTGCTCTCAAAGGGCTGGCCCCGAGGAAGATTTTGCCCAATATCAAGACATTTGGTGGCAGCTTTGTGGGATTGTGAAGAGCAGTGCCATGCTGACATGACAAATGGTGTGAGAGAACACAGTGTAGAGTGGGGAGCAGGCTGTCGCATTTCCTTGATGGTCTCACTGCAGCTCTGAGACTTCAAAAGGCAGCAATGTTGTGTCGGCTTGCCGTGGCCGATAGCTTGTGTGGTTAAGACTCCCTTCATGGGATTGGTGCCAGGGAGTACAAGGCAATAAACGAGCGGGAAATGGCTTTGTTTAAAGCACTCCGATGAATGGTTAAGAAAGATGTATGCTCAATTAGAAAAAGAATTTTATCATGTGGTTTCCCAAGTTTAAAGTTGTAATTTGGAATGCATAATGAGACGGAGCTCTCATCTCTATTCTGTCATGAGGGCAGGAAAAATAATTGCAAGAATTTGACATGCAAATTGTGAATAGTGATTTAACCATTGACTCAGCCCCAGTGTGCTAGCGAGTGGGGGCTGTAATGTTCGGAGGCGAAGGTTCGTCTTTTTTGATGTATGCTTTTGAAGGGTTGGCATTCCTGAATAATGAGGAAGGGGAATGAGCCATGCTTAGGAGAATGAGTAACATCTGTGCTGAGAGCCTAAAGAGTTTTTTTTCTTTCTTTTGGCAACTGTAAAATTCCATGTGCTAATGGTGGCAAATTCTGTTTAAAGGAAACACACTAAAATGGTTATATTGCATTTTAGGCTGTGCCATGCTTTTATTGGGTGAGAGACTCACTTAAAAGGAAAGTGAGTGAATGTTATTTGGATTTTCGATTTTTGTGTACTGATTTGAAATTGCAGAACCAGCTTGCAATGGTTGGGGGGAAAAACAATTTATATTTTTCTAAATTGCCCCTGGAGTATTTTTGACTGTCCCCATGCTATGCCATGGATTTGTGCTGTTGCCTCATTAGTGATGTATGCTTTGAAAATAGTGACCTGTTGACTGTGATACATGGGGAAAAATGTTGTTGACACATTAAACAGCCCACAAGCAATAGAGTGTGGGTTGTTCTTGCAGAAAAAAAAACGTGCAGGGAGCTGCACTAAATATGGCATTTTTATTTTTTTAAATGCACTGAACTGAGTGGTTATAGTTTGGCAATGGTACAACAGAATGAAACATCTGTGTGTGATAAGATAGCACAAAGATTTAATGGGTTGTGAGTTCTCTTGAAAGATCGCACATTACAAGAAAAAAAAGACGCTTTGACATTTTGCAAAATTACATGGAGTAGAAAAATGACAAGAAAAGTGCCGCTTTTGAAAAACAAGAGTCTTGCTGTGTGTGCAGAGCTTGTGCCTTGAAGCTGTCTTGGGCGAGGTGCGTGAAGGCAAACAAAAGCAGAAACAGTACAAGAAAGAGTTAATTTGGATGAACTGTCTAAAACGAGTGAAGCCGCCACAGTATAAGAGTTATAGGCAAAAGAGATAAGCTGCGTGCTAATGGCGCTGCCAGGTGCACACGAAAGATAAACATGCCTGCATTCCTGAGGAAGGGGGAGCAAAAACAGAGAGCTGTTCAAAAAGTAAAGAATTTGCCCAGTAAACTGTGGTACGGAGCAAAGGCTTCATGCAGGATGGCAGACGGGCACATCACATCTGAACATTTACCTATGCATCTGTGAATGGGCCAAGAAAAGACAGCTGCCCATTCCAACAGACATTACTGTGCAAACCGCATTCCCATGTGATGTGATGTGAAGTGAAGTAAAGCGCTATTGCTGTGCAAGCTGCATTCCAATGCTCCATGTGATGTGAACTGAAGTAAAGCGCTGTGCACTGGAGAAGAAACCTCTAGGCGCTTTGAGAAGAGAAAATACACATCTGGCAAACTGCAAGCTACATTGCCAGGGATGGAGTAACTGACAAAGACATTATGGCCTTCCAGATGGAAGCAAAACTGACAAAAGTGCTTAGCCGTTTTGCAAGAGACAACATGCAGAGCGGGGCTTTGAAGTACAACATGAACACTGCACATTAGCCATGATCCAGAAGCCACACGGCTTAGTGCAAGAATGAATGATTTGTTGAAGCAACAAAAGAAACTGACTCAGACTATCGCACTCAAAGGAGTGGTTCAAAAACAGCAAACGCCCTTTGAAAAAATGACAAGTGAAAAAACCAGAGACTTGAAAAGACACTGGAAGCAAGTTGGCGCCTGGCATTGGTGATCGCTTTGGTGAAAAAGAAAAGCATTGTGCGACCTGGGTACTTACTATATGGCTTTGTAAAAGCACAGATCAGTCTGAGGTACCATTGACCAGCTATGATTGCATTGCACAAATGAGTTTGTGATTAGGCAGTTACACCCCGTATGGTTGAGTGTAAATAAGCCCCCAGAAACATGCAGAAAGGTGATAAATAATTGCAGTAGCAATGACAAAGTGTGTAGTTACCTGATGAGACTTTTTGAAGATGGGGGTGGTATTATGGGAAGGGGTGGATAACGCTGATATTGAAGTTTTGATGAAATCCTAACATTTCTGTTTGTATTTTGCCTAGGCAAAGCACGACAAGACATTTCATAATATAGGAAAATAATATGCAGTTTGTGGGTGACACTGATCAAAGAAGGGTCAGACGCATTCTCAGAGAAAGCGAGCCACTGCGACATGCTATTTCAACTTTAACGTGCCCTGCACCGCACTCAATGCTGTAACCTGCGAATAGTGTCCAACAGAGTAATAACTTTTGCTGAACTGGCACGATGCAGACTTGGCTAATTATCAAGTATTTGATGCTACACATTTAAATGACATGTTTTGCCCTTTCTTGTTTAAAGGACTATGGACAATGAATTGTGGACTGTAACATCAGGCACCACATACAGCTGTGTGACACAGCAATTGAATGCTAACACATTGAAAAATGGTTTTTAAATGCACTGTTGAGATGAATCTGAAAAAACCAAATGGTTTTACTCTTCCAACTGAATGGCTTTAACCAGAGATGTTTTGTTTTTTGAAAAAAAAAAATATTCTACATTGCACGTAGGCAGGAGAATGATTTATGAACTGTTGGGGCAGCAGAATTATGCAAGCAGGAGCGTAATTTATTTTGAGATAAGATGGGTGCGCACATCAAAGTCACCTGTGCGTAGGTTAAGATTCTTAATTGAAGTAATGCTGCCAAGTGTATGAGCTATAATTTGAAATGGTAATCTTTGAAACACTGGATACTTTTACAGCCAGCTTAAGGCAGGTAAATGAAACAATGACTGACTTGATGTTTGATTTTATGACACAGAGTGTGACACGGTTTTTGTTAAACCAACCAGTTTCATGTTTTTGTGGGGACAGCTGTCTCCAGCACACTAATGCAAAGAGTCACCTTTTGATTGTAAACATTTGGAATAATTCTTTGGAAAAGCGCTGCAAATGAGTATCCACATGGAATTGCTAGAGTACTGGCCTGGCACATTGTCAGGCATCTCTTGTCACTGAATGGATACCATTTGTTTAATTTGTCTAATGTGATGTTTTTCTGACCAAGAACTGCAGCGAGTGTTCTCGCCAAGATCTTATGAACTATAACTTGACTAAATGAATTTTTTCCATGGTGTGATGAAACAGCCACTGCCGGATAGTAGTATGGTGTTTGTGGCTAAAGTTAATATTGTATATGGTAGATATCCCACTTGAAGAAGGGTATTCTCCAAGTCACAGAAGGTAGACACTGTGAACCTGTTAGATTTTCCAGTAGTAAGACAACATGTAAATTGTAGACTGGTAATGCACACCTTCATTATTACAGTGCTACACTTAGACATAGATTTATCATGAGGCAATGTTTCCTTAGTACTACCAAGCTGCTACAAATGGAGTCCATTTCTATGGCCCATCACTAGAGTGCGCGTAGCTAGGGAGCTAGATTCATTAATTGCAGGAGCTTTATATGCTTGTGACATAGAAACTGTGCACTATAAGCTAGCCACTATGGGTTCTGATGCCAGCTCTGCTATAGAACTTCTGGCCTAGTGGGGCCCATTGATATGCCCAGCACTGCTACAAGTATTGACAGCCAATTGAAGATAACAGAATTTTAGACATGAAGACATTTTTGTCTGCCATAGGGCAGGTCAACAAGACTGCTAAATACACACAATGCATTGTATGGCAAACATTGTTAAATCAGCAGGTGTTGGCTTTTTACTGGGTGGGGGCAACCATCCTCCACACACTGGCACGCAGAGCTACAGTTACCAGCATACATATGGATTGAATTGCTTGCTTTTGATTGCATGAATAACACATGCCATGCTTTGATGTAAATTAGTAGAATTGTTTTTATTTAGACAACCTGGTGCCCATGGGTTCACCTTGTTCACGAAATTAGATGGTTTCTGGTTGGGTTCCACCTACCTGGGGGAAGTGTCTAGTCACACAGCCCATAGTCACGCTTGAATGCCCTGGGATCAGGGGGAGGGTAGGCCCTTAGGGTGAAAGGCTGCCAGGTTTTAGAATTGGTAACCATACATAAATGCAATAGTGCATTGTAGATTAGACTACACTGGATTGCCTTGACATTTTAACTGCATGCTGCTTTTTAACTGACAATCAGTTATACAAAATTGATTTAGGTATTTTTGTGTAGGCCAGGTTTTGGCTAGAGTAAATGTCCATGTTCACTTTGTGTAGGTATTTTTGTGTAGGCCAGGTTTTGGCTAGAGTAAATGTCCATGTTCACTTGGCGTAGGTATTTTTGTGTAGGCCAGGTTCTGGCAAGGGTATATGTCACTGTTCACTTTGTGTACATTTTTGTTTAGGTAGTGTTTTACCTTGCATGCCACGCTAACTAACCGCTAGAAGATAGTTTGCTTAAACCTCTTGCAAAGCCCCTAGGTCTTTATCACTGCACTAAATACTATGTTGATAGGTATTAGTCAGCATTTGTCGCACAAACGTTGAATAGGGGTGGAATGTAGTGATACACGAAATTGCAACCTTGCCAATCAGGGCTTTAGATGACAGCATTAGCCGCTGAAAGCCAATAGTGTATTCAAAGTATGTGCTAAAAATGCTGACAGTAGTCTGTTGTAGCACTTCCATTATGCAGTAGTGAGCTACAAGGAATATGATAGACAGGCAGGGAGGGCCCCCAGCTATGTAGCTAATAGGTTTTTGGAGTGTTTGGAACATCATGGCACCTATATAGCGCTTAGATAGCCAGTCTTAAGCGCTATAAACACTAAGCTATGAGTGCATGCCTTTTAGAGCTTGCAGATGGGGTTAATACATCCCTGCTTCCCTTAGAATATTCAGCCTCACTAACGTTGGCCCTGGCTCCAAGCTAATCTTCCTTTTCTCTGGGAAGGTACTGATAAGACATTCCTCAGCCAGCGCAGATGGGAACAAGGGAGGGGGTAGGAGCGAGCAGGGAGCATCTCAGAGAGAGCTGGGTTTTTTCCATGAGCCAGTTGCACAGGGAAAGTTCTGGAACTGTGCGTCATGGTGACTGACAGCAAGAAGTTATAAAATATCCATGCACACATGGATCAGGGGGAGATCGCCTGTGGACTTGATTCGTGTACAGTCAGGTGCCCGGAATTGGCTCTCACGGTGTCCTCCAGCCTTGTTTTTCTATGAGCGGGGCTTGTTTTACAGCTAGCTTATGAGAAACCCAGGTCTCCCAGGGCTGAGATTAAGGGACGTAAGACTGTGTTTCTCTATGTTTCTCTATGTTTCTCTATATTTCTCTATGTTTCCATGTTTCACTATATTTTGCATTGCTCTAAGTGTTATGCTTTGTAATATTCTGTAACTTGAATCCCAAATGTATATGAAATTCACTGCTTAGAATAAATATGCTAATAACACTTTGAGGGTGTCATTTGTCACTTGCATGAGATCACTGCTCAGAACAATAGAACCTGTATTTTGGGCTGAATTGGGTATTTTTGCTCTCAAAGGGCTGGCCCCGAGGAAGATTTTGCCCAATATCAAGACAAAACCTTTTCCCAAACAGCCTTTAGGCCAGGCTCCCATCCATAACCTGAAGAGTAAAAGATCCACACATTTTTTTTCAGATCCAGCTTTCTTTCTTGTAGAACTGATCTTCCATGTGCAATCATTGAGAAAAACCATCCAAGATCCACCTAAATCCTCAGTTAACTTCAGGGGACTTAAATTCCCACAATCACCTAATTACTGAGATGAGGAGGATGAAGGAATTGATACAGAGCAGCAAGCATAATAAGCGTGCTAGTTGATGGATGAAAGCACCTGTTCACGAACCTTTAAATATGTGAACTGAACAATGAGAGTGAGCTCAGGAGAAGACGTGACTTCTCCAGAGCAGGCAAACGGAAGGCTGGGGGCACGAGCCGGTGTGTGGAAGCTAGAGGCACGACCCTGTGTGGCGTAGCGAGAGAGCTCGCCGGCAGAGAAGGAAAGAAACATGGTATTAATGAGGCATGCGATGGAGATGCCAGGAACCATGAGAGATTCCCTGGGCGTCCGGCAACCAGAAGAAGCAGCGTGGTCCTTACCAGGAGCCGAAGAGAAGCCAGCATGCAGGAGCAGAGCCTGGAGAGGCATCTGAGCTGCCCAGAGTGGGGAGCAAGAGGCGAAGGTACGCTGCGTAAGCGCGAGCAAGCCCGAAAATGCTACAGACAACCTGTGAGTCTGCCACAGCAGAATGGGGACCCCAGGGCATTTTGGTGACCGCACCAAAGAGAAATAGAACATTACGAAGTTACGGAAAGTGAAATGACAAGAAGGTTGTTTGTGAATCAAAAGTAAAGTAATAAGAAAAATGCTTGTCGAAAGAACAGTGAAACACGTAGATATACCAAACCACCAAGAAAGGTATATGCTACTTGAATGTAAAGATGAACTATAAGATATGAGAGGTCTTGGCAGGCGAGTACACCAGGCAGTTGTGAATACAAGAGAAGTGCTGGCATGGGAGTGCACCAGGTATTTGTGAATACAAGAGACGTCCTGGCAGGAGAGTACACCAGGCAAATTGCAAACTTACAAGGATTGTCACGCAGAAACAGTGTTTGTTAAACATAGCAGGTACTTGTATTAAAAGAAGGAACTTTTTGTTAAAGAAGAACTTAAAAGTTTAGCAGTTTTCATCTAATAGGATTGTTGTGTGCCAAAGAAGGCATAAAGAACTTAGACATTTGTGATAACAGTGAAGAATCAAGGGCAAGGAAATCACCCTCTGGAACTAAGGTCTTTCCCATTTTTGGAGAACATCTACGTTGGAGCTATTCTATTTTTATTTAAGAACACTTTTGGCAAATACCAGGTTAAAGACATTTCCCTTGTCACGTTATTAATTTGTTTTATGTTTTACTGTGAGAGTTAGGATAGGATAGAGTTAGGATAGAATATTTGGACAAAAGGACAGCTTTTGATTTGCGACATTCTGAGAAAGACAGATCCTTGACTTTTGGTTTTAGGTAGGGAAACTCCTTTTTCGAAGAGGATCAGAGAGGCATTTTCCCAACCCATTTAAGTTGAACAAATATCTTTAACCAAGAACATGACAACTTTGTGCTCAGCTTTCATTTCTGACCATTCACAGTAGTAAACAATGGATAGGAAGACAAAGCTTGAAGCTCGCTCGCCCCACGAGCCGAGGTGATCAGTGTTTGAAAGTCAGCATTCTAAGAGGACACGAATGAAGGGGCTCAAAAGGAGAACCCATCAAGAAGCTTAACACCAAATTAAGGTCCCAAACCAGAACAATACAAGGAACTGACGGTAAGATGTTTGTCAGTCCCTTCAGGAACTGGATAACAATAGAAAGATTTTAAAAAAAGAGCCTTGCTCAGGCGAACACTTACTAATGGAGAGTACTGCCAGATCGCCCTTTGCAGTAGAAACTTGTAGCTCCCGATGGGCTGGATACAACAAGAAAAATAACACAGATGGTGTGTCACAAATAAAAGGGTCTATTTTATTATCTTTACAGCAACTGCAAAACTTGTTCCAATGGCAGTGTTATACAGCCTTTGTTGCTGGCCTTTTTGCCGAAAGTAACACCTCCATTATGTTCTCTGGGAGAACCCAATCTCTCTATCTCATTGTTTTAGAAATCATGCGCAACCGTTCAGAGTCCTGTTTTTTGGGTGGAGAATGCAACCTCCTGCCTGAGTAAACAGGTCTGCTCTTTGTGGAAGGTCAGAGGCCAGATGGACATTTCTGGAAGGTCCGGGCACCAAGTCCTCCTTGCCCAATCCGGAGCAATCGGGATCATGGATTTCCCGAACTTCCTCAACCTCATGATGAAATAAGGAATGACAGGGACTGGTGGGAACATGTACAGGAGTGAAAATTCCAAGTCCACTACCAATGCGTCCCCAGAGCTCCTCTCTGAGGAAATTCCCTGGAGCAGAACAGATGGCATTACCTGTTGATACTGGGCATGAACAGATCCACTTGAGGGGTTACCCAAAGGGCAAAGTTCTCTAGAAGGACTTCCTGAGCCAACACCCATTCGTGAGAGACTGTTGTGATGAATCCAGTGGAGTCATAACGGATTCCCCAGCTGTGACATCCTCCCATGTGGGCAGGGGAATTTATTTATTTATTTATTGGCCACTTGTTTTTATACAATTAGCAAAGCTCCCGCAGGGCAACAGGGTGGGGACAGGGGAATGAAGACAATGAATTATGAAAGGATAAATAGTTGAATTAATATTACAAACAAATGATGAGAATGAAAGGGAGGGGGACAAACCGACTATGCCTTGTTCAGAATGTGCAAGTGCAGAGGGGAGAGAGTTGAGGGATAGATGCTGTGGTGCTCATGGAAATGTGCTCGGGCAAAGTGCTTAAGAAGGGAAAAAGGTAAGTGCAACCTCCCGTGGGGAGGGTGAGACTAAGCAAGTGCAGTGAATAGACAGTGACTGGGATGAGAGATGTGGGGGTTCAGGGCCCCAAGGATACATAAGTGCCCTGCACATCAGTCACACTACTGTATAATTAGCAGGGAAGAGAGGGGGAGAAGGAATAGGTAAAGAGAAAAGTCTTGAGGCTTTTTCTACACTTGAAGAGGTCTTGCTCAAGACGCAGAGGGTGAGGGAAGTTATTCCACAGAAGGGAGCCCACCGAGGAGAGGGATTGACCACCAGCTCTCTATTTAGCAAACCGATTCACACGCAGAGAGTTGGTATCAGAGGAAAAAAGGGGTTTGGCAGGAGAGTATTTGGTCAGAAAGCATTGACGATAGAGTGGTCCCCAGATAGCCTGATGGCTAATACAAGGGTATTTGAGACCCGGGAGCCAGTGAAGGCTTTGTAGGGCTGGAGAGACGCAGCCCCTGGTCTTCAGGCCAAGGATAAGTCTCGCTGCCCTATGCTGGCATAGCTGGAGTCGTTACAGTTGGACGAAGGAAGATTAAGGAGGAGGCTGTTGCAATAGTCTAGCCTGGAGAGAACCACAGCACAGGTAACGTTGTATCTCTTGTGGAAGGTGGGGAAGAGTAAAGAAGAGTTCCTTTTCAGAAGGAAGAACTAAAATTGTGACTTCTTGACAATGTCCTGAAAATGAGGGATGAATGAGAGGGAGGAGTCAAAGATGAAATTCCTGGGTTCAGAGGAGGGGGCAGGAGGAGAGCCCATGGAGGAAGGCCAGAGTTAAGGGAAGATGTAGGGTGTGTGTTAGGAAGAATTCTCTGTTTAGGCTGAATTTCCTAACCTAGTGAGTCCCCCAGCAGCTTTGCTGGATTTGTGGTGTTTGTTTTTATCTCCTGCCAAGAGTGAGACTCTTTTCCTCACACTCTTGGACATGATTTGAGGGGTCCCTTTGACTGTTAATGTGTTTTATGGGCTATGGGGTCTTTTACTCCGTAGGGTCTCATGTGTTTTTACTATGTGTGTTACACAGCACCCTCAGTGCAGTGACACAGGGGTGTCATAGTGACACTCCACCATAGACTCCATACCCTGGGACTGACTACTGTCTCCCAGGGCATGTAAAGTCCCCATTGGCTTTACTAGTCCCAAATTATGAACAGAAACCAGTACAAACCATCATATTGTGGACTTACTGGTCGGGGCAATTCGATTGCCCCGAGGTCTGTTATTTGAGGGGGCACGTCTCCGTCCCCCCTGATCAAGTTTTGGCTGGTGGCAGTGGATACTACTTTTTATATTCGACCGCAAATATATCTCTATGGGATTTTCCCATTGGTCGAGGCTACCAACTTTAATTATTTAATTCCTATAGCCTCGAACATACCGCCGGGTTATTTATTTAATAGTAATTCGCCGGTTGGTATTTTTTGCCAGAACTCGATTCTAAAATGGCATTTGTGTTCTCTTCTGTGACTCCAACCCAAGTCGAGCCCTTTGTTCCACTTTTTGGCGGGCTTCTCCACAGAAGCCTCCAAAAGTGGTGCCACTCTGTCTGGGTACCACAGGAGGTGTGGGAGGGGGCTTAGGCACCCTGGACTGAGTTGCCTTGGCAACTCAAGTCGCACTCTTGTGTGATTGACCCAAGTGGTGAGCCAGCCGGCTCACCACTTAGCATGTTTGATTGACAGCTATGCTGAATGAATGGGGGTTTCTTGCATAAAAGCAGGGCTTTTGGGACTGGAACTTCAGAAGTCGCCACAGGACCTGAAAATCCAAAGAGGGAGAAGCTGAGCCGACTTGCAACGACGACACCACCGTTGGAGCCCTGCTGAACCGTCTCACCACTTCCCGACGACAGAGGAGATCTTCTTGCCGGAGAGTCTCTTCCCCTTGAGCTGGTGGGGACAACCAGTTTGCTTTCCTTTTCGCCTACCAGGACGTCTAGTGGTCGAATTGCCCGTGCCAAGCACCCCGGTAACCGGATAGCCACTTACCACTGAACCGCGAATTAAAGGACCGCTCCTTTGAATCGAGAAACTCAGCGGCTGGTTTCTTTCCTGGCAGTACAACGACCTTCTGCTTTCCTCCCCTCTGCCGGACGAAGCACCGACTCGCAACCGCTGCCAGGAACAACTGCCCCCGCTGGAGTGTTCTCACCATTTCAAGTTACTGTGTCCGCCTGGCCTCCCTTTCTATAGATTGCTACAAGGTGATGGTAAATCCTTAACCTTCTAGACTGGGCTGGTCTCTTGACCATCTAACTGGTCCCTTTCTTTTGGTCCAACTTCTTTCTGAACCTTTTCAACCGTGTGACCATGGACACATTTCGTTCTGATCCCCTTACAGTGGATCCGGCTTTCTGAACTCTAACTTCACGGTTTTATTTTGCCTTCCTCTCTTGCTGAGTTATTTTGAACGTGTTGGGATCTGTTCCAACTTATGCTCGGCCTTTCTCTCCCGTTTAAACCGAATTATTAGAGTGCCATCTGCGTTAAGCGCTCACCGCTGTCTGAAAATAAGTGGTGCTTTACTTAAGACTTGTCTAATATTCTGTGGGAGTGTATATACTTTAGTGAACCTGCTTGATATTAGTGCCAGTGTGTTTTCATAGATGTGTTTTTAAATAAATAATTATATATCTTTTACACCAAAGCTCTGGTCAGTGTTTGCTTGTTTTACTGTGTTTACCTGCCCTATTGTGTATGCTCTGTACACTGCCTAACTCTTCTTGAGAGAAGTCTGACTGCTCAGCCACAGCTACCAGGTAAATCTGGGTGGTGCGGACTGCTACCAATTGGGTTTACTGCTAACTCCTGTGGTCTTAAACTTTTTGCAGTGGTCCCTAAGGGAACTGCACAGGTTTCTGCCTAACAGTGTGGAGGACCCAATGGGGAAAATCTCTGTTTTGCTGGCATTGAGGCAGAGGTCATTAGCAGTGCACCAGCCTGGATGGCAGAGAGGCAGTCAGGGATGAAGGGAGGTGCAAAGGCGTCAGTAGGAAGTTTGAAGACGAGTTGTGTGTCATCATCATAGCACTGGTGGGAGAGATGGAGGCAATGAGGCATGCCAGCAGAGAAAGGTATATGTTGAAGAGACAGGGCGAAAGAATAGTGCTCTGGGGACTCCACAGGTGGAGGAGGAAGTAGGGGAGGAGAAAGGGCCCAGAATGATTTTGGAGAAATTATCAGTTAGAAAGAAGGTAAGCCAGTCCAGTGCCCGCTCCGAGATACCCAGGGTATCATGGAGCCTTTTTATGAGAATGGAATGGTTTACTGTGTTAAATGCAGAATAGAGATCAAGGAGGATGAGGACAGCAGGGGAGTTGGAATCAAGGGATGCAAGCAGTTCTTCACAGGTGTTCAGAAGAGCAGTTTCCATGCCTCTGGATGCTCTGAATCCAGACTGATGGTCGTGTAAACCGCCAACAAGTAGGGTATGTGAGTTGAGTTGGGGGAGGGCCAACTTCTCGAGCAGTTTCCCCAGGAAGGGGATGATGGAAATGGGGCGGTAGCTGGCTGGGCAGGTTTTTTTTTAAGGAGGTGACACACAAGGGAGTGCTTGAGGGAGGATGGAAAAGAACCAGTAGCAAAGGAGTGACAGCAGAGATCAGCAAGTGCCGGGGTGAGAGAGATGTCCTTGATGGTTCTGGAAGAGCATGGGGCAACCTGTTTGGAAGAAACCTTCATGGAGTTGACAACTCTGGTGACTTGTTCAGGGGAGACAGGTGAGAAGGCGGATGGGGAGAGTGAGTGTTGGGGGGAAGAGTGGGAGAGGGTTAGGTTGGAAGAGTGCGTGACAAGGCTGTTCAGTATGCCTTAGGTTTTGGAAATGAAGTGAGAGGAGAGTGTATTGCAGAGGGCCTGGGAAGGAGTGGGGGCAGACGGGTTGGCAAGTTCCCTGCATATTTGGAAGAGTTCAGCCGTTTTGTTGGATGTATTGGACACTCATACAAGAAGGTGTACTATTTCTTTTAGCACGGATGGAGAGTCTGTAGTGTCTCTGGATCAGGCAGCAGGCTGGTTTGTCAGAGGGTGAGCCTGAAGTGTGCCACTTCCGTTCAGCAGCCCTGCACTTACGTTTTTGGTCTGCAAGTTCGGAGTCGTTTCAGGCGGATCCACATGATTGGGGCAAGGGTGTCCATTAACAAGGGTGTTGTTATTGGACAGATGGAGATTGCTGAGGGCAGAATCAGTGGAAGAATCTGTGTTTGGTGGGCAAGGGCGAGTAAAGATGGAAGAGAAGGCAGCATCTGACACTCGTTTCATCGGACGGATGTTAGTGAACGAGGTTGGCAGAGCTTTATGAGGAGTTGTCACAGGGCCATAGGGACCGAGGTGAGGAGAGAGTGGTCAGACCAAAAGAAAGGGGTGACCAGGGGAGTAGAGAGTGAGGTTGGAGTGGATGATTCCATCTAGCGTGTGTCCAGCAGAATGGCCAGCGGGACGAATGGAGAGGGATAGGGAGAAGCAGAGGTCAGTGAAGAGGTTAGTTGCTGTGCAAGGGAGTCTAGGTGGATGTTGAAGTCACCTAGTAGTAGCAGGTTTGAGGTGGTAGAGAGCAGGAAGGAGCAGAGGTCTGCCTACTCTGAGGAACATAGAAGAAGTGCCTGGGGGCCGTTAGATGGTAGCAATGGTCAAGGTGGAGGAAGGAGAGATGACCAATTTGCAAACTAGGCTCTCAAAGGACGAATAGGGCTGACTGGGTAGGATGGAAGTAGGAGTACACTCTGACAAAATTAAGGCATTTTGAGGTGATCTTAAAGTGTTGGATAGGATTGTGTCAAAGGAAGTAACTGAACTTTTTAGACCGTAAATGCAATCGCAAAGCCCAAATGATATGAATAGTATGTTGGCCAAAAGCAAATCACATCATGTGACAAACATTGCAAACCATGAAACCTGAATGTGACCACTGGGAGTCCATTTTGTAAATGCCGGCCATTAAAATGCTTTCCAAATATATTCTATGCTTCAGAGCCACACACGGTGCAAGGCCACAGCTTGAACTCTAAATGCTAACGTAGAAAGGAATGTAGAGCCATGCAGAAATACATTGTTTTTCCTCTTTCCGAGGCCTTGAAGCTGTGTAAGAGCGAACAGATAACGTTGGTTGGAATGTTTCCCTGATAGAACATGATATCTTCCCCTGTGCCAGTGCCCTGTGTTCCCCATAACAGAAAACTGTCTCTATAGCCTCTGCTAGAATACTAATGTTTAGACTGAATGAAGTTACATGCATAACTGTCAATTACCGAACCCTAGCTTGTATGTTATGTATAAGGGCGGGCCGAATAGCATTATAGAATGATGATGTGTTATGTATATATATGACTGCTTGAGCGCTGCTCGCTCTGTCTCATCTCATGGTGTCTAGGAACACACGTTGTGAGGCGTTGAGACCCGATCAGCCAACTGAGATACTTTATGAATAAACCAGAATTGTTTGGAAATCGAACCACATGATTGGCGTGTCATTAGTATATGGTTATTGTGCCTTTATTCCATATATGGTCTAACAAAAATGGCACCCGAATAGGGACCCTCCCTGTGATGCTCCATCGCGTAGGTTGAAGGCAAGGACGAGTCGAGACGAAGCTGTCGGACCGGGATCGGAAGGTGTTCAGGGCACCAATGCAGAAGTGATTAGAGACTCCTCCGAGATCTGTACACAGCCGATCGACGAGCGGCGGCCAGAGAGCATTGAGGCAAGGGTCCTGGAAGCAAGGCAAATTGTGCCAGACACGTGGTCGTGACAATTCTTGGTTGCGGCTGTATACGGGCGAATTGCATCCTCTTGCCCTGATTCTTAAACGTCCTGATATTGATTGAGTGTTGCACGCAAGTACAAACGCCCAGGGTAAAAAGAGGTAAGAGTTAACCATGCCTTGGAAATTGTCGTCCTGTTTAGCGAGATTTTTTCCCTGCGGTAGACAGTCTTTGGACCCGAGGGGTCGCTGGCATATGATATGTACATTAAATACGGAATAGGGGCAATAGTGTTTAATGCGGTTTGGCATAGGCAGACCAGACGTGTATCAGTCCTTCAGTGGCCGAATAATGGGAGCTTCGAACTAGCGCGTATAGAACATTTGGAATCAGTTTTGCTACGGAAAAAGGCCAGACCTGCAGTGCTCGATGTTATAAGGGACTGGAGGGAGGAAGTGAAACAACGCTTGAAAAGTAGAGAGAAACACGCACGTAGACATAAATCAACCGTAGAGAAAGCACTAGAGCATGATCAGCAGAAGCAGACAGAAGCCATTAGGAACATGGATAGGGCCTTCCAATTAGATATACAGAAAATATATCCTTCACAAGATTTGCATACATCAGACAAACTGATAAATAAGATACTAAATGAGCGAAGAAATGATCATCCAAGTACTGACTCAGTTGCACCGCCTCGCTATGTATCTCCTCCTGTTGCTATTCCCACGCTTCCATCTGCACCTGCATTAGCCATCCCGTGTGCACCCATGACATCATTTCCTCCACCTCCTTCAGAACATGAGTTAGTTATATGCTTTAGCTGACAGTTCTGCATCAATGGGGCCTGAAAGAAGAAGTATTGGACTGACTCGTAGTACGATTAGCAAGGAACGAAAAGACGAACTGAAACAGTGGGCTGAGACGTATATTGATGATGGCAATGAAGTGGCTGTGTAAAGTTCCATATCTGATCATAGAGGCCTTGGTGAACAGCAGGTATTGTTAGAATGTATGGGAGATTACCTTTTTAAAGTATGGAGTGACTTGACTAATACAGTGGTACCGCAAGATTTGCGTGATTTGATTGTCCTTTCCAATTTGCGAGATAATGCGGCGAAAATACAAGAACATGTAGGGCGAATATTTGTGTTTAAGCGAGAACTTGATCAGTTGCATAAAGAGATAAAGAGTAAATGTGAACCGCATATGCCATATGTCCAGAAACGACTTCTTCCGCCGTTGAAACCTGTTAGTGAAGAGATGCGAATTTGTACGCGAGATTCGCTTAGATGGATTACGGATGCCGCCATTTCCCCAAATGAAGTGCATGATACTTTTAGTCAATACACACCAGAAATGCAGAGATAGGTGTTACAGGTTATGGTGGAGTATTTACAGGATGAATGCATGAAGAAGAAGGTTTGTTGTCCTGCTGATTTGGTGACGATTTATAAAAGAGCATTTTCGCCTGACACCGGAATGACTGCTTTTTCTCTTGATTTGTCTTTGTTGCTTAATAGACGAACAGATGTAGAATCCTCTACTTTGCAATTACCTAAGAGGGAGGTGCCTCCCACATTTGTTCTGAAAGTAGAGATTGTTGCGATTCCAGCGCGAACGATAGAAGCCCATTATATTGCACAGTTTGTACATGTTCCCTTTTCTAGGTAAGAAGTGAACACTATAAAGCAGACGGTTTTCTGACATTAGGAAAAATGCTGCAGGTTTCCATAAGGAAATTGAATCCGTTCTAAATTCATCTGTTTTTACACTGAGTGACATTGATTTATTGTTCCCTGTGATTCTTCCTGGGGACATATGGAATGAGATTAGAAGTATAAGTGATGCGCTGATGTTAGACGATACATGGGAAACTTTGAACAGGGTTTATAGTGAGAGAAAGGCTAGGGAGAAACCTCTGCAAGTAATTTTAACTTTGCCTTCACGGATAGTAGAGAAATTGAAAACCTTAGTGCCTGAAAAGAGAATAGTTTGGGATAAATTGACTGCTTGCTTACAAGGCAAATCGTAAGGACCGACAGATTTTTTAACCGGTTTGAAGATGTATTTGCAGATTTTGGTGGTCAAGATCTAAGTACCGAACCTGGGAAGAGATTATTTGTTGATAAGTTTGTGCGAGGATTGTTATCGGAAATTCAGACATTAATAATGACATCTGAAAGCGCATGGCAAGCAAAATCCCAAAGCGAAGTATTACATAGGGCCCAATATTATGAAAAACAAGTAAATTCAGAAAAGGATAAGGAAATAAGGAAGAAAGGAGATTTAAAAACAAGAGTGTTACTGCAGCAGGTAGCCAAAAATAATAGAGGTGGCAGGAACGCACCGTCCAGAGTCCAATTTGCATTATCATCCAACATGCAAGGGGGTCCGATGGGTATACATCAATGTGCCTATTGCAGACAAGAAGGCCATTGGCGAGCACAGCTCCCTAAATTACAGAATAGAAATGGGACTATTTCGACAAGACCGTTTGGAGGTCATCCAGGAATAGCGGGCAAGAATAGAAATCAGATGCAGCCACAATTCCAGGATAATCCGGTTAATCAGAATCAACAACAGAACACCCTGAATGGTGGAAATGTTTTTGATAATCCCTCCAATGCATATTTCTCTGGAGACTTTACATCTGATGATGTACTGTTCCCCTAGGACAGCCCGAAACAGGGTTTGGAACCAGTACCTATTCCCGTTGACCTGAAAGGACCCTATGTAGAAATGAAGGTTGGGAATAGGGAGGACATTTTTCTAGTGGACACAGGTGCACAGAAATGTTTGATCGACCCTCAGCGGGTTCCAAAGAAACCACTGTCAGGGCATAGAAATCTCTCAGTAGGGTTCTCGGGTACACCAGTAATTAGTCCAGTTTCACAACCAGTGCCAATAACACTAGGTCCATTTACTGAATCTTGTCCGTTTGTTTTGAGGACAAATTGCGGTGAAGATTTTGTTGGGATTAAATCTACTGAAGAAATTGAATGTGGTAATCTATTGTTCTCCTGATGAATCTGTATCTGTACTTGACGATTTCACCACAACCAACTCCCATATCGCAATTTGTATCTCTGCCATTACCGACTGAATTGAGTGAAGTACTGACTTGCATATGGGCAGTGAACGATAATGATGTAGGATGTGTGAAACTAGAACCAGTAAAAATTATTTTGAAGGAAGGAATTACATTACTGCGTATTCCGCAATACAAAATCTCGAGTGATGGTGAAAGAGCCTTGAAATACATTGGGCCTCATTACGAGTCACCCGGTATGGAAATAACGGTGGTGGTAAACCCGCCGCCACTGTTGTTTCCATACCAGGTGATCTCGAGTTCTGCAGGCAGAGGTGTCATTCCCCCCAGGTCTGACCTGGCGGGTTTAACACCACCCGCCTGCAGGCGGACTTGGAAACACTGTGTTTCCATGGTCCCCATTCCCATTGAGTCATGTGGGACTCACTGGGAATGGGGATTTACCGAATTCCGCCTCTGGAATTCCTGGGTCACCGGGGTTGTAATGCCCCGGTAATTCCGGGAATCACGGAGGCGGAATGGTAATACGAATCCGGCGGTAACTGAGCCGGAAAAACCGGCATGTTACCGCCGGACTCGTAATGAGGCCCATTGTGTCAGATTGAATTGCTAGAAATGTAATTGAGGAGATTTCTGGTAGTATTTACAATAGCCCGATTCTTCCAGTTTACAAAAAAGGAGGTAATGAAATCCCTTACCGTTTTATAATTGATTTACGGCTGGTGAACAAAATTGTTGATCCCCATTTCTCATTAGTCCCTGACGTGACCACGATTTTAACTATAATTCCAGCTTCTGCATCACACTTCAGCGTAATTGATTTGAAAAACGCGTTCTTTAGTTTCCCGTTCATCCAGAAAGTAGATATTTGTTTGCATTTACATCAGGTGGGCGCTCATTCACATTTACACGTATTTCACAAGGTTACACTGAAAGTCCAAGTATTTACAGTAGAGCATTGAAGGAACAGCTAGATATGCTTGAATTACCGACAGGGTGTATATTGTTGCAGTATATTGACCATCTGTTGATAGCAGCAGATTCAGAGGACATTTTGTAAAGAAAGCACTGTCTTACTATTGACGCATTAACAGCACACGGTCACAAGGCATCGTTGAAGAAATTCCAGTATTGTCGAAAGGAGGTGGCCTATTTGGGCTACCTCCTATTGAAAGAGGGAAGAAGATTGACACCAGAACGTATAGAAAGCATCTCTGATATGCCTATTCCAAGCACGCAGAAGTATGTCAGGGCTTTAATTGGCATGGCGTCATATTGTAGGCAGTGGATAGCCAATTTTTCTATGATTGTGAAGCCCATAGTGTTATTGACAAGGAAGGATGTTACCTTACCTCTGCAATGGAACATGGAGTGTCATAAAGCTTTTGACCTGCTCAGAGCTGCGTAATGCCCAGCCCCAATTTTGGGCACGCCAAATTATGAGAAGTGTGTTATGTTATTTGGACATGAAAATGATGGATGTGATTTGGCTGTTTTGACTCAGGAACACAGGGGCAGAAATAGACCATGCAGTTATTTTTCTTCCACGTTGGATCCTGTTGCATGTGCTTTGCCATGTTGCTTACGAGCTGTTGCTGCAGCTGCTGCGTCAGTAAAGCAAACCGAGGGGATGGTTTTAGGTCACTCTTTAACCATGATGGTACCCCATTCAGTAGACGCTCTTCTTAATAGAACGCAAACGCAACATTTCACATCCGCCCGACTAACGAGATATGAAATCATCCTATTTGCAGCGCATATTCAAATTAAGAGATGTTGCGATTTAAAGCCGGGCAAGTTATTGCCTCCTCCCAGTGAAAAAGGGAGTGAGAAACGATTATCACATGATTGCTTAATTATTACTGAGCAAGAGGCAAAAGGAAGAATTGATTTAACCGATACACCCCTGAAAGAGCCAGATGGAGAACTAGTTGGTGATGGCTCTTGTTTTAAATTGCCGAATGGCACATTAACTGCTGCTTATGCCATTACTACACTGAAAACTATTGTAGAGAGCAAACAAATCCCATATAACTCAGAAATGCGGAAATAATAGTTTTAGAGCCTGTGACATTTCTGAAAACTTTAGTGTGAATATATACACTGACAGCCAATATGCTTTTGGGGTGGTCCACAGTTTTGGATGATTATGGGCTGAAAGGGGCTTTCTAACGTCACATGGAACTAAGATTCAACATGGCACTTTGATAGTGAGACTGTTGTCAGCACTTGTGCTTCCCAAGTGGTTAGCAATAATGAAGTGCAACGCACATAAAAAGATAATGTGTAATGTAGGAAAGGACAACGCATTTGGAGAAAGAATCACAAAACAAACTGACACTGATTTGCACACAAAAATGTATTTTGAAACAACAGAGAGAGTATCCTGCATGATAGAGGATGGAATTGAGACAGTTAAAGAGATACAAGAAGAAGCCACTCCTGAGGAAATAAAACAATGGTCCGAGGGTCCAGCAGAATTAGATCCCGAGGGTTGTTGGGTAGACAAAGAAAATAATAGATGGATGTTGCCAAATGCATATGTTATGGCAATGGTTACCATGGCCCATAGTCCAACACATATATGCGCGAAAATATGTCTCAGCACCTTGATTCTGTATGGTACAATGGCAACATTAAGAAAACTGTAAATATATTGGTTCAGAATTGCATGACTTGCTTACAACATAACATTGGAAAGGGGACAGTGACAGCAGTAGGAAGTTTCGGTCCTCCCTCTATGCCATTTGAGGTCATCCATTTTGACTTCATAGAAATGGAGAGATGCCACAACTATAAATATGTCCTTGTAGTGGTCTGTGCATTCAGCAAGTGGGTGGAGGCCTATCCCCTGAAAGATTGTTCAGCTATCTCAACAGCGAAATCCATGTTAAAGGAATATTTTCCCAGGTTTGGGCTCCCCTGTGTCATATGGTCAGACAATGGCCCACATTTTATAGCAGCCCTGATATTACAGATTTGTGCAGGCCTCCGAATCGAAAAACGATTCCTTTCAGCTAGACACCGATGAGTGCCGGACTGGTAGAACGCCAAAACGGTATCTTGAAAAATAAATTGGCCAAGATATGTGCCGTAAGCAGTTTTAAATGGCCCAATGCATTACTACTAGCTTTGTTGTTTATGCGCACGTCTGTAAATGTCTGGAATGTGCCACGTTCGAAAAAATTGAAGGATGTCCAATATCTGTTACTCACTGACTATTGTAGACAGTTGACTCAAACTTGCGTTTGATTCATCAGGAGGCGCTGGAGGCTCTTCCTGCCAGATACATGGGCCCAGGACATTGTCTGCAACCGGGAGATTGGGCCCTTGTGAAAAATGTTGAAAGAAATTCTTCGCTTGTACTGCGTTGGAAGGGACCGTACCAGGTGCTTCTGGCCACGCAGACTGCAGTTTGAGTGAACGGTCAAAAGCATTGGATGCACGTAGCGCACACAAAAAGAATCCCGTTTACTTTGCCACATGAGAAAGAGACTGATAGTCCTGACATCGAGAGTAGACCAGCCCTGATTGATCACAAAGACATTGGCAAATTTCAGCCAGAACTACTTCCTGATCCCGAGAAGGGACCTGAGGAGATTGCAACGAAAATTTAAACATCAGTGCTACCTCAACATTATTCGGCTGCTGCCTCATCATCACCAATTGCTGATTTTGCATCTGCTGCATACAACGACAGTGCATTGTTCATCGATCATACTGTATCTGGCGTTTTAAGGTACAATCTGCGTTCAAGAATCCGGAAGTAATCAGCAGTCTTTGTTTATAGCTCACGGACGGAGCTGGAAACAGAGGTCTAGGGAAAGGGAGCATATGAGCGTGAACAAGCGGTGGCAAAAGGTACCGCACTATGAAAAATTTATATTGATACTTGCGCCTGCCTTTTTGGAGCTGTTGAGGTAAA
This sequence comes from Ambystoma mexicanum, assembly GCF_040938575.1. Taxonomy (NCBI): domain Eukaryota; kingdom Metazoa; phylum Chordata; class Amphibia; order Caudata; family Ambystomatidae; genus Ambystoma; species Ambystoma mexicanum. Next base: position 264,446,785 of record NC_090921.1, read on the forward strand.
CACCAGCTTGCTGCCATTTTAAGCAGGCTGAACTGAACTTGTTTGAACTCTGCTGACTAAACGTGTGTTGCCGTGGAGAACTTGCCTGAAAAGAGAATAGTTTGGGATAAATTGACTGCTTGCTTACAAGGCAAATCGTAAGGACCGACAGATTTTTTAACCGGTTTGAAGATGTATTTGCAGATTTTGGTGGTCAAGATCTAAGTACCGAACCTGGGAAGAGATTATTTGTTGATAAGTTTGTGCGAGGATTGTTATCGGAAATTCAGACATTAATAATGACATCTGAAAGCGCATGGCAAGCAAAATCCCAAAGCGAAGTATTACATAGGGCCCAATATTATGAAAAACAAGTAAATTCAGAAAAGGATAAGGAAATAAGGAAGAAAGGAGATTTAAAAACAAGAGTGTTACTGCAGCAGGTAGCCAAAAATAATAGAGGTGGCAGGAACGCACCGTCCAGAGTCCAATTTGCATTATCATCCAACATGCAAGGGGGTCCGATGGGTATACATCAATGTGCCTATTGCAGACAAGAAGGCCATTGGCGAGCACAGCTCCCTAAATTACAGAATAGAAATGGGACTATTTCGACAAGACCGTTTGGAGGTCATCCAGGAATAGCGGGCAAGAATAGAAATCAGATGCAGCCACAATTCCAGGATAATCCGGTTAATCAGAATCAACAACAGAACACCCTGAATGGTGGAAATGTTTTTGATAATCCCTCCAATGCATATTTCTCTGGAGACTTTACATCTGATGATGTACTGTTCCCCTAGGACAGCCCGAAACAGGGTTTGGAACCAGTACCTATTCCCGTTGACCTGAAAGGACCCTATGTAGAAATGAAGGTTGAGAATAGGGAGCACATTTTTCTAGTGGACACAGGTGCACAGAAATGTTTGATCGACCCTCAGCGGGTTCCAAAGAAACCACTGTCAGGGCATAGAAATCTCTCAGTAGGGTTCTCGGGTACACCAGTAATTAGTCCAGTTTCACAACCAGTGCCAATAACACTAGGTCCATTTACTGAATCTTGTCCGTTTGTTTTGAGGACAAATTGCGGTGAAGATTTTGTTGGGATTAAATCTACTGAAGAAATTGAATGTGGTAATCTATTGTTCTCCTGATGAATCTGTATCTGTACTTGACGATTTCACCACAACCAACTCCCATATCGCAATTTGTATCTCTGCCATTACCGACTGAATTGAGTGAAGTACTGACTTGCATATGGGCAGTGAACGATAATGATGTAGGATGTGTGAAACTAGAACCAGTAAAAATTATTTTGAAGGAAGGAATTACATTACTGCGTATTCCGCAATACAAAATCTCGAGTGATGGTGAAAGAGCGTTGAAATACATTGGGCCTCATTACGAGTCACCCGGTATGGAAATAACGGTGGTGGTAAACCCGCCGCCACCGTTGTTTCCATACCAGGTGATCTCGAGTCCTGCAGGCAGAGGTGTCATTCCCCCCAGGTCTGACCTGGCGGGTTTAACACCACCCGCCTGCAGGCGGACTTGGAAACACTGTGTTTCCATGGTCCCCATTCCCATTGAGTCATATGGGACTCACTGGGAATGGGGATTTACCGAATTCCGCCTCTGGAATTCCTGGGTCACCGGGGTTGTAATGCCCCGGTAATTCCGGGAATCACGGAGGCGGAATGGTAATACGAATCCGGCGGTAACTGAGCCGGAAAAACCGGCATGTTACCGCCGGACTCGTAATGAGGCCCATTGTGTCAGATTGAATTGCTAGAAATGTAATTGAGGAGATTTCTGGTAGTATTTACAATAGCCCGATTCTTCCAGTTTACAAAAAAGGAGGTAATGAAATCCCTTACCGTTTTATAATTGATTTATGGCTGGTGAACAAAATTGTTGATCCCCATTTCTCATTAGTCCCTGACGTGACCACGATTTTAACTATAATTCCAGCTTCTGCATCACACTTCAGCGTAATTGATTTGAAAAACGCGTTCTTTAGTTTCCCGTTCATCCAGAAAGTAGATATTTGTTTGCATTTACATCAGGTGGGCGCTCATTCACATTTACACGTATTTCACAAGGTTACACTGAAAGTCCAAGTATTTACAGTAGAGCATTGAAGGAACAGCTAGATATGCTTGAATTACCGACAGGGTGTATATTGTTGTAGTATATTGACCATCTGTTGATAGCAGCAGATTCAGAAGACATTTTGTAAAGAAAGCACTGTCTTACTATTGACGCATTTAGCAGCACACGGTCACAAGGCATCGTTGAAGAAATTCCAGTATTGTCGAAAGGAGGTGGCCTATTTGGGCTACCTCCTATTGAAAGAGGGAAGAAGATTGACACCAGAACGTATAGAAAGCATCTCTGATATGCCTATTCCAAGCACGCAGAAGTAAGTCAGGGCTTTAATTGGCATGGCGTCATATTGTAGGCAGTGGATAGCCAATTTTTCTATGATTGTGAAGCCCATAGTGTTATTGACAAGGAAGGATGTTACCTTACCTCTGCAATGGAACATGGAGTGTCATAAAGCTTTTGACCTGCTCAGAGCTGCGTAATGCACAGCCCCAATTTTGGGCACGCCAAATTATGAGAAGTGTGTTATGTTATTTGGACATGAAAATGATGGATGTGATTTGGCTGTTTTGACTCAGGAACACAGGGGCAGAAATAGACCATGCAGTTATTTTTCTTCCACGTTGGATCCTGTTGCATGTGCTTTGCCATGTTGCTTACGAGCTGTTGCTGCAGCTGCTGCGTCAGTAAAGCAAACCGAGGGGATGGTTTTAGGTCACTCTTTAACCATGATGGTACCCCATTCAGTAGACGCTCTTCTTAATAGAACGCAAACGCAACATTTCACATCCGCCCGACTAACGAGATATGAAATCATCCTATTTGCAGCGCATATTCAAATTAAGAGATGTTGCGATTTAAAGCCGGGCAAGTTATTGCCTCCTCCCAGTGAAAAAGGGAGTGAGAAACGATTATCACATGATTGCTTAATTATTACTGAGCAAGAGGCAAAAGGAAGAATTGATTTAACCGATACACCCCTGAAAGAGCCAGATGGAGAACTAGTCGGTGATGGCTCTTGTTTTAAATTGCCGAATGGCACATTAACTGCTGCTTCTGCCATTGCTACACTGAAAACTATTGTAGAGAGCAAACAAATCCCATATAACTCAGAAATGCGGAAATAATAGTTTTAGAGCCTGTGACATTTCTGAAAACTTTAGTGTGAATATATACACTGGCAGCCAATATGCTTTTGGGGTGGTCCACAGTTTTGGATGATTATGGGCTGAAAGGGGCTTTCTAACGTCACATGGAACTAAGATTCAACATGGCACTTTGATAGTGAGACTGTTGTCAGCACTTGTGCTTCCCAAGTGGTTAGCAATAATGAAGTGCAACGCACATAAAAAGATAATGTGTAATGTAGGAAAGGACAACGCATTTGGAGAAAGAATCACAAAACAAACTGACACTGATTTGCACACAAAAATGTATTTTGAAACAACAGAGAGAGTATCCTGCATGATAGAGGATGGAATTGAGACAGTTAAAGAGATACAAGAAGAAGCCACTCCTGAGGAAATAAAACAATGGTCCGAGGGTCCAGCAGAATTAGATCCCGAGGGTTGTTGGGTAGACAAAGAAAATAATAGATGGATGTTGCCAAATGCATCTGTTATGGCAATGGTTACCATGGCCCATAGTCCAACACATATATGCGCGAAAATATGTCTCAGCACCTTGATTCTGTATGGTACAATGGCAACATTAAGAAAACTGTAAATATATTGGTTCAGAATTGCATGACTTGCTTACAACATAACATTGGAAAAGGGACAGTGACAGCAGTAGGAAGTTTCGGTCCTCCCTCTATGCCATTTGAGGTCATCCATTTTGACTTCATAGAAATGGAGAGATGCCACAACTATAAATATGTCCTTGTAGTGGTCTGTGCATTCAGCAAGTGGGTGGAGGCCTATCCCCTGAAAGATTGTTCAACTATCTCAACTGCGAAATCCATGTTAAAGGAATATTTTCCCAGGTTTGGGCTCCCCTGTGTCATATGGTCAGACAATGGCCCACATTTTATAGCAGCCCTGATATTACAGATTTGTGCAGGCCTCCGAATCGAAAAACGATTCCTTTCAGCTAGACACCGATGAGTGCCGGACTGGTAGAACGCCAAAACGGTATCTTGAAAAATAAATTGGCCAAGATATGTGCCGTAAGCAGTTTTAAATGGCCCAATGCATTACTACTAGCTTTGTTGTTTATGCGCACGTCTGTAAATGTCTGGAATGTGCCACGTTCGAAAAAATTGAAGGATGTCCAATATCTGTTACTCACTGACTATTGTAGACAGTTGACTCAAACTTGCGTTTGATTCATCAGGAGGCGCTGGAGGCTCTTCCTGCCAGATACATGGGCCCAGGACATTGTCTGCAACCGGGAGATTGGGCCCTTGTGAAAAATGTTGAAAGAAATTCTTCGCTTGTACTGCGTTGGAAGGGACCGTACCAGGTGCTTCTGGCCACGCAGACTGCAGTTTGAGTGAACGGTCAAAAGCATTGGATGCACGTAGCGCACACAAAAAGAATCCCGTTTACTTTGCCACCTGAGAAAGAGACTGATAGTCCTGACATCGAGAGTAGACCAGCCCTGATTGATCACAAAGACATTGGCAAATTTCAGCCAGAACTACTTCCTGATCCCGAGAAGGGACCTGAGGAGATTGCAACGAAAATTTAAACATCAGTGCTACCTCAACATTATTCGGCTGCTGCCTCATCATCACCAATTGCTGATTTTGCATCTGCTGCATACAACGACAGTGCATTGTTCATCGATCACACTGTATCTGGCGTTTTAAGGTACAATCTGCGTTCAAGAATCCGGAAGTAATCAGCAGTCTTTGTTTATAGCTCACGGACGGAGCTGGAAACAGAGGCCTAGGGAAAGGGAGCATATGAGCGTGAACAAGCGGTGGCAAAAGGTACCGCACTATGAAAAATTTATATTGATACTTGCGCCTGCCTTTTTGGAGCTGTTGAGGTAAACACCAGCTTGCTGCCATTTTAAGCAGGCTGAACTGAACTTGTTTGAACTCTGCTGACTAAACGTGTGTTGCCGTGGAGAACTTTTTCGACGGATGCTGAGAAACTTTTCTTGAAATAAGCTTTATATATCATGCCTGTATTCGCTCCTGCTACCATTGATAGAACTATAGACACTGACATTGAATCTGCCCCAAGAAAGACTTGGTCTACAAAGACTAACCTGCTGCTGATCATCATATCTATCTGTATCGTAATTACACTAATTCCAATGTTTTGGTAGTTGAAAACTATGCACCCCATGAACACCCTATTGCCAACTGTCAATGCTCCCACAGCCTATGTGCTTTCTTACACTCTTCCGCCACGAGATGTGAAACACAGAAAAGGTTATGATAACAATACTCTATTACTGATTATGAATATGACCCATGCTATCGTGAACAGATCCAATTGCTGGGTGTGTTCGCATTTACCCCAGCACAGGGAAAGAGAAATGGGTTGGTATATACATCCTCTACCCCTTAGTACTGCCTGTTATGCATCATTAAGAGCTCTATTTTTTGGAAGATGGAATGATAGTGCCACTGGAAACTTTTACGGAACAAACTTAAATGAATTCGAAAGATTGGTATTAACACCGCTGGGTTGTTCCGTGTTGACAAATAAAAGCAAAATGAACACTGTATCGACCAGTCCCATTGACAGACTCCCTAGGCCTTACCAGTCCCTAATTACTTTCAAAATGGCTCCGGTTGGAAACAAAGATGCCATGCCTCCCTCCTATACTATTAATCATAGTCCACATTCTGTTCCATGTTGCTTACGAAAAAAGGGTTCACACCTGGTGGGAACATTTACCAGATGCATGAATACTGCTGTACGTGAGCACGAAGAGAAACCATTATATATAGTAGGTTCTGTCTATTTTGTGTGTGTAGACCAAGCTTATCCATGGTTACTTAGAAACTGGGAAGGTACCTGGTATTTAGGGATACTTTTACCTGGTGTATTCCTCACCAAAACCTATGAAATAGCAAATATATTCAGATCTAGGCCACGAGATGAAACTGCTGGGCACATTTTTGGAGACATAGCAAAATCCTTTATACCTTTCTGGGGACAGGCAATAAACTCATGGAATATCAGAAAACTGTCCAGGGTGTTATGGAACCACTGACATACTTTACAACATGACACAGGAACAAAAAGCCATCAGGGTAGTTGCACTTCGAAATAGAATGGTTCTTGACATTATTTTGGCTGAACGTGGAGGTGTATGCAAATTAGTGGGATCAGCGTGCTGTGTACTTGTAAGTGACTCCTCCCCTACAATATTTGAAGCAATAAAGAAATTACACATCCTAAATTCTGAAATTCATGTTCGCACAGGTGGCTGAACCTAAATTTAAGTTCATGGTTCTGGGAACTGTTACGTTCATGGGGATGGAAACTAATTGCTATTTTTGTTATGATATTTAGTATTTTTATATTCTGCTGTTGATGCATACAATGTTTGCCAGCCATTTGCTCCATAATTACAAATGAATGTGTCCAGACAATTAGTACAAAGATTGTGAAGCCTATACCGCATATGATAAATGGTGGTCTGAAACATAAAAATGAAATAATTCAAGAGTTTATGGCAATCAATATTTCCGATAATGATGATGATAGCGGCCTGAGTAGTTTGGAAAGTGACACATGGTCTGACGAGGACGCAATGTTTGGATGATGATGCTATTGGCTTAAGGCCAAAAGGAGGGTTTGTTAGACCGTAAATGCAATCGCATAGCCCGAATGATATGAATAGTATGTTGGCCAGAAGCAAATCACATCATGTGGCAAACACTGCAAACCATGAAACCTGAATGTGACCATTGGGAGTCCATTTTGTAAATGCCGGCCATTTTTTTTTTATAATGCTTTGCAAATATATTCTATGCTTCAGATCCACACACGGTGCAAGGCCACAGCTTGAACACTAAATGCTAACGTAGACAGGAATGTAGAGCCATGCAGAAATACATTGTTTTTCCTCTCTCTGAGTCCTTGAAGCTGTACAAGAGCCGTGCCTAATCAGTAGCCCAGGTGCCGGTTTGTCTTGCAAGTGCTGTTGTAAAAGGCAGTTAAATGTGAATTATATGCAACTAACGGTGCTCCTTCAAGAAGGATGGTATTTTCTCTGCCTCAGAACTGTCTGACCCTTAGCTCATGAGCCACAGCGAATAGATAACGTTGGTTGGACATGATATCTTCCCCTGTGCCAGTGCCCCCTGTTCCCCATAACAGAAACTGTCTCTGCAGCCTCTGCTGGAATACTAATTCTACACTGAATGAAGTTACATGCATAACTGTCAATTACCGAACCCTAGCTTGGATGTCATGTATAAGGGCGGGCCGAATAGCATTATAGATTATAGATTATTTATGTATATATATATATGACTGCTTGAGCGCTGCTCGCTCTCTCTCATCTCACGGTGTCTGGGAACACATGTCCGGAGGCGTTGAGACCCGGTCGGCCGACTGAGATACTTTATGAATAAACCAGACTTGTTTGGAAATCGAACCTCACGACTGGGGTATCATTAGTATATGGTTATTGTGCCTTTATTCCATATATGGTCTAACAAACTGGCTTTGAACCAAGTTTCAGTGAGTGCAAGTATGTCCAGGTCAGTGTCTTTAAGGAGAAGGCAGATGCCAGCAGAGGTTTTGATGGTTGAGTGTGAGTTGAGGGTCACCAGGTGGAGACGATCAATGCCTTTGACGGTTTTTTGAGGTTGAGTGTCGGGGCGTGCGGCTTCAGGCAGAAGTGGTGAAGCAGAGGGGGTAGAAGTGGGAGAGGCAGAGGAAGGAAGGAAATTGATGAGAGAAGGCAGGATCCGGTCCAAGAGAAGGAGGTTGGCCTGAGGGCCTTGAACCAGGACTGTGCCTGTGAGGTAGACATTGATGCAGCAGTGGGATAAGACAAAGCCGGCAAGGAGGACTTCCCACTTGGTACCGCAATTAATGCATGTGGAAGAGTAAGGTGGGAGAGTGGCAGTGAGGTGAGAGGTCCATATGTCAGAAGATGGGACAGAGAAAAGAATTGAAGATTTCTCTTGAGGATGCACTGACATAGGTGTCTGCAATTTGGAGGCAAGGGTTTGCAGCAAGGACATCTTTATTATGTTTTTTATATCCAGATATTGTGAGAGAAGGAGTATAGGTGACGGTGTAGCAGTTGGAGTAGATTGGGGAGATGGAGACTGCCATCTCGGAGCGAGAGTGGGAAGTGGGAGGCCGGGAGAGGCGAGGGTGGGTTGTGTGCTGCAATGTACAGTTCTGAACCTGATACACAGTTGGCCATGTGGGTGTTAAGAGTACAAACAAAGAGGCAAACACAATCTGAATGCACACCTAAATTCGATTTTTGCACTTACAAACACAATCAATGCATGATGAATGCACGCCTAAATTCAATTGTTGCACTTACAGACACAATCAATGCAAAATGAATGCACCCCTAAATTCGATTTTTACATTTACAGACACAATGCAGGATGAATGCACACCTACGTTTTTGCAGCAAGCAGAACAGAGATGGGGTCAGTGAAAATGTGGATCAGGGAGTGAAAGAAGAGTGAAGTTTCACCGTAGTCCAGGGGACATCTGCAATATGAATAACTGGAGAGGCTGAGGGAGTGAGTAAAGTAGAGGCTAAGCAGCCACCAAGCAGCAGACAGAACTCATGTGATGGCAAAGGGGGGTGGCACAGTTCGGAGGTGCGTGGCGGCAGTATCCTATATAATAGGACATCTTTGGCTGTAGTTGTAGAAAGTATGGCCCAGAAGCCCAGCCAGGCACTGACAGGAAAAGAGTGGGCCTTTGAAGAGGGGGCCGGCTAACGCCTGCCGGTTTCCCGATAGGCCAAATGTTGATAAAAGCAGCCAGTCAGGATGAGGTGAGTGAGGAGGAACTCTGTGTGGCCTTCTCAATATGTGAAGAAGGCGGCAGCCATCTTGGAATTGCTGTGTGGTGCCAGGGAACAAAGGGCACACAGACGTAGAAGCACCACTCAGCCACAGTGCAGACTGCCCCAGAGTGTTGGTGGGCAGTGAAACGTGCAGATAATATCATGCAGTGGTCGGCGTATTTAAATGGACTTTTTTGATATAATAAAAAGCACTTTGCAAATTTCCGCTTATCTTAATTTTTAAAAAGATCCTACCGCACGTGGTATTTAGATGGAGTGAAGGCAGGCATTGAGGCATCAGGGACGTTCAGTGTGGCTTCCAGGTGAGCAGTAATGGACTGGCAGGCAAGGGAGTCCACATCCTTGTGACTCCGAATGCTGAGGACCTGATTCTGGGGACGGTTTCATGAGGAAGGATCACATGGGAGGAGACAGCTACCGGGAGATGTCATGACTTCACTGGATGAGACTCACAATCTCTGCCTTTCATATGAGGAAGACCCCCTTACACCAAAGACCCAGACACTCATGGCATACTGTCAGATACGTGTTCCTACTGGTGGACAAAGTGAACGCTATTTTTCTTCCGGTTGTTTTTGGTCAAACATACAACCATGACACTAACTCCCACTGCTCCAAGATAACACCTTTTTCTTCTAATGTTTCTTATTGTAAAAGCAGTTAACAGAGCTATTCCAAAACCATGTGTTTAACAACATCTAGGAACTTCTACTCAAGTTTGAACTATGTCCCAAGACCTTGAACCACACTGAGCAGTTTAGGTTTCTAAAGCACTATGCGCGGGACATTTAAACCTATCCAGTTCACTGTTCAGAGAGGCAGGGAAGGAGAAGACGTTGGCGCCTGTTCAAGAGCACACAAACAGTACGTACCAGCATGCCAGAGCAGAAGAGGCCACCAAGGGAGAGACACCAAAGCAGAGACTGCAGTTCTGTGGAGACGTTGGGAGCAGCGAGGAAGGTCCTGGCCACTCGGCGAGTCGAGAACCTGGCGTTAACAATTTTGGATCACAAAGGGAAGCAGTCACACAATCGCAGAGCCGCGAAGGAGACCGGAAGAACATCTACAGATCGGAAAGCGGGTGACAGCATCAGGCCACAGAAGCACAAATCTGACCGGAGATGCTGTAGAAACCCAGTGAGTCTACCCGAAGCTAGTGGGGACCTCCAGGGCTTCATTGTAACTTTGTGAATACGACAAAAATCTTACTTGAAAACCAGAAGGCAGAAAGGCAAACCCCAATGAACTGTGAATATCTGAAATGTAAATGTGGAGCCAAACTTAAAGAAACCTTACCACAAGTATATATATGAACCTGAGGGCCATACCAGCAATATGTATGATACAGAGAATCAAATAAGAAAGTCCAGGCGAATAACGCATATGAAAAGCCCTGGTAAACTAAAGACACCAGGTGAGTAAAACAAATGAGAATTCTGGGTAAACCGGAGACAGGCAAATTAAATATATGTGAGAAATCCTGAAAAGCAAGGCAGCAAGCAATTGATATAAATATAAAAGTCCTGGCAGGCAAGTATTCCAGGCAAGTAAAACTCATAAGTGAAGACCTGGTAGGCGAGTATACTAGGCAATGGAAATTGCAGAAATAGTCCTGGCTGGAGAGTACACCAGGAGTGATGGCATTGCTTGAAGGTACCTAGCAAGAGAGTAAACCAGTCAATTTGCAAACCCCAAGAAATAGTAAAGGAAAGATTGGTGTTTATTTATTGTACCCTGGAAAGTTTGATGTTCAAGAATAACCAGGTCACTCACCGTAGTGACCACCTTACTCCTAGGCCATAGTCCCCTTTCCTACATACTTATGGGACATTCCTCCGTCCTCTGGGACGGGACCGGATGTTACGCTCACCTGGCTCCCACAGGGGCGTCGGTCGGACCCAGACAGCTGTGGTCTCCACCCACGTGATGCGTAGTACAGCGATGACTGACTGGATCTGCCCTCCTAATCTTGTCTGCTTAACCCGTAGAAATATTCTCCTGCAAGTGGAGAGATGGATTGAGCCACTTGTGGATTCAAGTGATGGCACCCCCACAGTCCTCCCCAACTAATCACCTCCGAATCACCTTCGAAATGCCCTCACAGCAATCTCACCTTATATTCTTGAAAGATGAGCTCTCCATCCTGTGTGGATTTGCAGGGGTGCGTCGATTCCAGTTACTTCACTGGTTTGAAGGCTCGGGAGAGTATTGACTCTGAGGTTCCTGGTGAGGACCAGTAAGTATTAAATTCATAGAGCTCAATATCTCCGATGTTCACTCTTGTTCCCCCCTTCCTTTCTTGTCTTGCAGCTGGCTCGTGAAAAGATGCTCTTGTGGCAGCTGGTGGCGCTCAGCTAAGAGTCTGTATTACCCGGCGCTGTCCGGTAAATGTTGCACGAGGAAAACGTGTTGTTTTGTCTCTCTTTACAGATGCGGAACGTGAAAATATGGAGAGTCACAAAAGGATGCCTCCGGTGGTAAATCAGGTAAGTCTATGGTTGTAAGAATTATATTTGTTGGTTCCCTCGGCTCACCTTGTGGTTTTCTTTTGTCTCCTAGGTGCCGAAGTTCGGCGAAGAAATGATGGAGGCAGCGCCGACCCGAAGGATGCTATGAAGACTGGTGAGTATGGCGCAGCGCTGCAGCTGGATGTGCGGCGCATGCAGAAATGATGTTCTTTACAGGTCCGGAGACAAGATGGATCCAGAATCAGGTGTGGAATAGAAATAAGTTTGTTTTCTAACCTTGTCCCTTTCTTTCCTCTTTGTTTTAGGAGCTCCGGATTCGAGGCGTGCGTGGCAGAAGACTGGATGCAGGCTGCAGGCACGGTGAGTGTTACGCTGCTGGATGCAGAATAACGCGAAGCGTGTGTTGCTAGTCAGGTGTGGTTTAAATAGCCTCAAAAGTAGTCCCAGGTAAGAAGTCCCTAGAACCACACCCGAGTAAAAAAAATAGTCCCTGTAGAAAAATAGTCCCTTTCAGGCTTCATGTTGGATTGGAGTCATTTGCAGCATGGTCTGCCTGAGGTAAGTAATGACTATGAGCCTGGCGCCTTAGGCGCCAGGACTGATTCCTACTATGAGCCTGGCACCTAAGGCGCCAGGAATGAACCGAGATAGCCCCTAGCCGGGGCTGCTGAGGTTTTACTAAATGTCTAGATGCCTGCTCCTGGGGCTGATGGGCTTGGTCCGGATTTCTCTTTCGCTTGTTTCAAATGTTCTGTTGCCTCTTTTAGTAGAATGCAAATGTCTAACTGCAGGCATTTCTAAATGCTGAGGCGAATCTAGTTCTGAGGTTCGAGGGTGATGTCCATATATGGTATAAAAGGGGCTTTGTCCGGTTCCTGAATGTACAGAGTTATTGTATGCATACTCGGAAATCCATAAAATATCTTTCCAATTACTTTCGGTCTGGTGTAGCATGCAATGTAGGTACTGTTCAAGGGTCTGGTTGGTCCTCTCCGTCTGACCATCGGTCTGGGGATTGTGACTGGTTGATAACCTCACGTCGATTTGCACCAGTTGACATTTCTTCCAAAAATGTGAAAAAATTGACTACCTCGGTCAGAGACCAATACGGAAGGAAATCCGTGTATTCGAACAATGTTTTCGAGGAACTCCTTGGCCAGAATTGAAGCAGAAGGTAATCCCTTTAGAGGAATAAAGTGGGCCATCTTGGAAAAAAGATCCACAATAACTAGAATGGTGTTAAATCCATTAGATGGAGGTAGATCTGTAATAAAGTCTAACGATAAGGTGTGCCATGGTGTAGGTGGAATATCCAGAGGTTGTAAGAGGCCAGCTGGTTTTTTCTTCTGACTTTTGTTTTGGGCGCAAATGCCACAAGACATTACAAATGACTTTACGTCTTTTCGCCAGGTGGGCCACCAGAATTGTCTCTTAATTTTAGCTTCAGTTTTTGCGATACCTGGGTGTCCTTCCATCAGGGTGTCATGATAATTGGAGATGACTAGTTCTTGTAGTTCCTTGTGTGGTAGAAATAGTCGCCCTTGATAATAAGGTAGGTCATTGATGACTGAGTAGTCCGGGCCTTTCTTCACCCAGTCCTGCAGGGCTGTTGGATCGAAGAGTTGTTGGATCTTTACTTGAATATCCTCTAGTGTCTTTAGAGTGGTTATGCCAAGAATTCTTTGTTCTGGAATTATAGGCACCGGTTCCGGGTTCGCATATCCTTCTCCCATCCCTATTCGGGATAAGGCATCTGCCTTGCCATTTTTACAACCTGGTCGATAAGTGATCACAAAATCGAACTCGGCAAAGAACAATGCCCATCGAAGTTGGCACGACATTTGGGCCGTGGCTGTTTTTAAATACTGCAAGTTCATGTGATCGGTGATTACCATAATGGTATGCCTGGCACCAAGAAGATAATGCCGCCAAGCCTTGAAGGCCGATTTGATGGCTAATAATTCTTTATCGGTAACCGCATAGTTTAACTCGGGTGCCGAGAACTTTCTGGACCAAAATGCTACTGGGTGAAGTTGACAGGTTTCAGGATCCTTCTGGGACAGGACAGCTCCCATGGCTAAACTGGATGCATCAGTTTCAACTATGTATGGAAGTTCGGGGCGTGGATGCTTTAAGACAGGTGCAGACGTGAATTTCGCTTTCAGCTCTTGGAAGGCCTTTTCAGCTTCTTCGGTCTTCAAGAAGCATTTGTTTTTTCGCAAAAGTGCTGTGATAGGGTGTACAACATGTGACAAATCCGGAATGAATCTGCGGTAGAAATTAGCAAATCCGAGCATGCTTTGTACCCCTTTAACTGAACTGGGTGATGGCCACTTGAGGATTGCGTCCACCTTTCGAGAGTCCATTCGGACTCCTTTTGGAGTCAGGATAAATCCAAGGAATTCAACTTCCGTAGCATGAAAAACGCATTTTTTCCAATTTTGCATATAACTTGTGCTGGTGTAGTTTCTCAAGGACTGCACGAACGTGCTTCACATGGTCTGATTCTGAAGAGGAGTACACTAGAATATCGTCTATGTATACAACAACATAGATGTCAATGAGTTCACGAAGGACATCGTTCATAAAATACTGGAAGGCTGCTGGTGCATTGCACAACCCGAAGGGCATCACCTGGTATTCGAATAACCCGTACTTAGTGCGAAAAGCAGTCTTTCATTCATCGCCTTTCTTTACACGTACCAGATGATATGCCCCTCAGAGATCTAATTTAGTGTAGATGAAAGCGTCCTTTACTTGGTCTAGTAATTCGGGGATCAGAGGCAATGGATATCGGTTCTTAACCGTGATCTGATTTAATGCGCGGTAGTCTATGCACGTTCTGAGGTCACCTTCCTTTTTAGGCACGAAGAACAAAGCTGAAGATGCAGGGGACTTGGATGGACGAATGAAGCCATTAGCAAGGTATTGGTCCAAGTATTGTTGTAGGTGAAGGTTTTCGGGTTCCGTAAGGGCGTAGATCCTACTACATGGAGGTTGTGCACCGGTTATGAGATCGATTTGACAATCGTATAATCTGTGAGGTGGTAGGGTGTTTGCCTGTTCCCTTTGGAAAACATCCTGGAATTCTTGCTATTCCTGAGGTAACTGCATGACTGGAGTAGCGACTGTGGCCAGGTCTTGGTTCAAGGTTTTTTTTTGGGTAACAAGTATGTGCACAATCCGGGAAAGTTATTCTCTTCTCTCGCCAATCAATACAAGGATTATGTTTTTCCAACCAAGGTATCCCCAGTATTATTCGGAACTGCAGGGCTTTGATTAAATCAAACACAATAGTCTCTCGATGCCCATCCTGACCCAATAGTGTCATCTCTGCGGTGGAATGAGTTACAGGCCCAGAGGCAATTTCAGTTCCATTGACTGTGGTGATGACATCCGAAGTGGTCTTTTTGCAGGGAGATAGATTCATCCTAGAAGCCAACTCGTGGTCCACATAGTTTCCTATGGCCCCGCTATCAATGTATGCCCTCACTGCGTGCACACATAATGGCTGCCTTGGATCTATAAGGACCATTGGTATGATGAAGTACAAGGTCTGAGTATCCTTCTTCAAGCTCGGCAAGCGGACCTCTACGCTTGTCGGGCATGGTCCTTTCCCGAATCAGGCTCTGTTTGATTTTTATCAGCAACTCTGACTACTTTTTTAGATGTTTTTATATGGCAATCCCGTAGAAAATGTCCTGAGGCCCCACAGTACAGACACAATTGCATCTGCCGTCTTCTTTCTCTTTCCTTTTGAGTTAAGGGTCCCATGAACCCCCCGATCTGCATCGGTTCTGATACATCTGTTCCTTTGAAGGTAACATTGGGTTTAACCAATACCCGATTCTCGAACTTAGCTCGATCAGCCTTTCTATTCTGAAGTCGGTGGTCTAACTGGACCACTAAGTCTATATATTCTGCACAATCCTGAGGTGGGTTCACAACTTCGGCCAAAACGTCTTTGAGTTCACCCCGAAGTCCACGATGAAATAATGTAATTTGTTTTACCTCTGGCCATCCGGTTTCCACCACTAACCTATTGAAAGTGGCGATATAGGTTAGTAGATCCTGGTTACCTTGTCGTAATGATAAAAGTTCGTTATCCAGGGCCTGTCCCTGTGAATGTCTGGCAAACAGTCTTTCCATGCTCAATTGAAAACCTTGAAAATCCCGAAGAAGAGGGTCATCCTGGTTAACTAATGGAATTGACCAATCCGCTGCGCTGACACAAAGATATGATAGTACAAAGGCTACTTTGGTTTGGTCGTTCGGAAAAGCTCCAGGTCTGCATAAAAAGTGCAAGCGGCATTGGTTCATAAACACGGCAAACTTTTTTGGGTCCCCAGCAAAACGTTCTGGTGGAGCTAAAGGAATGCTCCCTGGTAGAACCACTTGCACAGGATTGCTCGATGAAACAGGAGTTGGATTCCCCCCGAGTCCAGGTAATGGTGTTTGCCGAGCTTCGTTTTGCAGTAATTGTCTAGCAAGATCATCAGTGCGCTCCTTTGACACAATCAGTTCTCTCCTGAGGGCATTAGTCTCTTGGCGCGCAGAGTGCACTTCTGCCCTAAGTTCCCCTAACAATAGGGCTAGTTGGTCGCTTTCTGAGGTTTCCATAACGCCCTGGTAGGGATTTGTAGAAAGGCTTCTCGTTCTGTTACTCTCACCTGGCTCCCACAGGAGCGTCGGTCGGACCCGGACAGCTGCAGTCTCCAGCCATGTGATGCATAGTGCAGCGATGACTGACTGGATCTGCCCTCCTAATCTTGTCTGCTTAACCCGTAGAAATATTCTCCTGCAAGTGGAGAGATGGATTTAGCCACTTGTGGATTCAAGTGTTGGCACCCCCACAGTCCTCCCCAACTAATCACCTCTGAAATGCCCTCACAGCAATCTCACCTTACATTCTTGAAAGATGAGCTCTCCATCCTGCGTAGATTTGCAGGGGCGCGTCGATTCCAGTTACTTCACTGATTTGAAGGCTCGGGAGAGTTCCGGAGAGTATTGACTCTGAGGTTCCTGGTGAGGACCAGTAAGTATTAAGTTCATAGAGTTCAATATGTCCGATGTTCACTCTTGTTCCCCCCTTCCTTTCTTGTCTTGCAGCTGGCTCGTGAAAAGATGCTCTTGTGGCAGCTGGTGGCGCTTAGGTAAGAGTCTGTATTACCCGGCGCTGTCCGGTAAATGTTGCACGAGGAAAACGTGTTGTTTTCTCTCTTTGCAGATGCGGCACGTGAAAATATGGAGAGTCACAAAAGGATGCCTCCGGTGGTAAATCAAGTAAGTCTATGGTGGTAAGAATTATATTTGTTGGTTCCCTCGGCTCACCTTGTGGTTTTCGTTTGTCTCCTAGGTGCCGAAGTTCGGCGAAGAAATGATGGAGGCAGCGCCGACCCGAAGGATGCTATGAAGACTGGTGAGTATGGCGCGGCGCTGCAGCTGGAGGTGCGGCACGTGCAGAAATGTTGTTCTTTACAGGTCCGGAGACAAAATGGATCCAGAATCAGGTGTGGAATAGAAATACGTTAGTTTTCTAACCTTGTCCCTTTCTTTCCTCTTTGTTTTAGGAGCTCCGGATTCGAGGCGGGCGTGGCAGAAGACTGGATGCAGGCTGCAGGCACGGTGAGCGTTACACTGCTGGATGCAGAATAACACGAAGCGTGTGAGTAAAAGAATAGTCCCTGTAGAAAAATAGTCCCTTTCAGGCTTCATGTTGGATTGGAGTAATTTGCAGAATGGTCTGCCTGAAGTAAGTAATGACTCCTACTATGAGCCTGGCACCTAAGGCACCAGGACTGAACCCAGATAGCCCTTAGCCGGGGCTGCTGAGGTTTTACTAAATGTCTAGATGCCTGCTCCTGGGGCTGATGGCTTGGTCCGGATGCCTGGGGGTAGGCATCATGACACCGGAGCACTTTGTAAAAAGCATCCAAAAATGTTGCAAAAAACATTTTTTTAGTCCTTCCTCTGTTTCTGCGCAGGGCCTGGCACACGGCCGTAACCCCGCCCAACTCGACTCTGCCCCACGCATCGCCCATCAGTCCTTCTCTATCGCCAGGTCAGAGACCCCGTAGCAATAACAGAGGAACCTTATTAGAGGGGACGGCGGTTGGGCGTATGGAGGAAAGGGGACTATGGACTAGGAGTAAGGTGGTCACTACGGTGAGTAACCTGGTTATACTCCTACGTCCTGTCCCCTTTCCTCCATACTTATGGGAGATTCCCAAGCACTCCTTACAGGAACTATGGGTGGATGGAAAAAACCCTTACTGAAAAAGGTTCTTCAGCACAGCCTGACCAGACGGAGCATCAGATCTTGAGCTCATGTCTAGACAATAATGCTTACAAAAAGCAGATGGGGAGGCCCAAGTAGCCGCCTTTGCGATGTTCTCCTAGGGGACATATTTCTGAAAGGCAACCACGGCTGCCTTGCCCCGCACCAGGTGTGCATGAATACCTTTAGGAGGCTTCAGCCCTTGGACAGTGTAAGACTCCGTAATGCAGGCAGCGATCCATCGAGAGATAGTCGCCTTAGAGGCCTGCTTACCTTGTGGATTACCAAAGGTCACAAACAGTTGAGAACTCCTAAACTCGGATGTTCTGTCCAGATAGAACCTAAGAGCCCTTCTAACATCGAGGTAATGCCTATGAGGTGGGGTTCGGAAAAAAGACCGCCAAGGAGATTGACTGGTTCAGATGAAACTCGGAAACCACCTTCAGCCGGAAAGTAGGATTTGTCCGTAGGACCACCTTATCCTTGTAAAAGACCAAGAAGGGATGCTCCACCGACAAAGCTTGGAGCTCACTCATGCGCCTTGCTGAAGTAACAGCGACCAAAAAGGACACCTTCCACGACAGGTGCTTGAGGTCCACCATGGCCATTGGTTCGAAAAGGTTTATGGCACAACGCCGTCAGGACCACATTTAGATCCCACGCCGGGTGCGGACTACGAATCGGAGGATAAAGGCGCGTCATGCCTGCAAAATGCCTCTTAACCACTGGGTTAGACAGAGAGTAAGAGCATTGGTCCGTAAAAGGTAAGCGGAAACCGCTGAAAGATAGGTTCTGCATGACAGAACGTGAACACCCGACTCTGCTAAGTGGTATACAAAGGACACTACCGTGTCAATTGTTGCCCCCCTTGGGTCCAACTGCTTGTTTAAACACCAATGTCAGAACCTGAGCCATTTGCTTCTGTACTGGGACCTAGTCGAGGGTTTTCTGGCTGCCTGGATAATACGCATGTTATCCGCAGACAGGCTAAGATGTTCGAAAGACTTGAACTCAGGCACCATTTATTTTCAAATTTGTTTATTGGCATTTTCGTTATAGTTACATATTTCAAGGTGACCGATTGGCCAGCGACATTCAGCCTTTGTGGTCAAACAACAAACTTTACATAACATGAACATAAACAATAGAAACATTAACTATCTCCGATTCAAGGGTGGGTGATGACTGATGAGGTTGTAGGCGGGGAGGAAGCGGCCGGGCAACGTGGGCACGGGTATGGGCTTTCCGAGAATGTTAATGCTGGAGGGGCTTGGTTTCGAATGTCTTAGGCAATCATTCAGGTCCTGTGCTAGGGCCGGTAGGTGGTTCAGGGGGGCTTATCATCCGAGGAGTGAAACAGTCTAGACATGGTGTCTTTCCAAGCAGCAAGGGCCATGCTTGACTCGTCCGTAGCTCTAGCCACGCTGTCCTCCCAAGCTCTTGTTTCGGCAGTCGCCCATCTTTCGAATTCTTTGCGCCATGCCCTTTGATTTGGTCCTGCCGGCCGTTTCCATGCCATGGCGATAGTTCTTTTGGCTGTTATGCATAGCAAGTCCATCAGCTTAACCGCATATTTGAGTTTGGCCAGTCTGGGGTAGCAGCCTAGGAGGCATTCTGCTGGGGTCCATTTATATCTGGTGACTTCTGCCTCTTCGCAGGTTTTTTTTACCGTCGACCAGAGGCTACGGGTTTTGGTACAGTTCCATAACATATGGATTAAGTCTTCTCCCTCTATCCCACACCAGGTGCACTGTGTCTGGGCGGTTTTGTTGAACTTAGCGATTCTGCTCGGGGTTAAGTAGGTACGATAGAGTACATTTAACTGGATTAGCCGAAATCTCTGGTTTCTAGAGACCTCTTTCGGGAAGGACAGCGCTCTGCTCCACTCCTCTTCGGACAGCTCCAGTCCCATGTCTGATTCCCAGCGGGTCTTTAGTGTATCACCGCAGGGATTGGGGATGTCAACAAGGAGTTTATATATCTGAGATATTGCTTTCCCCTCTTCACTCAGGGTGTACATCAAGGCCAAGAGGGGAGTGTTCTCTGGTTCTTCTGGCCAGGTGTCCCATTTTGTGCGTGCTATCTTGCGGATCTTTTGATACCACAGGAATTGGCCAGCGTGAATGCCCTCTTCCTCCTGCAACTCAGCGAACTCCCTGAATGTGCCTCCGGAGTATAGATCACCCTAGGTGTACACTCCTTTTTCCTCCCAGTGCCTAATGGTGTGGAGGGTGGTGACAGATTTGTCAAGTCCCGAGAGTATTGGCACTTCTTGGAAGTATGGTTGCTTTAGGTGTAACACCGTCTTGGTTCTGCACCATATTTTCCTGCTTAGGATTGTTAGAAAAGGCTGATCGTGTAGCAGAGTTTGAGGGGCCCAGAGCAATTCCCTCAGGTGAATTGGGGAGATCATGGCCTGTAGGAGGGGGTTCTCCGAAGTGGTCCCGTCTGCTAGCCATTTGGTTACATGGCTTAGCTGAGCTGCAAGGTAGTATTTCTCTAGACTAGGTAACTGGATCCCTCCTTGGCTGTGCGGTAATACTAAGGTAGACAGTGCCACCCGATGTCTGCCCTTACCCCATAGAAACTCCTTAATAATTGTGTCGAGAAGCCGAAAGAAGGGCTTGGTGATATAGAAGTGCACATTCTGGAACCCATATAGGAATCTAGGGAGAATGATCATCTTGGTTATTGAGGCCCTGCCCAGCATGGATAATGGAAGCTTAGACCAGAAACTTATGGATTTGCGCAATTTGGGTATCGCAGCCATCGTGTTTCGTGTATGCATTTGTTCTGGGGTGTGC
Source organism: Ambystoma mexicanum (assembly GCF_040938575.1). Taxonomy (NCBI): domain Eukaryota; kingdom Metazoa; phylum Chordata; class Amphibia; order Caudata; family Ambystomatidae; genus Ambystoma; species Ambystoma mexicanum. The sequence continues at coordinate 264,467,397 of NC_090921.1, forward strand.
ATTATCTGGATCCCAAGGTAACGGAAAGATTCGGTCTCCCACTTTATGCCCACTGAGGGAAGCTCTTCTGCAGATTTATTCTTCAGGGATGCTAATGGAAACATGCAGGATTTCGTTTTGCTAAATTGTATGCCCGAAACTTTGGCGTAGTTATCAAGGACCTCCAGTATTGTCGGGACATTGAGATGAGGGTCGTTAACATATATTAGGACATCGTCTGCATATAGTGAAACAATATGGTCAGTCCCGCCCAGCCTAATTCCTGCATCGAAAAATTGCTGCCTAAGGAAGATCGCAATGGGTTCTAGACCCAGGATGTAGAGCATGGGAGAGAGTGGGCAGCCCTGCCTAGTGCCCCTGCGAATTTCCCATGTGTCTGATACATATCTCCCGGATTTTATCCTGGCCCTAGGTTCATTATATAGGATCACTACCCATCTGATAAATCGTTGACCGAGCCCAAAACCTTCCAGGACCGCTATCAGCCACTCCCAATAAATGGAATCAAATGCTTTAATAGCATCCAGGGAGAGTAGTGCGAATTGTTTTCCGCTTGTATTGGTTTCAGCTATAATGTGCTGTAGCCTGCGTAAGTTTAGGGACGTGTTACGTCCAGGTATAAAGCCGTTTTGGTCTTCATGTACTATGTCACCAATCACTTTGGACAGACGTCTCGCTAGTATTGTCGTCAGTATTTTCACATCATAATTAAGCATGGCGAGCGGGCGGTAGGAGTCGCATTTATCGGAGGGTTTATTGGGTTTGAGCATCGGGACCAGTAAGGTTTCCCTCATACTGTCAGGTAGGATACCAGTTTCGAATGTCTCTGAAAAGACCTGGTGTAACAGGGGCGTCAGGGTGGGTTCGTATTCCTTGTAGAATTCTGGGGGGAGTCCATCGCATCCTGGGGTCTTACAAGTAGCGAGGGACCTAATAGCCTCTGTTATGTCTTCCGGTGTGATGTCGGAGTCTAGGGCTTCGGACTGCATTGGTGACAATTTGGGTAGGCCAATTTCCTCTAGGGTGTCCAATATCTGGTCCTGTGGGACCTTGTGTGTGTGGGAGTATAGTTGTGCATAGAATCGTTGGAAGGTATTGTTTATGTCTTGTTGAGTCCTGTGTTCTATGCCTTGTTCGTCTTGTAGTGCTGTAGTAGTATGCCTAGGGTGTTCTTTTTTGCAGAGCCACGCTAGTAGCCTACCTGGTCTATCGGCCTCTGCATGTGCTCTATTAGTTCTGACGCTAAAGTCGAACTTAGCCAACCTGTCCCATGCCCTGGAGCAGTCCTCCCTAAGAGAACTCAGTTCTTCCTCCCTTCCCAACGTGCCAATAGGGGTGGACTCTAGTTGTTGGACTGTCAACTCTTTCTGGTTCAGTTCCTCCCGTAGTAGTTTCCTGATGCCTCCTGCTTTTGCAATTGTTTCTCCCCGTATTACCACCTTTAGGGCATCCCATAGCGTACCTATTTGGTCCACACTGCCTGTGTTTACCGCTATATAGTTTTCTAAGGACTCCTGGAGCTCATCCCTGAAGGTCGGGTCTTTCAGAGCCTCAGCAGGCATTCTCCACATTGGGATGGGCGGTCTAGGGTTGTTGTGTTGCCAGTCTAATAGGAGTGGGGAGTGGTCGGAGATGGTCCTTCCTAAGTATTGTGCGTTAGCCGTCTGAGGCGTGTGTTCTCTGCTTATGAAAAAATAATCTAACCTCGTGTGTAGTTTGTGTGGGGATGAGTAATATGAGTATGTCCTTTCGTTTGGGTGGAGGTCCCGCCAAGCATCTATCAGATCGAATTCGTTGAGCGTTGCATTTAGGGATGAGGTGGCAGCGGGGAAGCCGCTTGCCGGTGGATAAGACCTATCTAGTTCGGGATTGTGAACGCAATTAAAATCACCACCCCACAAAAAGAGACCATCCCGATACTGTGACATCTGGGCGCTAAGTGTTTTTAAGTGAGCTGGGATATTATTGTTAGGGAAGTATGAGTTTACTATACATATTTCTCTTTGTTCCACTGTTCCCCATATGATCAGATATCTACCTTCAGGGTCCCTCACCAACCTGCGTAGGAGAAACGGTACCTGGGGGTTGAACCAGATGAACACCCCTCTGGCGAATTTGGAGTAGGGGGCTCCGTAGCCTTGTCCCCCCCAGTGTTCTCTGAGCTTCTCATCCGCCTCAGCGGTGCAGTGAGTCTCCTGTAGGAGAGCAATGTCCACTCTCTTCCTCTGTAGGTAGGATTTAATCCTGTTCCTGCGGGGGTAGGTGCCCAGGCCCCTTACATTCCAGGTCAATAGTCTAATGTGTGTAGCCATCCTGTTTCCGTAAAACAACAAGAGAGCCCCCACTTCCACCCGTGAAGCAGATGATGGCAACCGGCATCGCCGGTTCGGCACTGTTTAGTGCGGTCCTGCCCATCCCGGCCCTCCAGCCAGTTCCCCCACCCATCAGTTGTACTTTTGCCTTCGGAGATCTATCAACATTAACAACCTCCTTCCCGTAGGATGGATCAACAGAAAAGAACAACAGTAAACTGCCCCCAGCAGTTGTTATGAACTCACAACGCTCGGGGGCTCCCGGGCCTTCCGGTCCTCTCCAGGTCTTCCAGCCCGGGTGATGTGTAGGTATTTTACCTGCACCGCTTCGGTTGGGGTGGGTCGTCAGTGTTTTTGCACAAGAGCCTCCGAGCTCCTGCCCGATTGCGTCGCCTTCTTGGTGTGGCGATGCGATTTATTCCGAAATAGTAACCGTGGTTGATGTGTCCTTCAGCTTCTCGCGTGATCTTTGTCGTTGCCCTGGTGTTTATTGTTCCTCGCTGTACCCTCCGCATCTTCAGCCAGATTGTTGTGCTCAAGCCATAGATTTGCCGCCGCTGGGGTTTCAAGGAAGATTGCCTTCCCGTTGTGGAGCACTTTGAGTCTCGCTGGATATAGCAGCATATATTTAAGGTTGAGTTTCCTTAGAGTGGCCTTCACTGGTATAAAAGAGTTTCTCGCCCGTTGTACTACTGGGGTGTAATCAGGATACATGACTATTGACGCCGCGCCTCTTTTGATCTCTCCGCCTTCTCTCGAGAACCTCAGAATGGCCTCCCGATCCCTGAAATTTAGGATTTTAGCTATTATGGGTCTCGGATGTGAGCCGGGGGGAGGTCGCTTTTGAAGGGATCGGTGAGCTCGCTCCACAGAGAAACCCTGGGTGAGTTTGCCTGCCCCGATTTCCTGCAGGAACAGCGTTTCAATGTATTCGGTGGGGTCGGGGCCCTCTGAATCCTCCGGTATCCCCAGTATTCGGACATTGTTGCGGCGGGCTCGGCCCTCCGCATCCTCTGAGCGCGTTTCTAGCCGGGCTACTGTGGATTCCAGCTCTTTGACTTTCGCCCTGAGTTCCTGTGTGGTCTCCGTTGTTTCCCGCAAAGAGTCTTCAGCAGTGACCATTCTGTCGGTTAGGTTTCGCGCGTCTTGTCTCATCAGTTGAATGTCTGATTTTATTTCGCCGATCTTGTCTTCCATGGATGTTCGCAGTGCTGCTATCGCTTGTAGGATTTGGGAGTCTCTAGGATCTGTTGCCTGAGTCGGAGATCCTTGAACAGCGCTCATCTCCTGTGGAATCTGTTGTTTTGGTCGGACTGAGGTGAAGGCATCCATTGTGACAAGTTTGGGTTTGTGCTTTGGAGGTGGCATTCCTTCTAGAGAGGGCTTTGATGAGGTGCTATATGATGTTCGCTTCAAGTTCGTCCACCAGGGCTCTTAGGAGAGTGTTCCGAAAGGTATGTGCAGTGTCCTCGCTGCCTGCAGTGGCAGCGTATCCGTTGAGTCGATGCCCTCGCTTCTCGTTGTTGTTGGGCCAGACCGTGTTCACATGTTTTAGGGCAGGTTCGCACAGTGTTATGACTCCTCTCAATGGCCTGGTTCTCGCGGTGTTACTTTTATCGGGACCACTGGTTGTCGGGAATATGGGGCCGTCGTGGTTCGGTGAGCTTGTGGCCCTATGGCTCCTCAGGTCGTTTTCAGTGAGGGAGGGTGCCAGTCATTGGTTTGTTGTAGGCGCTGTCTTCCTGCATGCAGCAAGGTGCTCCCTTTCACTCGTCTCGTTGCCTTAGGATAATGATCAGGTGGTTGCCAGCGGGTCGTTCCTCCTCTTGGGGGTTGCGGGGGTTATGGTGCTTTGCTAGTTTCCCCAGCCATGGGTGTGTCCCTGGGCAGAAGGTGGGGGAGTGTCCGCTGGGGCGAGGCCGCTCCCGGTCGCCGGTGCGGGACGTTCCTTATGCTGGGGCCCGGCACTTCAGCGTTGTGTGTGGCTATCAGTCCGCGTTATATGGCTGGGCCGTGTGATGGCCCTCAACGCGGGGCTCACAGGGCCTCGTTGTGGCCTGGGTGCTTCTTGGTGTCTTGAGTGGCCCGTATCATGTGCGCAGGCCAAGTGGTAGTCGCCCGCAGGGCCCCCACCTGTCGGGTCCAAAGAAGGGCTGGAAGGCCCAGTCTGCCCCTCCGCGCGGTGTTCCTCGTCTGTTTAGGGGCCCCGGCCTTCACCTCCTCTCTTGCAGCAGCGGTGTATGGCGGTGTGCGCCCCGCGGCGGTCTCAGCGCAGGGATGAGAGGTGCAGTGGTCTGCTCACCGTCAGTGGCACAGATGACCAGTAGATCATCACCATCCGGAGCCGCAGGTGCCGCCTCCTTCAGTTCCCGGGCTCTCCTCGTCTGCGGGCTTCGGACGAAGTCGCGGCCGCCATTTTGGATTCTCGGGGACCGAAGCACGGAGGTCGCGTTTTCGGTGTAGCCGGCTCCGTTTTCGTTCGGATTTTTTCTCGGGCGAAGCAGGCTCGGATGAGACAGCTGGAGGTGTGCTTATTTCCGTCCTCGGTTCGGGCTGGAAGTTCCTACGAGGATCGGTCTCAGGATCAGGGCAGGAGCTCAGGAGAAGTACGTCCTCAGTCCATGAATCTAGACCACGCCCCCCTTGAACTCAGGCACCATGCCGCCAATCTGAGCGATTGTGGGGAGGGGTGCCACAGCTGCTGTTCCCCCTGGTGAAGAAGATCGGGGGTCACCGGTAACCTGATCAGCGGATAATCCGACAGCTGTTGAAGTTCTGAGAACCAAAACCTGGCCAGCCACCACGGGGCTAAGAGTAGAAGAGAACAGTTCACCGAGCGCCCGATGAACTAGAGGCAGAGACGGGACGGCATAAGCTCTTATGTTGTGCCATGGAATCTCGAGAGCGTCCCCCAGAGAGGAGGCTCCCAGGCCACTTCTGGAGGCATACAGAGAAAGCTTCTTGTTTGCGTCGTCGTAGCGAAGAGGTCCACCTCCGGAGTGCCCCAACGCAGGAAAATCCATGATAGGACCTCCGCATTCAACTCCCACTCGTAGCTGACCATCGTCTGCCGGCTGAGGGCATCTGCCGTGACATTCAGCTGGCCCGGGATGTGTACTGCAAGTAGCCAGACACCATGAAGAACCGCCCACTCCCAAATCTGGATGGACAGGTCCACGATAGGGGGAGACTTGGTTCCCCCTTGCTTGTTGATGTAATACATCGACACCACATTGTCCGCGTGGATACGTACCACTTTGTTGGCAATGATCGGTCTGAACGCCTTGAGCGCTAGGAAAATCGCCAGAAGCTCCAGATGATTTATGTGAAGGAGCTTGTTCTGAGGCGACCAAAGATCCGAGACCTGAAGAAGATCCAACGCCGCACCCCACCCCAGAAGGGCTGGGTCCTGAAACCCCGCCCCTACCGACAGGTTGCTGAGAGACGACCACCAGTCCAGGTCTGCTCTCATGAAAGCCGGAATCGTTATCAACTTGGAGTCCGGATCCACAGCCTGAAGCCAAGAGCTCCGAAGAGCCATCTGAGTCCGCCTCATTTTGAGACAGGCAAGAGGAAGAGCCAACACGCCCAAGGCCATGAGGACAAGAAGCCTCTGGAACCACCAGGCCGACATGCTCTCCAACTGCGCAAACATCTGACACGTGGCCAACAGATCCGCCATCCTGTCCCCGGTCAGGTACACTCTGCAGTCGATCGTGTTCCAGCGAAAACCCAGGAAGTTCAAGTCCTGAGAGACCATCATGGAAGATTTCCGCCAGTTCCCGACAGCCCAAGGTGGAGGAGCGGGAGCAGAGACTGAAGATTGCAGGCGGCTTTCAAAGGAGACGGGCTGCGTAAGAGCCAGTCGTCCAAATACGGATACACATGGATACCCTGCAGACGGAGATAGGCCGCGATCACCAACATCATCTTCGAGAAGACACGCGGCGCTGAGTTGAGGCCAAAAGGAAGCACTCGAAACTGGAAGTGCTCCTCTCCCACAGAGAAGCAGAGATATCTCCTGTGTGGATTCCAAATTAGAATATTCATGTACGCATCCTGAAGGTCCACCATGCTGAGCCAATCACCCATCTGCAACAAGGACTGTATCTGGCCGGCCGTGATCATCTTGAATTTCTCTTGGGGTAGGAAAAGATTGTACTGGGAAAGGTCTAGGAGGTGCGCAGGCCAGCCTGGTTGGGTTTGGGCACCGTAAACAGCCGGGAGTAGAAACCCTCCCCTCGTTCCTCAAGGGAAACGGGTTCCCCAGCCCTGAGATCCAGAAGTTTCTGAATCTCGGCTTTTAGGGAGGACGACCCCGACTGCTGAAAAGTAGGGTTGAAGGGTGGGGTAGGGGGTAAGGGTAAGCGGAAGCCCTCCCGAGCGACTGACAAGACCCACCTGTCCTCGGTGATGGTCTGCCACGCCTCCCAATGAGACGCAATGCGTCCTCCCACCAGGGTCTTGTGCGAGCGCGGAGAACCCTCATTTTGCAGGTTTATCAGTGGTGTTACCACCTGAACCTGAGGAGGAGGCTGAGGAGCGGGAGAAAAACCGAGTCGGTTGCTGCCTCCAGCGGTTATTACCCAAAGGGGTATCCACTCTATGAGATTTCCGGTCTAGAAAACCTCTAAACCCAGAAGAGGGCCAGCTTTGCGATAACGGTCTCTGGGTCTTAAAAGGAGGTTTTACCAGGACGGACAAGGACTTAGCTGTATGGGTGCTGTCCTTCGTTTTGGTCAGCTCCACATCCGTTGTAGAATGGAAAAGCTCCTTACCGTCAAACGGAAGGTCCAACACCTTGTCCTGCACCTCCTTTGAGAATTTGGTGGCATGCAACCACGCCTGTCGGGAGGTATCAACTCCCAGCATAAGGCCCCCGAGCCGAAGTGTCTACGTGATGAGCCACAGCCTCCAGCAGATCCTGGGACAAGACCCTGGCATCGGACAATCCCACCTTAAAGTCTTCCAGCTTCTCGACCGGCATGAACTCCTCGAACTCCGACAGACCTTTCCACATCCTCATATTCGCCCCCGGTAACACCAGTTCTGCATTGTTCTGCCGGAGCTGCAAGGCCGAGTTAGCGAAAATATTCCTCCCAAGGGAGCCGAGGAGGTTGTCCCCCAGAACCTGAGTAGCCGTCGTAGAAGAGGATGCTGCAGGCCTGGACTGTAAAGTGGGCGCAGCCACCACTGTGGAGGAGGGGGGCGGACAAGACAGGGCCACCTCTTCTGAAGAATGCGGCCTGTATTGCGTGTCAATTTTCTTATTGACGAAAAGTCCAGAGTGTGGCTTTTCCCAGACCCTACGGACCTCGGCCAAAACATCCTTCTACAAGAACAGGCCGGTACGCTCCAAAGGAGACAGGGTGAACGCCCCAGAAAGCACGCCTCGGGCACCAGAACATCCAAAAGCACATCATGTCCAGTACCCGGTCATGAAAATCTCTAATAGAGCGGGGCTGGGCCCCGTTGTCCTGATCGCCCTGCGCATCATCCGACAGGTCAGGATCCTGCTGAACCGTGTCAGGCACTGCCTTGTCCACAGGGGACAATGGAGGCGATGGGGGAAGGGTCGGGGGAGGCACCGTAGGCAAGGGCGGTGCCGGCAGAGCCACCGGCAGAGCCAGCGGAGGAGCGGGTGGAGCTGGAGGCACAGGTGGGCATATCTCCCTAAAAAGACCCATGAAATATTCCCTCATGGGGTCGGTACGCATGAGCGTCTGAAATACAGCCTGAATTTCTCTCACACTATTGACCCCTTCTTCCATCATATTAGTGTCAGTGACCCATTTAGCCGAATCCAACACATAAATCCCTGAGTGTGGATAGGTAGCAGTCTGTTTGGCAATTCTACCGGCAAAAGCGTTTCCTTTCCCTATGTCATCTGTTACTTTCTGGTGCGCGGCGCATTTCATTATCACTAGCTGTGTGGGAAGCGCTAGTGCTGATAACAATTGTACTATCAGAGTACCATGTTGAATTTTGGTGCTGTGTGATGTCAAAAATCCCCTCTCAGCCCCTAAGCCCTTCAGAAAGTTTGCATGCTCTAGTAAATGCAGCAATCTCCACAGCCTGGGTGGAATTATGCAGTATCTTTCTGCTCTCAACAATAGTCTCTAATTTGGTAATTGCATAGGCGGCAGTGGAATACCATCAGGTAGCTTAAAACAGGAACCATCACAAAATAGTTCCCCATCCGGAGACTTCAAAGGTGTATCACTCAAATCAATTCTGCCTTTTGTCTCTTGTTCTGTAACATTTAGGCAATCATGGGGCATGGTATTAGTGAGGTCTACCTCTTGTGGTGACGACAAAGGTTCAGCCGGATTCAAAGTACAGTATCTCCTAATTTGGATGTGCGGTGCAAATAGAATCAACTCATATCTTGTTCATCGAACAGAAGTGAGATGCTGAGTCTGTGTTCTGTTTAGTAGAACATCCACAGAGTGAGGTACCATCAAGGTTAAAGAGTGACCTGAAACCATGCCCTCACTTTGTTTCACCGGTGCAGCAGCCGCAGCTCTCAAACATTTCTGCAAAGTGCATGCAACAGGGTCTAACGTGGAGGAAAAATAGCTGCACAGTCTGCTCTTGCCCGCATGTTCCTGTGTCAATACAGCCAAAGTGCAACCCTCTCTCTCATGCACATACAAAACAAAATTCTTTCCATAATTTGGTGTGCCCAATACTGGCGCTGGACACAACGCAGCTTTCAGCAGATCAAAAGCGGTCTGGCAATCTATGTCCCATGGCAAAGGCAAAGGAACATCCGTCTTTGTCAATGCCAACATAGGTTTAATCAAAAGTGAAAAATTCAGTATCCACTGTCTACAATAAGAAGCCATGCCAATAAAAGCTCTGACTTCCTTCTGTGTGTTTGGAACAGACATGTCAGAGATGCTTTGTATACATTCAGGTGTCAGACGTCTACCCTGCTTCGACAGGAGATAGCCTGAATAGGTGACCTCCTATCAACAATACTGAAACTTCTTAAGCAAAGCCTTGTGACCTTGTGTAGCTAAATGAATAAGCAGCAGCACAGTAACCTCCTTGCAAGCGTCCCCAGAGTCTGCGGCAATAAGCCGATCGTCAATGTACTGCAGCAACATGTAGGTTGACGGCAACTGAAGCATATCAAGCTGTTCTTTCAATGCCCTACTATATATGCCTTGAGGAACACGTGTAAATGTGAAAGAGCGTCCACCTAAGGAAAACACGAACAAGTATCTACTATCTGCGTGCACAGGAATGCTAAAGAAGACATTTTTCAAATCAATAACTAAAATGTGTGGCTGTAGCTGGAATCATTGTCAAAATGGTCGTAACATCAGGCACAATCGGGAACTGTGGTGCGACAATCTTGTTAATTGCGCGCACATCAATCACAAAACGGTACGGTAAAGCATTGTTTCCTTTCTTATATACGGGTAGAATCAGGCTATTACACACACTCCCAGAAATCTCTCCAATCACACCCTGGTGTATAAAATCCGAAACTATACTCTTCAAAGAACGCTCACCTTCTACTGATATTTTGTACTGTGGAATACGTGGCAGTGGAATACCTGATTCCAAAATTATCCGTACTGGTTCAACGTTAAGGATACCAACATCATTATCACTCACCGCCCATAAGTGTGTGGGTACCCTACTGAACTCACTCGAGCAAACACATAAATAATAATTGTGAAGTGGAATTTTGTTGGGGAGAAATCGGCAAATACACTCCATCTGGGGAACAATAAATCACAGCATTCAGTTTCTTCAACAAATTAAATCTCAATAAGTTTTCGCCGCAATTCGTTGTCAACAGATACGGACATGGATCAGTAAATGGCCCTATCGCAATCGGGAACGGCCGAGAGACCGTACTAACCACTGGTGTACCAGAGAACCCTACGGAAACATTACTCTGCCCTGACAGTGGAATATCTGGAAACCGCAGATGGTCAATGGAACACTTCTGTGCTCCAGTATCTACTAAAAAGATATGCTCCCTATTCCCCACCTTCATCTCAATGTAGGGCCCCTTTTGATCAACGGGAATAGGTATTGGTTCCAGAACCTGCTTTGGGCTGTCCTAGCGAAACAATACATCGTCAGATGTAAAATCTTCAATGAAATAGGCGTGCGTAGGATTATCAAAGACATACCCGCTATTTGCGTTCTGTTGCTGTCTTCCCTGGCTGTTCACATTCATATCTTGTGGTTGAATCTGCTGATTCTGCGCAAATTGGTATCTAGCAGGACCCATAAAGGCTGGACGACCCCTCAATTGCCTCCCCATCGTACCATATGTACCATTTGTTCGCTGTTGGAGAGACGGACACTGTGCCCTCCAATGACCTTCCTGTCTACAATAAGCACACTGGTTCATGTGTACAGGACCCATTTGTGCTCCCATTTGCGGCACAAACTGACCCCTCAGTTGCGTGTTCCCACCCCTCTATCCTCTTGCTATCTGCTGCAAAAGATCTCTAGTCTTTAAATCACCATTCTTCTTTTCCATCTTCTCCTTCTCTGTATTCAACCTGTTCTGATAATACTGTGCCATATATAGTACTTTGGACTGCGATTTTGCTTGCCATGCACTCTCAGATGTCATGATCTGAGTCTGAATGTCAGGCAACAATCCTCTTACAAATTTGTCAACGAATAATCTTTTCCCTGGCTCTGTACTCAGATCTTGTCCACTAAAATCCGAAAATGCTTGTTCAAACCTGATGAAAAACTCAGTTGCACCCTAGCTCTTTCCTTGCATGCATGCCATCAGTTTGTCCCAAATAATCCTTTTCTTAGGCACAAGAGTCTTTAGTTTGGTCACTATATGATTCAGCAACATCAATATAGCCTGAGGCAGTTTCTCACCTGCTTTCCTAGCCCCATCAGCTTGTGATAAGGCATCCCAGGTATCGCCCATCCGTGCTTGATCGTCCACAGTCCTAATCTACTTTCATAAGTCTGCAGACAGGATCACATGAAACAATAGGCCATTGTTGCCCATTTTTGTTAAAATTTGTTCCCCAGGTCCCGTGTTTCGCGTTCCCCTTCCCAGCTCCCCTTCCTGGTGCATAAGTCTGCCCCCCGCTCTGATTGGCTATTCTGTCCCCCACAGTCGAATCTAGCGACTCGCTGCCCCAGCTTCCCCCTCATTTCCCATCCACGCTTCAGATAAGGCCCTCAGGGTCCTGTGACCCCATCTTTGCCCATTTATGTTAATATTTGTTTCCAAGGCCCTGTGTGTCGCGTTCCCCTTCCCCGCTCCCCTTCCTGGTGTATGAGCCCTCTCTGATTGGCTATTCTGTCCCCCAAAGTCGAGTCTAGTGACTCGTTGCCCCAGCTTCCCACTGATTTCCCATCCACGCTTCAGGTAAGGCCCTCAGGGTCCCGCCACCCCACCTTTGCCCATTTTGTTAAAAAAATGTCCCCCAGCCCTCGTGTGCCGCGTTCCCCTTCCCTTCTCCCCTTCCTGGTGTAGGAGCCCACCCCGCCCACTCTGATTGGCTATTCTGTCCCCCACAGTCGAGTCTAGCGACTCGCTGCCCCAGCTTTCCCCTCATTTCCCATTCACGCTTCAGGTAAGGCCCTCAGGGTCCCGCAACCCCATCTTTGCCCATTTTTGTTAAAATGTGTTCGCCCAGGCCCTGTGTGTCGGGTTCCCCTTCCCCGCTCCCCTTCCTGGTGTATGAGCCCGCCCCCCGCTCTGATTGGCTATTCTGTCCCCCACAGTCGAGTGTAGCGGCTCACTGCCCCAGCTTCCCCCTCATTTCCCATCCATATTTCAGGTAAGGCCCTCAGGGTCCCGCAACCCCATTTCTGCTCATTTTTGTTAAAATGTGTTCCCCCAGGCCCGTGTGTCACGCTCCCCTTCCCCGCTCTCCTTCCTGGTGTATGAGCCCGCCCCCTTCTCTGATTGGCTATCTTTCCTGGTCATAACTGCCCCTTCCTGGACAGCCCTCTGCCCAGCAGCCCCTGGGGCTAAGGACCCAGAGGCAAAGGGCGGCTCCTACAGTGGCGGCTCCAAGATGTGTCTGCAGGTATACGCAGGGGAAGCCAGTGAAGCCAGCGACCAGCCATCAACCAGCAGCAACCAAAAAAGTAAGTGTGCCATGGGTGGGGGGAAGAGCACTTACTCTGCCTCAGAAAACCCTGCCGCTCAACACTACCTTGCTGCAGAACTATAAATGTCACCAATGCCGCACTTAGTTAGAACTGTGAATATTAGCCTGAATAGTAGCATGTCCCTAACTTAGGCAGAATTGTGATTGGTGCACCACAATGGTAGAATGGTGAATAATAGCATGTAACCCACTTAAACGGCAGCATGCACTTTCGACTGCATCGATTCTAGATAGGATTATGAATGTTAGCAATACCACACTTGGTTAGAACTATGAACATTAGCCTGTACCAGACCCAGACAGAAATGTGAAATGCTAGCAATACCACACTCGGTTAGAATTAGGAACACTAGCTTGCGTCGCATCTAGATAGGATTGTGAATGTTAGCAATGTTGCACTTGGTTAGAATTGTGAAGATAGCCCTGTGCGTGACCCAAACAGGATTGTAAATGTCAGCAATACCGCAATTTTTTTTTTTTTTTTATTGTTGCATGAATAGTTTACATAAAACCTTATACAACATAAAGTACATTCCAAACAAATAGCAAAATATATTTCATTTTATGAAGAAAAGAACATTTGTAACACATTTATCAGCTTTTAAAATCATTCCCAGCCGTAAAATCAATATTCCATATGTTTATATACAAATTACATTTCATATATCATATATCATTTCATGTACCATTGGATCTATCTAGTCTCTACTCTTTGAATTCATTATTTTTAGCTTCCAGTTCCTCCTGAATATTAAGAAGAAGTGAATTCAATGCGAGGATTAGGGAGATATTTGCACCCCACATGCAGCGACTCCAGAACAGATTCTTCAACATTTCCCAGTCCCCCTCAAATCTATCTGTCAGGTAGAGAGATCTTTTATTCCCAAAATGGGTGCATGTCAGAAGAAGGTGCCTAAGAGTTTCTGTCATGTCGGTCGCTCCACAAAATCGACATGCGAGATTTTTAAAATTATCCTTCGATCCTTTTTCTATATGGTTCCAATGGTAAATTCTTTCTAGAGTGGGCATCTGATTAAGTCTGAAACGCATAAATGTATTTCTCGCCTTCTGGCAAGGAAATCTTTGAATATATAGAGGAATTGATTCCCTTGCATGAAAAAATTTAGCGTACTCTTTGTAGGTAACATGGGATTCAATATCATTTACTGTGTCTACCCAGTCTGACCTAAATACAGATTTTTTGACTAGTCCCGGTCGTTGAATCAGATCGTCCAAGCAGAGTCCCAGCGATTCCAACAACAAGAGCATTCTATCGCTAAAACTCTTAATGGATAGTACCGTCCCTGTTTTGACAACCTTATTCAACAACTCATATAAAGTATTTATCGGAGGATCATATATTTTTCTAAAAGAGGAGAGTTGCCTCCACAAGTATCTGGCTTTAAGTGATATGAGACATAACTCGTGCCGAATAATGGAATTGGGGATAGCCCTAGAAAGGCCCATAGCTTCCTTCCACAATTTCCCCTGGATCACATTAAGATGAGAGCTCAAGTCTTTTGTACAAATATCCAAACCGTATAAAAGAACCGGTTCACATTTCGCAAGGTAGAATCGTCTAATAGGCAGAAGCGAAAATTTACAGACCTTTCCCCTCAGAAACTTCATCTGATTCTTTAGTTTAGCTGTTTTATTCCCAAGATTCAGTTTCCACATCTTTAAGCTAGATTGGTTGGAAAAATTGTAACCTAGATAGGTTATGGCCTGAACCTGTTCCACCGAGTTATCTCCCATCTTCCAGATACAAGGTTTGGCAACTCTTTTCCTAGAAATTACGATCGTTTGGGATTTCGAGGCGTTGGGGGAGAGATTATTCGCCAGAGCATATTGATAAAAAATATCCATCTTTCTGCGAAGGCCTCTCGGGGTACGATCAAAGAGGATAAAGTCATCTGCGAAGGCCATCCACTCAATAGCCAAGCTACCCAACCTGACCGGAGTAATAGAAGGGCCCTGCCACAGGTCCTCCACATCACTGACGTACAGGTTAAAGAGCGTGGGTGCAAGGGAGCAGCCCTGTTTGACCCCAACCTCAGTAACAACTGCCTCGGAAAGGGAGCCTTCTTGAGTTAAGCGTACCCTAACGGTGGTATTCCTGTGTAAGAGAGCTAAGATTTGGACAATCTTGCGTGGAACGTTCATAGCTAACATTTTTGTCCACAATCTAGCTCTAATGACCCCATCAAAGGCATTAGAGAGGTCCAGGGAAGCCATGTATACATCTCCCATATTAGTATGGTGGACTGTATCCCTTAGATGAGCCAAAATCATCCCATTTAGGTCGGTTCCCAAGCCCTCTCTGAAGCCCACCTGGAATTTACTATAGCAGGCCTTCCCTCTAATAACCTTATTAAGGTCCCTCAAGAGCAAAATGCCAAAGACTTTGCTCGCTGCATCTAGCAGTGCAATAGGCCTGTAGTTCTGTGGATTTAGGACATCCCCTTTTTTGTAGATTGGAATTATAATGCTCTGCGACCAGGTTTTAGGGATAGTGTGATATGTAAATACATCATCAAATATGGGTTTGAGTAACTTAGCCCACATTTCTGGGGCCGCTTTTATAACAAAGGGGGGAATACCATCGGGGCCCGGTGCTCTAGAAGGTTTGAGCTTGTTAATGGCCCATTTGATGTCTTCTATATCCCACAAACACTCACTTACAACCGGAGGGCCCAAGTTCACATCCTGTTCCCTAGCGAGATTAGTGGGTAGAGCGAACTTTGCTTTATAGAAGAGAGTCCACACATCCGCTTGAATGGGGCAATCTAATTTGTCTTTAGAGGGCGTTAGTATGGCGTTGATGGTGGACCAAAATTTAACCTCTCTGCCCTTACATAGATTATACATCATCAGTTGATGTGTTTCTTGATAGTGATCCATTCTAAGAGGCTTGATAAAGTTTTTATATTTCTGAATTATTTTTTTCTTTTTCAGCCTAAATTCCTCGAGAGGAATAGATACTTTTTTCAAGGCTTTAATTTCCCTATATTTAGTATGCTTGGCTTTTTGAATTCTGGGATCAGCCACCCTCACCCTCAGTGTCGGCACCTCCAGATCTCTGGCCCTACTAATTTTAAAAACACATGACAAAATAATATTATAGTAGGAACCTCCCAACTCAATGTCATCCCCCCTGATACTTTGAAGCTGCACCTGTGACAAATTTTCCAACACCATATTATTAAATTTCTTAATTATTTTCTTATTCCAAATAACTCTTCTCCCGTTATTTCCCACCTCTAAACCTTGCAACATGGGATTGACAGAAATACTCCTGACGGGGATCAAGAGAGAAAAACATAAGGGAACGTGGTCGCTAAACTCGACCTCCATATGTGATAGTTTTCCACAAGCTTGCTTCCAGCCATTAGATACATAGAAGAAATCAATTCTAGAGCTCTTATTTCCTCTTTTCCAAGTATGTTTAGGAAGATTCCAATCTAAGGCGTGGTCTAAAAGACCCAAATCCCAGTTATCTAAGTAGTTGTCCCACCTTATACCTCTTTTTGTCGTCGTGCTTAGAAGTCTAGGTAATACCCCTCTTTCATTAAGCACCGAACCATCGGCACAAGCTGAGTTGAAATCTCCTCCCAAGATAATGCGATTTCCTAACCCTTTCTCAAACCAATTTCCCAAGATTATATCTAGAGAATCCTCCACCTCCTCAATGTCTACTTTTAACGGATTCCAGTAGAGGTTCAAAAGGAGAATCGGCTCTAGATTATTCTCCCTAGATAGCATAAGAGCCAGGAGCCAGTTACTCCTAAATATCACCTCACCTACGAACCCCAAATTGCGATCGATGGCAATCGCCAGGCCTCCGCTGGGTCTGCCTAGCTGACCCCTGGTAGCTACTGAAGAAAAAGTATAGAAACCTTCTATGTGCATGTCTGAAAGCATCATAGTTTCCTGTAAGAAATAGATACGGGGACGTACATAATTTTCCATTTTATTCAGAAACGTGTTGAGATTGATTCCCCCACAAGAGTTCCAAGAGATCACCTCAATCTCTATATAGTTAGGAACACCTCTTGTCTTGTCTAAATGTTTCCAGGGTTTTGAGTGCCGGTTGTAACCATGACCAATCCTGATTATTATTCAGGAGGCTTGAAATCAATGCCAACCCTGGGCCCAAGTTTTCTAATTTATTATTATCAAGTTGAATAATTTGTTTGATTTGGCTGTTATTCGGTTCCTGATATTCCAGAAAATTATTGGCCTCTTTCTTATCTGCTAATGAGAGTAGATCATAGCCCAAAGAATTAAGATTTTTTTCTTGGGCACGCACCATATCTGCCACCATTTCCGAATGAAAGCAACTTACCATTCTGTGGTTGTTGCAGTTGGGAAGAGATATGGCATCTATATCATCTGTTGTTATAGCTCGTAACACAGGGATCTTTTTAAACAGATTTAAAAGATGAGTTCTGTTCAAGTTAACATGTGAGTCTGTTATATTATTGTTAATCCAACCCACTATTTTCCCTGTACAGAGCTTAGTAGGGGCCTGAATCACAGTGGATTGTTTCTTTGTATGATCTTCTCTAAAAGGGCTCATAGTATCATCTTCCGGATCTTGTGTTTTAGGGGGTTGTATATTTTGGGGATTTCTTTCCATAATATTAGCGGTAGAACCACTAGCCCCCCCACACGATTCGGTCAACCCCTCAACGGGATTGGCAATATTATTTACAACTGGCTGAGTTTCTTGGGAGACCGTGGGGAATTTGACCTGTTGTGTGCCTAAAGATGTTCTGGCGTGTTTTGTGCTAATTATTGTGCCAAAAGCTGTCATCTTTGTTTGTTTGGTTTGAATAAGTTCAAATCCACTTTTCGGCAAGTTATTCTTTTCCTTATTAGCATCTGTAGTAGTTTCCCCACAAGCCACCGGGCCTTTATTTTTCTTGCCCTGGACTGAATTATCTTCCTTATGGGCATTCTTGGGACCCCCCCTCACTTCCGTCTCTTCCAGACTCACCATGTTTCTAATTCCTTTAAGGTAGGCATTTCTACCTTTAATTTTTGTATTGGGCATGTTTTTACTTTTTTTAAGTGTCCTCCCTTGCTTTTTAGATTTATTACGCTTACCCACTGGGGATTGGGGCACCTCATTTATATTGTAGTCAGAAATATTCACAGGCACTTTTCCGTCCTTATTACTCTTTGCCTCCAATTCCATCTCTTGAGTTGGTGATTTATTATCTCTATATTTGGTCTTGTGTTTGCTTTTTAGCCCTTTAATTGGTGTAGTGTATTGAGGGGATCTTGTATCTTCACTACTGATGTTCAATAGTTCTATGTCATTGAGTGATACTCTCGTATGCATCTGTGTACTATGATTATCCAACTCCTGATCTTCGGAGCATCCTTCAGTTGCCATCATTATGACATCTATGAGGGTTGAAGGACTATCGGGAGAAACCATTTTCTTTCCGTAATTATTATTATTGTCCTCGTTATCTTTTTGGCCCTGGGAATCGCGTTCCCCTAGCTCTCTCTTAGACGAAGTGGGGCGGTCTCCTGAAAGCATAACTTCCAACAGAGTGGTAATTTTTGCATCCATGGTAGTTAATCTTATGTCCTGTTCCTTTCTAAATTTGTCACATCGACTCTGTTCTTTAATGATGTGCTCCTTCATGGTCTTGCCCTCTACTATTCCCTCCAAAAATGCCAGACGAGACACCAGCTGATTGAAAGCCGCTTGTTGCCCTATCATAGAGCCCGCCATGGTCTCTTGAGACTCCCCCAGTGTTTTCAAGGCCAGATTGAGACTAATGGCGGTAGAACCGCTTTCTACCACCTAGCCGCGAAAACCTGGAACAGCATCCCAAAAATAATAAGGAACACCAAAGATCACCTCAAATTCAGAAAATTACTAAAAACCTGGCTCTTCAAAACCAGAGACTAAAACCGAAAGAACAATAAGACAAATGACTCAACAAAAAGGACCTTGACACAGGGGTCCACCTGCGAGACCCAGGGAGACGGAGGCAACGACTCCAGCCAACCCTCACCATCCCCCACCACCCGTACAGCCACAACTAGGTACCACGAGCTGTGGAACGGACAAGACACAACTAATCACCACACAAACGGAAGTATGGACACTAGCAGCTGCGCTAGTCATGTGGGGGGGTGAGGAGCATGCAAAGTTATTAAGGGAGCGGGCGGAGGGGACAGCTAAATCCTCAAACGGCCTCGAATGGAGAAAAAAAAAACGAGCACGTACCTCCTGAGGCACAGGGTCTACAAGCATCCCGTCGTGTAAGATTACACGAGCCCAACCGGCTCAATCCAGGATAGAGATGCCAACTAACCAATACCACTAACAACTTCCTTCTCTGCATACACCTCTCAAACTCCAAACCAAACACAACCACAAACCTCCAGCACAGCAAACCGCACGAACTTCACTACACTGCAACAACAAAACAAAAACACACATAGACTCGCACATCAGCACACGACGACTACCGGCCGCATACACCCCAGGCCCAGCCGACGGAACCACCGGGCTGAGGCTGCCAACAGCACATCACTGCAATCTTGCACTTTTCCAGCCTCCACCCACTAACCCACCCCTCCCTCCCTCTTTCAGAGCCGCCAGAGCGCCAGGGGACCACTCCGGTGGTGATAGTGCGCGGTACAAATGACCTTTAACATTAACATTAACATTAATGTGTAGGTTCGATAGGAGTGGTAACAAATAATCTCCTTTCTCCTTCCTACTTAAACCAGGTGTTTCTTGTTTGTTTTCCTCTACTACCTGGATTTCTCGTAGGAATTGCTGGGAATCTGTTGCTTTGTCTTCCATTTGCACTATAGTTTCTTCCCCTTTATCTGTTTGAGTAGAGGCTGTTTTGTTGTGTATAGACGAATTGACTATTTCTAGGGGCAATTTAACCAAAGATTGTTGCGTACCCACTAGTTGATTCCCAGTTATGTAGTTGTTTTCATCACCTGGATTAGAATAGGAAGGTGCTCCCTCCGATAGGCTCCTTGTCCCCTTTCCATTATGCACAGATCTACCTGCTGGAATCTCTAAATCCACAATTTCTTTAAGCAAAACACCCGTAGCATCTGCCATAGTAAAGAAAGAGTCATCTAAGTCGCTTTCCCCAATAGGTTGATTCGGATTATACTTAGGCCGACTAGAGGTCCCTTTAGGATGCCCCCCCCTCATTTAGTTTAAGGGTTTCTATCCTTGGAGAATTTATGGGAGACTGCACATTATCGTTATTCTCCTTTCCAAAAATGAATGTAGCTGGCGAAATATGTGAAAATGGCATGAATCCGGAAGGGTTTGTACCCTTCCAGGGTAACGATTCTGAACTTTGTCCAGCTTGTGTTTTACTATTCAGAATCTTCCTCTGAAGGGGGGTAGAAGCGTGATAGCGGACTACCTTTTTAATACCAATAAAACTTTGTTGGAGGCATTCTTCATCTGTAAGTTCCTGTCTGAATTCTGGTTTGTCCCTATGGACCCCATTAAATTCGGAATCTACTGACTCCATAACCCCATTATTAGGGGCTACGTTATCGGACACTACGAGGTCGGTAGTAGAGGAGCTCCTTTGACCTCCTTCAATACTTAAAATAGACTTTTCTTTAGTCTTATCCACAATTAAAATAGGATTAAGCATATTTCCAGTGAGATTTGAGTGTACAGATGTGTCGCTAAGCCTCCCTAAGCCGAGTTGAACCTCCATTGTAGGTGCTTGGTTCTCAACAGTTTCAAACCCACTTCTAAGTGCGGGCATGTTGAAAGTAGATGCACAGGTACTAAGTTACTTACAGAGGGGAGCACAGCTCGCAGCCTCTAGGTATTAAAAATGATCTCTCCGGAAAGGCTCTAAGTAAAAGCAATAAAAACAGTAGCTGGGAACAAAAGATATGCGATTAAGAAAGCATATAATGCTCATCAAATATTTTTAAAATCAATATCACATTCATATAAAAGCATCACCTTGGGAACGCCCGATGGCTTGAGGAGCAGCCAGAGTCCGTCTCTCCTCCCCAGTGTCCAGCTAAGAGGAACAGTTGACCCTTGTAGATTATTCTTAGTAGATGAGACCCAGCCGGGCTACCTGCGCCAACCAGAGCCAAACAGCAGCAAAACAGTACAGCTAAAGACAGACTGCAACGCCCTTTACTCCGCGAACGGGCTTAACGCCGCAAGGGTGGTTTGGGCTGGTCTATCAGGCTGCACAAAGTCACGTGATTGCCCACGTGATCGCCGGTTGGCTCCGCCTCCTCCCGGGAGCGAGCGTGCCTCAGCAAGAGCCCTCCGTGGCTCGCAGTGCCAAGGATACTGTTTCCAAGAGAACGATCGTGCAGGTGTAGTAGCTCTCTCCTCACACAACAAAATACACCGCAAGGGCGGTTTGGGCTGGTCTATCAGGCTGCACAAAGTCACGTGATTGCCCACGTGATCGCCGGTTGGCTCCGCCTCCTCCCGGGAGCGAGCGTGCCTCAGCAAGAGCCCTCCGTGGCTCGCAGTGCCAAGGATACTGATTCCAAGAGAACGATCGTGCAGGTGTAGTAGCTCTCTCCTCACACAACAAAAATACCGCAGTTAGAGATGTGAAGATTAGCCTACGCCAGGCCGAGACCGAACTGTGAATGTTAGCAATTAAAAAGTTTCACTGTGTCGAATTCTGCATCTGGATGGTGTGTCTAAACAACATTGAGCGGGCCCTGAAGTTTTGCAGTGCTGAGTTAGGCATCTAGATATAGTGGTCGGACGATATTGAGTGCACCCTGGATGTTTACCTCTGCTGAACTCTGCATCTGGATGTTGTGGTCGGGCGATATTGGGTGCGCCCTGGATGTTTTACTGTGCTGAACTCTGCATCTGGATGTTGTGGTCGGGCGATATTGGGTGCGTCAGGATGTTTTACCGTGTTGAACTCTGCATCCGGATGTTATGGTCAGTCGATGTTGAGTGCACCTTGGAAGTTTCACTGTGTTGAATTCTACATCGAGATAGTGTGTCCAAACAACATTGAACGTGCCCTAAAAGTTTTACTGTGCTGAATTCTGCATCTAGATATTGTGGTCAGGCGATATTGAGTGTACCCTGGCATTTTCACTGTGTTGAGCTCTGCATCTAGATGGTTTATCCAAGCAACACTGAGCGTACGCTGGAAAATTCGCTGTGTTGAATTTTGCATCTGGATGGTCTGTCCAAACAACGTTGAGTGTGCCCAAACATTTTCACAGTGTTTAACTCTACATCTAGATAATGTGGCCAAACAATGTTGAGTGTGCCCTAGAAGGTTTACTGTGCTGTATTCTGCATCTAGATAGTGTGTCCAAACAACATTGAGTGTACCCAAACATTTACACTGTGTTTAACTCTACATCTGAATAGTGTGGCGAGACAACATTGAGTGTGCTCTGGAAGTCTTACTGTGCTGTATTCTGCATCTAGATAGTGTGTCCAAACAGCATTGAATGTACCGAAACACATTCACTGTGTTTAACTCTGCATCTAAATAGTGGGTCCAAACAACATTGAGTGTACCCAAAAATGTTTAACTGTATGGAATTCTGCATCTAGACATTATGCTCAGGCGATGTATCCCCTACATATGCTATCTATCTGTATCCCCATATATATCTGTCGCTATATATCTGTATGTCGCTATGTATGTCCCCACCGTCCTGCCCACATGCCTGGTCAGGTGTTTTTACTGATAACCACCATATCACACCACCACGCTTACTCTCTACTATACACCATCATTCAACTAGAACACAGCTATACCCCTGATAATTTGGCCTAGCTGTTCACATACGGATATGACCGCATGACCCTAATAAAACGCAGCTAGCTGAACTCATTCCGGCCTGTTGTCCACCAGATTAAACACATCCAACTGATATCCTCAGCACCACACCTATCGCTAGGAATCAGCTATCATCCAACAACTACACCAGCTGCACACATATCCGGTGCACCCACGCACCATACAACACTCTCTCTCTCTACTGAACAGTACTACAGTTCCCAAGAGTGTTCAACCGACCAGCGCATTGAGGTCATACCAATGACATACAAGGCGCTATATAAATGCCAACTAACATAACATAACAATATCCCCTAAGGTGAAAAATGACGGATTCAAAACTGATTCAATTTCCTTGTCAAAACCCTGTAGGATTCTTCCTAATGTCTGGAATAGACTGCTTAATAGTATTCACTTCCTGCCTTGAAAACGGAACGTAAACAAACTGTAAGATGTAGTGCACTTGAATAGTGGAAGCAGGTATCTGCCCTACAGCTAGAATCTCTACTTTCGTTCGGGACCAATGTCAGAGGTACCTCTCTCATAGGCAATTGTACAGTAGGAAGTTCTGAAAGTTTGTTAAGCAAAAGAGCTAGATCGAGTGACAAAGAAGATAAAGCAGTGTCGGTTGAAAATGCCCTTTTATAAATCACCATAATGTCCGCAGGACAACACAAGTTTCTCTTCATGCATTTATCTTGTAAATACTCAACCATCACTTGTAACACATTCCACTGCATAGCCGGTGTATAGTGACTAAACGTATCATGCACTTCAATAGGAGAAATGGAAACATCTGAAATCCATCTAAGCGCGTCTCTCATGCAAATACGCATTTCTTCATTTATGGGTTTCAACTAAGGCAAAAATCGTTTCTGCACGTACGATGTGTGTTGCTTATCCTTGTCCAATTCATCTTTATGTAAACGATCAAGTTCCCTCTTATAAATAAACAATTTCGTGACATGCTTGTATACTTTCGTTGCAGTTTCTCTTGAACGAGCCAAAAAATACAAATCCCGCAATTCTTATGAAATCACTGAACCAGTCAAATCACCCCATACTTCAGCAAGATATACCCCCATTTATTCTATCAATACCTTCTGTTCTGGAATACCCCCGTGGTCTGACATTGCACTTACAGCTGCCGTTTCGTGACCCCCCCTCCATATACGTCTCAGCCCATTCACGCAATTCCCTTTTCCTCTCTGCAGATATTGTACTACGTGTCACTATTCTCGAATCAGTGTCAATCACGCCATGCACTGGAAGTGGAGTGGAAGTGGAAGTAGCCGGCAATGAAAGCAAAAACAAATCATGCACACTCGGATGTGGAGGAAATACTGTTATCAATGCAGATGATACAACTGGTATAGCAGCAGCTGCTACAATCGGAATGGGTACAGATGCAGGAGGAGATACATAAGGAGGTGGTGAAGTTGAATCAGTTCTTGAATCGGACCTCCGCTCATTCAGTAGCTTATTCAACAACTCATCTGATGCATGTAAATCTTGTGATGGGTATCTTTTCTGCACATTTAATTGAAAGGCCCTATCCATGCTTCTAATGGCCTGGTCATGTACTAAGGCCTTCTCTGCATTTGTCATGTGTCTACGTGAATGCTTCTCTCTACTTTTAAGTCGCTCATTCGCTACCTTCTTCCAATCTCTAATAGCGTCAAATGCAGCTGGTCTAGCTTTCTTACGCAATAATAGGGATTCCAAATATTCTATTATGGCCACCTCAAAACTACCCAATACTGACCACTGAAGGTCTGGGGCATGTCTGATTTGTCGATGTCAAATATCATTAAATACAGTAGCGCTTAAGCCGTAGCCTACGTAAATGTCATATGCCGCCGACCGCTCGGGTGGCGTGGGTTGACTATGTTTCAAATTACTAGATTGTCTTCCTCAGCAACAAAACATTGCAAAACAGGATGACAACTTACCAGGCATATTAAAATCACAGACTTACCTGGCCAAAATATTTACGCGTAAATACTGTTACCAATCAAATCATCAGGACCTTTCCTGTTTGAAACAAACTCGCCTGATTTCCAATCAATCAAGTCCAATTGACAATCGTCGTGGCTGGCGATTCCTCCAAACTAAAACAAGCCTTCATTTCGGAACCCTCACTGTGCTTCAATCAGCCAGAGATCAGGCGTAGCAGTCACAAAACGGTACGGTAAAGCATTGTTTCCTTTCTTATATACGGGTAGAATCAGGCTATTACACACACTCCCAGAAATCTCTCCAATCACACCCTGGTGTATAAAATCCGAAACTATACTCTTCAAAGTACGCTCACCTTCTACTGATATTTTGTACTGTGGAATACGTGGCAGTGGAATACCGGATTTCAAAATTATCCGTACTGGTTCAACGTTAAGGATACCAACATCATTATCACTCACCGCCCATAAGTGTGTGGGTACCCTACTGAACTCACTCGAGCAAACACATAGATATTAATTGTGAAGTGGAA
Organism: Ambystoma mexicanum; assembly: GCF_040938575.1. Classification (NCBI taxonomy): domain Eukaryota; kingdom Metazoa; phylum Chordata; class Amphibia; order Caudata; family Ambystomatidae; genus Ambystoma; species Ambystoma mexicanum. The sequence goes on from NC_090921.1 coordinate 264,492,136, forward strand.
TTTTGTTGGGGAGAAATCGGCAAATACACTCCATCTGGGGAACAATAAATCACAGCATTCAGTTTCTTCAACAAATTAAATCTCAATAAGTTTTCGCCGCAATTCGTTGTCAACAGATACGGACATGGATCAGTAAATGGCCCTATCGCAATCGGGACCGGCCGAGAGACCTTACTAAACACTGGTGTACCAGAGAACCCTACGGAAACATTACTCTGCCCTGACAGTGGAATATCTGGAAACCGCAGATGGTCAATGGAACACTTCTGTGCTCCAGTATCTACTAAAAAGATATGCTCCCTATTCCCCACCTTCATCTCAATGTAGGGCCCCTTTTGATCAACGGGAATAGGTATTGGTTCCAGAACCTGCTTTGGGCTGTCCTAGCGAAACAATACATCGTCAGATGTAAAATCTTCAGTGAAATAGGCGTGCGTAGGATTATCAAAGACATACCCGCTATTTGCGTTCTGTTGCTGTCTTCCCTGGCTGTTCACATTCATATCTTGTGGTTGAATCTGCTGATTCTGCGCAAATTGGTATCTAGCAGGACCCATAAAGGCTGGACGACCCCTCGATTGCCTCCCCATCGTACCATATGTACCATTCGTTCGCTGTTGGAGAGACGGACACTGTGCCCTCCAATGACCTTCCTGTCTACAATAAGCACACTGGTTCATGTGTACAGGACCCATTTGTGCTCCCATTTGCGGCACAAACTGACCCCTCAGTTGCGTGTTCCCACCCCTCTATCCTCTTGCTATCTGCTGCAAAAGATCTCTAGTCTTTAAATCACCATTCTTCTTTTCCATCTTCTCCTTCTCTGTATTCAACCTGTTCTGATAATACTGTGCCATATGTAGTACTTTGGACTGCGATTTTGCTTGCCATGCACTCTCAGATGTCATGATCTGAGTCTGAATGTCAGGCAACAATCCTCTTACAAATTTGTCAACGAATAATCTTTTCCCTGGCTCTGTACTCAGATCTTGTCCACTAAAATCCAAAAATGCTTGTTCAAACCTGATGAAAAACTCAGTTGCACCCTACCTCTTTACTTGCATGCATGCCGTCAGTTTGTCCCAAATAATCCTTTTCTTAGGCACCAGAGTCTTTAGTTTGGTCACTATATGATTCAGCAACATCAATATAGCCTGAGGCAGTTTCTCACCTGCTTTCCTAGCCCCATCAGCTTGTGCTAAGGCATCCCAGGTATCGCCCATCCGTGCTTGATCGTCCACAGTCCTAATCTACTTTCATAAGTCTGCAGACAGGATCACAGGAAACAATAGGCCATTGTTGCCCATTTTTGTTAAAATTTGTTCCCCAGGTCCCGTGTTTCGCGTTCCCCTTCCCAGCTCCCCTTCCTGGTGCATAAGTCTGCCCCCCGCTCTGATTGGCTATTCTGTCCCCCACAGTCGAATCTAGCGACTCGCTGCCCCAGCTTCCCCCTCATTTCCCATCCACGCTTCAGATAAGGCCCTCAGGGTCCTGCGACCCCATCTTTGCCCATTTATGTTAACATTTGTTTCCCAGGCCCTGTGTTTCGCGTTCCCCTTCCCCGCTCCTCTTCCTGGTGTATGAGCCCTCTCTGATTGGCTATTCTGTCCCCCAAAGTCGAGTCTAGTGACTCGTTGCCCCAGCTTCCCACTGATTTCCCATCCACGCTTCAGGTAAGGCCCTCAGGGTCCCGCCACCCCATCTATGCCCATTTTGTTAAAAAAATGTCCCCCAGCCCTCGTGTGCCGCGTTCCCCTTCCCTTATCCCCTTCCTGGTGTAGGAGCCCACCCCGCCCACTCTGATTGGCTATTCTGTCCCCCACAGTCGAGTCTAGTGACTCGCTGCCCCAGCTTTCCCCTCATTTCCCATCCACGCTTCAGGTAAGGCCCTCAGGGTCCCGCAACCCCATCTTTGCCCATTTTTGTTAAAATGTGTTCGCCCAGGCCCTGTGTGTCGGGTTCCCCTTCCCCGCTCCCCTTCCTGGTGTATGAGCCCGCCCCCCGCTCTGATTGGCTATTCTGTCCCCCACAGTCGAGTGTAGCGGCTCACTGCCCCAGCTTCCCCCTCATTTCCCATCCATACTTCAGGTAAGGCCCTCAGGGTCCCGCAACCCCATTTCTGCTCATTTTTGTTAAAATGTGTTCCCCCAGGCCCGTGTGTCACGCTCCCCTTCCCCGCTCCCCTTCCTGGTGTATGAGCCCGCCCCCTTCTCTGAATGGCTATCTTTCCTGGTCATAACTGCCCCTTCCTAGACAGCCCGCTGCCCAGCAGCCCCTGGGGCTAAGGACCCAGAGGCAAAGGGCGGCTCCTACAGTGGCGGCTCCAAGATGTGTCTGCAGGTATACGCAGGGGAAGCCAGTGAAGCCAGCGACCAGCCATCAACCAGCAGCAACCAAAAAAGTAAGTGTGCCATGGGTGGGGGGAAGAGCACTTACTCTGCCTCAGAAAACCCTGCCGCTCAACACTACCTTGCTGCAGAACTATAAATGTCACCAATGCCGCACTTAGTTAGAACTGTGAATATTAGCCTGAATAGTAGCATGTCCCTAACTTAGGCAGAATTGTGATTGGTGCACCACAATGGTAGAATGGTGAATAATAGCATGTAACCCACTTAAACGGCAGCATGCACTTTCGACTGCATCAATTCTAGATAGGATTATGAATGTTAGCAATACCACACTTGGTTAGAACTATGAACATTAGCCTATACCAGACCCAGACAGAAATGTGAAATGCTAGCAATACCACACTCGGTTAGAATTAGGAACACTAGCTTGCGTCGCATCTAGATAGGATTGTGAATGTTAGCAATGTTGCACTTGGTTAGAATTGTGAAGATAGCCCTGTGCGTGACCCAAACAGGATTGTAAATGTCAGCAATACCGCAATTAGAGATGTGAAGATTAGCCTACGCCAGGCCGAGACCGGACTGTGAATGTTAGCAATTAAAAAGTTTCACTGTGTCGAATTCTGCATCTGGATGGTGTGTCCAAACAACATTGAGCGGGCCCTGAAGTTTTGCAGTGCTGAGTTAGGCATCTAGATATAGTGGTCGGACGATATTGAGTGCACCCTGGATGTTTACCTGTGCTGAACTCTGCATCTGGATGTTGTGGTCGGGCGATATTGAGTGCGCCCTGGATGTTTTACTGTGCTGAACTCTGCATCTGGATGTTGTGGTCGGGCGATATTGGGTGCGCCCAGGATGTTTTACTGTGTTGAAATCTGCATCCGGATGTTATGGTCAAGTGATGTTCAGTGCACCCTGGAAGTTTCACTGTGTTGAATTCTACATCTAGATAGTGTGTCCAAACAACATTGAACGTGCCCTAAAAGTTTTACTGTGCTGAATTCTGCATCTAGATATTGTGGTCAGGCGATATTGAGTGGACCCTGGCCTTTTCACTGTGTTGAGCTCCGCATCTAGATGGTGTATCCAAGCAACATAGTGCGTACCCTGGAAGTTTCGCTGTGTTGAATTCTGCATCTGGATGGTCTGTCCAAACAACGTTGAGTGTGCCCAAACATTTTCACAGTGTTTAGCTCTACATCTAGATAGTGTGGCCAAACAACGTTCAGTGTGCCCTAGAAGTTTTACTGCGCTGTATTCTGCATCTAGATAGTGTGTCCAAACAACATTGAGTGTTCCCAAAAATGTTCACTGTGTTTAATTCTACATCTGAATAATGTGGCCAGACGACATTGAGTGTGCCCTGGAAGTCTTACTGTGCTGTATTCTGCATATAGTGTGTCCAAACAACATTGAGTGTACCCAAACATTTTCACTGTGTTTAACTCTACATCTAAATAGTGTTGCCAGACGACATTGAGCGGGCCCTGAAGTTTTGCTGTGCTGAGTTATGCATCTAGATATTGTGGTCAGACAATATTGAGTGCACCCTTGATGTTTAACTGTGCTGAACTCTGCATCTGGATGTTGTGGTTGGGTGATATTGAGTGCGCCCTGGATGTTTTACCGTGCTGAACTCTGCATCTAGATGTTGTGGTCGGGCGATATTGGGTGCGTCAGGATGTTTTACCGTGTTGAACTCTGCATCCGGATGTTATGGTCAGTCGATGTTGAGTGCACCTTGGAAGTTTCACTGTGTTGAATTCTACATCGAGATAGTGTGTCCAAACAACATTGAACGTGCCCTAAAAGTTTTACTGTGCTGAATTCTGCATCTAGATATTGTGTTCAGGCGATATTGAGTGTACCCTGGCATTTTCACTGTGTTGAGCTCTGCATCTAGATGGTTTATCCAAGCAACACTGAGCGTACGCTGGAAAATTCGCTGTGTTGAATTTTGCATCTGGATGGTCTGTCCAAACAACGTTGAGTGTGCCCAAACATTTTCACAGTGTTTAACTCTACATCTAGATAATGTGGCCAAACAATGTTGAGTGTGCCCTAGAAGGTTTACTGTGCTGTATTCTGCATCTAGATAGTGTGTCCAAACAACATTGAGTGTAACCAAACATTTACACTGTGTTTAACTCTGCATCTAAATAGTGGGTCCAAACAACATTGAGTGTACCCAAAAATGTTTAACTGTATGGAATTCTGCATCTAGACATTATGCTCAGGCGATGTATCCCCTACATATGCTATCTATCTGTATCCCCATATATATCTGTCGCTATATATCTGTATGTCGCTATGTATGTCCCCACCGTCCTGCCCACATGCCTGGTCTCAGGTGTTTTTACTGATAACCACCATATCACACCACCACGCTTACTCTCTACTATACACCATCATTCAACTAGAACACAGCTATACCCCTGATAATTTGGCCTAGCTGTTCACATACGAATATGACCGCATGACCCTAATAAAACGCAGCTAGCTGAACTCATTCCGGCCTGTTGTCCACCAGACTAAACACATCCAACTGATATCCTCAGCACCACACCTATCGCTAGGAATCAGCTATCATCCAACAACTACACCAGCTGCACACATATCCGGTGCACCCACGCACCATACAACACTCTCTCTCTCTACTGAACAGTACTACAGTTCCCAAGAGTGTTCAACCGACCAGCGCGTTGAGGTCATACCAATGACATACAAGGCGCTATATAAATGCCAACTAACATAACATAACAATATCCCCTAAGGTGAAAAATGACGGATTCAAAACTGATTCTATTTCCTTGTCAAAACCTTTAGGATTCTTCCTAATGTCTGGAATAGACTGCTTAATAGTATTCACTTCCTGCCTTGAAAACGGAACGTGAACAAACTGTAAGATGTAGTGCACTTGAATAGTGGAAGCAGGTATCTGCCCTACAGCTAGAATCTCTACTTTCGTTCGGGACCAATGTCAGAGGTACCTCTCTCATAGGCAATTGTACAGTAGGAAGTTCTGAAAGTTTGCTAAGCAAAAGAGCTAGATCGAGTGACAAAGAAGATAAAGCAGTGTCGGTTGAAAATGCCCTTTTATAAATCACCATCATGTCCGCAGGACAACACAAGTTTCTCTTCATGTATTTATCTTGTAAATACTCAACCATCACTTGTAACACCTTCCACTGCATAGCCGGTGTATACTGACTAAACGTATCATGCACTTCAATAGGAGAAATGGAAACATCTGAAATCCATCTAAGCGCGTCTCTCATGCAAATACGCATTTCTTCATTTATGGGTTTCAACTAAGGCAAAAATTGTTTCTGCACGTACGATGTGTGTTGCTTATCCTTGTCCAATTCATCTTTATGTAAACGATCAAGTTCCCTCTTATAAATAAACAATTTCGTGACATGCTTGTATACTTTCGTTGCAGTTTCTCTTGAACGAGACAAAAAATACAAATCCCGCAATTCTTATGAAATCACTGAACCAGTCAAATCACCCCATACTTCAGCAAGATATACCCCCATTTGTTCTATCAATACCTTCTGTTCTGGAATACCCCCATGGTCTGACATTGCACTTACAGCTGCCGTTTCGTGACCCCCCCTCCACATACGTCTCAGCCCATTCACGCAATTCCCTTTTCCTCTCTGCAGATATTGTACTACGTGTCACTATTCTCGAATCAGTGTCAATCACGCCATGCACTGGAAGTGGAGTGGAAGTGGAAGTAGCCGGCAATGAAAGCAAAAACAAATCATGCACACTCGACTGTGGAGGAAATACTGTTATCGATGCAGATGATACAACTGGTATAGCAGCAGCTGCTACAATCGGAATGGGTACAGATGCAGGAGGAGATACATAAGGAGGTGGTGAAGTTGAATCAGTTCTTGAATCGGACCTCCGCTCATTCAGTAGCTTATTCAACAACTCATCTGATGCATGCAAATCTTGTGATGGGTATATTTTCTGCACATTTAATTGAAAGGCCCTATCCATGCTTCTAATGGCCTGGTCATGTACTAAGGCCTTCTCTGCATTTGTCATGTGTCTACGTGAATGCTTCTCTCTACTTTTAAGTCGCTCATTCGCTACCTTCTTCCAATCTCTAATAGCGTCAAATGCAGCTGGTCTAGCTTTCTTACGCAATAATAGGGATTCCAAATATTCTATTATGGCCACCTCAAAACTACCCAATACTGACCACTGAAGGTCTGGGGCATGTCTGATTTGTCGATGTCAAATATCATTAAATACAGTAGCGCTTAAGCCGTAGCCTACGTAAATGTCATATGCCGCCGACCGCTCGGGTGGCGTGGGTTGACTATGTTTCAAATTACTAGATTGTCTTCCTCAGCAACAAAACATTGCAAAACAGGATGACAACTTACCAGGCATATTAAAATCACAGACTTACCTGGCCAAAATATTTACGCGTAAATACTGTTACCAATCAAATCATCAGGACCTTTCCTGTTTGAAACAAACTCGCCTGATTTCCAATCAATCAAGTCCAATTGACAATCGTCGTGGCTGGCGATTCCTCCAAACTAAAACAAGCCTTCATTTCGGAACCCTCACTGTGCTTCAATCAGCCAGAGATCAGGCGTAGCAGTCACAAAACGGTACGGTAAAGCATTGTTTCCTTTCTTATATACGGGTAGAATCAGGCTATTACACACACTCCCAGAAATCTCTCCAATCACACCCTGGTGTATAAAATCCGAAACTATACTCTTCAAAGTACGCTCACCTTCTACTGATATTTTGTACTGTGGAATACGTGGCAGTGGAATACCGGATTTCAAAATTATCCGTACTGGTTCAACGTTAAGGATACCAACATCATTATCACTCACCGCCCATAAGTGTGTGGGTACCCTACTGAACTCACTCGAGCAAACACATAGATATTAATTGTGAAGTGGAATTTTGTTGGGGAGAAATCGGCAAATACACTCCATCTGGGGAACAATAAATCACAGCATTCAGTTTCTTCAACAAATTAAATCTCAATAAGTTTTCGCCGCAATTCGTTGTCAACAGATACGGACATGGATCAGTAAATGGCCCTATCGCAATCGGGACCGGCCGAGAGACCTTACTAAACACTGGTGTACCAGAGAACCCTACGGAAACATTACTCTGCCCTGACAGTGGAATATCTGGAAACCGCAGATGGTCAATGGAACACTTCTGTGCTCCAGTATCTACTAAAAAGATATGCTCCCTATTCCCCACCTTCATCTCAATGTAGGGCCCCTTTTGATCAACGGGAATAGGTATTGGTTCCAGAACCTGCTTTGGGCTGTCCTAGCGAAACAATACATCGTCAGATGTAAAATCTTCAGTGAAATAGGCGTGCGTAGGATTATCAAAGACATACCCGCTATTTGCGTTCTGTTGCTGTCTTCCCTGGCTGTTCACATTCATATCTTGTGGTTGAATCTGCTGATTCTGCGCAAATTGGTATCTAGCAGGACCCATAAAGGCTGGACGACCCCTCGATTGCCTCCCCATCGTACCATATGTACCATTCGTTCGCTGTTGGAGAGACGGACACTGTGCCCTCCAATGACCTTCCTGTCTACAATAAGCACACTGGTTCATGTGTACAGGACCCATTTGTGCTCCCATTTGCGGCACAAACTGACCCCTCAGTTGCGTGTTCCCACCCCTCTATCCTCTTGCTATCTGCTGCAAAAGATCTCTAGTCTTTAAATCACCATTCTTCTTTTCCATCTTCTCCTTCTCTGTATTCAACCTGTTCTGATAATACTGTGCCATATGTAGTACTTTGGACTGCGATTTTGCTTGCCATGCACTCTCAGATGTCATGATCTGAGTCTGAATGTCAGGCAACAATCCTCTTACAAATTTGTCAACGAATAATCTTTTCCCTGGCTCTGTACTCAGATCTTGTCCACTAAAATCCAAAAATGCTTGTTCAAACCTGATGAAAAACTCAGTTGCACCCTACCTCTTTACTTGCATGCATGCCGTCAGTTTGTCCCAAATAATCCTTTTCTTAGGCACCAGAGTCTTTAGTTTGGTCACTATATGATTCAGCAACATCAATATAGCCTGAGGCAGTTTCTCACCTGCTTTCCTAGCCCCATCAGCTTGTGCTAAGGCATCCCAGGTATCGCCCATCCGTGCTTGATCGTCCACAGTCCTAATCTACTTTCATAAGTCTGCAGACAGGATCACAGGAAACAATAGGCCATTGTTGCCCATTTTTGTTAAAATTTGTTCCCCAGGTCCCGTGTTTCGCGTTCCCCTTCCCAGCTCCCCTTCCTGGTGCATAAGTCTGCCCCCCGCTCTGATTGGCTATTCTGTCCCCCACAGTCGAATCTAGCGACTCGCTGCCCCAGCTTCCCCCTCATTTCCCATCCACGCTTCAGATAAGGCCCTCAGGGTCCTGCGACCCCATCTTTGCCCATTTATGTTAACATTTGTTTCCCAGGCCCTGTGTTTCGCGTTCCCCTTCCCCGCTCCTCTTCCTGGTGTATGAGCCCTCTCTGATTGGCTATTCTGTCCCCCAAAGTCGAGTCTAGTGACTCGTTGCCCCAGCTTCCCACTGATTTCCCATCCACGCTTCAGGTAAGGCCCTCAGGGTCCCGCCACCCCATCTATGCCCATTTTGTTAAAAAAATGTCCCCCAGCCCTCGTGTGCCGCGTTCCCCTTCCCTTATCCCCTTCCTGGTGTAGGAGCCCACCCCGCCCACTCTGATTGGCTATTCTGTCCCCCACAGTCGAGTCTAGTGACTCGCTGCCCCAGCTTTCCCCTCATTTCCCATCCACGCTTCAGGTAAGGCCCTCAGGGTCCCGCAACCCCATCTTTGCCCATTTTTGTTAAAATGTGTTCGCCCAGGCCCTGTGTGTCGGGTTCCCCTTCCCCGCTCCCCTTCCTGGTGTATGAGCCCGCCCCCCGCTCTGATTGGCTATTCTGTCCCCCACAGTCGAGTGTAGCGGCTCACTGCCCCAGCTTCCCCCTCATTTCCCATCCATACTTCAGGTAAGGCCCTCAGGGTCCCGCAACCCCATTTCTGCTCATTTTTGTTAAAATGTGTTCCCCCAGGCCCGTGTGTCACGCTCCCCTTCCCCGCTCCCCTTCCTGGTGTATGAGCCCGCCCCCTTCTCTGAATGGCTATCTTTCCTGGTCATAACTGCCCCTTCCTAGACAGCCCGCTGCCCAGCAGCCCCTGGGGCTAAGGACCCAGAGGCAAAGGGCGGCTCCTACAGTGGCGGCTCCAAGATGTGTCTGCAGGTATACGCAGGGGAAGCCAGTGAAGCCAGCGACCAGCCATCAACCAGCAGCAACCAAAAAAGTAAGTGTGCCATGGGTGGGGGGAAGAGCACTTACTCTGCCTCAGAAAACCCTGCCGCTCAACACTACCTTGCTGCAGAACTATAAATGTCACCAATGCCGCACTTAGTTAGAACTGTGAATATTAGCCTGAATAGTAGCATGTCCCTAACTTAGGCAGAATTGTGATTGGTGCACCACAATGGTAGAATGGTGAATAATAGCATGTAACCCACTTAAACGGCAGCATGCACTTTCGACTGCATCAATTCTAGATAGGATTATGAATGTTAGCAATACCACACTTGGTTAGAACTATGAACATTAGCCTATACCAGACCCAGACAGAAATGTGAAATGCTAGCAATACCACACTCGGTTAGAATTAGGAACACTAGCTTGCGTCGCATCTAGATAGGATTGTGAATGTTAGCAATGTTGCACTTGGTTAGAATTGTGAAGATAGCCCTGTGCGTGACCCAAACAGGATTGTAAATGTCAGCAATACCGCAATTAGAGATGTGAAGATTAGCCTACGCCAGGCCGAGACCGGACTGTGAATGTTAGCAATTAAAAAGTTTCACTGTGTCGAATTCTGCATCTGGATGGTGTGTCCAAACAACATTGAGCGGGCCCTGAAGTTTTGCAGTGCTGAGTTAGGCATCTAGATATAGTGGTCGGACGATATTGAGTGCACCCTGGATGTTTACCTGTGCTGAACTCTGCATCTGGATGTTGTGGTCGGGCGATATTGAGTGCGCCCTGGATGTTTTACTGTGCTGAACTCTGCATCTGGATGTTGTGGTCGGGCGATATTGGGTGCGCCCAGGATGTTTTACTGTGTTGAAATCTGCATCCGGATGTTATGGTCAAGTGATGTTCAGTGCACCCTGGAAGTTTCACTGTGTTGAATTCTACATCTAGATAGTGTGTCCAAACAACATTGAACGTGCCCTAAAAGTTTTACTGTGCTGAATTCTGCATCTAGATATTGTGGTCAGGCGATATTGAGTGGACCCTGGCCTTTTCACTGTGTTGAGCTCCGCATCTAGATGGTGTATCCAAGCAACATAGTGCGTACCCTGGAAGTTTCGCTGTGTTGAATTCTGCATCTGGATGGTCTGTCCAAACAACGTTGAGTGTGCCCAAACATTTTCACAGTGTTTAGCTCTACATCTAGATAGTGTGGCCAAACAACGTTCAGTGTGCCCTAGAAGTTTTACTGCGCTGTATTCTGCATCTAGATAGTGTGTCCAAACAACATTGAGTGTTCCCAAAAATGTTCACTGTGTTTAATTCTACATCTGAATAATGTGGCCAGACGACATTGAGTGTGCCCTGGAAGTCTTACTGTGCTGTATTCTGCATATAGTGTGTCCAAACAACATTGAGTGTACCCAAACATTTTCACTGTGTTTAACTCTACATCTAAATAGTGTTGCCAGACGACATTGAGCGGGCCCTGAAGTTTTGCTGTGCTGAGTTATGCATCTAGATATTGTGGTCAGACAATATTGAGTGCACCCTTGATGTTTAACTGTGCTGAACTCTGCATCTGGATGTTGTGGTTGGGTGATATTGAGTGCGCCCTGGATGTTTTACCGTGCTGAACTCTGCATCTAGATGTTGTGGTCGGGCGATATTGGGTGCGTCAGGATGTTTTACCGTGTTGAACTCTGCATCCGGATGTTATGGTCAGTCGATGTTGAGTGCACCTTGGAAGTTTCACTGTGTTGAATTCTACATCGAGATAGTGTGTCCAAACAACATTGAACGTGCCCTAAAAGTTTTACTGTGCTGAATTCTGCATCTAGATATTGTGTTCAGGCGATATTGAGTGTACCCTGGCATTTTCACTGTGTTGAGCTCTGCATCTAGATGGTTTATCCAAGCAACACTGAGCGTACGCTGGAAAATTCGCTGTGTTGAATTTTGCATCTGGATGGTCTGTCCAAACAACGTTGAGTGTGCCCAAACATTTTCACAGTGTTTAACTCTACATCTAGATAATGTGGCCAAACAATGTTGAGTGTGCCCTAGAAGGTTTACTGTGCTGTATTCTGCATCTAGATAGTGTGTCCAAACAACATTGAGTGTAACCAAACATTTACACTGTGTTTAACTCTGCATCTAAATAGTGGGTCCAAACAACATTGAGTGTACCCAAAAATGTTTAACTGTATGGAATTCTGCATCTAGACATTATGCTCAGGCGATGTATCCCCTACATATGCTATCTATCTGTATCCCCATATATATCTGTCGCTATATATCTGTATGTCGCTATGTATGTCCCCACCGTCCTGCCCACATGCCTGGTCTCAGGTGTTTTTACTGATAACCACCATATCACACCACCACGCTTACTCTCTACTATACACCATCATTCAACTAGAACACAGCTATACCCCTGATAATTTGGCCTAGCTGTTCACATACGAATATGACCGCATGACCCTAATAAAACGCAGCTAGCTGAACTCATTCCGGCCTGTTGTCCACCAGACTAAACACATCCAACTGATATCCTCAGCACCACACCTATCGCTAGGAATCAGCTATCATCCAACAACTACACCAGCTGCACACATATCCGGTGCACCCACGCACCATACAACACTCTCTCTCTCTACTGAACAGTACTACAGTTCCCAAGAGTGTTCAACCGACCAGCGCGTTGAGGTCATACCAATGACATACAAGGCGCTATATAAATGCCAACTAACATAACATAACAATATCCCCTAAGGTGAAAAATGACGGATTCAAAACTGATTCTATTTCCTTGTCAAAACCTTTAGGATTCTTCCTAATGTCTGGAATAGACTGCTTAATAGTATTCACTTCCTGCCTTGAAAACGGAACGTGAACAAACTGTAAGATGTAGTGCACTTGAATAGTGGAAGCAGGTATCTGCCCTACAGCTAGAATCTCTACTTTCGTTCGGGACCAATGTCAGAGGTACCTCTCTCATAGGCAATTGTACAGTAGGAAGTTCTGAAAGTTTGCTAAGCAAAAGAGCTAGATCGAGTGACAAAGAAGATAAAGCAGTGTCGGTTGAAAATGCCCTTTTATAAATCACCATCATGTCCGCAGGACAACACAAGTTTCTCTTCATGTATTTATCTTGTAAATACTCAACCATCACTTGTAACACCTTCCACTGCATAGCCGGTGTATACTGACTAAACGTATCATGCACTTCAATAGGAGAAATGGAAACATCTGAAATCCATCTAAGCGCGTCTCTCATGCAAATACGCATTTCTTCATTTATGGGTTTCAACTAAGGCAAAAATTGTTTCTGCACGTACGATGTGTGTTGCTTATCCTTGTCCAATTCATCTTTATGTAAACGATCAAGTTCCCTCTTATAAATAAACAATTTCGTGACATGCTTGTATACTTTCGTTGCAGTTTCTCTTGAACGAGACAAAAAATACAAATCCCGCAATTCTTATGAAATCACTGAACCAGTCAAATCACCCCATACTTCAGCAAGATATACCCCCATTTGTTCTATCAATACCTTCTGTTCTGGAATACCCCCATGGTCTGACATTGCACTTACAGCTGCCGTTTCGTGACCCCCCCTCCACATACGTCTCAGCCCATTCACGCAATTCCCTTTTCCTCTCTGCAGATATTGTACTACGTGTCACTATTCTCGAATCAGTGTCAATCACGCCATGCACTGGAAGTGGAGTGGAAGTGGAAGTAGCCGGCAATGAAAGCAAAAACAAATCATGCACACTCGACTGTGGAGGAAATACTGTTATCGATGCAGATGATACAACTGGTATAGCAGCAGCTGCTACAATCGGAATGGGTACAGATGCAGGAGGAGATACATAAGGAGGTGGTGAAGTTGAATCAGTTCTTGAATCGGACCTCCGCTCATTCAGTAGCTTATTCAACAACTCATCTGATGCATGCAAATCTTGTGATGGGTATATTTTCTGCACATTTAATTGAAAGGCCCTATCCATGCTTCTAATGGCCTGGTCATGTACTAAGGCCTTCTCTGCATTTGTCATGTGTCTACGTGAATGCTTCTCTCTACTTTTAAGTCGCTCATTCGCTACCTTCTTCCAATCTCTTATAGCGTCAAATGCAGCTGGTCTAGCTTTCTTACGCAATAATAGGGATTCCAAATATTCTATTATGGCCACCTCAAAACTACCCAATACTGACCACTGAAGGTCTGGGGCCTGTCTGATTTGTCGATGTCAAATATCATTAAATACAGTAGCGCTTAAGCCGTAGCCTACGTAAATGTCATATGCCGCCGACCGCTCGGGTGGCGTGGGTTGACTATGTTTCAAATTACTAGATTGTCTTCCTCAGCAACAAAACATTGCAAAACAGGATGACAACTTACCAGGCATATTAAAATCACAGACTTACCTGGCCAAAATATTTACGCGTAAATACTGTTACCAATCAAATCATCAGGACCTTTCCTGTTTGAAACAAACTCGCCTGATTTCCAATCAATCAAGTCCAATTGACAATCGTCGTGGCTGGCGATTCCTCCAAACTAAAACAAGCCTCGATTTCGGAACCCTCACTGCGCTTCAATCAGCCAGAGATCAGGCGTAGCAGTCTGCGAGGAAACACGCCTCTTGTGCAGGGGCCCCTTTTACTCACTGATCTCGATCCAACAGCCTCGTCTTCACCCAACAACGAATGGACATCAACGGGAGGGTCCATATTCGGGCGCCCTCTGAAAGACCACAAAATGAGGCTTACTACACAGAAATGGATATAACCAGTCACAAGGTCAAAGAAAAACGTTGTTTACAGTCATATGACTAGGTCTCAGCACCCCACGATGAATGCGTACAAACACTGTGGCAGGAGAGAGCCCTGAGTCACCAGAAACCGGTTCATATATACATATAGGAATAACATACAATACACCTGTCCAGGCCCCTCATGTGATGGGGACCAAAGGGTTCATGACCTTCCACGTAGATGTTATTACCAAGACAACATACTTGCATTTTCTCCCGTCCTCCTTCAGACAATTTACTGTCTGGGAGCAGGGCAAAGCAATACGTGGGGACATATCATGCTCTCTGGTACAAGGTAAAATTCTCTGTGTAACTCATCTATGTTGCCCCTAGAGCCTAAGGTCAGCCTGCTCTAAAGCTTGGGAATAGACTTCTTCTAAAGAAGCATGTTACAGATGCACATTATTACAATTAATGGTTTAGTAGAGAAAACATGGTCGAGACAGGAGGGGACCTAATGTATAGATTAGCTATGCTTCTGCAAGGACTTCAAGGTTCTACAGTGTAGAAAAAACAACACACTCAGCAGAATGTGCATTCCTGTCTCGTAAGTGTCAGAAAGTTCATGCCGCGGTCTTCTACTGCGTTCAGAGCATAAATGCAGAATGAGCAGGGAACTGAACATTGCATCCAAGATGGCGAATAAAACAAAATGGCAACGTGACCATCATTATTGCAGCAACAGAATTGTGGTATGATGCAAATGTGCTTAGGCCAATATGCATACCTTATAGGACACTAAACTGAATATATTTTCATAGTGGGATAGGCAGCCGCATTTGAGGTTGATGTGGCTGCCTGAACAACTAGACTTTCTGGAGATGGATGTCTTGACAGAAATCCTAGATTCATAGCCGACGGCCTGTACTTCTTAGTCAAGTCCTTATTTACTGCTAGATTAGTATCAGGCTTTTCCCAGTTTTCGAAGACTCTGTTGCTCAGTGTTGTATGGAACGCTAGATTAGGATCCTTTGGAGGGCCCTTATCAAGGATGTCCATAAAATGATCCTTCTCATATTCTGCAACAGGCCTGCTCCAGCCTAAATACTCTGTCACCTTGACCATGACTGACTTTTATGAGGCATCAGCATGCCCAGTCACATCTGGCGTGGTAAACTCCACTGCTGGAGAAGTATTAATTCATTCATTCATTTTGTCATTTGTATAGCACCTTTCACCATAATTATGGTCCCAGCACGCTGTTGGTTGCACGCCCTCGGAGAGTCCAATATTTGGAAGAATTGGGAGGTGCTATTATGCGTTTGCATTTCAGCCAATTAAAGTTATGTGATGGTGGTCAAGACCGTGCTAGTCACCCATGTCTGAATGCCTTGTGGATGGGCGCAGCAGAGTTATACCATGAACTAAAGGGGAGGGTTGTGTTTAAGGAGTTGGAGAGTTTTGTGGGAAGTCACACTGAGTTTTTGTAGTTAAAAGTAGCTTCACTCTTATGGTAGAGGTGTTGTACAATAGTGTTTGTGTTTATGTGAGTGCAGGTTGTGTGAAATGAGCCTGTGTCTTCCACTGAGTTGCGAAGGTGCGGTGTGCTCCTAGTGCAAACAAGGTCCCCATTTCATGATTACATGAGGCGGCAGGGCCCACCCTCGTATGCTTTAGAGTCACATGCAGTGCCAACGATGAGGGAAAGAACTGAAGTCCCTGAAAGTCCAAGTATGGAAAATCGAGTCTTATTCGCAAGGTACAATTTGAGTGTGAAGCATTGCTCAACCTCCAAGCCCATATGAGTGGAATACCCAGCCCACTTTCAGGTGCAAGTTACTGGAATGCCTTCATGATTCCTCCATTAGTGGTTGGCGGCCCACAAGAAGGGTTTGTGGTAGCTGAACAAAGCGGAGGAAAGGAGAGAAGAGGCTAGTAGCTGACAGAGGGACAGGAGGGGGAGTATGCCGTGGGATTTACTGCTGGATAAAGCTTGTTTGCAAGTTTTGGGGAGTGGGCACAGGGAAGGGGGGGAATTAGGAAGTGGGAGGGACAAACAGGTCTTGAGGGCTTTCCTAAATGCCAGATAATCCTCTATGCGGTGGAGAGTGAGGGGGATGGAGTTCCAGAAAGTGGGTGCGAGGACGGAGAAACAGGCACCTCCTAATCTGGAGAACTTGAAAGAGGGGACTACCAGGAGGTGTGCAGGGCCAAATCTAAGGATTCTAGTGGGGCGATAGTGTGTGAACTTGTTTTGGAGGAATTCAGGGCCTTTCTTGTGGATGGCACAGTGGGTAATGAACATGGCTTTGAAAGAGGCACGTCAGCTGATGGGCAGCCAGTGAAGTGTCCTGAGTGCAGGGGAAATGTGTTCTCTGGGGGATAATGCGAAGAGCAGTCGTCCTGCAGAGTTTTGGATCTGTTGGAGATTTCTGAGTTGATACGTAGGCATGCCTAGGTAGAGGGAGATACAGTAGTCTAGGCACGAGAGGATGATGGCCATGATTGGGGAGACTCTATAGGGGTAGGAGAGATAGGCAAACATCTGCTTAAGGAGGTGACAGCTGCATGATTTGGAGAGTGCATTGATGTGATGGGAGAGGGTCAGGTCCGAGCTGAAAGTGCAGCCTAGATTTTTGACTATGGGGGATGCAGAGGGCACATGTGGTAATGAAGGCGGCCATGGGATTGGTTGGGGAAGGAGAGCTGTTTTGCCGCAGATTTGTATTTCAGGTTTTCCAGGGTTGAGGAGCAGGTGGTTGTTCGTCATCCAGTGTTCAATGTCTGAGAGAAAGGATTCCAGGTATGGGTGGGCTGAGGAGGGGGAGTTGGGAATCGTGAGCATGATCTGAATATCGTCAGCATAGTTGTAACAGGTGAGATTGTGAGAACAGATGAGCGTGAGGAGGGGCGAAAGGTAGAGGTTGAAGAGGAGGGGCGAGGAGGCATGATCTGATGGACTCGGTGGGGGTTAGACGAGAAGAGATGGAGCAAGACAATTTGGGAGTGGTCGGAGATCCATCTGAGGGCGGATTCCCTTATGCCTAGTTCAAAGAGTCTGTTCGTGAGGATGGAGAGGTTGATTGTGTCGAAGGCTGCTGAGAGCTCAATGAGGATGAGGTCAGCACAGCCCTCAGCGTCTGCTTTTCTTTTCAGGTCATCCCAGATAGAGACCAGGGAGGACTCAGTTCCATGGAGGGGTCTGAAGCCAGACTGAGCAGGGTCAAGAAGGCCGTTCGATCTAGTAGTTTGGTTATGAAGCGATAGTTGGAAATTAGGCGGTAATTTGAGGGGAGGAGGGGGGTCGAGAGAGGGCTTTTTTTAGTAGAGGTTTGATGTGAGAGGTTTTGTATGTTATGCTGGTGGGAAGATTCCAGCTGTTAGTGAGTGGTTTATTTTAGATATGGTGAGGGTGCCTGCACAGGTGAAGGAGAGAATGTTTTTTGAGGAGTGGCAGGGGTTTCCCGGGGAATCAATTGGGCGGCTATTGGAGAAATTCCTTGAGAACTCAGGATGGGAGATTGCAGAGAAGTCCTGAAGAGGGCGTGGGTTGCAGCGGCGGACGGGGGGGCGTTCGGTGATGGACAACAGAGGGTGATAGTTTAGCGTGGATAGCGATGTTCGTGTCAGTTTCTATGTTGAAGTCATTTTAAAAAAGGGTGTCGCACAGTGCCTGGGAGACGGGGGTCAGAGGAAGAGCAGAGGGGGTCTTAAATTCAGAGATAACCTTGTGGTGTTCTTTGCATGGGTTGTTAGCATTGGCGATGCAGGAGGTATAGAAGGCATCTAATATTGAATCTGTAAGCTCTCTTCTGTCTAGCAAGAGTAGCTTCATTTTGGGATGGAAGGGTTGGTCCGCCAAAATGTCATTCCAGGCAATGGTTGAGGGATTTGAGGCGAGGGCTGAACCACCTGGGGGAAGGATCTGTGTGGTAGGAAGGGGGTTTTGTGGGGTATAAGGGGACAGAGCATCAGAAAGCCATTGGTCGAAGAGGACTGGGGAGGGGATCCTCCGTGGAGGGGGAGATTGGGAAGGGAGGAGAGTAGGGATGAAGATATATCCGGGCAGATGGTTTCCTTGTTACAGAGCGGTATCCTGGGGAGGCAGCAAGGGGGAGGTGGGGTGGAGGGGAGGGATGGGGGCACGGGAGTCAGGGCTAAGAAGAGGTTAGCAGAGCGATCAGTCCAGAAGAGGGTGTGGGTGAGAGAGGATGAGATCAGGTTGGACGAGCTGAACACTGCATGTAAGGTGTGACCTGCAATGTGGGTGGGGCCTGATATAAATTGGGTCAAATCCAGGGCTTCCAGGTTGTCATGGAGACGACGGGTCATGGGGTTGGAGGGGCTGTCGAACCATATGTTTAGATCATCAAGAACAGTGAAAGTGCAATGAGAGATCAAGATGGCTGATGCAGAGTCACTCAGAGAGTCTGCAAAGGTTCTGTTATAGCCTGGGGGTCTGTAAAGGAGGAGGAAGCTGAAGGAGAAAGGAGAGGATTGAAATTTGACTAGCAGGGATTTGCAGTCACCG
This sequence comes from Ambystoma mexicanum, assembly GCF_040938575.1. NCBI lineage: Eukaryota > Metazoa > Chordata > Amphibia > Caudata > Ambystomatidae > Ambystoma > Ambystoma mexicanum. Next base: position 264,511,081 of record NC_090921.1, read on the forward strand.
CAGGTTATTTCGCAACGTGTAAGGGTGTGAGGTGAGTTTTGCGGAAGATATGATAGGTTATTTATAACGTGCTTAATACCTAGGGGTTTCTAAGCACGGACCCGGGGATCGAACCATCCGTGTCCTTTTGCTTCCAACAGTGAGCACGTTGGCCCTGAGCTATCCTCCCGAGACCAAGATGGCTATTCCACCTGCTCTCTTGGCCCTGTTGCGGGGGATTAGGGAGTAGCCTAGGGGGACGGCCTTGTGTGCAGAGGAGAGGAAGTCATCAGAGAACCAGGTTTCGGTGATGAAAAGGATGTCTGGGTTTTCATCAGAGATAAGGTCAAAAATCACGTGTCCATTTGTCGTGCCTGATCTGGTGTTGATGAGGATGCAAGAGAGGGGATGAGGGAGGCAATGTCCTGAGGGGGGATTGGATGGGCTTAAGGAGGGTATGCTGTGGGTAGGGATGGGGAGGGTATGGATGGGGTAAGATGAAGGAGAGGGTGAAAAAGGGGAGAAGATGAGAGGATGGACAGGATTGGGCATGGCGTGGAGTGATGAGCAAAGGGGTCCCATGGCGGTTGGGGGGAGTGTGGCGAGTGGCGGCTCTGTGATTAGAAGGTCTTCTGTGCCTGAGCCGATGGAAAGGTGCCAAAGGTGTGCGGGTGAGGGTGGGGGTCTGCAGAGTCCGGAGTATTGGCCAAGGCTGTGCGGTCTGCGCTTAAAGAAGGGAAGGTTAAGTGGCTGGGAGGTGGGGATTGGGTCAGTAGAAGGGGAAGGATGGAGGGGGTGGACAGTGGAGGGTGAAAAGGGGGCAAGAGGGTTTATCAGGTGAGAGGGAGAGAAGATGGACAGGGTAGGGCAGTGGGGGAGGCTGTAGGGGTGTAGGAGAGAGGGAGGAAATGGGGTTGAGGGGGAAGATAGTGGATGGCGTTTGGGGGGATGCGGATGGAAGGTCTTCTGATCCGGGGCCAGTGGGACGGTGAAGGGGTGTGTGGGTGAGGTTGGGAGGGTCTGCTGAGAGGGGAGTTTTGGCCAAGGCTGTACAGGCTGCGCTCAGGAAAGTGAAAGTTAAGTGTCAGACAGGAGGGGTTTGGGAGGGGAAGGTAGGGAGGCGTGGGAGTACAAAGGAGGGTGAGTGAGAGGGGTGGGCAGGTGGAGTTACCAGGAAGGCTGAAGGAGTGGTTGGACAGGGTTGGGATGGTGCCGAGAGAAGGAGGTGTGGGAAGGGGGTTAAGGGAGGAGGAGGAGAGTGGCAGGGGTCTTTCAGTCAGAGAAGGGAGGGGACAATCTGAGGGTGTGAAGGTGGGGGGCACTGGAGGGAGAGAAGGTGGTTAAGGTGCATAGGTGGGCTTCTGGTTCCTGATGCTCCAGACGGCTCCTCTGTCCTTGGAATTGTTCTGCATGTTGGGGGACTAGGTTAGGAATGGTAAGGGTGACTAGATTCAGAAGGAGAGCAGGGCCTAAGATGTGTAGAAAGATAGAGTGAACACTTTCAGAAAAACACCTTATAGAAAATTGCTACCCAACACAATTAGGCTAACATGGTTACCTTAACAATATTAGTCTAGATGCAAATAGGGAAGGTTTACACACTAAGATTAAAGGCAAAATATAGCTACCTTACACCATTAGGCTGCATGCACAATGTGGCTAATTAATGTAGTTGGGCCAAAATGTAAGCTAGGGCTACCCTACACCAAGAGTCTATAGGTAAAATGGCTACCTCATACTGGCAGGCTAAATTCAGAATATTGCTGACTAATTCAATTGGGCTAAAAGCACAAAATGGCTATCTTACACAAATAGGCTAAATGCAGAATAAGGCTAACTTACTCAATTAGGCTAAATGCAGAATAAGGCTAACTCACACAATTAAGCTAAAATGCAGAAATAGGCTAATTTACGCAATTAGGCTAAATGCAGAATAAGGCTAATTTACGCAATTAGGCTAAATGCAGAATAAGGCTAACTTACACAATTAGGCTAAATGCAGAAATAGGCTTACTTACACAATTAGGCTAAATGCAGAATACGGCTAACTTACACAATTAGGCTAAATGCAGGAATAGGCTAACTTACACAATTATCTAAATGCATTTTATTATGTATTAAGAGCGCAGGGGTTTTACTGGAGTACAGTAATGTCTGCACTCCCCACCCACACCAAATGTAATTTATCCATTGCTGTATGTCTGCATCAGACGATCGAGGCAAACACGGAGGGGAGCTGCTTAGTATGGGAGCTGCTGTTTGCCTCTGGCCCTTATCTGATGGCTGCCCATGCAAGGCTACTCTAGGGCTGACGCAGAAGAACAAGTTACTTACCCCATGTAATGTTTTTCAATTGGATGTTCCTCCCACGTATTCCTCATCTTTTGATATATCCTTTCCAGCTTCAGAAAAACGTTTCCTCGACAGAGGGCGCTGTGCACTGGTCCCGTGGGCTCGATGTCCCTCGAGGGCCTCCGTCCGACGTCATCTCCAGTATATGTTGCATGCGCAGCTCCCGTTGGCTTCAGTTCTGTTCTAAAAGAGCAGAAAGTGTAAAAAGCACGTAAATTCTACAGTGGGGAAGGATGGGAGGGGTGATGAGGAATACGTGGGAGGACCATCCAATCGAAAGAACATTACATGGGGTAAATAATTTGTTCTGTGAATGGATTGTGTCCTCCCACGTATTCCTCATCTTTTGATAGACTCTCAAAACAGTATTGGTCATGGAGGCGGGAATAAGAATTTAGACCTGTCCTTATGAATTATCGTGGACAGAAAAAAGGACTGCCTTCCCAAATCCTCCTTCCTGAGTGGAAGTTGAATCCAGACAAAAGTATGGATGGACGACCAAGTGGCTGCCGCATAGATGTCCTTAATTGGTACCCCCCTCTCCAGAGCAGATGTTGCCATGCCCCTTGTAGAATTAGGCCTCAGACCATGGTTACTACCAAACCTAATTTATGACCTGTATAGCCAATAAATAATTTATCATTTTGATGAATTTTAGACATTCGTCAAATATAGAAACTGTGTGCACTTCTTGGGTCCGGTCTACGCACACTCTCCTTCTCCTTTCCGGGATGAGGGGGTGGGTAAAAAGTTGTTAAAACAATTTTCTGAGACAAATTGAAGTCAGAGACTCTTTGGCAGTAAAAATAACTTTCACTTTAAGAACCACCTTGTCCTTATAGAATCTAGTGAATGGATGTCTACAAGAAGGTGCCTGCAACTCAATGACCCTACGGGCTGATGTTATTGCCACTAGCAAAATGGTTTTTGTTATTAGCAATCTTAATAAACATTAATGTACAAATTAAAATGGAATACATGTTAGAACAAGATTTAAATCCCATCCTGGGACCTGAAAAGGAGTAGGTGGAAACACATTAGTGAGTCCCTTAAGTAATTGTTTGACTAAAGGAATTTTAAAATATGAAGTTTCTTCCAATGAGCGCTGCCAAATAACCGTTTATGGTTCCAATCTGGAGCCCCAGATTCGCTAAGTGTAACAGAAAAGATAATACCATAGGTATATCGCATTGAAAACGGTCAATATAATTTTCGCTGCACCAGCTGCTGAATTTGTTCCAACAGCAGCCGTACAAGAATTTCGTAGCTGGCCTTCTGGCCGAAAGCAAAATCTCCATTACGTCATATGGGAGGTCCCAATCCTTATATCTCAACCTCTCAAACCATGCGTGAAAGTGTCTTGACCTCTGGATGGAGAACCTGACCCTCCTCTCTTTGCGTAAGACGCCTTGGAGGGCCGATGGTCATGTACAGAAAGTCTGTGTACCACGTCCACCTGGCCCAATCCAGGGCAATTCATATCATGGAGTTCCCGTACTTTCCCAACCTCCTGATCACATGAGGAATGTCGGGGACTGGAGGAAGCCTGTATAGCAGTGGAAACTCCCAGTCCACCATGAACGCATCTCCTAGAGCTCCTCTTGGGAGAAATTCCCTCAAGAAGAACACTGGTTGCAGACAGATCCACTTGAGGGGTTCCCCAAAGGGTGAAATTCTCTTGAAGGACTTCCTTAGCTAGTTCCCACTCATGGGAGACTGCTCTGCCTGCTCAGAGCGTCTGCCACAATGTTCCTCTCACCAGCTAGGTGAACTACTTTCTTGTATTGCCCAGAACCCATTCCACCCTTCTTGTAATGAGGCCCGGTATCTTTCTGTGGACCTTGGTCCACTATATCTGTTAAATCATCTTGCTCAAAAGCAGGAACAGCCTTACTCCATTCTAAAAACTCAACTACTTTACTCATTAATTGCCTATATGAGGCATCAGCATGATCAGAAAGGTCTGGTTTATCAAACTCCAACTCAGGTGATGTGTCTACACCACTGGCTGTCTGAAGGTTTTCATATAAATCTTTAATTCTGGATTCCTCAGATATTAAGGCATCTGGAACATTTGGAATACTGTATTGTAGACCAAAAGGAGACGTGTTGTCATCAGAAGGCTCATGATCCTCATAAATTGAGGTTAATGCCTAAATACATCTTTCTTAGGCAATGGTTTATAAGATTTTGTTTGTACCATTGGTTGTTTCGATGGCTTCGAATTCGTCGGCGTTGACCAAATCGATGTCAATGGCGTTGAGACTTTCTATCCTTTCAAAGTTCTCGACACAGGCGTTGACGCCTCCGATGGCGAAGGTATCGATGGGTATCGATGGGTTAGAACCTGTGATTGTCGAAGTTATCAGCGTCCTTTTCTTCCATGATGCCGTTAAAGGGCTGGATTCTCGACTTGTGGAGGTCCTCGACCATTTCTTGTTGTTTCAAGGCCTAGATGGTTCCTGATGAGCCATCCTGGGATCGAGGGCGCACAGGATTTAACCTTCGATTTCCCTATGTAGTCTTTATGCAGAGCGACTGGGGCATGGTTTTTCTTCTTTTCCTTTGAGGGGGTCGGTCCTCCTTCTCAAATATTTTTATCATCACTCTCTGAAACTCATCCCACTGAGCAGGAGTGGAGGATTTGGTCCGGCAAGCAATCCTCTCAGGAGAGGATTCACTCGAGGATGAAGGGGATCTAGGACGTCTCTTTTTTTTTCTTCGTAGACGAAGACAAAAAGTGACGTGATCGACTCCTGGATCGAGATCTCTTGGACCTCTTCCCTCAAGGAGAATCTCTCGACTCGTCAGCTGGCCGTATTTTTGAACGATTAGAAGGGGATTTTGAACTGATCCTACCCACAGCTAATTTACCTTTACGCTCCCATAGAGCTTTGTCGGTCATAACCTGACAGGAATTAAAGTCCGTTGTGCGATTTTCTGTGCCGAGGCACCAAAGACATACACAGTGGGGATCGGTAATCAACATTTTTGACTCACAATCTTGAATTTTTTTTTAACACTGTCTTAGGCGTCGAAGGAGGCGACAGTGAAGACATCTTTTCAAAATTGGTAAAAGAACCGAATCGCACTGTAATTCTCTCGAAGCGAAAACTGCATTGGAAAAATGGAACTGAAGCCAACGGGCGCTGCACGTGCAAAATATACTGGTGATGACGTTGGACGGATGCCCTCGAGGGACATCGATCAACGGGACCAGCGCAGAGTGCCCTCTGTTGAGAAAATGTTTTCCGAAGCAGCTGAAGCTGAAAAGGATATATCAAAAGATGAGGAATATGTGGGAGGACACAATCCATTTGAAGAGCTGTTCTGGGTCTCGGAGGAGGTCTTCACGAGCCAATCAGAGTTTGGTGGGTGGGAGAGGAGGCGGGAGGCTGCGATGACAACTGGGAGGACGGGAGGGGAACAGGAAGGGAAGAAATGCACAGGAGACGCTTAGAAAACAAAATGCAAAACAGGTCGCTAGTTCAAGGACAGTAACATACCCCAGAATAGAAGGAGCCAAATGACTGGGGCTTCGAGCCCACACAGTCTACACCCTTGCTGCTTGTGGATGGAAGCCCTCAAAGGGCCAATCAGAGTTCGGTGGGTGGGAGGAGAGGTGGGAGGCTGGGTCAACGACAGGGTGGATAGGAATGGGAGCGGGCATGAGAGAAATGCGCAGGTGGTGCTTAAAAAATTAAATGAAACTAAACAAAACTAAAACAGTTTGTCGGCCCAATTTACCCCAGGATAGAAGAAGCCCCTGTCATCCGTCAAGGTGCCCACTAGGTCTCGTAACCTTGACTCCGCAGAGATTAACTCTTCTGGGGCATTTGGAGTGCCATTTTCCAAACCAAACCGAGGGCTTACCTCCCCCTCTTCATGAATAGAGCTCATCGACTTGAAAAAATCCTTTTTTGATAAGGGCTTAAAAACCTTTGATGAATTCGTGAATGTTGATTCATTTGAAGGAGCAGGAGAGGAAAATGATATCACTAGAACCCCCTCGAGGAAGGTTCGATGACTTATTACCCAGGCTCTTAGGCACACGAGCAGAAGATTTTGATGACGCCCTGTCTCCCTCACGAGGCGTGATAGAGTCGGCAGCATTTTTCTGTTCACTCGAAGGGGTGGATGGTGCTGCCTTCGTGAACACCTCTAACATTTTGAGATGATATTCCTCCAATTCGGCCTTTGAAGCCGGTCTACCAGTGAGGAGTCAGAGGAAAACAATTGGAACCGCTGGTGTCACTTCCTAGACTTTGTATGCAAGGACGATGATGAGTGTCGGAATCTCGACCTATCGTACTTAGCATGTTTGCTGCCCTTTTTAGCTCTGTGAGGTGAAACCTCCCTCGAGCTCTTGTCGTCAGGCGACCTCATGTTTGACATTGTAGTGGAAGTGGATTTCAAGGCCTTAATGGTCATTGACTGGGATGAGCCACAGTTGTTGACCTTAGGGCCTACTCCTAAACAACAGAGTATCCGTGATTGACATCTTTGAGCTACAATCCGAACACCGGTTTGAACCCGTTCTTCGGGGTAGACCTATCAAAGATTTAGAAAAACACAGTAGAGAAATCACAGAGGCAAACAAACCGGTTCAAAGCGTACGGTGCGGAAAAACTGAACTAAACAAATGGGCTTGGTGCATGCTACTGACACCAGCGTTGACGGCACGGCCGAGAGTGGGATGGAAGTTGCCGAGGGACCACGAGACGACGCCGTCTGCTGTTGAAAAGTTTCAGAAGCTGCAAGCAGGATATTGCATATATCAAAGATGAGGAATATGTGGGAGGACACAATCCATTAGAAGTGTTTTTTGTGTTAGGATTGGCATTCAAAGGAATGGGTGTCCTTTGAACATGTTTTCATTCTATGCTTTCCGGCAGTAACACGTTACAGCTCCCAGGGGTGTCCTGCTTGATTACTGCCACGAGAGCAGAAAATTCAAATAACATATTGTGTTTCTGTGTACAAAATGGATGCCTCCAAGTCAAAACTTGGAGCTCCACTTCCAGCTAATTTCTCATATGAACGTTTGTTAAAATAATGCATATATATTTTTAACTATGGGCAATATTTTTAGGTAATACAATGTTTGAGTGAACTTGCAGATAGCAGGTTTGAATTGTAGCCTTATCAGCAGGACTGCGAAATGCTCAATGATTCAAAACACACGTCTCATGAGGGCTGCTATACTTGTACTGGTATACAGTGCTGGTAAAGCATCTATATTGAAGCATGTGCTTCATCTGCTGAGACAAACTTCTAATTCTATAATTCCCAGCCTACCACAAGCATGTTCTCACACATTTAAAAGGGCTGTCCAATTTACAAGTTTAACTACATTTGGAGATAGACAGTTCCCTGTGTCAAAAACGAAAGAGTAAGTCAAGCATGACCAGGAGAACCATGCAGCCACCGTCCACTACTATCAAGGTGTCATTCCAAAATCCCAAAATGGCAGTCTCTGGATAAAAGGCAGACTGTAATGGTGAAGGGTACTGGTGTAAGTCCAAATATCCAAATAAGAGTATAATTGACCCAGCAACACCTTATTTTTGTTTTTTTAATTTATTTAACATTTGTAAATCGCTCACACAGCCCACGGGCATCGAGGCGCTGTTACAGGAATTGTTTTTTTAATTGCGTAATTGTTTTTGTCTTAGTTGCGTATTTGTAACGCGCTTAAACACTCAAAGGTTTCTAAGCGCGGACCCGGGGATCGAACCTGTGTTGCTTCATGTCGTCTTGCTTCCAAGGCGCGCACATTGCCGCTGAGCGATCCTCCCAGGATCACCTTCTCCGTGATCTTGGGTGCCAACGGGAGGTTAGTGATTGGTCTACAGTTGTCGGGCATGGTGGGATCTAGGAAGGTTTTCTTCAGCAAGGGGTATATAATTTCAGATTTCAGCAAACAGGGCAATAGACCTGCAGTGAAGTTGGCATTAAACAAAGAGCCCAGAATATTGTGGCTACAACCAGCCCGGAGCAGATTTGGGATTAAAATTTGTTGAGCATTTCGGCTGCTTTATGGAACCCTCAATGGTAGGAGGGTCAAATAGAGACAAGGAGAACATAAGCAGAGTAGAAAGGGAAGTAAAGTGGGTACAGGTGACTAGTGGTTAACTGTGTTTTAATCGGTTTATTGTTTTCAGTAAAGAAAATATTGAGTACATCCCATAATGCCAAAGAAGGGACTAGAGCAGGAAAACATTTCAAGCCATTGGTGAGGTTACAAACAGCTAAAGAGGGTGCAGCTTATAATGCGGTGTGAGGGGCCTTACCCTCACACTACAAACTAAATAATAAGGTGAGAAGGGTAGATGTCTTTAACCTGGTCTTTGCAAACGAATTTCATAAATGAAAATATAACAGCTCCAACATACCATTTCTCCAAGGTAACAGAACCGTGATTGCAGAAGGTGGTTCCTTTCCCCTGGAATCTTCAATAGGATGGTAATGTCTCTTGGTTTAACAGTTTTATGTGTCTTTCCTTGGCCCACAACAATCCGGTTAGGTACAAAGCCATTCAGCCTTGTAATTTCCTTCTTTTAAAAAGTTCCTTCTTTGTTCAATCAAACACTGTCTGTTCTTGGGACTTCTCTGTAGGTGTGCAGTTTCCTGGTATACTCCCCTGCCAGGACTTCTTATGCACTTTCAACTGCCTGGTATACTTCCCTGCCAGGCCTTATTAAGCACTTGAAACTGCCTAGTATACTCTCCTGCCAGGACTTCTCATGCACTTGTAGCTGCCTGGTTTACTCGCCAGCCCAAGCTTCTTATTTCCATATGTTTGTAAAAGTTTCTCTTTACATTTGCAATTGTATATCTCTTCCTCGGTTCAGTATTTCTAGCTTGTTCAATATTCACTTTCAGTTTTCCCCATATCGGCATTCTAGGCACTCATATATTGTTAGCGGTTGTATTTGTATTCTGCCTTTTAGACTCGCAAACAATCTTCTTATCGTTTCTGTCTCTGCGGCTTTACAATATTAAAACTGTTTGGCGCGGTTGAGCTTGAGGCTCCTGCTGCTCTGCATCATTTCCTTCATCCTCCTTTTCTCCTCAGTGCTTAGGTGGTTGTGGGTAATGGAGTCCGCTGACATCAACTGATGCACAGTACTTGGAGAATCTCTATCAATGATTCTATATGAAAGATCAGCTCTATATGAAGGGGAACTGGAATTGAAAAAAGTTTTCTTGGAACTTTTACTTTTCAGACCATGGACAGGAGTTTGGCCTAAAGGGTGTTGGGAAAAGGTATTTCTATTTTTCCTAAAGGGGGGTGTAGATGTATGGCAATAGGCCATTAGGATATTGGATATCAGGGGGTCTTTCTCATGGTCAAATGGGAGATACCCTGTCTCATCCAATGTGATCAGTAGTTGTCTCCTCCCATGTGATCCTCCCTCATATAGCCACCCCCAGGGTCAGGATCAGATAGCAGCTGCCATCCCCTGGCCACATAGGAGGAGATTACCTCCGGGGAATCAGGTACATTTTTCAATTATCCCAAAATACTTTGCCATTTAAAACTATTGAAAGTGATTATTCAAGCTTTGAAAATCAATCACCAATAATGGACTTCTTGTCCCAGAATTACTCAAGTATTGGGACGATTAAGAGGGAAAAAGTAATGCTGAGCGGGAGAAGCAGCAAGCCAAGCAATCTTTCTAGTATTATCCCACCGTGAGGAACTCATGGTGGCAACAGTAAAGACAGACACAAGTGATCATAGTTCAAGGGTGTTTATTGACCAATGGTTGCACGGTGGAAAAACGCCTAAACTAAACCTAAATCTAAGATGGGAGCAAGTGTCGACCATCAAATGAAAATAAGGCAGTCCTAGTGGGGTTGTGTCAAAATAAAAGGACCTATTACCAAACCTTACAACTAATACAAAAAAGGATGTGGGGTAGTTCCCAACAAAAGAAAGAAGTGTTCTCAAATAATATGCCAGGATGCGGTAGCCTGGGTGTCCCTTCCCCACGTTTTGAACACAGGGTAAGGTGGGATCTTCAAGCACGGTACAGTCTTGGGCTTCTCCAGCACGAGACGATAGTTGTAATGTCAGCTCTCAGGACCGTTGATGGCCAAGACTTGTTTCATTGAAAGTCTCTTGTCTTCGAGGACCTGATGTATTCAAATAAACACTCTCATTTCCATGCGCTTTGAGTGACGACTTTCACCCCAGGATTCCCTTCTTCTGGGTGCAAATCCCTAGAAAGTTCCTTAATGAATGTTCCTGCTCCCGATAGCTATGTTCTCTCGCTTTTGAAGGCCTCTCAGGTTCCAAAATAAAGTTCAAACAAAAGAGTTCCTTCAACAATATTAATGTCATTTTTACCAGTTCAACGTGGACAAGCCTCCGCCAGGTTTACTCTTGTCAATACATTGTTTCTTGGGACTTTAGGCCACCCCCTTCTCATCAGCATCCCTCAGTCATCCCTCAGTCAGGTAAACTCTTACCAACTTCATATTCACAAATGGTTACGGGATAAACTTCCCTTGTTTTCTCATGTGGTGGATTCACTTCCATTGCTTTCTTTATAGTTCATAGATCAAAGACTTTCGACTGTACAGGGATTTTGTTTAACCTCCTGTATGACCACTTTGACCTAACTTGGCGGTTCTCCTACGGCCTTCTGGTTTATGTAGTTTCATTCACACATAATTGACAAGAGTCTCTTGAGTTAGCACCCACGTGGTGATTTCCTCCACAGCTGGTCTCCCCTCAACACTTTTACAGTTTTAGTTAATTTGCCACTTATCGGCTCTCCCCTCGACTCGCCAGCTGTGATGAGCCGCTTCACTTTCTCCGTAACTGAAGTCAAAGCCGGTACCACGGTAGCAGGAGGTTCTCTCACTGCCGCTTATAAGCGTAGGCCTGCCCCGTGTACCATTGACATCTGCTGCCAGTCACTAGTGCTATTGTTGGTGGTCGTAGGCTCTCTTCTACGAAGCTTCCGCGGGTCTGGGACGAAAAGGGCAAGGTCACTTCTCTTCTCGCCACCCTCTCGATTCTTGCCAACCTTCTCATTCGCTTGAACTGGCGCGCCTGTTTAGCCGTCTCGTCGTGCTGTCTGCCGTGCTGGTACGGTGCTCTCCTGCTCCACCTTTTATCCCTGTGGGGAAGGGAAAGGGCCATCAGGTGTGTGTGATTCTGATCAATTGCCTGACCCTTGTATTGGGACATGTAGGGTAAATGGCTCTGGTGTTAGTCCGTTCTCTGGTGTGTTGTGTGAAAGTGTTCGCTTCGGATAAGGGCGGAGGGGGCAGTGGTTTTGAATGTCCTACATGGTAGGATTGGGAAAAAGGTGTTGAAAGAAGAGGGACACCGCGTCTCACCCGTTGGTGTCCAACTCCCTGAGGACCCCCCATGCAGGTGATCTTCCCTCGCTGGTCCACCCCCAGGAACTGGATCCAATAGTGATGGCCGTGTCTTGGCCACCTGGATCGCAGATCCCCGGGGACTAGCCACGGAGACACCTTCAGGTTTCTCACACCGCAGACACCTGTGGCTGGGAAATTTAAAGGACAGAAACAAGATGCTAGAGGCTGCTGTTGGGAAGACGTTTCACCTCTCTGCGAGGCTCAAAAGACCTACAATTAGACGCAGGCATGGTGGAACCGGACGGTTCACCAGCAAAGAAGAAGGGAAACGCTGACAGAGCGGGTCACACTGGCAGGACGCCAAGAGCCAGAGAGAGATACCTGGGCATTCGCTGACCGCCATAATTGACTCCTTTCTTGCCAGAGCCGGAGGCAAGCGGGCGAGTAGAAGAGACACTGCTAGGGACGGGAAAACAAACAGGAAACAGCCATAAGGGAACCCAGGCAGCCTACCTTCACTGAACGACCACAAACAAACCCGAGAGCGCCAGCAAGAGCTGATGAGTCAGCCCAAAAACAGTGGGGCCCCTGGGGCATATTGGCGATCGTGCCAAATACCAATAACAGTAACAAGAACCACAGAAAGTGAGAAAGTGAAGCCACTAACTGTAAAAAGGGGATCAGAATGAAAACCCTTGTCCGTATGTGAATGTATGGAATGTAAATACATGGGAACACCAAAGCAAAATGTATATCAAGAGGATATAATATCCAACCAAGTAAATATACAATTGTGGAAATAGTTAGAAACACTGTGTGAATACAAGAAGCCCTGGCTGGAGAATATACTAAGCAATTACAAGTCTGTTAAAACAAGAAGCCCTGGCAGGAGAGTATACCAGGCAATTGCAATTGTGAAATGAGCAGAAGAGTACTTCAGGCAATCCCAGGTGTGTGAATCTGAGAAACCTTGTGTTAAGGTGGATTTCTGAACTCTGACCTGGTGGGCAGAGGTTCAGCAGGCCAGCCTAGTTTCTTTGAACAGGGTAACCTTCTGGACAAGCCAGACCAGTCAAGGTAGTATTGGCAGCGGTCAAGGCTAGGTCTCAGGAGGGGTGAGTGTGACTGAAAGCCCACAGTGAGCACACAGAGTAAAGGACAATCCAAATCCCTCCCAATGAGGTGTATATATCAAAAATACATATACATGTATTTAAGGCCTTTGAAATCAAAACACAAAGCAAATATCAACAGTAATACTTCAAACCACTACAACACTACTATAACACATATATACAATACCAAGTGGCCTAAAGGGTTAGTGCACATAATGGGTCCACAACCTGGAAGGAAAGGGAGCAAGCAGTACAAATAGCCTTTAAGCAGTTCTTCATCAATCAATCCCTAACTAAGAGGCAGTCCAGTCCCTTCGAAGAGTGGACCCTAATGCTCAAAAATACATTCAGGTGCTGGAGCACACGAAAGTGTGGTAGAGGAAAAATGGGGTCTCTTGGAGGGGCTGTAGAAGCTCAAGAAGGTGGGTGAGGCGATGAAGAATAAGTTCCCACTATTCGTGGAGGGTCTCCCCAAGGGGCAGAACAGGTTCCAGGAGTTGGGAATGGGACGGTAGCAGCTACCTGTTGAAAGGTGAGTGGCCCTCAGGGGACACTCATGCATAAAAATGAATGGATGCGCTAGGGGCCACCGGTAAGGGTTGCAAGTACTCACCGACCCCCGGCGCACTCACGACCAAACTTCGGCAGTCGAGTCCACTTCTGTTGCAGGTTCAAATGCAGCAATTGTACGGCTCTATGTCTTTCAGAGGCTGAGTTACAGCGATGATTCCGTGGCAGGACAGTGGCGATTTCTACTCTCCTGGTGAAGGGATCAGGCTAGTTTCACTGCAGCAGGATTCAGGGCACAGAGGGGCAAAGCAGTAAGGCACATGCAAAGTTTGTCACCATGGCTGGGCGACACAGTGACCGCGTGTATTCGTGTTTGGGCACTCTCTCTTTATTCCAGACCTGGGAATGCCAAGTGTACGAAATTCGGTGTGAGTGTGCCGTGAACACAGACCTTACAATCTACCGAAATGGCTGCGTTTTCAGAGCAAAGGTCCTGTGTACCTTTGCAGACCTTCTAGTTTTATCAGATGCGGAGGGGTCCTGCAGGACAACCGCGGGCTCAGAGTGCCAAACCTTCCAGTGGGTCACTAGCGGTTCTTCGACTCGGCTTATTAGTTTCAGGATGCTTGGATCCTATCCTAGGTTCAGTGAGAACTCAAGAGATCAACCTGGTATAGGTGTTTGGAGCCTTCTCTTATCCAGAATCTACTTCTCACCAAAATAAAGAGGACCCAATAGGAGATCTGCTCCCATGCAGGCACACCAGACGTGGACCAATCACGGACCACAGTGGTCACAGTCATTCCCAGCACACCAGACTCTCTGGCACCCAGGATGTGTATTGGAACTAGACACCCAGCCCGCATGTTGGAGGCACACACACAAGGCATGCAGAAGCCTGCGAAAGCTTGGCGTTTCGCAGGAAAATGCATGCCCAAATAAGGACTGACCCAGGTCTCCTCGACCTGGGTAGGCAAAGGGACAAGTTGGCCAAAGGATAGGACAAAGAACATCGTGGCATGGCCATTTTGGAGCCATGCTACCTTCCTGTGACAAAGAACATCGTGGCATGGCCATTTTGGAGCCAGGCCACCTTCCTGTGCCAGCCGCAGTAAATGCTGTTTGCATGGCAAGAAAGGGTTAAAAATATGCAAAAAGATAAGCTGCCACCAGCCCTGTCCAAGGCACTTCTGTACTTCTACCAAAGAATCCTTTGAGAGAAACGAAAGGTAGACCCCAGCGCACTGTACTGTAAGCTACATTGTGCACTTGTAACATGTTACAGAAAAGTTGAAACATAGGAAAGGACTAAGAGAAACAAAGTCTCCCAGTACGGACTGTCTTTAAGGGCATGTCAGTTTCCCCATTACAAAGTGAGCGAAAAGCCCAGTGGAGTGCAGCAGAAAGCTGTGCTTCATTGGCAAAAGTCAGACTATGGTGTTTAAATAGCAGCAAAAGGTTTGGGGTACACAACTGCAGGGAAAATTGCATATAATTGGGAAACTTTCCTAACACCTTGGCAGGAGAGTATACCGGCAATCGGAAGTGTGTAACTACACGTGGCCCTGGCAGGAGAGTATGCCATGGAATTACAAGTGTGTAGGGAACATGAACTTCTAAGTAGAGGAATATGAGAACTGTGTTAAGCATATGAGGAAAAGCCAAGTCCTGACAAAAAGGTTTACAAAGCTAGGGAGCTTTGGTTGTAGCAGTGCTATTGTAGGCCAAGAAAGACACAGGTAATGGTTGTATTCATTGAAGAGAAATCCAAGGGAAGGGAGCCCCCATTTTTGTAACAAGTACTCTTCATACATAAAGAATGTTTGTGTTGGAACTGTTTATTCTTCTTTTATGAACACTTTTAAGTGCTTCAAACATTAAAGACATTTACCTTTTCACCATTATAATGTAGTTTCAGTGTGAGGGTCAGAATAGAACTTTTGGACACAAGGGCAGTTTAATTTTGACATCCTGACACAGACAGATACTTAGTTTTGGTAAGGTAGGGAAACTCCTCTTAGAGCGGGTTCAGAGAGGCCTTTTCCCAACCCTTCTGTTTTCAATAAAACCAAAAACATGGATAACTTGTTTCTGAGTTTCATTCCTGGCTCTTCACGGGCTGTAGATCGCTTTTAGTTTGTCTTTTCTTAAATAGCCAAACCAGCCATGGACTTTTGATAGAGTTTTAAACCCTTTTCACCTAACGGGTTATCCAGAGGTTGGTCTATATGATTCTATGTCATATCATCAGCAGTTGTTTTTTCGAACATTTTGCCGAAAAAAGACATCAAAATGTTTTTATTTTATTTCTGGGGGTACCCCACCAAATCTCCCCTCCCCACCTATTTATTACCTTTTCTGACCCCCAACCCTTTCTCTGCCCTTTCCTACCCTCCCCCAAAATGTTGATGAGTTTTTTCAGCAAACTGTTTTCGTAAAAACACCTGTCAAAAAAACGACTATTGATGAAACAACGTTGCACCGTCTGTATAACCTCACCTGTCCCTGGCTTGCCAAGCCACAGCATCACAAATATGTGATTTGACGTTTTACAGAAACCAACATTGCTAATTGGTTGTAGGTCTTTTTTGACCTTTTAGTGAATAGAAGAGTGGGATGCTGGGTATCTACTGAACTCCTGAATTGCTAATATTCGGCATTGTATATTGTTTGGCTATTCTATTTTTAGTGTTTATATATTATCTCAACATGAAAATAAACACAATTGCTAACCAGAGAGTAAGATAATTATTAATGTGTTCCTATTTAGGAGCATGAACATCAACATATTACAAGAGCAAGCACTTACTGGGTTAGGGATGCAACTGTGTAAGGAAGATATTGATAGTTTCTAATATTTATCATACACAGATACACAGAGTCATCCAGAGGTAGACCCGCAATATTGCTGTCCAATAGTAAGCTTGTCGGGTGCCATTGGATAGTAGTTTCTCTTGCACCAAAGCACAGTGACCCAACTTCTCCAGAGCCTTGCTTTGGGCTCCCGATGAGCATTTACACCACTTCTGGTGCAGAGGGTAGGGTCTAACATGCAGGGTATGAGGTACATCATTAAAAAAGGGTTAAATACCATCTGTGATCATCCCAAAGGAAATGGTGGCACACTGAAATGCCACTATGCTAGATCCAAGGCCCTCATGATGACTTTCCGTCATATGAGCCATACATTAACCTTGATGCCATCAGATGCCAAAATGGTTGTGACACTCCAGGTTTCAAAGCTAGGCCCTGCTGGAACCAACGCCAAGCATGAAAGTTACTCACTGCATGGAAATTTCATCTGGAAGTACAATCTTACTTTTAGCCAGTCTCTGTATTCCCATTAACTCCAATCAAGTCTCAATCTATGTATTCCCATTAACTTCAATCAAGTCTCAAACTGTCATCTATATTTCTTTTAAAACGTTAACCTTCTGAAACAAACCTTTCAAATGTCGCTCATGATGGCATAACTGGAAGGGCTTGCGGTTAGTGGATTCCGACCAGCCCTATGATGTCACACACAACCACACTGAAAGAAGAACAAATGACTTATCTCCCAATAATGTTCTTTCTGATGTACGTTCCTCCCAGGCATTCCTCATATGATATCTATTTCCCAGCTCCAGCTGCTCTTTGGAAACTTTTCCGCCACCAGGAAGCACAGCGCGGCACTGCATCGGTTCCACCCGATGCCTATATACGTCCTGCGCGGAACATGACGTGGCTAGTATGCATATTTATTTATTTGTCTGTTTCATTTGTGGATAGCGGTCAAACCTGCAAGCATCACAGTGCTAGGTTACATTGGTTGGAAAAATACAGTTGAAGTAGAATGGGTTACATAATAAGTACGGTTGCACCAGTAATGGTAAGTAGGATACAGTTAGGCGTATTTGTTGAACAGCATGGTTTTGAGTTTTTTACGGAAGATCAGGTAAGAAGAGTTTGAGCAATAAATATGAAGCTGGCTCAGCCCGTTCTTTGTCTGGTGAATGCGAGCCGTATCCAGTTATCATTTTGAGAAAAAAGTTCCTAAACACAAAACTTTCGAATACAAAGTGTCGAAGAAAAAAAATTTTAATGCATCTTTTTTTACTGTTGAAGGGTTTAGTTTAGTTTTGTATAGTAAAATAAGTGTTTTTTTTAAAACGGGTTTGGGGGGGACCCCCCATAAAAAAAAATATGAAATGCATTTGAAAAAAATGTTTTCGATGCTTTGTTGTCAAAACCTTTGTATTTCGAAACCTTAACTGTCGAAAAAGTCACTATAAACCAATCTGAGCATCTTAAGTGAGGAGGATGAGGAGGATCTCAGGCTGCAGGGATTGTGTTTCTTGGAGATGCATGCTGTGAGGTAAGTGGGTGCAGTTTTATGGATATAGCATTGGGTGAGAGAGGATTTTAAACTCAATACGTGCTTTGATGGGCAGCCAGTGAGATTCATGGCTCACTAGAGGGATGTGGTCAGATCCTTTCAAGCCCCAGACAGCTCGAAGAGCGTTATTTTGGGTCAATTGTAATTTGGTTTGATATATGGTAGAAGTTCCAGCGAGTAAGTTTGCTGGCGATGATGGCCCTCGCCAGATTATGGCAGCTGCTCGGGGAGAGGAATTTTCTGGAGTGGTTGATAAGTTTAGTGGAGTCGGCAGCGGAGGAGGCAACAGCTTTTAGGTGTTTGAACATGGTGCGGTCAGAGTCTAGGCAGACTCCCAGGGTTTTGACAGAGCTGGACACTTGAGTGGTGTGTCCATCAATGGAGAAGGAGTCCAAGGAAGGTTTTAAGTGCTTGAGACGGCTTTGGGAGCCTATGATGAGGAGCTCTGTCTTGTCATCATTCAGGCATAGGTGGTGGGTGGCCATCCAGGCTTGAATGATGCTGTAAATCCTGTTGATGTTAGCTGAACCGAGGCAGTGATAACGGGTGAGTTTGAGGTCGATTTGCTTGTCTGCGAAATTGGTGTAGGGGATTTCAAGGATGTCCAAGTGGTCAAAGAGCGGCTTTGTATACATATTATACAGGCTGCGAGATAGGCATGATCCTTGAAGGACCCCCTAGGGAACGGTGATAGGTTCAGCATAGAGTCACCATGCTGCGTGACCTCAGTTCCATCCTTTTTCCCTGCTGAGGGACCGCAGAGCTAAGGTCTAGTAGCTACCCCAAGAGAGGAAGGGTGAGAGGATAATTAGAAATCCATAGGAGGAATGTCCTTCAGAAGAACAAGTTACTTACCCCTGGTAACGTTCTTTCGACTGGATATTCCTCCCACGTATTCCTCATCTTTGACACTTGCCCCAGCTTCAGCTGCTTTTTTCGGCAGAGGGTGATGTGCGTCGATGGCTTCGAGTCGATGTCCCTCGAAGGCCTCTGTCGAGGATGAAGTCATCAAAGGCATATATAGCAAGTGCAGTGCCCGTTGGCCTCAGTTCTGTTTTTCCTCCTCTTGTAGCAGAGATATCTGTAAAACACGGGAGTCACCGTACTCAGCCTTGATGGAACAGAAGCTGTTTTGGCACTGGAAATTCTACGGAGGGATATGAAGACTATGTGGGAGGAACATCCAGTTGAAAGGACGTTACCAGGGATAAGTAACTTGTTCTTCTAATGGATTGTCCTCCCACATATTCCTCATCTTTGACAGACTCCCAAAACAGTATTCATTTTGGAGGAGGGAGTAGAATTATAATTCATACATTTTCATGGACAGAGTGAAGGACTGCCTTGCCAAAAGTACCATCCTGACCAGGGGAAGAGTCCAGGCAATAATGCTTAGTGAACGGAAGACCACGTTGCCGCTTCACAAATGTTTTCTAATTGGTACACCCCTTTGAAGGGCTGTAGATGTAGCCATGCCCCTGGTGGAATTAGCTCTTTAACCTTCAGGAGCGTCTTTTCATGCCAGCTTGTAACATTCTGATATTGCCAGAATGACCCATCTAGACAAGGTCTGTTTGGTAACAGCCTGACCTAGCTTGTGTCCTGTATATCCAATGTTAAGCTTAACGCACTCTGAGGGTCTATCCTATGAAGTCTTTCCTACTCCTTACCAGGATGAGGTGGGGATGGAAAGAAGATAGAACAATTTTCTGACCTAAATGAAAATAAGAAAAGATTTAAGGCAAATAAGAAGGTTTGACCCTTAAAACAACTTTATCCTTGTGGAATATGGTACAGGGTGGCTTGGATGAAAGAGCCTGCAACTCGCTCAGTCTACGGGCTGATGTCAGAGCTACCAATAGGATAGTGTTGAAGGTTAATAACCTTAAAAGACATGTGTGCAAAGGTTCAAAGGGTGCACACATTAGGAATTTTAAAACCAGATTATGGTCCTAAACTAAAACCTGGAAAGGAGACGGCAGGAAAACATTGAGTCACCAGTGGAATTTTGAAATGGGAACATTCCTCTGACGAGCACTTAAAAATGGATAGCGTCGCCAAGTAGCCTTTATGGTGCCAATCCGCAGCCCCAGATAAGCTAAGTATAGAAGAAAGGATAAAACATCCGGTGTTTTATATAGAAGAACAACTTACTTACTTACATGGTAACGTTCTTTCGATGGGATGTTCCGACAATGTATTCCACATCTATGACATGACAGGTAATCACCACAGCTGTGCTGCTTTGGAAAATTGCCGGCGTCTGCGTCATGCGTCGATGAAGTCGATACGCTGTCCTCGAGGTCCTCCTCGAGCCAACGTCACCGGATGTTATAAGTAGGACGCCATAGCCTCAGTTGTAGTTTTTTCCCCAGAACGTGTGGCACCAATCTTCTGCCAGTATAACTACAGAAATCCTTGCGGAAACGGAAGCTGCAATCGCATAAGAAATTCGGTAGAGGGTAAGGCTGGGAGGGTACGATGTGAAATATGTCGTCGGAACATCCCAACGTTAGCAGGTAAGAAAGTAACTTGTTCTTCGAGGGGATTGGTTCCTCCGACGTATTCCACATCTATGACAGACTCCCAAAGCACTACCAACGTATGGAGGTGGGAAAAGAATTTAGAATGGCCAATTAAATTGCAGAATAGAGGACCACCTTGCCAAAGGCCAAATCTTGCCCATGGATAGAATCCAGGGAGTAGTGCCTAACTAAAGTGTGGACAGAGACCCATGTGGCTGCTTCACAAATGTTACAAATGGGAACACCCCTCTGCAGAGCAGTAGAGGCAGCCACACCCCTGGTAGAATGGGCCCGTAAGCCTACCGGAGGGTCCTTACCCGCCAGGCGGTAACATTCAGAAATTGTCAAGATAATCCATCTAGACAAAGTCTGCTTAGTAACAGCTTGTCCCAAACGCCTTCCAGCGTATCCTACAAAGAGCTGATCGTCCACTCTGACCCGGGACATGCGTGAGATGTAGAAACTCAAAGCTCTCCTAGGATCCAAACTATGGAGCCTCTCCTCTTCCTTACCAGGATGCGGAGGAGGATAGAACGCCGGAAGAATAACCTTCTGGCTTAAATGAAATTCCGACACCACTTTCGGAAGAAAAGAGGGACGAACCCTAAGGACAATCCTGTCCTTATGGAACACAGTGAAAGGTGGCTTAGCAGATAGTGCCTGTAACTCACTCACTCTGCGGGCAGAAGTAACCGCAACTAAAAATACAGTTTTAAAGGTGAACAGTCTCAAAGGACAAGAGTGTAAAGGCTCAAACGGAGCTCCCATCAGGAACTTTAGAACCAGGTTCAAATCCCAACCGGGCACCTGGAAAGGCAACGCGGTGGGAACACATTAGTGAGCCCTTTCATAAACTGAGAAATCAAAGGAATCTTAAAATAAGAACGCTCCTCAGACGAGCGCTTAAATATGGACAGCGCCGCCAGGTATCCTTTAATGGTACCCACTTGCAGGGCCTTGTGGGCTAACAAAAGCAAAAAAGACGGAACCACAGGAATGGCACATGAAAAAGGATCCACATTCTTAACCCTGCACCAGTCGCAGAACTTTCTCCAACGGCAGAGGGACTTTGTTGCAGGCCTTCTGGCCAAAAGCAACACCTCCATCACATCTTCAGGGAGGTCCCAATCCTTATACCTCAACCTTTCAGAAGCCAAGCATGAAGGTTGAGAGACTTGACCTCTGGATGGAGAACCTGACCCCACCTCCCGTGAGAGCAGATCATCTCGGTAGGGAAGACGGCGTGGAGGGCAGATGGACATGTCGAGAAGGTCCGGGTACCACGTTCTCCTGGCCCATGCCGGAGCAATGAGGATCATTCAGGAACCGAACCTCCGTAACCTCCGCAGCACTTGTGGAATGACATGGACTGGAGGAAATGCGTACAGCAGTGGGAAGGACCACTCCACTAAGAACGCGTCCCGTAAGGCTCCTCTTGGAGGAAATTCCCGCGAGCAGAATCTTTCGCACTTCCGGTTGACACTGGTGGCGAAGAGATCCATTTGTGGGGTCCCCCAAAGGGCAAAGATCTCCAGGAGAATCTCCTGAGCCAGCTCCCAGTCGTGAGACCATGCTCTGCCTGCTCAGAGCGTCCGCCGCTGTCACGACCCCCATCCAGAAGACCTCCTGGCAAGCCCATGGGCCAAGAAGGGGCTCCACTAAAACCAGGCATCCTTGGCATAGGCCTTCTTGGGGCCAGTCCTGGCACCTTTGGCGCCAGGCTCATACTTGATAAAGGACTTGTATTGGGAACTACTTTATTTCAGTGTCAATCAACATGGAGGCATTGTCAGGAGTGGCACTCTATTAAGAGTGGCACAGGACACCCAAAAAGGGTTTGGGTGGTTGTGCCAAATAAAGTGGACAGATAAGAACACACACAGCGGAAAGGAAAGAGAACGAAGAGTAAGCAAGAGTAGCAAGGGAAAAGATACAGAATGAATACCCTCTTGGGGTGTATACAGATATAGGAAAAGAGTATTCCACGAACCTTGGAAATACTCTAGCCTTCTGCACAGTTTGCTATAACAGAGGCCCACGCTGATTGCTCATGACTTGGAACAGCAGCTCTGGGTGTCTGTAATGTAGAAACAGGACAAGGGAAGGGGCAGAGGTTGACTGATGGAAACCAACAGACAAGCTCTGTACAAAAGGGTCTACAAACAGTACAAGAGAAGATACTACAGACAAATCCAGTAAAGGAGGTGATGGCAAACTAGCAGAAGGAAATGAAAGGAAAGTCGTGTAACAGGATAGGATAGCAGAGGACAGTAAGGAGCAAGGTTGAGAGCTCAGAGGAGCAGGAAAGCAATGAGTAAGCCCACAGGGGTAGGACTGTAAGGTAGAACACCCAGAGGAAAAGGGCTTAGGGCAGCAGAGTAAAGCAGACTGCACGGCAAGGATCCCGTAAGGGCCGGGCAGTAAGGAGTGAACCCTGAGGGACAGGGCCGATGAACGTAGAAGGTAGCAGAGGACTGTAGAGAGCTGCTAGGCAGAGAACCCAGCGGAAAAGGTAGGTAGTAGGCAGCGAAGCGGGATAAGCTGCAAAGTAGGAAGGCCCAGAGGAAAAGGGCTGTAGGTAGCCAGAGAGAGGTAGGCTACAGAGCAAGGAGCCCCAGAGGACAAGGGCTGAAGGCAGCCGGAGTGAGGCAGGCTGCAGGGTAGGGAGCCCAGAGGACAAGGGCTGAGGCAGGAAAGCAGCAGAGCGTGATCAGCTGCAATGTAGAGGGTACGCAGGGCAAGGGCGGAGGCTGGAAGGCAGCAGAGCGTGATCAGCTGCAATGTGGAGAGCCCGGCAGGGCAAGGGCGGAGGCTGGAAGGCAGCAGAGCGTGATCCGCTGCAATGTGGAGAGCCCGGCAGGGCAAGGGCGAAGGCTGGAAGGCAGCAGAGCGTGATCCGCTGCAATGTGGAGAGCCCGGCAGGGCAATGGCGAAGGCTGGAAGGCAGCAGAGCGTGATCCGCTGCAATGTGGAGAGCCCGGCAGGGCAAGGGCGGAGACTGGAAGGCAGCAGAGCGTGATCCGCTGTAATGCGGAGAGCCCGGCAGGGCAAGGGCAAAGACTGGAAGGCAGCAGAGCGAGATCCGCTGCAATGTGGAGAGCCCGGCAGGGCAAGGGCGGAGACTGGAAGGCAGCAGAGCGTGATCAGCTGCAGTGTGGAGAGCCCAGAGGAGCAGGGCTGTGAGGCGGGGAGCCTGGAAGACCATGGCTGGAGGCAGCAGGGTGGAGCAAGCAACAAGGCAGGGTCCAAGCAGGAGTGAAGGTAAGCAGCATACAAGATCCGTAGGAAGATGCAAAAGGTGGAGGAAGGACTCTCAGATGCAAGAGGCTGAGCCACTGCAGGCAGCAGCCTTTATACTGCCTAGCCCAGCACAGAGGCAGGCTAATTGGTTGCACCTGGCTAAGCACACCTGCAGGCAATCGGCCACCTCCCTTTCTGTTCCTGGGCTGCTGGAAGCAGGGCAAGTCTCTAGGGCTTCTGTGGGGTGTAGTTCCTTTGATAACCAATAGGAACAGCCAGGAATCGATGCTTGTAGCCAGGTGCATTATGGTATGCGTAGTTTGTTGGAAATAATAATTAAGCAGCAAAGTCTCGCAAATGGGAAATAAAGTTCCCAAAGTAAATATAGATGGATCCAAGAGTCTGTTGTAAATAAATGATAAACATATAGTCCAAATTGAGCGTAAATGGATGCGCCCATGGCGCAGGCATGACAGGCATCCACATAGCTTGGCTCCTTGGAACCAAGTTATGCGGTATAGTATTTTTGGGTGTGGTACCATAGGAACTATTCTACCTGGACTACTTTCTTGAAGCTATTTAAACCACATCAGACTGGAATAACACGCTTCGCGTTACTTTGTAATTCTGCAACGTGACGCCCACCGTGTTCAGCTGCACCCGCGAACCTCGGAAGAACAGCATCTGTGAAGGAGAAAAAGGACATTGTTAGCAGCAGCAGCTTACCTGTAATTTCATCGTTAGCTGTCCACGGCTCTTGAGATCAGCATCCTGGAACCAGCGCTCCTCCCGAACCGACGGATCTGCAAAAAGGGAAGAAATAGATATTAGACATTTTTACAATTTAATGAACGATGCCGAAAAGCTTACCTCGCAAGCCGCTCCTCGACAAGCATCCCCTCAGGAATTCCATGCACCAGGTGAACACCGCGACCTGTTGGAAGTCAAGACAACAGGTTAGCAAGAGGCAAGGCATCATAGCGCTGCGCTTAGCGCCAACTCACCGCATCAAGGTGCTCTAAAAACGCCATTACTTACCGGCGAGACCCAATTCAGTCTATGCCACATATTGGACTTTCGCGCACCTAAGGAAAAGAAAAGACATTAGTTAAACCAAAAAGGCATGCAAAGACAATAATATAGCACAGCAATAAGACCTACCTGAAAGACTCAAAGCGGGCAGGCATCAGTGAAGTAACTCGATCGCAAACGCCCACCAAGCACAACGCGCCCCTGCAAGAAGGCCGGACGGAGAACACACCTGCATTAAAAACAAGGTGAGGAGAGGTCCAGTGAGGCCACGGGTATACGGGGTGGTGGGGGACTGTATACCCCAGTTGCCCAGTCTTGAACATTGCCCACCTGTATTCCAGGCAGAAACCTCCCGCTGGTCACACCTGGGAACCGCAGAGAAGGATACCTGAGTCCCAACTGCTGGGTGGCGTCCCTGTGGAACCACGTGAGCATAACAGAATGCGAAGCCTGCCAAACCAATCCACCTGGGCGCCATGGAGACCTCGGAATTAGACCAATTGGCCCAATTAATAGGAGAACTGCACGCTGAGGTTCATTTTGCCCGACAGGAGACTAACGCTCTCCGAAGAGATTTAATAGTGACTAAGGAGCGCACAGAAGACATTAGCAGACAATACTTGCAATCACAAGCAGGACAGACACCTCTGCCTGGAAGCAACCCGACGATGCAGAATCCTACCCTGCCATCCACTTCCTCTACTCCGGTACAAATTATGCTACCAGGAACAGTTCCTTTGGCACCGCCAGAGCGGTTTACAGGTGATCCACGGAAATACATAGCTTTCATGAATCAGTGTCGCCTTCACTTTCTTTGCAGGCCAGGAGCATTCCCAAACGACCAAGCTCAGGTAGCCTTTGTTTTATCATACCTGAGCGGTAGCGCAGCCGATTGGTCTGTACCATTGGTGACCCATGATGATCCTTTATTACATGACTTTGGGGGATTTCAGAGGGAAATGGAGAAACTTTTTGCTCGCCATACCCGAGAGCAAGCAGTGGACAATGAACTCCTTTCCCTCCGACAGGGGAATCAGGACTTGTTAACGTACATTGCTACTTTCAACAGATTGGTTGCCGAAGCTAGGTGGCCTGAAAACAAAAGAACCACGTTGTTTCATCAGGGCTTACGAGGCGAATTAAAAGACACTCTAGCTCAAGTAGTTGATCCTCCTCGAGACTGTTCTGAGTTCATAAATCTGGTCGTACAACTAGACCACCGGTTGCAAGACTGAAAAGCAGATCGTTCCAAAATGGATCCTCGGGCTCTGAATGTTCGGTCTAGAGACAATGTAACCCGAGCACAAGAAAGCACTGTGGAGCCCGTGCAACTTGGGGGGGTGCGACCTCCATTAACAAAACAAGAGCGAGATAAAAGAAGGCAACAACAGTTATGTCTGTATTGCGGAAAACCTGGGCATTTCCTGAAAGACTGCCCGGTGAAACCTCCAAGGAAGATCGTCGGGGCGACGGAAAAAGATGAAGAGAAAGAATCTAAATCGGAAAACTACCCAGCTCGGCAAAAGTAGAGGTCAGTTTGTCGAGTCAGAGGAAAGAGCCACCGACCTCACACTTTGCAATACCAGTGATCTTAATCAATAACCAATGGTCGTCAAGAATGCATGGCGTTGAGGCATACATTGACAGCGGAGCAGTCGGGAATTATATAGATCAAGACCTGGCTGCAGAGATGGGGCATCCCTTATGTTCTAAGCCGACTACAGAGAAGGTGACTACGGTAGATGGGACAGAAATCGCTTCCGGACCCGTAACCCAATGCACAGCCGAGATAGCCTTGCTGCGCCAGGACGGCATCGGGAACTCATTTTGTTCGATCTCATCAAGGCACCTCAATTTCCGGCTTATACTAGGGATGCCATGGTTAGTCGCTCACAATCCTTTGATCGACTGGCGGGCCAGGAAATTACCCTTCCCCAGTGACTTCTCTCCAGCCTGTTATTATCAAGAACAGAAACCAGCTTTCAGTATTTCTGCAACTCCCGAAGCAACAACATCAACCCTGGGTGTAACTAATACCTTGCCAGAGGAATACCGCGATTTCCAGGATGTATTCCAGAAGGACCAAGCAAACACCCTGGTGCCGCACAGGCCTTATGACTGTCAAATCGACCTTGTTCCTGGTGCTCAAGTCCCTTGTGGTAGAATCTATGCTCTTACGGAACCTGAAAATCTTCATCTGAAGTCTTACTTAGACCAATACCTTGCAAACGGATTCATCCATCCATCGAAGTCCCCTGCAGCCAGTCCTTTGTTCTTCATGCCGAAAAAAGAAGGAGACCTAAGGACCTGTATTGACTACCGCGCATTAAACCAGATCACTGTAAAGAACCGTTATCCCTTGCCACTTATCCCAGAAATGCTGGACCAGGTCAAAGATGCTCAGATTTACACCAAATTGGATCTTCGGGGAGCGTACCACCTGGTCCGGGTCAGAAGCGGAGACAAATGGAAAACTGCTTTCCGTACCAAATATGGTGTATTCGAATATCAAGTCATGCCCTTTGGGTTATGCCACGCTCCGGCAGAATTCCAATATTTCATAAATGACGTCTTGAGAGAGCTAATTGATGTTTGCGCCCTAGTGTACATAGATGATATCCTAGTGTACTCAACCTCAAAACAGGATCATATCAAGCACGTCCGTTCAGTCCTCGCCAAGCTCCGTGAACATCGTTTATATGCAAAGCTTGAAAAGTGTTTCTTTCACGTAACCGAAGTAGAGTTTCTAGGCTTTATCCTTACTCCCGGAGGCGTAAGGATGGACCTGCACAAAGTTGACTCCGTTATTAAGTGTCCATCCACAACGTCAGTAAAAGGAGTGCAAAGTATGTTGGACTTTGCGAACTTCTATCGCCGGTTCATCCCAGACTTCTCTCAAGTTGTACACCCGATCACCGTATTACTACGAAAAAATTAAAAAGAAATTGCCTGGACCGAAGAAGCAGAAAAAGCTTTTCAGGAACTTAAGAAAAGGTTCACCTCAGCGCCAATCCTGCGACATCCACGTCCAGATCTTCCTTATATCGTGGAAACGGACGCTTCCAGTATAGCAATGGGAACTGTCGTCTCACAAAGAGATCCGGACACCGGCCAGCTACATCCAGTGGCCTTCTGGTCGAAGAAGTTCTCACCTCCAGAAGTAAATTACGCCATTATGGACAAAGAACTCTTGGCAATCAAATCCGCCTTTAAAGCTTGGCGACACTACCTTCTGGGGGCCAGACACACCATTACAGTTATCACGGACCACCGAAATCTGCAATATCTAAAAACAGCTAAAGCCCAGTCTTCACGCCAGTTGCGGTGGGCTCTTTTCTTCGCCGAATATGATTATGTCATTACATTTCGACCAGGGGTCAAGAATGGAAAAGCTGACGCACTCTCTCGTACTGGCACTGATGAAATAGTATATATGGCCCCAGACCCAGTCCCCATCATACCCGAAGACAAACTCTTAGGCCTCACTACGGCCTTAACCCAAGTGGAACTGGGAAAAGAAATTCAACAAACCATGAATACAGATGCCCCAGGGGGAACAATATTCCATCAAAGATCACTTACCCTTTTTTAAGGGTCGTCTGTACATACCCACCAAGGACTTACAGCAACAAATCATTTCAGGTTATCACGATTCTTTGATCGAAGGACACCCTGGAATTACCATGAACTTAGCCAAGGTAAAACAGAACTTCTGGTGGCCTACCTGCCGTAGAGATGTCATCCAATACATTCAGTCTTGTGGAGTCTGTGCACAAAACAAGTCGCAAAAACCATCTGGCCTTCTAAAACCTTTGGACATTCCCACTGTACCATGGCACACTCTTTCCCTCGACTTCATCACTGACCTACCTTCCAGTCAAGGGTTAAATACCATTCTTGTAGTCGTAGACCTATTCTCAACGATGGCGCACTTTATTCTGCTCAAAGGCCTCCCTGACCCATCCACTCTAGTCAAGGTATTTCTGGACGGTATTGTTAAACTACATGGCTTCCCATCAGTCCTGATCTCTGATCGAGGTAGCTAGTTCGTCTCTAACTTTTGGAGAAAATGTTGTGCAATGGCGCAAATTGACGTCCGGCTATCCACTAGCCATCACCCCCAAACGGACAGTCAGACCAAGAGAACCAACCAGACCCTTGAGCAATACCTACGATGCATGTTGCACCATGAATTAAGAGACTGGAAGGACTTACTATGGATAGCCGAGTACGCATATAACAACTCCTTGCTTTCCAGTACCGGACAAACACCCTTTTACACCCTATATGGTAGACACCCACGTACCTCAGAACTGGATCTCCCTACAAGCTTGGAAATGCCAGCAGTAAAAACCCTTCACACCAACATCACTCAGGCTTTCAAAAAGGCCCAAGAAAATCTAATTTGCACCAAAGACAAGCAAAAACAATTTGCCGACCAACACAGGAAAAAGGCCCCAGACTATCAAGTAGGGGAAAAGGTTTGGCTGGCCGCCAGGTTTATACCCATCAAAGGAACCCGAACCTTTCAACCCAGGTACTTAGGACCCTACACCATCAAAGCAATTAGTAATCCAGCGGCCATCAAATTAGATTTACTATCCAACCTACACATCCACCCGGTATTTCATGTGTCCCTTTTAAAACCAATGCAGCCTGGTACACGGATTGGAACACCACCAAAATCCATTCTAGTTGACGGAGAACCAGAATTCGAAGTTAAAGGCATACTGGACTCTAATTATTCAAGGGGGAAGCTATACTATCTAATTGATTGGAAAGGATTTGGACCCCAAGATAGATCCTGGAACCCTGTAAAAATGTTCATGCGCCACGTCCGATTAAAAACTATCATCAAAACTTCCTAACTAAACCTGGGCAGGACAGGAGGAACACCTTGAGAGGGGCCTTGGGCGGGGGAGTGCTGTCACGACCCCCATCCAGAAGACCCCCTGGCAAGCCCATGAGCCAAATAGGGTCTCCACTAAAACCAGGCATCCTTGGCCTAGGCCTTCTTGGGGCCAGTCCTGGCGCCTTTGTCGCCAGGCTCATACTTGATAAAGGACTTGTATTGGGAACTACTTTATTTCAGTGTCAATCAACATGGAGGCATCCACATAGCTTGGCTCCTTGGAACCAAGCTATGCGGTATAGTATTTCTGGGTGTGCTACCATAGGAACTATTTTACCTGGACTACTTTCTTGAAGCTATTTAAACCACACCCGACTGGAATAACACGCTTCGCGTTACTTTGCAATTCTGCAACGTGACGCTCACCTTTTTCAGCTGCACCCGTGAACCTTGGAAGAACAGCATCTGTTGAGGAGAAAAAGGACATCGTTAGCAGCAGCAGCTTACCTGTAATTTCATTGTTCGCTGTCCACGGCTCTTGAGATCAGCGCTCCTCCAGAACTGACGGATCTGCAAAAAAGGAAGAAACAAGGCATTTTTACAATTTAATGAACGGTGCCAAAAAGCTTACCTCGCAACCCGCTCCTCGAACAGCATCGCCTCAGGAATTCCATGCACCGGGTGAGCACCGCGACCTGTGGGAAGACAAGACAACAGGTTAGCAAGAGGCAAGGCATCATAGCGCTACGCTTAGCGCTTACTCACCACATCAAGGCGCTCTAAAAACGCCATTACTTACCAGCGAGACCCAATTCAGTCTATGCCACATATTGGACTTCCGCGCACCTAAGGAAGAGAAAAGACATTAGTTAAACCAAAAAGGCATGCAAAGACAATAATATAGCACAGCAATAAGACCTACCTGAAAGACTCAAAGCGGGCCGGCATCAGTGAAGTAACTCGATCGAAAACGCCCACCAAGCACAACGCGCCCCTGCCAACAAGGCAGAACGGAGAACACACCTGCATTAAAAACAAGGTGTGGAGAGGTCCGGTGAGGCCGTGGGTATACGGGGTGGTGGGGGACTGTTTACCCCAATTGCCTAGTCTTGAACATTGCCCACCTTTATTCCAGGCAGAACCCTCTCGCTGGTCACACCGGGGAACCGCAGAGAAGGATTCCTGAGTCCCAACTGCTGGGTGGCGTCCCCGTGGAACCAGGTGAGCGTAACAGCCGCCTTGTTTTCGTCTCCGGCCACGTGAACTGCCGAGATCGAAATTTCCTGCTGGATGGCCCAGAACCAGAGCTGCATCGCCTCTCTGCAGAGAGGGAGAGACCTTGCCCCACCCTTTTTGTTGAGGTAGTGTATGGCCACTGTATTGTCTGTCAGAATCAGGACATTCTTCCCCTGCATAGACGGCAGAAACGCCTTCAGGGCTAGCCTGACGGCCCTCAGCTCCAACAGATTGATATGGAGTCTGGACTCCGACGGAGACCAATGACCGTTGACTGTCAACTCGTTGGCATGAGCTTACCATCCGTTGCTGGATGCGTCCGTCACGATCGTCACCTCCGGCCAGGGTAGCCAAAATCAGATTGCCTTCGACAGCCCACCACAGAAGATTCTGGGTGACCGAGGGCAGCACTAAAACGGGATCCGACATACTGCCGGAGGACTGTGACCACTGCATCTTGAGAGCCCACTGCAGAGATCTCATCCGCAGCATGGCCTCTGGCACCACGAGAATGCAGGATGCCATGAGGCCGAGGAACCTCAAGAACTCGAACGCCGGGAGACTCTGGGCACATTGAAACTTGTTCACCATCTGCAGAATGTGATGAGCCCTCACCTGGGGAGGGAAACACAGCCCCAGGGTTGTGTCGAGCCCTGCTCCGATGTACTGGAGCCGCTGCGTAGGTATCAAGTGGGACTTCTTTAAGTTGAGGGAGAAGCCCAGCCTGTGAAGGGAGTGGCAGGTGATGGACAGATGATCCAGGACTTGCTCAGTAGAGCGCGCCTTGATCAACCAATCGTCCAGGTAGGGGTAGACGTGAATCCCCCCTTTCCTGAGATACGCTGCCACCACCACATGAGCTTGGTGAAGACCCTCAGGGCAGAGGTCAATCCGAAAGGCAGGACTCGAAACTGAAAGTGCGAGTCGCCAACCGTGAACCTCGGGTACTTCTTGTGCTTGGGATGAATCGGCACATGAAAGTAAGTGTCCTTGAGTCCGAGAGACAGCAACCAGTCCTGAAGTTGAAGGACCTGGACGACATGAGAGAGAGTAACCATCTTGAACTTGTCCTTCCTGAGGAGCTTGTTCAAACCACGCAAGTCCATGATGGGTCTCAATCCCCCGTCTTTTTTCGGGATCAAAAAATATGGGGAATACCATCCCTTGTTCCTCTCCGCTACAGGCACCAGTTCTATGGCACCTTTCTCCAGCAGGGATTTGATTTCCTGTGCAAGGAGCGGATCCGGACTCTTCAAAGAGAGATATTGTCGTGAGGCCTCTGCCGTTAAAGGAAGACAATAGCTGTAGGCTATGATCTCCAGAACCCACACATCTGAAGTAATGGCACGCCATTCTACAAGATGCTGCGCCAACCTTCCCCCAACCGGCAAACCATGGGACATAGCCTCATGACTGAGCTGAAGCGGCTGCAGCAGTGCCTGAGGGCAAAGAGACGACTGCTCGAGCGGCCTTGGCACCTCGAGTACCCTGTTTTCCACTTCTGATACCCCAACGTTGGCCCCTTTGACTTGTAGCTCCCCTCGATCTACCAAAGGTAGAGTAGTATTGAAAGGAACCTCCCCTCCATTGCTGTCCCCTAGGACAACTATGCTGCAGCTTTGGAGGTCTGCAACCTCTCAAGGCTCTCGTCAGCCTTGCTGCCAAAAAGATGTTCACCATCAAAGGGCATGTTGAGAAGTCGGGCTTGCACTTCAGGAGCAAACCCCGACTTCCGCAACCACGCAAATCTGCGCATCACGGTGCTTGCCGCCATGGACCGGCTGACACAGTCTGCCATGTCCAGACCCGACTGAACGAATTCACACATGGCATCGTTGCAATCCTGTACAAGGGCAAGAAAGCCATCCCGCTCCTCCCCTTCGTGAATGTGTTCAGCCGCCAACGAAACACAATTCCACAGAGTGTGAGTGAAACTTGCTAAGTCACACACGGAGTTGGCTGCTTTCAAAGCCATACTCCCTGAAGAAAAGACTTTCTTCGCCCAACCGTCAAAACGCTTGTCGTCCCTATCAGGAGGGATGGTAGGGTATGGTGCCTGCTTTGCTGGGGCCGTAGCCACCGGTACCACCAAACTCTCTGGAGCAGGGTGCATGGACAAGTAGCCGGGGTCGCCACTGGCTGGTCGGTACTTTTTCGGCAACGACTTACCCACTGCCGGGAGACTCTCCGGAGCAGTCCAAGCCGCTGCCACCCTTCTTTGCAAGGCCATATGGAATTTTGGTGGACCTTGTTTCAAGATATCTGTCAGGTCATCCTGCAGAAAATCCACTTGTGGCGCAGACCACCCCAAGTACTCCGTCACCCTCGACATAAGCTGCCGGTACGAAGACTTGGCGTGCATGCCCGGCTCAGGCCTACCGAACTCAACCTCCGGAGAGGTGTCCAGACCACTGGCGTCGTGCAAAGACTGACGCAGGTCTTCCATCTGGCTATGACCAGACAAGAGGTCATCAGGAACCTCATCAGAAACCAAACCTTCCTCAGACCCTTCCTCCACCTCAGAAATATAATCCAGAGGCTGGAACAAATCCCTGGAAGAGGGCACCGAAAAAGGCTCAAATACTGGCCTCATTGACATCTTCAGGGCCTTCCTCGGAGTCTCCACAGATGTACGGGGTACCTGCGGCAAAGCCTCCACAAAAGGCGTCAAGGGCGTCGACGGAATCGGCGTCAATGTCGAGCGTGGCGCTGATGACTTCGACACAGGCCTCGAGGGCGGTGCCCCGAGCGTGTCCTTCGACGGCCTTGACGCTGATGGCGTCGATGACTTGCTCGGAGGCGGAGCCTCGAGAACGTCCCTCGACGGACATGGCACTGATGGCGTCGACGTCTTCTTAGAAGACCTCACAGGTTTTGCCGGTCTCGAGGGCGTTGAGGACCGGGAACTGGAGCGGGCATGGCTATAGCGATCTACCTTGTCCGCAAGACCTCGATGGCTCCCGATGATCGCGCCGACCGCCCGAGCCCGAAGGCGTGCGAGCGGTGGCCCTAGCACGTT
Source organism: Ambystoma mexicanum (assembly GCF_040938575.1). Lineage (NCBI taxonomy): Eukaryota > Metazoa > Chordata > Amphibia > Caudata > Ambystomatidae > Ambystoma > Ambystoma mexicanum. Next base: position 264,544,661 of record NC_090921.1, read on the forward strand.
CCCTGCCGGCTTTTTTCGAAGGCGCAGACAGAGCAGAGCCCTGCGATTGGAAAATCGCCATCATCTCCGTACGAAATGCATCCTATTCCGCAGGAGAGGAATGCTTGTTGGGACAAGCAAGCCGTCGTCTGGCAGAGTCCTCGGACGAGGATGGGGAAGGCGACCAGTGCCGGCGCTTGCACGAGTGCCTCAAAGAGGCAGAGGAATGGCGGGAACCACTCCGGGACTGAGAACCCCAGGACTTAGGCCGACGTCTCAGAGAGTCGCCCCTCGAATCGTCGGTCGAAAGCCCAGCGGATTTTCACTTTCGGGGTTTGCAAACCCTACCTAAAGAAAACTTCTTCTTCCGCTCCCGCAAGGCCTTCGACGTTAACGACTGGCAATCGTCATAGTCATCGGTGGCGTGGTCCTCGCAGAGGCACCAGAGACAGACGTTCTGCGGGTCCATAAGTGACATCTTGGAACCGCAGTCCCGACACTTCTTGAATCCCGACCGCGGGGTAGAAGAAGACGAAGACATGATATCTTCACAAAACACCAAGTTCGAAGAACCGTAGAGAATCAGAAGAATGGAGCCGCACCGAGATCTCCGAAATGAACAAGTTCACGGAAAAAACAGAACTGAGGCTACGGGCGTTGTGCGTCCTACTTATAACATCCGGTACGTCGGCTCGACGGAGGCCCTCGAGGACAGCGTATCAACGTCATCGACGCAGGACGCAGATGCCGAAAAGTTTCCAAAGCAGCACAGCTGTGGTGATTACCTGTCATGTCATAAATGTGGAATACGTCAGAGGAACCAATCCCCTCGAAAGGATCTACATTCTTTTCCTAGCACCAGTTGCAAAATGTATTCCAGCGGCAATGGTACAAAGAATTTGTTGTTGGCCTTCTGGCCGAAAGCAACACCTCCATTACATCATCCGGGAGGTCCCACTCCTTATATCTCAGCCTTTCAGAAACCATGTGTGAAGGTTCAGAGTTTTGACCTCTGGATGGAGACCCCACCCTACTCTCGCGAGAGAAGGTCCTCTATTTGTGGAAGACGCATCGGAGGACAGATGGACATGTCCAGAAGGTCCGCGTACCATGTCCTCCTGGCCCAATCCGGGGCAGTTAGGATCATGTGTTTCCCGAACTTTCTCAACCTCCTGATCACTTGAGGAATGACAGGGACTGGAGGAAAGTCGTACAGGAGGGTAAACTCCCAGTCCACTACTAACGCGTCTCCTAGAGCTCCTCTCGGGGCAATATCTTTCACACTTCTGGTTGACCTCAGTCGCAAACAGATCTACTTGAGGGGTTCCCCAAAGAGTGAAGATCTCTAGAAGGACTTCCTGAGCTAATTCCTCTGTGTTCTCCTCCCCGGCTAGGTGAACCGCTGATAGGGAGATTCCTTCTTAAATTGCCCAGTACCATAGCTGCATTGCATCTCTGCACAGTGGTAGTGACCCTACATCTCCTCTCTTGTTGAGGTAGTACATGCTCACTGTATTATCCGTCATTATCAGGACATTCTCTCCCTGTACAGAGGGCAGAAAGGCCTTCAGCGCTAGTCTGATTGCCCTCAGCACCAAAAGATTGATATGTTGTTTGGACACCGATGGAGACCAAGGACAGCTGACTATCAGACCGTTGGCATGGGATCCCCACCCTGTGAGTTATTCGTCCAGCACTACTATAATCTCCAGCCATGGTTGCCAAATGGGTTCGCCCTTCAGAATATTGTCTGCGCAGGCCCACCACAGAAGATCCTGTGAGACCCTGGTTGGAATCTGAAGTCGGTCCGACATCTTTCCTGAGAACTGGGACTATTGTGTTCACAGAGCCCATTGAAGGGATCACATTCTCAGGTGATCCTCTGGCACCAGAAAAATGCAGGATGCCGTGAGGCCGAGTAACCTCAGAAAATCGAAGGCCGGTAGACTGTGGGCATTCTGAAATTTTGTCACCATTTGAAGAATTTCTTCATCCCTCACCTCAGGTGGCAAGCTCTTTCCCAAGGATGTACCTAGCACTGCTCCGATGTATTTGAGCTTTTGGGAAGGTGTCATATGGGACTTCTTGTAATTGAGGGAGAAGCCTCAGTCTGTGGAGAGAGTGACAGGTGACGTTGAGATGATTCAGGGCTTGTTCGGGAGAATGTGCCCTGATCAGCCAATCGTCCAGGTAGGGGTAGACGTGAATCCTCCCTCACCTGAGACTCACTTCCACCACCGCCATCAGTTTGGTGAAAACCCCTCGGCGAAGGTCAGCCCAAATGGCAGAACTCGAAATTGATAATGAGAAACACCAACTGCAAACCTCACATATTTTCGGTGCTTGAGATGGATTGGCACATGAAAATAGGCATCCTAAAGGTCCAATGACACCAACCAATCGTGGAGTTGGAGGGCTTGAAGGATCTGAGAAAGTCTGACCCTCTTGAACTTATCCTTCCAGAGGAACTTGTTCAAGTATCTCAAGTCCAAGATGGGTCTCAGTCCTCTGCCCTTCTTGGGTATCAAAAAATATGGGGAGTACATCCCTTGTTCCTCTCCGCTACATGCACTGGTTCTGTAGCACCTTTCTCTAGCAGGGTTAACATTTCCTGCACAAGGAGCAAATCCGGAATCCTCAAAGAGCGGTTCCCCAGTGGATTGTTCTGAGGTTTCTTTATAAAAGGAAGGCAGTAACCGTGGGCTACGGTTTCCAGAGCCCAAGCATCCGAAGTAATGTCTCGCCATTCTTCTAGATGCTGAGACAGTCCGCCCCCCACTGGTGAGCTGTGACTGAAGACCACAGAGTGGTTTTGCGGTGGCTGATGCAGAGGCCGATGGTAAGGAGGCCACCAGGAGGACATTTTCTCTGGCCCCTTAACTGGCCATTCCGCTCGCTCTTCCAACTGAGGAGTAGTAGTGAAAAGTTCTACCCCTCCAAGGTTGCCCACTAGGACAAAAAGGCTGAGGTTGCCTAATAGCAGCGCCTAAAGATTTGGCTGCCGCCTTTGAGGTCTGCAACTTCTCAAGGTTCTCCAGCCTTCTTGCCAAAATGATGAGAACCATCAAAAGGCATGTTGAGAAGTCTAGATTGTACATTAGGAGCAAAACCCGACTTCCTCAACCACGCTAATCTGCGCATAACGTTACTGGTAGCCATGGATCTGCTGATGCTATCCGCAGAATCCAAACACCTGATTGAAGGGACTCACACATGGCTTCTTTGCCGTCTCTAACAATAGCTAAGAACCTGTATCTTTCATCTCCTTCGGGAATGTGCTCAGCCGCCATAGAAATACAATCCCATAGAGTATACGAAAACTTTGCGATGGCACAAGTGGAGTCGGCAAATTTTCGTGCCAAGCCCCCTGCAGAAAATACCTTCCTCGCCCATTCATCTACGTGCCTGTCATCCCTATCAAAAGGTCCCTGGCCCAGCCACTCTCCCCCTGCACTGCCTCCCTGGCAACCCCTGCACTGTGGGACTGTCTCGGTATCCCTACAGCCCCCTTCCCAGCACGGGTTAGCCGCTTCTCCAAGCAACGAATTTGAGGTAGATCTCTCTCCGCGGCAGGGGCCTCCCACTGGAACAGCCCTCCTGCCTCCCTGAAACTTGATGAGAACCATCTCCGGTTCCGGAAGCAGCTCAAAACCTTCCTCTTTGCTTCTGCTTTCTCTCCCGTGCTAAATTCCTGACTGAAACTGCTCTGATTCTGCAACTGGGCCACTCTCACCGATCGCAGTCCCTGGCCCAGCCACTCTCCCCCTGTACTGCCTCCCTGGCAACCCCTGCACTGCGGGACTGTCTCTGTATCCCTACAGCCCCCTTCCCAGAACTTGTCGGCACTTACCTTGTACTTGCCACCAGCTGGCCCTTATTATTTATCTTGTTATTCTACTAGCCCTGTACTGCACTTTCCCCTTTCCCTTTCCCCTTGCACTTTCCCTTCCCATGCACTTGCGCGATCTGAATGACACCTGGCCTAGTAAGATCATTGTCTGTCTTCCCTTTGTCCCCCCTCCCTGCCTCGTCGCGCCTTGAAACACTTGTGTATAGACGCGTTACAAATGCCATATCATATCATGGTATGCTGCTTGTTTGGAAGTAGCGGTAGCTGCATGCACCACCAGACTCTCCGGAGTGGGATGTTTTGACAGGTAGTCGAGGTCACTACTGGAAGGGCAGTATTTTTTTGTCAAGTTCTTATCAACTGCCGGATTGGACTCTGAAGTCTCCCAGATCCTAGCCACCCTTTTCTGCAATGCCATATGAAAAGGCAAAATAGGATCAGATTGTGGGTTGGAGTAGGCCTCCATTGCTCATAAGGCAATGGAGGCCTATTCCAACCCATGTATTCCACCACTTTCAGCATTAGCTGCCTGTAGGATGCATCTGCATGCTCCCCAGGCTCTGGTTTTCCAAATTCAAATTCAAGTTTGTGTGAGGTATCTACCCCACTTGCTGTTTGAAAGTTGCTATACAGGTCCTTCATTCTGGACTCTTCAGAGATAAAATTCTCTGGTACATTGGGTGTACCTTACTGTAAGCCAAATGGGGCTTCATCATCCTCAGAACGCTCCTCTTCTTCAAAAATTGAAGTAAGAGATTTAAAGAAATCCTTTTTAGGAAGTCGAGCATATCTCTTGTCTGGTGTTGTAATAGTAGGCCTCGACATCGTCGAAATAGTCGACGTTTTCTTTATCGGTGCCGACTTTGTAGGGGTGCTCGGCATTGACGGCACAGCTGACAAGTATGGCATGGCTGGCATCAAAGGTTTCGATGTCGAGTGCCTGCCAGGTGTCAGAGGTGTCGACGTGTTGATGCAGTAGACAACCTCGATCTCGACTTTTCCTTGTGTCTCATATTATCCTTCAATGGAACATCGGATCGAGGCCTTGAAGGCTTACGATGTGGATCAGGCCTTTTTCCCGGGCTCTAAGGCGCGCAGGATTTCGAATGAGACCTTTCCTTTCCGGCTTCCTTCTAAGGCTCGGTCGGAGCATGGCTTTTTTTTTCTCAAAAATCTTCAGCATTTCAGCCCTGAAGGCTTCCCACTCGGCTGGAGTGGACTTTTTAGTAGGGCAAGCAACCCTTTCGATCTACGGTGCCTTCTCTTCGATTTCTTCGGAGACGAAGAAAAGAGGTGTGAGCCATTTCTCAACCTGGATCGCTTGGCCTTCTTCCTCCGAGGAGAGACACCTCATGACTCGTCGGTCAAATGTTTAGCGAATCGGGTAGGTGATGTTTTAGGGATTTTTCCTATCTTCAGTTTCCCCTTCCGTTCCTCAAGGCTTTTCCCGTCATGGACTGGCATTTCAAACAGCCAGAGGTGTCGTGGTCTGCCCCGAGGCACCTTAAACAGATACAATGCAGGTCAGTGAGTGACATTTTTGACCCGCAATCCCGGCACTTCTTGAAAACGGACTTTGTAATCGACAGTGTCGATGATGAAGACATTTTATCGAGAGGTGATTGTAACAAAGACGTCACAAGATGAGGCGTGCCGAATTTCGCACAAAGCTATCGCCGTCGAGGAAAAACGGAACTGAGGCCAACGGGTGCTGCGCGTTCTTTATATGCCTTCGATGACATCAACCTCGATGGAGGCCTTAGAGGGACATCGACTCAACACCATCGACACAGTGCCCTCTGCCGAAATCTTTTTGCTGAGGCTGGGACAAGTGTCAAAGATGAGGAATACGCGAGAGGACACAATCCAAATCGAAAGAACATTACCGAGATGTAAGTAATTTGTTCTTCTAATGAACTCCTTCCCCCCGCAGATTCCTCATCTATGATAAGACTCCCAAAGCAGTACAACGACCTGGAGAAGCGAAGGTTGCAAGGACAACACCCAAACCAGGAGGACAGCCATACCGAAACGAGCGTCCTGATCAGACATAACAGCCTCATTACTGGTTTGGTGGCATCTCTGTTCTAATACCACTGAGATACCACCAAACAGTATTATGGTCTGGTGGTATTACCACCGGATTACAAGTGGTGGTAGGCAGTGTTAGACCCCATTAATTGGAGTCCTTAGGATAGGGATTTCGGTGTTATTACAACCAGCGGTATTAACACTGGCAGTAATACCGCCAATTTTGCCATTTTGGGGCAGTAAGGCAGAGGAATTACCTTCAGCATTCTACTGGAGTGTTTCTCCTATGCCTTACCTCCAAACCTGTAGTTCAGCGGTTAGGTAATGTGGCGGTAATGCATTGGTAACTGTTACCACTACATTACCACAGTGTTTTACCACACTACTGACTTTTTAATGAGGCTCATAAATCCAAGCAGTAGTGTTGTGCAAGGGAGCTCACATGGCTGCTTGGCAAATATCCAGAAGAGGGACTACGCGCTGTAGAGTTGAGGTGAAGGCCACAACTCTGGTGGAGTGAAATCAGAGACCCTCAGAGACTTCCTTGCCAGCCACATTGTAGCATTCCAAAACGCAGAGAATGATCCAATGAGGCAGGATCTGTTTGGTAACAGCCTAACTGCTCGTGCTTTCCGTAATCAGCAAAAAGCTGATCATAGGTCCTGCTCTCCCATGTCTGAGAGATGTAGAACCTGAGTGTCCGCACCGGATCTAACTGATGGAATCGTTCCTCTGCCTTGGAAGGGTGAGGCAGAGGAAAGAAGCCAGATGGATCTTTTGAGAGAGATGGAAATCCAAGACCACATTCGGAAGAAAGGTGGACCTAATTCTCAACATGTCTTCTCTTTGGAAAAAGAAAAGTAGGGAGGACTAACGGATAGAGCCTGGAGATCCCTAAACCCGTCTAGCGGAAGTGATGGCAACCAGGAAAATCACCTTAAGGGTGAGCAGTCTTAAAGAACAAGAATGAAAAGGGGGCGTGGCCAGCAAGCGTACGATGAGGATGTGACTCCTCTGAGCTCCCGGGGCCGCCAGCTATATCCTGCATTAATCCTGTGAAATTGGGCAGTTATCAAAACAAAACGACACCTCACGCGTGGCGAAACCTTGCTGGGACGAAGCGCTGTGCTAGCAGACTGAACCGGAACATGGGCGGTGAGAAAATCCCTGCTAAAGGAGGCAGCCTGCGTGGGCTATACAGACCCAAAATGGCCGCCGCGTCTGGGGAGAAGAGAGAAGCGACGCGGGAGAACTGACGCGACACAGCCGTGGTCGCCTGTGAATCGGCCTGCTTGCTGGGCACTTAGGTCAGGAGAAGAAAGTGCTAAGCGAGGGAGGGCGCGAACGAGTACGACCGCTGGCAACCTCTGCCCCAAACCGGTGCGCCCGATCCAGCCGAAAGGCGCCGGCGGAGACGGACTTGGAGGCGAACTGGGCGCGAGCGAAGCCCGGTCTCCCCGCATGTATGAAGCGGGACCTCCTGGTGTGGTGCCGAGCTGCTTGCTGGGGGGGAGCTGACCTCGGAGGGTCTGCGGCGCCCGAGGTGAGCGGAATGCGCGGCGCACTCTGGAGATGCGTCCCAGGGCGGGACCGGAGCTAGTGAGGGCGTGCTCGTACCCAACGGCGAGAGCCTGCTGGCAGACCGGAGTTCGCCGGGTGGATCTCTTTTCCCGTTTGCCCTGCAGGTCATCGGATGGTGTAAAACAAATGCTGACCAAAGAGACCAAAGAGAAGTGAGGTAATTCGTACACTGCATCTCCGACCCGGAAAGGACACGGGATACCCCCGTATATGACCACGAAATGTTTCCTGCCCTAATCCTATGGGCTAACCTGAAATCTAACGATAAACTGTTATTGTGCTGCATCCAGCTCGCAAATCCTATTGGCTAATCTGTAATCTAAAGATAAACTGCTGTTGTGCTGCATCCAGCTCACAAAGCGAGTGCAATAGACATGCGACAGTCGAAGGGAATGACCCTGAGACGCTGATGCCTACCAGAGAGGGCAGAGAAGAGAGCAACAACTGTTCTCCGCGCCGGATGCGATATGTGCAGATCCCCACCAGCATACTTCCTCTTGCGCTGCATAAGGCGACAGGGCTGCCGCCGCCCGCTCCTGTGGCGTTGCTGCTTCGCCAGGAGTGGACCAACAAATCGCCAAGATCGGCACGGAAATCCCCAGCGCTCTGGGCGGCGTGGTGCGCCCGCTGCGGCCTTATAGATCCTGAAGCAACGTTGCTGTTGCCCAGCTGTCGACGAGGACACACAGCGGTAATGAGTGGAGGGCAGAGGGTGTTGGGGCACTAGTGACAAAGAGACAAGGCACTGCCCGCCCTCTCCCTGTTGTTCCCGCATGAGGCAGTGCAGCTGCTGTGGTTGATGATCCCGTCTGCTGCAGGGAGAGGACACGGCATCGCTGACCCCAGAGACGGGAAACGAAACACGCCGCTGTTGGTTTGGGACAAACACTGAGCCCTCCCCGGGTCCCAAACGAGAGCTCCAGGCCCCTGGGGGAAGGTGTGAATGCCTGTAATTCTGGCGTCAGTCCAACAATAACAGCACGCTGCAGTGCCATGTGCGCAGGTCAGGCCCCCAGAAAATCTTCAGCTTATTGTTCATACCGGGCTAGTGTGCCACAGCGGGAGATCGCATAACTGTACGCTACGAACTCAAGTAGACTGTGACAACTCAGAGTAAAGACACATCGCGACAGAGGCAGCCACCTTTCTCCCCCCCCCCTTTGTTGTGAAGCACAGAACAGAACTCATCACATACTGAAGACGCACAGGCACAGACCCTCCCGATGCGGCGCACAAACAACTAAGTAACAACTGTGCCCTGCGCCCATAGTGGGAATCACATCGTATCTCCGACCAATAACGCAACGATCACATTCATCGGAACAATAGCACATGCAAGAACATATCTGACGCATCCCCACATGAGACCTTATGATATATGGTCATCCGAGCTGTAAGGCATAACTGGAACACTACAGGCATAATTGACGCGGACCCACGTGAGCACCGGCCATACTGCGCCAAAGCATATTGTATTCATCATCGGCACCCCCGGAATTATCTGCCTACCCACTCTGTTGTCGTCGTCCTCCTCCAAGCAGGGTACGAGTCTCCAACAACACCATATCAAGCAGTCGGAATGGGGAAGGATAAGCCCAGGAAAACCTCCACACAAAGCAGGATTGAACAATATGCAACCACACCATTGACTCGTTCCCCTGAGCGGCTGTCACTACCCGAAACAGACTGCATGGAGGAAGAGATCTCCCTCAGAGACATAATGAGTGCCATTGCCAGCTCTAGAACTTCAATGGAGAAGAAGATGGACAGTATTGGCACTGACGTGTCCCTACTTAGACATGATCTGCAAAAGCTGACATCACGTACAGACGAAGCAGAGGCACAAATTTAGGAAACCGAAGACAACATACGAGGGGTGAACCCGCCAGATGTCTCGTATGCTAGCACGTATTAAACTTTTGGAATCGAGAGTAGAGGACAGTGAAGGCAGATTTGGCGAAACAACATTTGCATTCTTGGCCTCCCCGAGAAGGTGGAAGGGGCCTGCATGGGGCTGTTCCTCAAGGAATGGCTTGTAGGCATTTACGACGCTCAGTCCTTCTACAAGTTTTTCTCCATTGAGCGGGCGCACCGCATTCCAACCGGCAAAGTTACACCAGGTGCGCCGCCGCGCACAGTCATCAGAAGATTCCTAATTTATAGGGATAGAGAAATGTTATTACAGCTGGAAAGATCAAAAGGGACAGTCAAGTATAATAGTTCAAAAATCGCCTTCTTCCCTGACTTTACCAGGGAAGTACAGAAAGCACGCCAATCATTTGACCCGCTTAAGAAACAACTGCAATCAATGGGAGTTAAATATGGACTAATCTCCCCTGCCTAGCTCAAAATATTTCACAAGAACACTACAGTGCACTTCACAGAGCCTAAGGAAGCGTGGAGCTGGGCCGAAAGACACATCGATGGGGATTGAGGATCTGAAGGGAGAAGGAGAGGGGAACGCAAAAGACCACCTCCTGAGCATCCTCCGGACCTAGATCTGCAACAACAACAACAAATGGAGAACCCGCAACAAGAAGATGCATGATAGATTGCAACATTGCTCAAGACAACTAACTCACTGCAAACGAAATGCAAGAAAGCCCACGCTTAACATGGCAGATTTAACTGAAATGCATTGCATGGCTGGCGGCCAACCGAACATCCGCCCCCCCAAACCAGGAAGCATATCAGAAGCAAAGTTTAACTGTTTGAAAGATTATGTTGGGTCGACAGATGCTTCTGTTGGGGGTGGAGTATGGGGAGGGGGGAGTTGGGGATAACGTTTTTATACAATGTTTAGCATACAATGGCAATCTGAGCACAATGTACAGGCATACACTGTAAAATCGATGCAATTACAACCTATGAAACTCACATGTGAACATAAGCTTCGAACAACCGATGGCACCTGAAACTGTTTCAGCCAAAAGACGTCTAACGCTAATGACATGGAACGTAAACGGGCTGGGATCCAGTATCAAAAGAAGACTGGTACTGCAACATATAAACAGGCATTCCCCCGGACATAGTCTTCCTGACTGAAACGCATCTTACGGGAAATGCATGCAAATTCTTCCAAAGATACAATTACTGCAAAGCGGTGCACGCTGGATTCTCCATGGGAGCGAAAGGGGTGCTTATACTAATTGATAAAAGGCTTCCACTGGAGATCACACATATAACGCAGGATAGAGGAGGTCACTATGTACAACTGCAAGCAAAGCTCTGGAACCAGACCCTGGCGCTCTTGGCAATATACTCCCCGCCTGCCCTCCTCAACACTCTGTTAACCGACATTACTCCCATCCCGATGGCAAATTCCGCAGAAATGTGGATAATAGGTGGGGACTTCAACAAAGTCATGGACAACGCCCTAGATCGCACACACTTGAGAGCCAGAAATTCTGCCGCCACCACCAAACTGGCCGCCTTCGTGTCCGCGCTGGGACTGCGAGGTGCGTGGCGAGACCTATACAAGAATGATCGTGAATACTCCTTTCACTCTGGTGCACACGCCTCAATGTTCAGAATAGACAATTTTTTCTTATCACACCAGAACATCCATACCGCATGCACCGCATCCTTCCTCCCACGAGGAATCTCCGATCACTCCCCGCTGCTACTCGAATTAGAAACAGAGAGGCAACGACCGCCTCCAACATGGAGACTGAACTCCTACTACCTGGGGTTCCCAGACTTTCAAGAAAAGATGGAGGCGGCCACCTCCAACTACTTTGAGCTAAATGCAAACTCGGTGGATGACCCTATTATACTATGGGAAGCATACAAACCAGTTTTACGAGGCGAAATCATCTCGTGGACGTCAGGAAAAAAAAAAGCACAGCGTGAACAGATCGTCGAAGCTGAAAACGAGGTTGTGTCCAGAGAAGCAGATCACATCGCTAGCGACACCCCAGAGACAAACAGAGCACTTACATTGGCGCAAAAGAAGTTGCATAACTTATCACTTGACTGCGCCAAAAAAGCACACATCGCCATGAAGGCACGCCTGTATGAAACGGGGGACAAAGCAGGCAAAATGCTCGCGTGGCTCGAAAGGCACGATGAAGGGCAACGACTGGTCAAATGCGTCAGGACATCGAATACAGAACTGGTCTCCTCTGATGCAGCGATTGCGGAATGCTTCGCCGACTTCTATGAAGATCTCTATAAATCCCCCGCCAATGCAGCAGCAAGCATCATATTAGACAGTATTGATCTCCCAACACTCACCATGGAGCAAGCCCGTATATTGGATAACAAAATAACAACAGACGAAATATCAGCGCCCATTACCCAACTCCAAACAGGCAAGACCCGGGTCCCAACAGCTTCCCACTCGACATCTGGAAGAAACCAAACCACCTAGACATTTCCACCCATCTGCTCAACATGTTTGAGCACTCCCTAACGAAGGGCGAGCTCCCGTCAGACCTCTGCAAGGCCCCCATTATAGTGATTCCCAAAAAAGGCAAACCCCAAGCGAATGCAGCTCCTGCATGACCATATCCCTAATCAACAGTGAAGCTAAAATACTAGCCAAGCTGCAAACGGTCATCACAACATTGATCCACCTGGATCAATGTAGCTTCATGCTTCAAAGATCAACGAGAATGAACATTTGAAGGCTGCACCTGGCACTGGAGAGGGCACCCACCCTGCAACAATCGCTGGCACTATTAGCCATAGACTTCGGAAAAGCCTTTGATTCAGTTTACTGGGAGGCTTTATGGGCAATAATGCGAAAGATGCGATTTGGCGAATCATTTATAAAGTGGGTACAACTCCTTTACAACAATCCACTAGCAGCGGTAAGAGTGAACGAATGGCCCCCGCGTACAATTCAACTGGGAAAAGGCACCAGGCAAGGATGCCCGCTATCGGCAATGTTGTTCGCACTGAAAATAGAACCGCTGGCAGTCATCCTGCGGGACACGCCCACATGGACCGGCTTTCGATGGAACTCAGAATGCGAAGCCAAGATATACCTTTACGCAGATGACCTCCTGGTTTACCTGGGCCATCTGGAGATCTCCTGCTCACTCAAATACTGGTTGAATATGGAACCTTTATTGGCCGCTGAGTGAACTGGGCTAAATCTGTGCTCTTTCCAGTGAAAGGGGTGGACTGCATACCGGCATTTGGATCCCCATACTAGATCGAAACTACACAGTTTCGCTACTTAGGCATCCTAATCACAAATAGGCTGGATAGCTACGTGACTCAGAACCTGCATCCACTAATCAAAAGATACGCACAAGATGTGGCCCACTGGCAAGCACTACCACTGACACTGCTGGGGAGAGCAGCGCTCTTCAAGATGCTGGCCCTACCCCGGTTCTTGTACACCCTTCAAAATGCCCCTCTCCACATCCCTTTGGCAGAATTCCACAAAATAGATAGATCAACACGCAAACTTCTGTGGGGTGGGGGAACACCCTAGGATAGCTCTCGAAACCCTCCAACGTTCAGTCTGGGAGGGGGGAATAGGGCTTCCGAACATCCAAGTCTATTACTGGGCGACCCAAATGGCGACGGTAAATGACATATTACATGGTAACCCAACAATCCCTCATATAAGGGCCGAAATAGCTGCAAGACACGATGTGTCTCCGATTGAAGGTCTCTACAGCCGACTGAACCGCCCTCCCGAATGCACGATAGTAGCGCATACAGCCCAAGTATGGAAGGAAGTGCATAAACACATAGGCTGGGAGAACAAAATCACTCCAGTCCAACCCATCTGGAATAATGCCCATTTTACAGGTCTCAGTAACCTCCCGAAATGGCCAAACTGGATAGCAGCCAGTATACAAACCATCCAACAAATATATGCGAACAATCAGGTTATACAGTTCGCCGAGATCTTAACAACATATGATCTACCAACCACTGAGAGCTACCACTATGACAACTACAGCACGCACTTACCAAACAAAGGGCCCAACTGTTGGACATGCCGGAGTGCACGGCCATAGAAAGAAACATAGTAATGACAGTGTGAAAAACAAGGTCACTTCTACCATGTTGAGATAATGCATGAATACAGTATTGCCTATCAGGACCAGTACCATCTTCCCCTTTACAAAGGGGAGGATAGCCACCAGGGCCAGCCTGATCGCTCTCTTCTTTAGCAGATTGATGTGCTCACGGCACTCATATGGGGACCAAGGTCTGCTCACCGTCACATCGTGTAGGTGAGTGCCCCAGCCCTTCAGGCACGCATTTGTGACTAGGCACACTTAAGACCATGGCTTATGGAAAAGAGATCCGTTCAGCAGGTAGTTTTCACAGACCACCACTGAAGGTCTCTGGACACTCTCTCTGAGTCCAGAAGAAGGTCTGAAGTCCGACCCTGAAACTGTGACCATTGACAGCTCAGGAGCCACTGCAGTGACCTCATGTGCAGACTGCCCTCAGGTACCACCAAGATAGATGCACAATGCCATATGATCCAACAAGCGCAGAAAAGTCATCTGATGTTGGAAAATCTGGATCATAATGAAGATGTTTGCCACTCTGTCCTCGAATGGGAACCCTGAGCCAGGTGAGTGTACAAGACCACACCAATGAATTTGAGGGACTGGGACTGTGAAACCTGTGACTTCTTATAATTCAGGAAGAAGCCCAAACTGTGCATGATATGATATGATATGATATGGCATTTGTAACGCGCCTATACACAAGTGTTTCTGCATCAGGCCGCACGTCTGATACAGATGTGCCAATGCTAGAACTGGAGAATGGGCTCGAACGAGGCAGTCGGCCAGGTAGGGCACGACAGGAATGCCTTCCCTCCTGAGGCAAGCCGCCACTTCTGCTAGCAGCTTGGTGAAAACCCTGGGTGCTGAATAAAGACCGAAAGGAAGGACTTTGAACTGGTAATGACAATTCCCCACTTTGAATCTCACATACTTCCTGTGTTTCTTGTGGATAGCAACATGAAAGTACGCATCCTTAAGATCTATGGAAACTAGCCACTCGTTCACGTCCGGGGCCTGCAGTATCTGTGCTAGAGTGACCATCTTGAGCTTGTGCTTGCGCAAGTACATGTTCAGAAGCCACAGATCAAAGTTGGGTCTCAGACCAGAAATTAAGTTGAGAACCAAGCCCTGCCTTGTTCTGAGCAGGGTACCATCTCTATTGCCCTTTTTGCCAGAAGCTGAAGCATCTCCTCCAGCAGGCGAAGTTTCGATGGCAAGGGTTGCTGGCAAGGGGGGTGGTCTGGAGAGCGAGCGGCTATGGGCAGGCATTATCCCTTCTGGATAAACTGCAAGGCCCAGGTGTCCGAGTTAGTATTTCTCCATTCCTTGCCCAACTGGGATATCCTGCCCCCCACAAGAGATGAATGGCATAAGTCTGCATCACAGAGACTTCACACTGGAGGTGGCGGAGACCACTGAGGAGGAGAAAGCGCCTACTTTAGGTGCACTGCATCCACTGCCACTGTAGGGATGGCGGTGTCCTTGCCTGCTCAAGGCAGACTGACCTCTACCCATCTGGACGTAAGAGAAGAAGGGGTATAAACCCCTGCCCCTTCCCGCCGGGCTCACCAGATGCCAGTAACGTGGCTGTCCTCTTAGAGGCCTGGAATTTTTAGAGTGACTTACCAGCCTTGCTGCCGAAACAAGTTCATGCCATCAAAGTGCGTGTCCAGGAGCTTCTCCTGGATGTCAGTTGCGAACTCTGGGGTCCTCAGCTAAGAAAAGCGCCGTAAGACAATGCTGGTAGCCATCGTCCTTGGGATGCAGTCTGCTGAATCTAGACCATACTGCAATATCTGACTGGAAGCGTCCTTGCCATCTCTAACAATGGTCCAAAAACCATCCCGCATCCGCCACCTCTGTTAACACTGACCATAGACCATAGATCAAAGGAGAATTTGGCCAGTGCATAAGAGGTGTTGACGCAATGGAGACACAGTCTCGAGCAGCAGAAATGCATCCAACTGTTTTCTCTCCCTTTTCGGGGGTAATTATGGATACTTTGTGGTATTAATGTTTGCTGTAGTGGCCTGCATCACCAAACTCTACAGAGAAGCGTGGGCAGAGAGGAATAAGGTGTCCAAAGGAACCGGCCTGTTCTACTTGGCCAGACCACGGTCCAGTGAGAGGACTGACGCCGGTTTGGCATACAGCTCTACCACGGTCCCCTCCACTGGCTGATTGAAAGGCAGCAAGGTCTCCTTGTTAGGACCATTGTCCAGAATTTCGCTAGGATCATACTGCACCTTAGAACTTGCGTGGGACAACAGCCTTTAGATGCTGGAAAGCCACCTGTGATGCCCGTGGTGGCCACAGGCATCATGCCGACCTCTCACGAGGTCTCCAGGCCACTCGCTTCCTGCAAGTTGGCTCCAAATCCTCTGGGATATCTCTCACCTCCCAGGGGTGGAAGGGCTCCAGACCAAAAGGGACATCACCGTGCTTGTGATAAATGTCCCCCAAATGTGACATATATGCCCTTCTCGGGAGCAACTCTTTAGCGACTCCAAAGTTGTCAGCACTGGCCGGCACTGACTGCACCTTTGGACCAGGACCCTATGCGAGTGAACCAAGGTACGAAGACAGACCAATGCGCCCTTTTCTCACAATCTTGTCATGCAATACTGCAGACTCTTGGCGAGCTCTCCAAGCGTGGAGGGGTCCGTCGGCTCAGCTGTCTGCACCAGGGAAGCGGCCGTAGGCATCGGGCAAGAGCCATGGCTGCAGGTTTTGGAGCCAGAGCTGCTGGCACCTTGACAAAGATGTCAAGCATCTTTAAAGGGAAAGCCTCCCATTCCTGTGGTGAAGAGAATTTGGTCAGAAAAGGTACCTGCGGGGCCTCTTGCTCCTGTGCTTCCTTGGAGCGGTGCTCCTCTTCTTTGATGACGAGTGATGCAGAGAAGAACCGCCGGGTGGTCTCGACCTCTTGCAATGCTTCTTTTTCTTTTTGTTCTTCGGGACGGGAACTGCTCCACAGTGTCGCGCCCAGCAGCCTCGATCACATCCACTTATTGTTCTGGAGAGAGGTGAACAGCTTTGCTTCGTGTTTTCGGAGCGCCTTCAGGTGCATTGACTGGCACGACGTGCATTGTCACTTCACCCAGGGAGTAAAGGCATATGTGGTCCAGGTCCGACACAGACATTTGTCATCCACAATCCGCACAGTATTTGAACCCTAAAGAACTTGTCGGATTTGGCATCATAACGAATATGAGAAACGAAGCAAGAATTTCATAAAAAGAATTGGGGAGACCACCAGGGGGCGCAGACGCAATGGCAGCCTAAACCAGCGTCTCCCTCTCCAGACTCGAACACATGGCGAAACAACCTGTAAAATTATACATGCGTAGCATTATAAATATACGTTCCTACTCACAAACACATAGGGCATCTTATCGAGGAGACTCACTGAAAACCTCAGTGAGAAAGAACTCAGAAAATGTGCGCGCCCGTTCCTAACGCCAAGAGATCCAAGATGGCGGACAGCGAGTGCACCCAGTTACTACAGAAGAGCGGACCGCCCGCACCAGCAGGGGACTAGTCGGGCACAGCGGGCATTCCGATCTGCCCTCCCGAGAAGCAGCCCCGCTGCAGGAGAGCAAAGGCCCTGTTGGTAAGGAGAGCGGGGGGATACACTACCGGAGTTAACGCTTTAGAAGTAGTGTATGCAGATCCCCTCCCCCTCCACCAGCCAGATCGGAACACTGTTCACGCTGCTGTGCCCATGCATCGGATGCCCCTGTCCCCGGGAGCTATCGCAGCATAACACAAGTGAGGCCTTGAACATATAATCCTCACGTGGGTCCAAGGCTCGCACCCACTGCCTCACTCACACAAAGTCATCCAGCAGCCGCTTCCTGGTCTGCGGGCGGCAACAGAATGCCACAGCCAAGTACCCCCACAATACATGTCGGCGCTCGTAGCGGGCGTACTGCCAATACCGGGCCTTGATGTAAATTGACCTCTGCAGGCCGTAAGATCCGGAATCGGCCAACCACACACCTCAGTGCTTGAGGGACGAATCCGCACCATCCCACTGGCACTCCCGAGGGGCGTGCAACTGCACGGACACGAAGGAAGCTATTTGGAGGGCACGGCATTCTATCTACTGCCGTGAAGGCGCGCTCTTGACGTCCATAAGCAAAGCCCAAAGCGAAGCTAGGACTTTTTAACCCTGCACCCGCGACGAAAGGGGCAGCAACCCTGGTGATCACCAGCCCCATCCTTTCACTCGCAAGTTTGAGAAAGCGGGACCTGGTGGGTTAGGACTACATTTCTTTGCACGGCTCCTAAAGAAATGAACAAACGGCTACTAGTGAGCCAATATCCCAAGGAAGTCCTGGCCACAAGTCCCAGGCCTCTACACCAAAACTGCCTAGCGGGGCACATCTGCACTGATGCTAACGCGCTCCGGGGCACAGCGCCCCGCCTCATTCTTTCTTCACTGTAACGCGATCCGGTTCATGATCGGAAGATTGCCAAATACGCAACAGACATAGAAGAGAAGAAGTTAAAAAAAAAAAGAGAGAAAAGAAAAGGGGTGAGATTAGCGCCAGCACCCAGCATAATACAGGGAAAAAAGAAGCACGGGCGACAACTTCCTTGTCAGCACGACCTGAGCAGTCTCATATTGGGGAACAGGACCACACTCCATTATGCAGTGAACAGCCACTAGCACAGCTTGCCAATCGCCTACCCCCTCTGCAAACTCGGCTGCGCGCTAATGCACACGCGCCACCCACGGCACTACACCCCAAACAAAGAAGTTGAAAGGAAGCAGATAAAACTCCACAGAGGTGTAACAAAAAGTATAGGGGATAACGCCTCACATTTTCAAGGAAGAAGTAGCGACGGCAGCACTGGGAAACACCCCAACACAAAGTACTTGCAGCTATAACCAAGCTATGCAGACCTTACTTCATAAACAGCAGCCTTGAGGATGAGAGGGAACGGTGACCTTCCTCTGGACGTTCCCACAGCAACCTTGTAGAGATATCGCAAGAGCGTGCGCTCTCGCTGCGGACCTTAGCTCCGCCCCCGCGCGCTTCGCGCGCACTACGGGACGAGCGGAGGACGCGACAAGAGGCGACCCTGCTGAGCCCTCCTGTTACGGGGCCCGCTCCTTATTAATCTGGGACACAGACATTAAGGCCATATCCTACCAGCCACCTTAAGCCCGTTGGTTATTATTATTAAGCCACCCATGTTGTGTGGATCCTGCATGAAACTTGTGAGAGAATAAATACGGCGTTACAAGACCAGAGGCTCCTGTCCTTATTACAAGTAATTTACTACAAACCTCTTTCCGGAATGCGATCCTCTACAACAAATAGACTGCCCAACCAACAACAGTGAACTCCCCACACCTTCTGAAAAAGGTGGACCCGCGCACTCTTGCTAAACTGAGATCAAGTGGGCACACTCATGTGCAGAGGGGATTTTAATGTGGTGGCAGAACCCGCTTGGGACTGGAACTCGGTACTTCAAAACAGCCACCTACCAAGTAGTATGTAGGGAGACAGATTCCTAAGCCAACTAAGCGAACATCACCTTATAGATTCTTGGCGCAAAGCTCACCCAGGGGAGAAGGCTTTCACTTTTTACCCCCCCCCCCCACCACACAGACTCTCGAATAGACTACCTATTGGTGGGAGCGGAATATGAAAACGCTGTCCTCGGTGCATCCATAGGAATCGTTGCCTAGTCTGACCACAAGCTGTGCACACTGGATCTAGACCTGCCCCCCAAGCAGTAGAGCAGAGATGGATCTGCAATGACTACCTCTGCAGAGACCAGGTGTTCAGAGACACTCTCTCAGACTCAATAAGAGAATACTTAGAGGTGAATGACACAGGTGAAATGTCAAAGAACACGGTTTGGGAGGCAGGGAAAGCCACATTAAGGGGTATTTTAATAGCTGAAGAGGGGCAAAAAAGAAGAATTATGCTGAGGAGGGAGGAAGACCTTAGCCGCGAGATCTCCCGGCGGGAAAGAGACTTCGGCAACCATCCAGCCCATGCAGATGCTGCCCTAGACTAAATCAAAGGGCTTAGAGATGAACTAAAAGACATCTGGAATGGCAAAGCACTCACACAACGGAAATATCTTAAACAAAAATTCTTTGAAAAGGCGACAAGGCCCATACAATGCTCGCCAACCATCTACGCAAACAGAGAGCAGATAGGGTGGTATACAAAATCAATGACGAACATCGTAGAGCACTCACCAACCCCCACGAAATCGTAAAACGCTTCTCAAGGTTCTACACTACATTGTACTCAGCAAAGCAAGAAAGCTCCCCGCGTGCTATTGAAAGCTATTTAGCAAGTCTTGCCCGCGCCCTCCCATAACACGAGAACATTTGGAGACACTGAACAGCCCAATTACTACTATAGAAGTCCAGGGAGCCATTTCCAACATAAAAGCAGGCTCGGCACCGGGACAGGAAGGCTACACTCCAGCCTTTTATAAAATAAACAGTAACACTCTCGCCCCTTTCCTTACTAAACTTGTTAATTCAATTCTGACTACGGGACAAGCCCGTCCATCATTTACAAAATCAATAATAATAATAATAGTGGTCCCCAAAGATGGAAAAGACGCCTTTGAATGTTCGTCATACCGCCCAATTTCACTCACTAACGTGGACGCAAAGATCTACTCCAGTATTCTAGCCGCCCGCTTAGCCCAAGTCCTTCCCCAGCAGGTCCACACTGACCAAGTCGGATATGTGAAAGGTAGGCAGGGAGCTGATAACATCCGAAAGACCCTAGACCTTATGGCTGTCCCTAATGAGGCAGAAGACTACCACATTTTCTTATCAATCGATGCAGCGGTTGACTGCATCGAATGGCCTTTCCCACAAGCAGTGATGAAATTGTCAGGCCTGGGGGAAGCATGGATTTGGGGGGCCAAAGCACTGTATCGCAATTCCTCAGCCAAAGACTCTATCAACGGCGTTGCCTCAAGCTTTTCACGTTGACGTGAGGCGCAAGGCAAGGCTGCCCACTCTCCCTCTTACTATATGCCCTAGTGGTTGAACCCTTTGCCCAGGTGATTCGGTCCAACCCACAAATTCACGGGATGACACGGGGAGACAAGGAGTACAAGCTAGCTATGTTTGCAGATGACATCCTGCTATACATCACTCGCCGCTAGTATCTGTCCCCGCCCTCTTCGATGATTTGAAAAATGATGGAGCGCTATCGGGATTTCGAGCGAACCTACACAAGACAATAGCGGTTCCCTTAAAAACAGATACCGAAATCCCTCCACACTTGATAGCAAGATGGGGCTTCCAAATGCAAACACATGCTATTAGATACCTGGGAGTGGAAATCATGGACCCCTTAACAAACCTCTTTAATGCAAATTAACTCCCCCTGTTGAATAATATTAAAAACGACCTCAGCAGATGGACCAAACTGTCCCTCTCATGGGCAGTGCGGTTCACCTCCATAAAAATGAATATTTTGCCCAGATTTCTATTTCTCTTCCAATCTATCCCAGTAATTATCCCTGACCCCTTCCTGACAGAGGTGAAGCTCACACTTCTAGCATTCCTTTGGGCAAATAAGAAACCCAGAGTCCCGTACAAAACTCTCATTCTGCCAAAAGAGATGGGAGGCAGGGGATACCCAGATTTGTCAGAATATTATAGAGCTTCCAACTTCGGATCCTGCCAGAAAATCCCAAGATGCAATGGGTGTCCCTGGAGAACACTTCTTTTGCACCAGTCACACTAGGAGAATGGTTGTGGGTTCCTCTGTCAGCCATGCCCCAAAGGATACGAGAGCACACGGTCCTAACGGTGTTGTGGTAATTGTGGCGCCCCTCCCGCTCCATGAAAGGGGTCATGACATGGCCGTCCCTACTCAGTTGCATCTAGTCTCCCTACATACGCAATTACCTGAACTAGGTCCTTCGCTTCCAGCCCTGGTATGAGGCAGGACTAGTGAGAGCGTGGCAAATGTGGAAGAAGACCTCCTACATTTCCAAGGGTGAATTAGAAGAGGCCTTGCAAGGTGTCACGACTCCTCCCTTGCTATACCTCCAATTGAGAAGCGTCCCCAAAGATCCACGCTGGGGCTGTTCCCTCCAACGCCATCTCACACCTATTGGTGGGAGCGGAATATGACAACGCCGTCCTCGGAGCATCCATAGGGATCGTTGCCTGGCCTGACCACGAGCTGTGCACACTGGATCTAGACCTGCCCCCACACAGTAAAGCAGAGATGGATCTGCAATGACTACCTCTACATTTCCAAGGGTGAATTAGAAGAGGATTTGCAAGGTGTCACGACTCCTCCCTTGCTATACCTCCAATTGAGAAGCGTCCTCAAAGATCCATGCTGGGGCCGTTCCCTCCAACGCCATCTCACACCGTTGGTCAAATCCTTAGCGTTCCCCAAACTACTAAAGGCCTGATAGCCCGCTTATATAAGGCATTGATCACCAGAGGCCACCTTGCACGCCCCACATCTGAAACTAAATGGGAAACAGACTTAGAGCTTGCAAACCAACCTGATGTTTAAAAAGCCATATTTAGGGCTGTATTGAGCTCATCGGTATCCGTGCAATATAAAATGCACAACGCACGCCTTTTGACAAAATGGCACTATACCCCCTTGAAACTATCTAAGATGTTCATAGGGACCTCCCCATACTGCTGGAGAGATTGTGGGTGTATTTGTGACTACTGGCACCAGTGGTGGGGATGCAGGAAAGTCCAGGCATATTGGAAGGAGGTTCTGGGGTCCACGCCATAGATGGGATTACTAGAAGGGTCACGCCGTTACTTGTACTGTTCTGGGTAGAATCGAATGAAGAGGATTCATACAGAACGCTTACGCACATGCCCCGAAACCTGCTACTTGCTGCGAGAGTGTGCCTAACGATTGGGGATGGGAGAGAGAACGGGGGGGTTGGGAGAGGGAACAGGGAGGGATGGGTTGGGTACAGCCCGGGGAGCGATGGGGCTGAGACATAAGTTATGGCCTCACTATTGCTATATTTCCTTTTTATGTACTCAAATTAGTGACCGCTACTGTGAATTGAACATGCAACACTGTCACACATGTTGTAAAACCGATTAAATCCATTTGAAAAAAGAATATGAAGAGCTAAGAGTGGTGTATCTAGTCGCGAGCAGAGTGTGCGGAAAAATGGAACCAAGGTTATGGGTTCTCTTCCAATTTATACTTGCCCCAACGTCATGTCTGGCGTGGGACACATATAGGCGTTGGATGGAATCAATGCTGAGCTGTGCTGTGCCCTCTGGTGGGCAAAAAGGTTCCGAAGAGCATCCGGTGCAGGAACATAGATATTATGGATGAGGAATCCGTGGGAGGGACTTGTGGGAGTACATTAGAACAGTGATACGCAACTGACACCAAAATAAGTTTGCACTTGCACAGGACCATTAATATGAAATAATGATTCTAAAGAAACATATTGACCGAAATGTTGAAGTTCATTCAACAATAGGTGGCTTTCCAGTTTCAAGCAATGTGTGACCTCGAAAGGAGCTAATTTTTAGTACTTCAGATTGTACTGATTTCATCTGTCCCTCATCCTCTTTAGAAAACACACTTCTCCTCTATATGAGAGCCCCCACCAAACAGGCCTTCACATGAGAATCTGAAATGGGAGTATTTTACTCAATTTTCTGAGTTGGGAGTAAGATGTAATTCCCTACCCCAATAGGGGTATTTTTTTGGGAAAGTAAAATATATATTTTAACTCTAAAAGAATTTATAATCCATCCCGTACGCCTCCACTTCAGTCAGAGGTTGCAGCGCGCAACACCCTGAAGCAGTCCCTAGCAGTCCCCAGTCCGGAAGAATAAAAAAAGAAGCACTGCAAGAGGTCGAGGTCGCCCAGAGGTTCTGTGTCACCGATTTGCTGGGACCATTGATGCAAACACATCTGTGGAGCTTTCCAGGTGGAAGTAGTGGGCAGGCTTCTAATTGTCCATTTTCTCTGATTGTTTTATTTGGAGTATTGATAGGGAATGATGTTCACACTTGCAAAGGAGTCCGTGCACTGTAGTTATTGGTGTTGTTGCCGTGAAGCAGATACCTGGAGAACTCAGGAGGGAGTTCCACCAGTACTGGAGAGAGGAAAAGTAAGTTGGGCAGTCTTTTTTCAAATATCCATCGTCCATTTCAAAACAGAATGAAACATCTAAGGGTCTTGATCACAAACAACTTACTTTATTATTAACATTTCTTTCCTCCCAATTCAATTTCAATATTACATTTTTTACACACTTGAAACAATAAGAGTATCATAGGTTGCATACAAGGATGACTAAAACT
The DNA here is from genome assembly GCF_040938575.1 of Ambystoma mexicanum. Classification (NCBI taxonomy): domain Eukaryota; kingdom Metazoa; phylum Chordata; class Amphibia; order Caudata; family Ambystomatidae; genus Ambystoma; species Ambystoma mexicanum. Next base: position 264,568,408 of record NC_090921.1, read on the forward strand.
GTGAGAGCCAAAAGAGAAGTCAACAGTATCAAATAGAAGAAGGACTTAGGGGAATGTTTCTGGCAAAACCCCATCACAAATAAATATATCAATATAAACCTCCCAACACAAAGGACAAGAACGCAGAATTCACCCAACCTGATCCTTCCGCCAACAGAGTATGCATTTCTCTCATACACATAGACAAATACACCCTTATACCTGCAACATGGACACACCCCAACATGTTTGTCAAAAATAGAAAATGCACGCGGCCCAGAGCAACAAACACAGACAAATGCTCAATTTAAAGCTTATGGGTCTGAACATAGTCCCAAAATTCAATCTGCAATGATCTCCAATTCTGGTGTGTTTACTTAAATACAAGAGTCATCTACATTAGAGTGATGGAGTATAATGAATTCGACTCGGGACAATGCCTGTACTCAACACAATACATCTTCAGTGAAGATATGCTTGCTTCATATGGCAAAGGTTTTACCCATACCCTGCCCCATTTGCCATTTAGTAGGCTCAATGTAGGCGACAGATATATTTGTTTTATATTTGTTTATTAAATGGTCGAAGGCGACTGGCATAACTGTCCTACCAAAAGCACCCCTCTAACCCCAACAAAAAGCATTTTCCCCACTTCATATCTACCACAAAACCAGGGTGGAAGAAATAAATCTGACTTAATCACTTAAGATATGTCCCCAAAACTGAGGATTGTAATGTACTTGCCACGTTAACCCCTGATCTGTACAGAACCCCTGATGAATAGTCTGGGGGATAATGTACAATACACAACAGGGTGCATAAACCCACTGACAACCATATATATTAACATTATACACGTCTATCTGTGGGCCTCATTAGGAGCATGGTGGTAGCCGTGCCCGTATGGCAGGCACGGCTACCGCCATGCTCACTACCGGCACCACCTCGCGTGATTGTCAATAACGGGCCCATTAAGACATGAATGGGCTGGTAATTGCCCATTAGCGGGTGACGGTATTGCCGAGCTCCCAACCCCCATTCTGACCTATTGGGCAGAATGGGGTTGGGGAGAATGGATGCACCGGCACCGTTGATAACGGTGCTAGCGGCATTACGAGTTATGCTCGCGGGTGCCGCACAGCCTGCCAGGTAAGACCTGGCGGGCTGTCAGGAACCCTCAGGCAGAACTCGTAATGCGGCGGGACGGTATGAATGGTGCCGGTACCTTACCGGCACCGTTCATACCGTCACTGCCATCCTTATAATGAGGCCTGTTTCTAAGAGCAAGGAACATCACATGGAGTCACAGAAAAAGCAGAATCCCAACGTTACCCTCTTGGTACAGGAGACGCAGCATTAGACTGTTGGAAAGACATTCGGGCCTGGGTGATGAGAGCCTTTTCATATGCCCAGATGATATAAATAGCAGGGCCACCGTAGCCACAGCATTTTGCTGCCACAACTACACAGAGCTGCACAGAGATCACCCACTGGAGATGGTAAGAGTCATTACTGCTAATACATCTAGTTAAGTAAAGCACTTTCAAAAAACAGTTTAAGCTTCTGGTAGAGATAAAGGATTGTTTGGGGTGCTTTGTGAAGCTCTCTGGTAATTGGTAATGTGGAGAGGATGCCATGCTCTAGGTGCTGTTATGGTCTAGTTTGGCTCCTCTGCCAGTGAAATTACAAGGATTCAGACCAACTCCTTATGGTATAGAATGCAATCCTTATTGTTTTTGTCCACAGATTGGAAGGATGTAAACTGCATGTAGACTATGGCTGTGTATCGGTCTACCACCTCTGAAATTGGCATTAGGTCTGGTTGCAGGTAATGGCTCCGATTTCATTCTGGGTTCCCTAGGATTGTTATGAGCTGAGTTGTGAGCAGAGCATTGTCACATAGTTTTAGTCTGGCTTCTCTGAGATCTACAGCCCCTTGTGCTTTGGGATTATTCTTCCATACGCCTCTTGCGCTTGATCAGACGGAACTGGCAAAAGGAAAATGTGCCCAGTACAACGTAGAGCCCAGCGGCAATGAAGCAGTTATAGCTGACCTGCTCATACAGATGATAAATGATCTCTGGTGGCCGTTCACTGAAAAGAGACAAGAAGAGATATAGTTTAAGTGCGCCGTGAGAGGAAATAAATGTTTAGTGCATTAGAAGATGTAGTATGGCAAAACCAGACACTCTAGGATATGGCGGCATGAAATGCCAAATTTTGCAGCATGAAATGGCATATTTTGCAGCACAAAACTTTATTTATTGCAGCATTTTTGCGGCACATGTGTTATCGACTGGAGGATGTAAGACCGGTACATTGCAGGCTACAATAGAGCCAGGGTGTCAATAATTGGACCTTTTGTTTCAATTTAATAGGAAGAGTCCCTGATGTCTCTGACTTGGAAGAACAATGTTTGTTTTAGCTAAGGTTTTGGTGTAATGTGTATGCCTATGTATTGATCACGATCATTTGTAATGCTGAAATTATTCCCCTTTTATGTTCTCCATTCCCCCAAACACCCACACTCATCTCTCACCAACACACCGCACACGTCTCACCAATTCCCCTTCACATCTTGCATTCTCACTCTCAGTCATACACATACTCACATGCTCTGTTACACTGCCAAGTCATAATTTGCACTCCCAGGTCCTTGCCACACTCCATATCATACTCCTAACTCACACCTTAGGATCCCCACTTGCTCCCGCAGTATACCGTCCTTAGTTCTTTCGTGCTACTTCTACATCTTGAAACCTTTCTCGCATTCTATCGCACTCTTCCATCATCCTTTTCTCCCAATCTGCAGCTCACTGCCTCTCTGACCAACCGCCCCCTCCCTGCTTTCTGGCCCACTTCCCTCTCTGAGCCCACACTCCTGCTTTCTGTAACTGCTCCATCTCTGATTTCTGGCCCACCGCCCCACTGCTTCCTCTCTGCATTCTTGCCCACCGCTTCCTCCTCTGCCCCACTGCTCTCCCTCTGATTTCTTGCATTTCACTCCACATCTCACCCATCCCCGCCTCTCGCCCTCTCTCTCCTTTCGCTCTTATAAAGTGACCATTTTTTATTTTTTTTAAATGTACATTTTGGGCCAGCGCCACATAAAATGGGGCATCCAAACAGGGCAGAGGATATGCTAATTTTAGATGACCCATTTTTGGAAATGAGCAAGTCACGTTATTCCCAAAGGTGACCTGCGCATTTCCACTGGGCTGAGCTATAGCTAGGACGGACGTTGAAAGGGACTGGTGGGAAAATATTTGTCCGTCCATCCCATGAGGAACTGTATGACAATGGGTATTTTAAAATAAGAGCCTTGCTCTCGCGTGCGTTTAAGGATGGATAACGCCACCAGTTAGCCCTTGGCAGTAGCCACCTGGAGCTCCTGATGGGTAAAGTGTGACAATAAATAAAGCACTGCAGGTGTATCACAAATAAAAAGATCAATATCTTTAGCCCAAAACTTGTTCCGACGGCAGAGGTATAGTGCTTTTTTGGCTGGTGTTCTGGCCAAAAGCAACACCTCCATAATGTCTTCCGGGAGGTCCCAATCTGTTGTTGTGTTTAGGCACATGAAAGTAAGCATCCTGAAGCTTGAGTGACACCATCCAATGCTGAAGGTCCTGGAGGATCTGTGAAAGAGTGGCCATCCTGAGGAACCTGTTCAATCATCTCAGTTCCAAGATGGGTCAAAGTCCTCCGTCTTTCTTGGGGGCCATAAAATAAGTACCAACCCTGGTATTGCTCTGCTAAATGTATCCTTTCCATGGTTCCTTTCTCCAGCAGGGAGAGAATCGCCTGCAGAAGGAGAGGGCTTGGTTCCCAAAAGATTGCTCGCTCAGGGGACAATCTAAGGGCCTTTTCTGAAATGGGAGGCTGTACCCTCTGGTAGCGAGGAGGTAGTCGTTCTTCCTTCACAGCTTCTAGCGTCACGTGGAAATCTCATTTGCCCTCTTTGGGCGGGCTGGCCTCTTCCTCTTTGTCCAAAGGAAGAGTAGAAGTGAAAAGAATGCCCTCTCCAACGCTGGGAAGAAGGGTGTTGCTGTTGAGGTTGACCGATGGCTGCACCCAAGGATTTTGCAGCTGCCTTAGAAGCTTGAAGCATCCATAAGCTGTCGTCAGCCTTTATCCCAAAAAGTTTTGACCCATTGAATGGCATGTCCAGAAGTTTTGACTGGATATCGGGAGCAAATCCAGATTTACGCAGCCAAGCAAATCTCCTTATGACCGCGCTCGCTCCCATAGAGCGATCAATGCATTCTGCTGCATCTAATCCTGATTGGAGAGATTGGCATGCAGCTTCTTTACCATCATTATTGATGTTGTTGAAGCCATCCCTCATCTCTCCCTCAGGAAAATGATCAGCCGCTTGGGAGATTACATTCCACAAAGCGAATGTATATTTGGCTAATGCGCAAGACGTATTGATGGCCTTAAGTGACATACTCCCAGCAGAGAACACCCTTTTTCCTAGCATTACATATTTTTTGTCATCCCCATCACGTGTGATGGATGGATACGCAGCTGCTTTAGATGTGAAAGTAGTCGTTTGTTCCATCAAACTCTCAGCAGTAGGGTGCCTTGAGAGAAAGTCTTGATCAATGAACAAGTTACTTACCCCTGGTAAGGTTTTTTTGACTGGATGTTGCTCCCACGTATTCCTCATCTTTGATAACCCCAATATCCAGCTTGAGCTGCTTCGGAAAACATTTCCGGCAGAGGGTGCTGTGCGTCTATGCGATTGACTCGATGTCCTCCTGCCTCCGTCTCGAGGATGATGTCACCAAAGGTATATATAGCACGCGCAGCGCCCACTGGCTTCAGTTCTGTTTTTTTCGTGTCATTCTTACAGTAGAACTACCTGCATTAAACTGGTTTACACCATACTAGACTCTGAAGGAGTGTAAAACTGCAATAACATGGACATTCTACTGCAGGGTAGGCTTGGGAGGGCAATGTGGAATACGTGGGAGGAACATCCAGTCGAAAGAATGTTACCAGGGGTAAGTAACTTGTTCCTCAAATGGATTGTGTCCTCCCATGTATTCTTCATCTTTGATAGACTCCCACAGCAGTATTAGTTTTGGTGGAGGGAGTAAGAATTTTGTCATCAAGGGTTGTTGTGAACCGAATTAAGGACTGCTTTCCCAAAGCTTCCATCCTAACTAAAGGTGAAATGAAGGCAGTAATGCTTGGTAAAAGTGTGAATGGTAGACCAAGTTGCTGCCTCACAAATATTTTTCATTGGAACACCTCCTTGCAGAGCCAAAGAAATAGCCATGCCCCTAGTGGAACGAGCTCTCAAGCCTTCAGGGGGATCTTTCTCTGCCAACATATAGCATTCAGTAATAGTCAAAATAATCCATATGGACAATGTTTGCTTAGTTACAGCCTGTTCATGTCAATGACCTGTGTATCCTAAAAACAGTTGGTCATCTAAACGAAACCTTGACATCTTTGAAATGTATAAACTCGGCGCCCTTTGTGGGTCAAGTCTATGTTGCCTCTCCTCTTCCTTGCCAGGTTGAGGTAGAGGGTAAAAAGTCGGTAATACTATCCTTTGTCCCAAATGAAAGTCCAATAAAATCTTAGATAGGAATGAAGGTTTGACCTTAAGGACTACCTTGTCCTTATGAAAGACCGTAACAGGTGGTTTAGAAGACAGTGCCTGCAACTCAATCACCCGATGGGCTGATGTTAACGCTACTAACAGGATGGTTTTGAATGTCAGTAGACTTAAGGGACGTGAATGGAGTGGTTGAAACGGTGCACACATGAGGAACTTTAAAACACGATAAAGGTCCCAAACTGGAACCTGAAAAGGAGATGGAGGGAATACATTAGTGAGTCCCTTTAGATATTGCATCACCAAAGGAATTTTAAAATATGACGTTTCCTCAAACGAGCGCTTGAAGATGGAGCCCCAGATTGGACAAATACAGCAGAAAAGATAACATCTCTAGTGGTTTGCATAGAAAAGGGTCAACATTCTTATCCCTGCACCAGATGCAAAATATATTCCAACGGCAGCGGTACAAAGACTTTCCATTACGTCATCTGGGATGTCCCAATCTTTGTACCTCAGCCTCTCAGAAACCATGCATGAAGGCTAAGTGTCTTGTTATGTTATGTTATACAATTTTATAGAGCGCACAAACACCCGAAGGTACCCTGGCGCTGGAATGAATACAGAGCTGCCTGACAGCAATTAGAACACCCATGTTTTAAGGAGACGCTGAAAGGTAAGATGGTCGGCTGTCATCCGTAGTGCCAGGGAAATGGCATTCCAGACCTTGGTCTAAACCGGGGCACTTTGACCAGGAAGGCAGAATGAGAGCAGAGACACTGTGTTGGAACATAGTGGGGGAACCTTTCTTGGATATACAGAGGTCTTGACCTCTGTATGGAGAACCCGACCCTCCTCTCATGAGAGAAGGTCCTCTCTTTGTGTAAGACGTATTGGAAGGCAGATAGGTATGTCCAGAAGGTCCGGGTACCACGTCCTCATGGCGCAATCAGGGGCAATTAGGATCATGGATTTCCTGAGCTTTCTCAACCTCCTGATCACATGAGGAATGACAGGGCCTGGAGGAAACGCCTACAGCAGTGTAAATTCCAAGTCCACTATGAACGCGTCCCCTAGAGCTCATCTTGCGAGAAATTACCTGAAGCAGAACAGTTTGCACTTCCGGTTTACACTGGTCGCGAACAAATCCAATTCAGGGGTTCCCCAAAGGACGAAGATCTGTTGAAGGACTTCCTGAGCTAGTTCTCACTCCTGGGAGACTGTGCTCTGCCTGCTCAGAGCGTCCACCGTCGTGTTCTCTCCGGCTAGGTGAATTGCAGATAGGGAAATTCCTTCTTGAATTGCCCAGAACCAGGACTGCATTGCCTCTCTGCATAGTGGTAGTGACCCTACACGTTCTCTCTTGTTGAGGCAATACATGGCCACTGTGTTGTCCGACATTATTTGAATATTCTTTCCCCGTACAGAGGGCAGAAAAGCCTTCAGTGTAAGTCTGATTGCTCTTAGTGCCAAAAGATTGAAACAGGGAGGGTTCCGGCAGGCCCAGGGATAAAGCAAAATTTTACTTTAAGCCTTGGTCAAACAAACTGGTCTTGGCTGTCCGTTGCATTAGTGGCGCCAAACAATCTTTACCCACTCAGCAGAAAAACCTCAAGTGCAATGTAAGAACTTGATGCCAGTTTGGTCCATTGCAACTCCTACTACTTTAAAGCTAGCTTCTTGTAACACCCGGGAGTTCTCCCACTTAACCAAACCTAGTGAATTAAATCTTGGCGATTACGATGTGATTTGCCTGCAAGAGACTTGTTTGAGCAAAACCCCTATAAGTCCAGCCGTTAAAGGGAGAGTCAGGCGCCCGTCAGCAGGTCTGCTGACCACAGTCAAATTAGACAGTTCCTTAAGTCTCCTTAAGTCGGTATCAACAAACCTCCTTTCTCAAGAACTTGTTATTTGTTTGTCGATTGGGGCTGCATTAATTTGTACAGAATATTCAAACAATCTTACAATCATCAACGTTTATTGGAACCCGGTGTTGATTGCGAATGAAGTATTTATAGACCAGGTCGCCGATAAACTGGACGATGCTTTTATTAATCAACAGTCCAAATATGTAATCATCTGCTGCGACCTTAACATCTCGGATCTAGCCAAATGTAAGCATGGCTGTTCTTGGAACGTTGAAGACCTGTGGCATTGCAGACAGTTTCTTTGGAACTAACTAATGGATTCCAGGGACATGCACATGCTTAATGGCAACTTCAAGGACGATAGGCCACCTCATCCAACGTGGGAAAGCTACAGTCACACTTCTGTTTTGGATTACATTTATGTCTCCAATAATTCTTTACCCTTGGTAGACGGTTTTAACGTGATCAAAACAGCAGAGTGATCACCATACTCTTTTGAAATGGAGAGCATTTGGGCCCATCTTCCTGGAACATATGCCATTAGTGGTTGATACTTACAAGGGGGGCTTTGTCTGAAATTCTCATCTTTAAAGATCAGAAGCTTAACAACGGACTTTAGAATCATTGGTCAGCCGGTTGAATATTCTCTCTTGTTAGAACAATTTGGCACCCAACGCTCCAAGAAACCATCTTTGGTGCGCTCCAACAACCATACTTATGACAGCGAATTTGTGGCAAGGAGAACAAAGGTGAGATGGCTGGGAAGGGCAGCAAAGAAATCTGGTCTACCCAAGGACTGCCAAACAGCCTTGTCTGAAAAGTCAAGTTACAAAAACTGGCTGTGTTCAACCAAACGACAGAGACACCAAAAAGACTTAGAGGCCATGCTTAGAGCTTTGGCCGGTAAAGATCCAAGGAAATTCTGGATACTGAAGACCAGAAGAAATAACATTAAATGGAACTTTTATTGCTTTTATGGATCTGGTCCAGGCTTTTGACCAAATCGACAGAAGTGGATGAAGCTTGAGAGGAAAAATGGCCCGAAACCTATCATCAACCCGATCGTGGTGATCCACTCCAATACATCATTACGAGTGAGACTGAACAAAGCAGGCCTTCCTTCCAAAGAAATTATGACCCGGACAGGGGGTTAAACGGGGATGTCCAATAGCCCCAGCCCTTTTTTACTTCTTCTTGGAGGATATGAATGAAGCTTTTTTGTTAACAAGTTCTTTCCCGTCCAAGGTTGGAGTTCAGGTACCTCGATTATTGTACGCAGATGACGGCATACTAATTGGCCAGACCTCAGTGGGTCTTCAAAGACAACTTGACTCCTTACAACATTACATTACATCAAACGGCCTGGAAATCAACAAGGAAAAATAAAAAATATTGAATTTGGTAACTCCAATAAAGGGAAGAACTGCTACTCTTGGTTTCTGGATGGTAAGAAAACTGAACAGGTTCATTCATTCAAGTACTTGGCTGAGTGACTTAAGATCTGAAGTCCCGATGTCAACACATTTGCAAGTAAGGATGAAGGCTCTTACCAGCCAAGCACGTGCTCTCAATCAGAAGTTTGGCAATTTTTCCATCATGCCAGTCCTTACATACTACAGATCTAACGTTGTACCGGTGGTCACTTATGGGGCTGAATCTATTTTTAACATCCTGGAGCCTCGCTGGTTACGCCTTGAAGGTCACTTTTGAAAAAAAAGGTCTTGGCCGTCCCTCTGTCAACACCCATTGCCATCATCTGGAGAGAACTGGGCCTTAATTTGTTAAAATGTATAGTTGACTGGAATAGGCTTGCCATGTTCAGAAAGTGCCACGCCCCTTCTCAGCCAGTGATCCTGGAAATGGTAAACAGGGAAATAACCTCCAATCGAAATTCCACCTTGAGAGGGTGGCGATTAAAAACCATGAATTATCTATCAGAAATTGACATCTCTCTAATCTGTGTCTAATCCCGAACGAGTAAAACAAAAAGTTAAAGAACACAATTGGATCCTAACCTTGGAAACGGCAGGCAACTATTAATCTGTTGCCCATCTACCTGCAGAAGGTAGGAAACTAAACACGGTTTGTGATTACCTGAAGCAGTTCCCTGACAAAAAGTTAGGGACCAATTTCTGTGAGCCCGCATGAACCTTTACCCCACCAATGAGATCAGATCAATCCGGGGTTTATCGCAGGGAAATCAATGTTGTCACTGCCACGATGAATGCAAGGTTGAAACTCTGCTTCATCTAATTACAATATGCCCAGCATTAAAGGACGCCCGTACAAAGTACTTTAGACCATTTTTGTCTGATATTCTAAGTTCAGACTCTGAAGCCTGGTGGAGACCTCTTATGGACGAAAAACTAAACACGTAATTGCTATGGTTAAGTTCTTGGCCGAAGTACTGCCGGAGGACAGCGTTATTTGATGGATCAATGCCCTCAACGGCCACAGCTATACTTATGTATATGTTTTGCTTCTTTTGCTTCTGTTTTATTTTGCTTAATTTTACGTTGGTTCCTTTGTCAAGAAGCAAGCTGGCAAAGAGAATTGTACTGTATTTAGTTTTAGGTTGTGCTAATAAATTGTTGTTTTCATTTTAATACAAAATAAAAAAAAATTAAAAAAAGAGACCAACGACCGCTGATTGTTATATCGTTGACATGAGCCTCCTACCCCATGAGTGAGGCATCCGTAACCCTTTATTTATTTATTTATTTTTATTCATTTATTTTTGTGCATTTAGTTTAATTTACAAAAACTGTAAGTACATACATATATAAAAAAAGGCATTTCGAACATATATAAAACTTACATATATAAAACTTTGCCATGAAAAACATTCCATCAATATCCTCGTTTTTTGTTAAAAATTTCCTTTTTCTATCAAATAATATTGCCCTCGTCACTGCTTTCTTTTCCATTTCCCAAGAGCAACAGCGGTTATAACTATAGATCGAGCTCCACATACCGTTGACGAGAACTGATCGTAAAGGATATTTATTTTACATATTCTGACTACCATTTCGCGTAACAATCAGCAAGGCAGGGACAATCTGTTAGAATGTGACGATTTCTTTGTGACAAGGCCTACAATAAAAATCAATTGGGGATGCGGCCTGCCATGTTCCCACATATTCTTTAGGGGGAAGAAGATTTAATCTTAGATACAGTATGAACCGTTTAAGCTCGATTGAGCAAACCTTAGTCAAATAACTACAAGGATTATGGTAGGGAAAGCTCTGGTAGGAGTATTCGTTATATCTCTTCTTCTTGTGTAATTTGTCTATGTTCAAAGGCCTATCCCACATTTTTGTTTTTAAAATCATTTCAAAATTCTGAAAGGTTACGAATATATCTGGCTCAATGATTCATGCTGCAATATGGATTTATGCAGTTGTTTTTAAATCCTCGATAAAGAAATCTTTTCTATTGTTGTCCATACCATCTCCTAACAATTGTAGTAGCGTGTTTGAGATTCAGTCTGTTTTCAATAGCAACGTACGTCATACGCACAACACAGACTTTAGTTAGCACAGCCCATACTCTAGCCTTAACGCCTCAGCCGTTACTGATTTCAGCAAGTTGATGATCGTACGTAGCAATTTGCCTTCAATTTTATGCAACCATTGCACACGTGTACTGGGGAGTGCGTCAAGTAAGTACAATATAGTAGTCACGATACTTAATCAATAAACTTCAAGAAAACTCTCAATATTTTACTCTCCTCAACGCTCTATGTAATTTTTCAAGACAAGACATTTTTTGCATATTTTCCCCTCTGACCAGTGCTTTATAATAAGAGGGAGGTGGCCTAATTTTAACAGTGAAACCCAAGTATGTGAATTCTCTTGTCCTTTCCAAATTAGTTTTATGAAGGTACCAAACAAAGGGGTGCCCTTGCTCAAGCACATTGTCTTTCTTTTTTGTGTTTATTATCATATTACTCTCATTTGTATATGATACCAGCGCGCCTATCATGCGCTGAAGACCAATTGGGGTTTGGTCGAACAGTATTATATTGTACGTGTATGATAAACATGTTATTTGAGTACCATTTATCTTTGGAGGAAAATTACGGACACACTGCAGCTGTCGTTCTAGATCAGCAGTGTAGAGGTTGTGCAACACTAAGCCCAAAACACAACCTTGTTTTAACCCAGATTTATTTGATAGTAGCTTGTATGTACACCTTCTGAATTTAGCCGTATTCTGATAGAGGTGTGCGTATACAGTTGTTGTATGTAGTATAATAATGTTGGGTCAATACCCCATTTCCTTAGTTTTTCCCACAGTATTGGTCTTGAAATAAGGTAAACAGCCTTTGTAAAATCAACATAACAGCAGTATAAATTAGTACCCTACCTATTTTCATATTCCGCAATTAAGAATTGTAATGTGCAAATATTGGTTAGAGTGCTATACATTTTTCTAAAGCCCGTTTGAAAAAGGCTAAGTAGTTGGGCTTTTTCCAACCAGGTTGTAAGTTCGCTTAATATAATGCTGGTGAAAATCTTTTGACTTGTTTCCATCATTGACAAAAGGCGATAGTTGGAGGGAACCAGTCTTTCGCCCCTTTGGAATACTGGAACAAGAACAGACCTACACCAGCTTTCAGGAATAGATGCTCTTTTCACATCATGCTAGTAGAACAAGTTACTTCTTACCTTGTAGCGTTCTTTCGATGGGATGTTCCTCCAACGTATTCCTTATCTTTGATAATTCGTCTCCAGCTTGCTGGCCTGGGAAATGTTTTCTCTGTAGAGGGCGCTGCGCGTCGACCTCCGCCAAGTCGATGTCCCTCGACAGCCACCGTATCAGCGCCAACGTCACCATGCCCATAAATGCCACGCGAAGCGTCCGTTGCTCAGTTCCGTTTTGTAGCATAAGATAAGTCATGCCTGAATTGGTTATTGACCTTGAAGGAGCGTAAGCTGCAACCACAAGGGAAGTATTACTGTGGGGACGGATGGGAGGGGCGATAAGGAATACGTTGGAGGATCATTCCATCGAAAGAACGCTACAAGGTAAGAAGTAACTTGTTCTTCGAAGGGATTGTGTCCTCCGATGTATTCCTTATCTTTGATAGACTCCCATAGCAGTGGCATGTAATTGGAGGTGGGAGTAATAATGTCATGTATCCCTTTTAGGAATGAAGCGCATGTAATACAGCTTTTCCAAATCTGGTCTCTTGACTAGCGGAGGAATCCAGGCTGTAAAATTTTGTGAACGTATGTGCGGACGACCATGTGGCAGCCGTACATATGTCTCGGACCGGTACCCCTCTTTGGAGGGCCGAAGAGGCTGCGATACCCCTGGTTGAATGAGCCCTAAGATTTTGGGGTGGCTCTTTCCCTGCCAGTTTGTAACAATCCAGAATGGCCAAAATAATCCACCTGGAAATGGTCTGTTTTGTTATGGGTAGTCCCAACTTGTGACCTGAGTATCCTACAAACAGTTGGTCTGCTTGCCTAATCCTAGCCAGTCTGCTGATGTAAAAGCTCAGAGCTCGCCTTGGGTCCAGCCTATGTAGCCTTTCTTCCTCTTTCCCCGGATGGGGAGGAGGGTAGAACGAAGGTAAGGTAATTTTCTGAGTAATATGAAATTCAGAAACCACCTTTGGGAGGAAATTAGGCTTCACCTGTAGGACAACTTTGTCCTTATGGAAAATTGTATGGGGGGGTTATAAGAGAGAGCTTGTAGCTCGCTCACCCTCTTAGCAGATGTTAGTGCTACCAATAGGACAGTTTTAAGCGTGAGAAATCTCAGCGAACAAGAGTGGAGTGGTTCTAATGGAGTACCCATTAGGAAGTTTAAGACTAAATTTAAGCCCCATAAGGGAACTTGGAATGGTCTTGGAGGATAAACATTAGTTAATCCCTTGAGAAATTGTATTACTAGAGGTAGTTTGAAATACGATGGTTCCTCCGCAGTGTGCTTGAAGATTGAAAGCGCTGCGAGATAGCCTTTTACAGTGCCAACTTGAAGGCCTGAGTTTGCCAAGTAGAGTAGAAACGATAACACCATTGGTGTACCACATGAAAAATGGTCGATATTCCCTTTTCTGCACCAGCTACAAAATTTGTTCCAACGATAGCGGTATAAAGACTTTGTTGCTGGCCTTCTGGCCGAAAGCAACACCTCCATGACATCATCAGGGAGGTCCCAATCCTTGTACCTCACCCTTTCAGAAGCCAAGCATGAAGGTTGAGGGTTCCGATGTCTGGATGGACAATCTGACCTCCCTTCTGCGAGAGAAGATTCTCTTTGAGTGGAAGACGGATTGGAGGGCAGATGGACATATCTAGAAGGTCCGGGTACCACGTTCTCCTGGCCCAATCCGGGGCAATTAGGATCATGGTTTTCCGGAATCTTCTCAACCTCCTGATCATTTGAGGAATAACAGGGACTGGTGGAAACGCATAAAGGAGTGGGAACTCCCAGTCCACTACGAACGCGTCTCCTAGAGCTCCTCTCGGGGGAAATTCCCTTGAACAGAACAGATCGCACTTCCTGTTGGTGCTTGTGGCGCACAGATCCAACTGAGGGGTTCCCAAAGGGCGAAGATCTCTTGAAGGACTTCATGAGCTAGCTCCCACTCGTGGGAGACTGTGCTCTGCCTGCTCAGAGCGTCCGCTGTCAAGTTCTTCTCTCCGGCTAGGTGGACTGCCGATAGAGAGATTCCTTCCTGAATTGCCCAAAACCAGAGCTGCATTGCCTCTCTGCACAGTGCCAGTGACCCTACGCCTCCTCTTTTGTTGAGGTAGTGCATGGCCACCGTGTTGTCCGTCATTATCAGGACATTTCTCCCCTGTACTGATGGCAGGAAAGCTTTCAGCGCTAGTCTGATCGCTCTCAGCTCTAATAGGTTGATATGTAGTCTGGACTCCGATGGAGACCAACGACCGCTGATGGTGAAGTCGTTGGCATGGGCTCCCCACCCCGTGAGTGAGGCGTCTGTGACTACTGTTATCTCCGGCCATGGTTGCCAAAACAGTTCTCCTTTCAAGATGTTCTCTGGATAGGCCCACCATTGAAGGTCGTGGGCTACCTTGTCCGGAATCCGGAGAAGAACAGTCATTCTCCCTGAGAATTGCGACCACTGAGTTCTCAGTGCCCACCAAAGAGATCTCATTCTCAGGCGAGCCTCTGGCACCAGGAAAATACAGGATGCCATGAGGCCAAGCAACCTCAAGAAGTCAAAGGCTGGGAGACACTGGGCACTATGAAATTTGGTGACCATCTGCAGAATGTCTTGAGCCCTCACCTCAGTGGTGAGGTCTTTCCCAAGGATGTATCACTGATTAAATGGAGCTTTTGAGATGGTATCATGTGGGACTTCTTGTAATTGAGGGAGAACCCCAGTCTGTGGAGAGAGTGGCAGTTCACGCTGAGAAGATCCAGGACTTGTTCGGAAGAACGCCCCCTTATCAGCCAATCATCGAGGAAGGGGTAGATGTGAATCCACCCACTCCTAAGACTCGCTGCCACCAGCGCCATCAGTTTGGTTAAAAACCGTAGGGCGGAGGACAGCCCGAACGGCAGAATTCGAGACTGATAATGAGAACCACCAACAGCAAACATCAGGTACTTTCTGTGCTTGAGATTGATTGACACATGAAAATAAGCAACCTGAAGGTCCAATAACACCATGCAATCCTGGAGCTAGAGGGCCTGAAGTATTTGAGAAAGTGTGATCATCTTGAACTTGTCCTTCCTGAGGAACTAGTTCAAGTATCCCAAGTCCAAGATGGATCTCAGTCCTCTGTCTTTCTTGGGGATCAGGAAATATGGAGAATACCATCCTTTGTTCCTCTCCGTTACAGGTACTGGCTCTATAGCAGCTTTCTCTAGCAGGGTCAAAATTTCCTGCACAAGGAACAGATCTGAAACCTTTAACAAATGGCTTCCCGGTGGATGATTCTGAGGTCGCTGAATGAAGGGGAGGCAGTAACCTTGGGCTATGGTTTGTATTGCCCAAGCATCTGAAGTAATACTCTGCCATTCTTATAGATGCTGAGACAGTCTGCCTCCCACCGGGGTGTCGTGAGTCAAGACCTGAGAGAGGTTTTGAGGCAGTTGAAACAGTGGCTGATGGTAAAGATGCCGCAGCTTGGGTGGGTTTTGCACCTCTCCCTCGTCCGCCACGGGGGAATCTTCTTTGGCCTCTTGGACCAGCCATTTCTCTCCCTCTTCCAACTCAGGAGTAGTAGCGAAAGGATCTACCCCTCTGAAAGAATCAGAACAGGAAACGGTATTGTGATGCCAAACAATACTTTATTTTCTTAATGTGTCCTTTAATGAATGGTTTGCAGACTTGATTTCAGTTGCTTCACTGGTTAAAGTCTTGGGGTAAGGCTACTCCACTTAAGCCTCCTCCTAGTTACTCGAGCCTGTGTAGGACCACCAGTCGCTTCCTCTCTCCTCTCCAGCTTCCTGAAATGAGCAACAAAACGGGGATTAGTGGTTAACCTTTTATCCCCAGTATCTGGCTTGACTTTGGACCAATCAGGGATAGGCCCTGCCATCCCCTCCCAGATTGGATGGTAGTGTGAGAGCCTTTCCCTTATAAGAGCTGCCGTCCAATAACAGGCTCTGGCCGCTGCAGATTGATTGGAAGAACCTCCCACTCCGCTCATGACACCCACGTGATCATTACATTCATGCTGTGCATTCTCAGACCTCGGCTGAGTACAGGCCCTGTCTCCGGCGTGCCTCGAGCCAGCATACGTTTCCCACCCTCCTCTGACGCTGCAAGCCCGGTCCTGCATCCTGTTCGGACTGTCCTCCATTGTCGGCGCGGCTTGGGAGGCCGCGTTTACAGACCTCACTGGTAAGTGTTTACTCAGATAGGGCTTGTACCGCAATCGTGTCTCCCATAGCACCGTCTTCCCTCAGGTGTCTGTTGGGTGGGCTGAGCAAGGGACACTTGCCCGCCACCGACCCCCACCGAAGCGGTCCCAGATGCCTATCCCGTGCCGAGCGCGGCTCGAAATGCTGTCCCTGCAGCACCGGCCTCCCAGGAGAGTACCGCAGAGAGTCAACCACCCACTTACTAGCCAAGCATTGTTTCTCAATCGTTGAGTACACTGCTTCGCGTGGCAGAGGTTTTCAATACACGAAACATATCGGGGGGAGGACACCATCATATTCCTGCGATAGGACCCTGCCTAACCCCTGGCCAGATGCTTCCGTCTGCAGGTAGACATGTTTGAGGAAGTCGATCATCTTAAAACCGGGTACGAGATGATACTTTGCTTCAGTCTTCTGACTTAGTGGACAAGTCGGGAGATCCTCCGTTCTTCAATGCATCGGTCAATGGAGCAGCCATCATTGAAAATTCAGGAATGAATCCTCGGTAATAGCCGATAAAGCCCAAGAATGCTCTTATCTGCTTTCTTGTGGAGGGTATCGGTATGTTCTGTATCTCCTTGATCTTCGAAACTTGGGGCCGGATAATCCCTCCACCTACAGTATGACCCAAGTATTTGGTCTCCTGGGCTCCGAGTACTGTCTTCTTTGGGTTGATGTGAAGACCTGCGTGACTTAAGGCTCCCCACCTTCTCCAAATGTAATAGATGCCCTTCCCATGAATTACTGTATATTAGGATGTCATCTAAGTATGCTGCTGCATAGTCATCATGTGGCTGTAGGAGGATGCCCATCAATTTCTGGAAAATGACAGATGCCCAGTGTAATCCAAAAGGCAACACCTTCTAGTGGAACAACCCCTGTGGTGTCAAAAAGGCTGTTTTTTCTCTATCTGAACATTGCAACGGGATCTGCCAATAACCCTTGGTGCGGTATAGAAGTCTGAGGTAACGGGCTGAACCCAGCCTTTCTAACAGTTCATCCATTCTAGGCATGGGGTATGCTTCACACAGGGAGATGGAGTTGAGCTGCCTGTAATCCAGACAAAACCGAATACATCCATCCGGTTTGGGCACTAGTACAATGGAGGAACACCAGGCGCTGTTGGAGGGTTCAATGATGTCCAGATGTACCATCTCCACTATTTCGTCCCTTATCACTTGTCTTCTGGCTTCCGGGATCCTATTTGGTCGAAGTCTGACCGTTTGCCCAGGCAGGGTTTCGATACGATGTTCCATTAAGTTGGTTCTGCCCGGTAGAGAAGAGAAGGTCTGGTTGTATTTTGAAAGTGTCTCTGTCATCTCTTCATTCATTATACTCGTCAAGGTTCCTCCCCATTGTACCTGCTCCAGGTGGCTGGGTGGTTCCATGAACTGTGGCTCCTCCTCTTCTAAACTGTATGGGGTCATAACTGCCATGGGGGTTGGTTCTGTCAATTTATTCAATAGATTAATGTGGTAGATCTTGGTAGAGGGGGATCCAGTATATTCAATGGGTGGCATACATGGATCTATGTGGATACATGGATCATACATGGATCTACATCATGCCAGTCGGTTTTCCCTTCTTTCACTCTCGGTTTTCTTAGGGCCTTTCGTGCCTGCTTTCACAATGTCTCGAGAAAATGGGGCTTCTGCCCACCATTCCGGTTCCAGGGATTTCATGGCCTGGCGGAAGAGGGATAGGTCCGTCCCAATGACGAACCGGGGCGGGCAAGGAAGGTTGGACGGCAGCTCGTAAAGTAGCGCTGTCTGGGCCTATTTCCACCTGGATATTCTTCATGGGATAGGCTTTCACTTCCTCATGTATACAATGGATAGAAACATGTACATTAGGTAAGTAAGGTGAATCACTTACTTTTGGCGAGATGGCAGTTTGTCTGCTTCTGCTGTCTAGTAAGGCTCGAGCTGGAATCCTGTCAACCCGGATGTCCATGGTATACGGTCCAGAGAACCGAGGCTCCGGGTTGGCCTTCATGTACGCGATCTCCATGGGTTCTGTTCCTCTTCTTTTGGATAAAAACCGGCCGATGTGGTCCCATTCCCCACAATCATAGCATTGCGGCTGCCTGATCTGATTGCCAACGTAGGTGATCTTCCTTCCGGGCCGGCCTTTCTTTCTTCTGGATGGGGTGAGCGTTCCTCCGACGATCTCCATCTTGGCAGCATGTTTTGGGGCCCCTTGGTTGGTTGGGATTCCTTGATGGGCGTAAGGGCATGTGTTGAGGGGCTGGTCAAGAGGGGTTTGTTAAATCCAGCCTTCTGATGGGCGGAGGCGAGGTTGACGGCTTCCGCCAATGTGGCTCGGTGGTGCTGTCGAACCCACCTCTGCATAGGAGCGGGGAGGGCCTCTACGAACTGTTCCAATGTGACTTTATCCAGTATGTCCTGAATTGCTGGTGAAGGAGGCTGCAGCCATTTCTCCACGGATACTTAACCCGGTAAAATAGTTGCCGTGGGCTTTCTCCGGGTTTTAGTCTAGTGTCTCTTTTTCTTTTTTAAACATCTTTTTATTGATTTTACAACAAGTATAACAATCCCCCTTCACCCCCCCGCCCCCTGATCTTGCCTCCCCTCCTCTCCTCTCCCCCGGGGTACGAGCAAGGGTTTCCTTTGTGTTAGCCTTGCCAGGGTCGTATGATTCAGTGCAGATCCAAAAGTCTAAGGCGTTGGGGGCACCATTGTACCCGCAAGTCATCCTTAAGAAAGGCTAAGGTTTCTCCCCAGTCTTTGGCAAAGTTTTGTAACTTATTATTCATTGTGTATGTGGCCCATTCCAGGGCAATTATTTCCATACTTTGCGCCACCAGTCTTGTACCGTTGGTATATTTGGGTTTTTCCATCTCTGTGCGATAGTGGTCATTGCTGCCAGTGTCAGGACTATTCTTGCCTTCTCTCGGCCTTTGGGTTCAGCGTCCCCCCTCTGTTTTAAGGCCCTGTAAGATGCATTCCGGAGGTCTACCTCCTCCTGCCCCAAATGCGTGGGTCTGCATCTGCTGTATTTCCCGGCAAAAGGGTTCTATTTTGGGGCATCGCCACCATATGTGTTGCCCTGTTCCCTCTCGACCACATTTATTTATTTTTATTTTATTTGGATTTAAAGCCCCCAGCGGCCCGTAGGCATTGTGGCGCTGTTACAGAATATTCACTTAATAACACAGTGTACAAGTTATAGCATTTCATGTGCAATAGTAATAGTAGCTCTAGCAATGTTAAGGCAGTTTTTTGGTGATAGGTGGAGTTTTACTGCATTTATGATTTTAGTAGTGAGTGCAGCTGATGATGAGATGGCACTGACTTGTCTGTCAATTGATAGGGTGGAGTCCAAGTAAACATCGAGAGTTTTCACTACAGTGGAGGCTGTGATAGTTGAATTTTTGATATTGAAGGAGTTGTATTTGTCGCCTAGTTTTTTAGGGATTCTTTTGTGCCTACCAGTAGGATTTCTGTCTTTTCCCCATTTAAACAGAGACCATTGGCTGCCATCCAAGCCTGGATGTGTGCATATGTGTTCTGTAAGGTGTTGACATCTTATTTGTAGTTTCCTGTTAGTGGGAGAAGAATTTGAGTATCGTCGGCATAGTAAGTAAAAGGGACGCCCTGAGGGCTTCAATGCCTTTTGCATGGAGCCCGAGGAGTCCAGATCACGCTGTCCCTGGCAGGGTGGTATGCTGCTAACTACGTTACTGAAGGGAATCCAAAAGGATTTCCAAAGGTGGAGGAACCTTAGAATATCTTGGATAGGAAGGTAGCGTCGATGAAAATAATCACGTTCTGTACCTATTTTAGGCAATCCCACAGGCATTCCCAACAAGTTTAATTTGGGAGGTGAGGAAACTAACTAATGAATTTATATGGGAAGGCAAGAAACGATGGGTTGAAAGGGCTGATATCCAATATATAGAAAATATTAGAAGGCACCACCACCACCAGACCTGGATGACCGTACATGCAGCGTTGGGAGCGGATACTGGGGCAGGAATTGGGAGGGAGGAATGGGAGAAACTGTGGAGAATGATTCCCAAATTGGCAAGGGCATCCCAGTTACAGGAAGCCTGGTATAAAATCCTATATGGGTGGCATTATACCCCAGCCTGCCTTCACAATATGTACCCAGAGGTGCCCGGGGATTGCTGGAGGGGCAAAACTTCACTCCTACTACTCTAAGATCTATCGGCAGCCTTTGACCTGGTTGACCATAAAATCCTGTGCAAACATCTCACAGACACTGCTCACTTCTCACAAGAAGCCACCGCGTAGATCACTTCCTGGAGGACTGAGCCATGAGGGTCTTCTCCGACCAGGCCTCAGCCTTTCCAGCCTCTTTTGAATGTGGAGTACCACAAGGTTCATGTACCTCCCCCACTCTCTGCAACCTATTCACCCTTCCCCTGTTCAGTGACCTAGAAGAATTCGGATTTGCTAATGTTGATGTGGAGGCTCGATACCTCCCCAAACTGTTCTAATAGTTCCCTCCCTGCTTGGATCGAGTCCTGAGGCCTGGTAGTGCTAGTAACATGTCATCAGCAAAGGCTGCAACCTTGTGCTGCTGCCCCCCAAAGGATACTCCCTGTATCCCCTCCATCCCCCACATCGCTTGAAGTAGTGGCTCCAAGTAGATTGTGTAAAGCAGCAGGGAGAGAGGACACCCTTGCCTTGTCCCCCTTCCTAGGAGGATGGGGCGCGACATAGTCCCATTAATCACTAGGCGCATTGACGGATGTTGGTAGTTTGAGCCATTTTAAGAAAATCCCCTCCTATGCCTATTTTCTCCATAACCTGGTACAGAAATGACCACTCCACCTGGTCAAATGCCTTTTCCGCATCTAATGATAGTAGTACCGCTGGAGTGCCTGTTTTCTGCACCCTTTCCACTAGATGTGCCACCCTCCTGATGGTGTCTGCCGTTTGCGTTCCCCTTACAAATCCCGCCTGATCTGGGTGGTTCCGTTCGGGTAGGAGTCCCTCCAGCCGATTTGCTAGTATTTTAGTATGCATTTTTGGGTCTATGTTTATAAGCGTAATGGGGCTGTATGAGTGCACTCCGTAGGGTCTTTATTGGGTTTGGGTATTAGGGATTAGTCTCTTCCATGGATGGGGCAATGCGTCCTGTGGTTTTGAATGTGTTATACAGCTGTGTCATGTGCGAGACGAGCAGTGTGGCAAATGTCTTATTGATGACTGCCGTCTAACCATCTGGTCCCAGTGCGTTGTTCACAGGTAAATTCCCTATGACCCTCCTCACCTCGTCCTCAGTTTTATCCAGTTAAATGTGTAAATGTCCCTACTTATCTTGGGTAGAGTTACAGTCTCGAGGAAATCACTTTGTTGTTGGTTCTGGGGGTTTTGTGACGTGTATAACACATCATAGAATTTGGCAGGCATTCTTCTATATCCCCAGTGTAGGTATGGCCCCCACCCTTCGGATCCTTTAGCGCCATAATCACATTTTGTGCCCCTGCCCCCCTCAAGAGCCGTACTAACAGGACATCCACCTTATTGGCTTTTGCATAGAGGCCTTAGTGGGGCAAGATATAGTCCTCTCTGGGGAGGAGTCGGACGAGGAAGAGGAAGTAGGCGATTTATGATGCCTTTTCTTCGATTTCCTCGGCGACAATGAGAAGTGGTGGGAGCCACTCTCTGACCTGGACCTTTTTTAGTCTTCTGTCGAGGAGAGTCGTGTCTCGCTTCGTGGTACAACTGTTTTTTCAAAGGGGTAATTGTACTGCCAATTTCCCTTTACGCTCCTTCAGAGCTTTTCCGATCATCGACTGACACTTCCGATAGGTCAAGTTCTTGTGCTGCACACTGACACACTACAAGCACACCCGATGTGGGTCTGTCAGTGACGTGATTGCATTGTAGTCTTGGCATTTTTTAAATCCGGCCTTCGGGGTTGTCAGAGCCGAAAACAAAGACGTTGTTGACAATTTTCGACGAAATATATGAAGCACTGTAGTTCACGCAGCAAAAGCTTACTCAGAAAATTTGAAGCCAACGGGTGCTACGCGAGCTATATATACCTTCAGTGACATGGGCCTCATTACAAGTATGCCAGTCTGGAAATAGCAGTGCCGGTAGGACCGTACCGGCACCGATTTCCGTACCAGCACATTCAGAGTCGCAAATGCAGAAACACTGTCACCGCAAAGTGCCCCACGGTGCTACAGTGCCCAGTAGCACTGCGACCATAAAGAGCGGAACGAGTCGCCTGACGTCCCTGAATTACCAGCACAACGGTAATACGGGCACATTGGGAGTTCCGCCTACATGAAAACACTGCCATAATAATGGCGGTGGCACCGTGACCACTGCGCCTGTAATACTGGCGACGCGGACCAGGCGTTAAACAGTACCAGGTGAGCAGCAACAGGCCCCAGGTGTAGTAAATTAGCCCAGCTGCATATCATTTACCACTGGGAATGTAAAAAAGACCTACACCCACACCCAACCCACCTCCCAACACAACCATGCTGGCAGTCGCTGTAACATCAATTGGGCTGGGGAACCTGCAAGGAGCTATTGAGGATGAAGCAGCAGAGAGGCAGAGGAGGTGGCGTAGGTGCATGAGGCGAATTAGGAACCATTTGGCCATGCCTAACATCAATGTGAAGCAGGTAGCACCCCGCAGGAAGCCTCCAATACCCTGCATCAGGGCCTCGCCCTGGAACCTGACCCCAAGCCAAATCCACACCTTGTACCGGCTTGACAAGGAGACCATAATATCACCCTCATTAATGACGACATCAGCAGCAGGATAAACATACGGACTGCAACTCCACCCTTGATGAAGGTAGTGTTGGTACAAGGAAGTAGTGCAAGGAAGTCCTTGCAACCGGCACATACCAGCACACCGTGAATGAGCTGCACAGGCTGTCACAACCCTGTTTTTCCAGGATTTTGTTCCAGGTACTGATGCACTGATGCGCCATGTGGCAGACCATATTGCCCGAACCCTTGCCCACGTCAATGCTGCCAAAGTGGCATTCCATGCCCTTGCAGGCATGCCCAATTGCATTGGTGCGTTAGATTGTACCCACGTAGAGTTGGTTGACAGACATGCCATTGAGGCAGTTTATAGAAATCGCAAACAATTCCACTCCCTCAACGTGCAGATGGTCTGTGATGCTCAACACCTCATCACCCATTGCTGTGCACATTTTCCGGGATCCACACACGACTCCATGGTCTTGCAGAACTCCACGTTGCCAGGGTCCATGGCCCGTCACATTGGAGAGAAAACCTGGCTGTGAACACCTGGGTGAGTAGAATGACCAATGCTTGAGCCCTTTGTAGTGGGGGGGGGGGTAAATAGGCACTGACCAGAGTGCACCCAGTTTACCGCTGCATGAGGTCCATGTCAGTTTTCCCTGTCACACAAATCCATCTACTGGCTAATGGAAATAAGCCCTAACTATGGAGTGGCACACTGTGCAATAGTGACATGTACATGGGAGTATTGGCACCGGTGAGAAAGTAGCAGGTGCACAACGCATATTGTTAGCACCATACAAGAAACGAGGCTCCTAGTAGGCAGACACACACCATTATGTACATTGAAAGGAATAAGACATATAGTAGCATTGAAGGCCATATCATGACTGCAGACATTGAGCATGCCAAACAGTCTCAGTAGGAATGAGTGACCAAACTTTGTAACATAGAAAAGTAGTGACAAATTTAACAAAATGCATTGGGTCCTTTGCAGTATGTACTATGTTGTGTGGTAAAAAAATGCTATCATAAACTACATCGAATTTCCACCACAAACAGCCATATAGCCTGTCACTCCCATACAGGTGATGCCGGATACCCACTCACGCCATGGCTGATGACACATGTTAGAAGACCACGGAACAGGCATGAGGAAGCCTACAAACGCACACACATACGTACTCGGGGCATCATAGAACAGACATTTGGACTGCTCAAGCCCAGGTTCTGCTGCCTCAGCAGATCCAGCGGGGAACTAATGTATAGCACCATAAAGGTTGGCAAAATATCCCTTGCATGTGCCATGCTGCACAATATGTGTATTAGAAGGAACACTGCACTGCCCCCGGACATGGACCTAGCAGATGAGGAGGATGCGGATGATGGGATGGGAGTGCAACCCCGGCGCGATGCCATGGCTGGACAACATGCACGGGAAGCTCTGATTCACAGTTTTTTTTAATCAATCCTCAGAAGCACATGGTGCCCATTTACAAACACCTAATTTGTAACACTTCAATTAAATAATGAATACACACACAGAATAAGAATGTCCACTCGTCATTCTGATGCACAACCCAGTGTATTATGATCAAGACAAAAGATAACAGGTGCAATAACAAAACCGTCCCAAACCTACCCTCCCACCGCCCAGGCCCCAACTACCAAACCCAACTATGCCCCGCCCAAACCCTCCCAAACTTACCCTCCCACCTCCCAGGCCCAAGATAGCAACATGTTGAATTAGTGCCAATAAATCAGCACTACTTCCTGGCACGCTTGGCGGCTGGTTTGTCCCTCTGAGCTGAGCCAGACAGGCACATTGACGTTCTCCTGGGGCTGCCTGGCGGTAGGCATGACATGATGGCCTGTAGGGCCAGTGCCATTGTTTCGGCAATGTTAGATTGGACACTATTCCCATCATAGACCCTCCGTGACATGAGTACAGTGGCACAGGACGATCGCCCAATGGCACGGGCAACATAGTGCCCAATAGCCTGATTTCTCTCCCTCTGAAGCCGGGACTCGTCTAAGTGCTGCTGCACAAGTGTGGTCTGTGCGCCCCGGTGCTCCTCCATC
Organism: Ambystoma mexicanum; assembly: GCF_040938575.1. Taxonomy (NCBI): domain Eukaryota; kingdom Metazoa; phylum Chordata; class Amphibia; order Caudata; family Ambystomatidae; genus Ambystoma; species Ambystoma mexicanum. The sequence goes on from NC_090921.1 coordinate 264,593,493, forward strand.
TGTTGGAGACGCGCATTGAGCTCCTGGAGTGATGGGTTGGGCAAACGCATGGGAATTCTGGGGCTCATTGGGCTGAATGTGCCCAGTACATCTGGGGTGTGCTCTGTGTCCTCGCTGATGTTTCTGCCTGCCTCAACAGCCACATCCTCAACACTGCTGTCTGTGCCATGAGAATCGGCTTGGTGGGATGGTGGTGCTGCATGTCCCAGTGGGAATGCACATGTGGCTGCGTGTGTCATTGGGTCTGCAGGTGGGACAGCCAGAGGGGCTCCTTGTGTCATGGGGGCAGCAGATGGGACAGCCCGAGCGGCTGCCTGGGTCACAGGTACAGCCAGAGTGGCTGCCTGGGTCATGGCGGCAGCAGGTTGGACAGCCAGAGGGGCTGCCTGGGTCACGTGGCAGAAGGGGTGTCGGCTGGCTCGAATGGTGTACCATTTTAGTTGTAACTGCCCTGATGGCTGAGGTGCCTGCAGCAGAGGTTGAGGGACGTTCTGATGTGGACCTTGCACGTCCACTGTCCCTTGATGTTCCTGCTTGACCGCCATCCGTGTCAGATGATGTTCCTGTGGGTGAATGAAAGGCATGCTATCAGGGGACTGACTGGATGAGTATTGTACAATTACATGCTACATGGTCATCAAGCTATGTTACATTGTGGGTGCAGACATTGATGCATGGTATGTCTATCTCATGCATGGTTTCCATTGTATGAGCTGCAGGCACCGTGCAGACGGCACATGTCACTCAGCTGTGCAGGGTATGCTCACATGTACACCCACATTGGGCTGTGGGTAGTGCTATGCGTGTCTGCCCGTGTGCATATATCTGGCATCTGTTGCAATGGTTTGGGGGATGGGTGGCTGCCAGAAGTCGATTTGTGACCTGGTTGTCTGGCCAGGATGTGTGGGGTGTTTTCATGGTACGGCTGCCAGGTTCATATGAGTAACATGCACTCGACAATCAGTGCCTGCCCATGTGTCCATGCAGGTGAGGGCGTACGTGTGTTGTGATTTGCTGACAGTGGCAGCATGGCAGACACACATGCAATACTCGTGACCAGGATGCACATTGTGGCCTTCATGGGTTATGTTTTCTGATATAATTGTCATTTGGGCCTGCTGAAGAGTTGTTATGTGTTCGCATGTGCAGGTTCGGGGGTGGGGGCCTGGGTATAGACATACAGCTGTATATGGGTGTCCCTGCATGGGTGTGTGTGCTGCAGTGTCATCATGGGTCCTGTATTAGCCATGCCAGTGATACAGGCACCTTGCTACTGGAGCCATTACCAATGTACATATGCTGACTTAACAGTGCAACTGGGATGATGTAAGTCCAGGGACCACGAAGTCAGGCGGCAGGATGTTCTTGATTCACATTCCCATTGAGTCCCATAAAGTCCCATTTGGGTGGGTAGGCATGTGCAGTGTCTACAGTGTTGACAGTGGCAATGATTACATGGCAACTCAGCATGCCAGGACCACAGCACCCGCCACAGACAGGCATGTTGGCCGCTGCAGCCCTGGCAGCCACTGTAATGGGCCATCCTCATGTGTTTGCTGGACCTGTCACATGTGTGGTGGTCTACTTACATGAACCATTGGGTCAGTTCATTGGGTCTTTAAATAAAGGGGATACCTGCAATCTAAACCCTGGTCCTTCTGGTATAGTACAAAGCACAACAGAAAGGTGGACCAGTGGATCGGGATGGCACACGTCACTATTTTGATTCAAAACAAAATGTTATTCAATTAATCCAAAACATTACATATATCTATATATAAATATTAAAACATTAGAAAACAATAATCGTTCACAACTCAGGCATCCAAACAATTTGGATCGATCGATCATGCAAGTTGTTTGTATATTTAAAAATAAACTATACATGACACTCTCAACAAGGACAGGGTCCGAGGAAAATGAAATATAATAATTAATTGTCAAGATCTGTGTATGATCAGATTGTGACTACACAGTGTTGAATTGGCCATTATGGTTTTATGCATAAAAGCACGAATGAAGGATTGAGAGTTTTTGTTTGGATGCATGAGTTGTGAACGATTAGCGTATTGTTTTCTAATGTTTTAATGTTTATATATAGATATATGTAATTTTTTGGATACATTGAATAAAATGTTGTGTTGAATCAAAATAGTGAAGTGTGCCATCCCGATCCACTGGTCCACCTTTCTGTTGGGGTCATACTTGGGGACAGGGCATGTAACTTGCTTTGCATTGTATTCAGTGAGGGGGCATGGGAGTACTGGGTGTGGTTGGGGTGATGTGTACAGTGCTATGGGCATTTATGTGGGGGGGCAGGATTTGCTTGAGTGAGCTTTATATTTGTGCACTATCTGTACTCCCCGGCCCCGGCAGGTGTCCCAGCTCCTGCCTCTGCTGCACCGACTCCCTCGATGCCCTCCAGATGCAGCACACTGCTGCACTTGTCCGCTCATGGAAGCAGCTTCAGTGGTGAGGGGTGTCCGCCACCTGTGGATGTGTATTTGCGCCGGTGTGCAGTCAGAAGGTTCCGCACCCGGAGCCGGAGGTCATCCCACCGCTTGTGGCAGTCTTTAACGCTCCATGCTGTCACACCCACAGCTGCCATCTTCTGGGCTGCTTCTGACCATATAGCCTTGCACCAGAGCTGCGTGCTGCGCCGCTGGTCTGCAGACAAAAGGTTGCCTGCATTGGCCACTATGTGCTCCATCAGCATAGTGAGCTCTGCCTCACTGGAGCATGGCTTCCGCTGGTGGGTTGAGGGGAATTCTTGATGTCATGTCCCTGTATGTTTTGGGCCACTCACTAAGGCTGGATGGCTTTTGGTACAGGGAGATTGCAGTGGATTGTGATTTGTGTGATGGCCACAGGCCTCTTTCCGTTTCCGGTGATCATGTTATTTCCAGTTCTGGTGTTTACGGCTCTGCATATGCAGTCCTGCTACATCCGGCATGCATGCGGCGGTGGCGGATGCACTGCCAACATTGGTGGCGGTACATCTGTCTTCACCAGTGTTACCGTGATGACGGTGTCAATGGTTCCGCGGGTAAGGGGTTCGTGCGACCGGTAAGCCGTAACCCTACCTTATTTGCAGCACCACGCGGTGACGGACCCGGTAGGACCGCTATCACCGTAACACCAGATTTTAAACGCTAGACTCGTAATGCCACCCATCATCCTCGAGACGCAGGCCCTCGAGGGACATTGAATCGACTGCATCGATGGAGAGCGCTCTCTGACGAAATTATTTTCTGAAGCAGCTGAAGCTGGATATTGGAGATATCAAAGATGAGGAATACGTGGGAGGACACAATCCATTCGAAAGATGATTTATATTTTCTTACCAAATCCTTGTTGACAGCAGGAATGGTATCATGCTTCGGCCAATTTTCCAAGCTAGTATTCTTATCTGCAGGATGTAAAGGCAGTACAGGTCCTTTGGGAGGACCTTTGTCCAGGATATTTGTATGGTCATCTTGTACTATATCCTTAGCAGGACTGTTAGGAAAGATTTCATATTTGAATGTAATTTTCCCTCCATGTGTCAACCCCCAAACATTTGGCTGCTCTTCTACACCCTGATCTAACCTTTGCCAGAGAAGCGCAGCCCTCAGTCGCGCTCCTCTGGGCTTTCGCTCACTTCTTATGGGGAAACTGACATGCCCTTAAGACAGTCAGTACTGGGAGACTTTGTTTCCCTTAGTCCTTTCCTCATGTTGCATCTTTTGTGCAACATGTAACAAGAGTGCAATGTAACTTACTTTACCGCACCCTTGGGTCTCTAGTCATTCCGAAGGCCCTAGAACTCTCGCTGGACTTATTATGAACTGGTGGCAGCTATCGTTTATCTTATGTTTGGAACCCTTTTTTGCCATGTTTTCCATGCTTACCGCGTTTAGCACAAATAGGTGGCCTGGCTCCAAAATGGCCATGCCACAAGGTTCTTTGTCCTGTCCTTTGGCCATCTTGCCACTTCACCTTCCCCAGGTCGAGCCGCCCCGGGTCAGTCCTTATTTGGTCATGCACTTTCCCACGAAACCCAACGCTTTCGTGGGTTTCTGCATGACTTGTGTATGTGCCTCCAGGATGTGGGCTGGGATGTCTGTTCTCAATACACATCCTGGGTGCCAGAGAGTCTGGAGTGTCCTGAATGCCTGGGACCACTGTGGTCTGTGATTGGTCCACGTATGCAGATCTCCCATTGGGTCCTCTCCGTTTTGTCGCAATGGGAACTTTGGATAAGAGGAGGCCGAAAACACCACTACCATGTCAATCTCCTGAGTTCACACAAACATAGGATAAGGAGCCAAGTATCCTGCAACAAGAAGCCGAGTCGAGGAACCGCTGGTGAACCGCTGGAAGGTTTTGCACCCTGAGCCTGCTGTCGTCCTGCGAGACCCCTCTACATCTGATCGTCCTAGAAGGTCTGCGAAGGCGCTTCGAACCATTGGAATAGTGGGACCAACTATTCTCGGCACCTTCATAAAACCCTGCAAGTAAGCCTCTTCAGAAGTGTCCCTGGGCCAACCAGTGGGCTGACCAGCTTACGCAGGATGTTTGCTCTGTCATCGCCGCGGTTTCGAGGAAGCCCTCGAAACTTGTATACTGCTTGCTCTGTGTCCACGGCACCCTCGCATCGAATTTCATACACTTGGCAGGTTTGAAGTGAGATGAGTGCGCCCGGACCGGAGTAAACGCGGTTACCGTGTTGCCCTGCTGTGGCAACGACCTGTGCAAGTTCGCTGCGCTTGTGGCCCCCTTGACCCTAAAGCCTGCTACCATGTAAACTACACAGTGTCGAGACGTCCTGATTGTCGAATTCGAACCTGCCAGTGAAGTGGACTGAACTGGCCAAGTCTGGGTCTGCCTCCGTGGGGGACCGGTGAGTAGTCCATACCCCAACCGGTGGCCCCTCGCGCAGGAGCCCATTTCTTTTCCACCGCTGTTGCAAAATAGCGACTCTATCCCGCACTCTCAACCTGCATCTGCCCGCAAGTGCAGGTCCTGCTTGAATAGTGAGGACTTGTTCTTCATCAACCTTATCCGCCTTCATGAGCTGCTAGTGACCCTTGAAGAGACCCTATTTTGTCCCGTGGCACAAGCGTGTGCATGTACTATTGAGCATAAGGCTCCTCTCTTCGTAGGGCTTGGACTGCCTCTTAGTTAGGTATATTCTTGATGTGGAACTGGGTCTAAAGATTACTTGCACTGCCTGTTTTCCTACCCATCTAGGTGGTCTACATATTTCGTGCTTCTTAATCCGTTAGACCCCTCTGGTCTTGTATATATATTGTGTTGATTGCGATGTGTTGGTTTACTTCAGTATTTTGTGATTCTTTGCTATGGTCTATATTACAAAGGCCTTGTAATAAATGTGTCTATATTTTTTCATATAACACCTGTCTGGAGTAATTTGTAAGTGTCCTTGCTATGTGTGCTTATTGAGGTCTTTCAGTCACCCTCACCCCTCTTGAGACTTAGTCTTGACTGCCTGCCATAGCTACCCTGATTGGTCTGGCTTGTCCGGAGGTTACCCTGTTCCAAGACACTAGGTTGGCCTTCTGAACTTCTGCCCCTCCTGGTCAGAGTTCAGAAATCCATCTTAACAAGGACGTCTCCAAACCAAATACTCAATGATTCTGTTCATCATTGTCCTGCTTACATCAAATTGATGTGCAGCTGAGTCTGATGAAGCAAATTCCACTTCTAGTGAATGTCTGAACCACTGGCTTCTTTAAGCCAAGCAGCCAAGTTCTCTAAACAAGATTCCCCAGAAATGAGTTCCTCAGAAGGTGTCTCACCTGCTAGTCCCCAGAGATCTGTCATCCAGATGGCGAGAACACGGCCGTCCCTATTGGATCCAGTACCTGGGGTGGACCAGTGGGGGAGGATCACTTGGATGGTGGGGTCTTCAGGGAGTGGACGTGGAACACTGATGGGTGAGACGCGGTACCCCCTTCCTTCTAACCCCTTTTACCCAACTACCCTGTAGGATACTTAGATGTTCTACCCCGTCTCCCCTTTTCCAACACAAACACTTTCCTAGACTGTGACAGACGACGGACTAACATCAGAGCTGTTTACCTGACATGTCCCAACACAAGGGTCAGGCAGAGCCCTTTCACCACAGGGATAAAATGCAGAGCCCGAGAGCACATACTGAGCAAGGCTAAGCGCACGAGGAAACAGTTACACCGACCGGCAGTTGAAATGGAGGAGAACGGCTGCGAGACTTGGAGGGACGACGATGGGGGAACTGCCCTTGCCCTTTTCAACTCAGACCTGCTAAGCCTCTGAAAGAGAAATCGTAAGACCAGGAAGTCCAGCTGGGGTGTGGTATGACAGATGTCAACAGCACACAGGGCTCCCCGCGCGGATAGCCAAAGCGGGAGGAAGCGCTTGCTGCTATGGTGCCATCCTTGACTCTTGAGACAAGAAAACTGACAGTTCTGCACAGCCGGTGAGTCGAAGGAGACATATAGTAAGGGTCCAAGGTTACAGGCCGCGACCTTGTTGAAAAAAGAACTTGTGCAAATTAACTTAAAAAAAACCCCAGTAAAAGGTTCAGAAGCAGAGTGGTCAGGTGCCGCGGGACGCTAATTCAAAGGACTCTAACTGAAGCCATTTTGGGGTGTATTTTCTGTTATTAAAACTACGAAAGCCAAGAGGCCTTAAGAGAGGCCAGAGTGAAGTGTCAAAGTGGTGCTACAGGGTCGAGCAAAACCCCTCGTACACTCGAAAGTCTTTGGCATATTGGAGAAAACTGATCGAACTGTAAAACTGGGAAAGGTGAACCCGACAAGGAGATGCCTGCGAATTGAGGGTAAACAGGAATATACCCATGAACATTGTGACGACAAGTGTAAACCCGGCAGAGGGATGTCCACAATGGATAGTTGTTCAAAAGGACATTGAGATTGAATGCTACGATTTTGAGTGAAAGGCCCTATTGAGGGAGGCTAACTTTACAAGAAGGATCTGAGCCTGGCAGAGCGGGATCCAAGGGGTGAAGAGCAATCGCCCAACGTGAAAGATTACCAAAGAAACTTTTTGTTTGTTTATTGTTTATGATACAGCAGGCCTTCTAAGGCAAGAGACTTTGCAGGAAAGAGACTTCGCCCCAGAATGTCCTGGCCTCGTTGAAAGGAACTTTAACCTAATGCTGGCGAGGCCCAGGAGTGTGCTGTGCTCAAAGGTCCTGCCCTTTCCCATGCTAAAAACGTGGGGAAGGGAGACCCCAGCCCTACCATCCTGACTTATCATTTGATGAACACTTCTTTCTTTTCTTGTGAACATTACCCCACACTACTTTTTAATTTAGATGTAAGGATTGGAATAGTTTTTTTTTAGTATTGGCCCTTTTTATTTCACAAGACGCCACTATGATTGCCTTATTATTATTATTTGATGGTCGTAGCTTGCTCCCATACTATATTTAGGTTTAGATTGGCGTTTTTCCTCACCCATTATACAGTTTAATAAACATCCTTGAACTGTGATAACTTGTGTCTGTCTTTACTGTTGCCACCATGAGTTCCTTACATCAGGGACAATGGGTGTGCCAAATGTCCAAAATGTACAACGTCTTCATCCTTTTCTTCCTTCTCGAAAATTGATCCAAAGGACTTCAAAATGTCTTTCCTTGTTAGCGGTTTAAAACTCGAGGACGATGTTGATGGTTTTGACATTGAAGACCTCGACGGTTTGTCCTTCTACAGTGAAGATGTGGAAGACTTCGGCTTTTATGCTTCCTTGCAGACGACACTGTAGATGCCACTCGAATAGGCACCTCAGAAGGTTTCTTATCTAGGCTTCTGGGTGTGCGGGCCGGAGCCTGCAACGATTCCCTGGCAGCTTTGCAATGCACAAGGGGATTGTCTTTGAAAAGACGTCCATCATCTTTTGACAGAACACTTCCCATTCTGCTACTGAGGCAGACTTGTCTGAAAAATGTACCTGTCTCTTGTCGGGCGACGTCTGATGACAAAGAACAATGGTGTCTCTTCTTAGACTTTCTTCTAGAAGATGAAGAATGACGCAAATCGCTCCTTGACCGCTTACAGTGTTTGGAGCGTTTCTTAGGCCTTTGAGGTGAGACTTATCCCTCAGACTCATATCTTCTCAGTATTTCCTGTTTGAGGGAGTAGAGGACAGGGATTTTGATACCGACTGACCTAGGGCGAGTTTAGACCACCTCTCCTTCAAGGCCTTGTTAGAAAATCCCCACTGTTTTTCCAAAAGTCGAAATCAAAGACACCTAAAAGAGACTAACATGGGCTTGCACAACTGCCCCAGAATTTAGGCATATACAACTCCCTCATCACGACAAGTGTGAGCATTGGATTTCCTATTTTTTACAGATAAATACATACAGAAATCAAACTTTTTCCTTCGAGTAATTATTTGCAAAAAAGAGATAAAAAATAGAAATGCATCTCTTTTGATTGTCTTTAAGTTGTCAAACATGTATGGAAGTCATTGGCTGTGCAGATTAACAGAACAGAAAGGCTGAAAAAGAAATGTTATTCCTTTTTAAGTTGTGTAAATAGCTGCATCTCTTGACTTCTTGTGCACGAAACCAGCTGTAGGAGCATCTCATTACAGGCATCCAAGTGCTAATGTGTTTTTTTCATGTAAATAAATGTGGAAAAATATTTCTAACAACTTATGTTTTTATATAGCAAAAATGTACTATGGATAAATATAGAAAAAATGACCGGACAATAAATATGGAAAAATAATGTTCCCTCTTTTTGTGGTGATCTGGACCTTCTCCTCTCCTTTTTCCTGCCTTCTTCTACAACGGTCTGTCTTCTAGGCGACTTTAATCTTCATCTGAGTTCCACACTTTCTTCTCTTCTACTTCTCTCTATTCTTGACTCTTGCTCCCTTCTACAAATCTCTACTTCTCCCTCTCGTATATCTGGTTCTTACATGGACCTAATTTTCTCTGCTATTGCAGTTTCTACTTCGATCTCTGCTCTCCCTGTCTATTGTTCCGATCCCTCTCTTCTCTTATTCTCCCTTTCTCTCTCCTTCCTGCTGCTCATCCCCCTCGATCCTCATCTATTCTTTTTCTTTGCGATATTCAATTATTTTTCTGATATTTCTTCTTTATCCTCTGCCACTGCTTCCATCCTCATTTTCTGCTCTACTGCCTGATTCTGCTTCCCGTCAACTATCCACTAACTTAACTGATTTGCTTACTCTTCTCTGTTCCTTTGTAGCTTTCTCGTCCAATCTATGGGCCGTACTCTGTGCCTGAGATGTGCTGGCAGAAGTCTGGGGCAGCGGCAGACTTAACTCTCCTCTCATCTCTTCACTGCACCTATGATACCATGTTGCTCTCTGATAAGAAACAATACTTCAATGCCCTTTTTTCTCCACTTGCTTCTCATCCTTGCCATCGTTGTCAAAGTCTAAATCGTAGTCTTTCTCCTCCATCCTAACTGCCTCATCTTCTACACTTTCTGCTTCCGATTTTGCTAATTACTACTCTTCAAAAGCTTCTCGTTTGTGCAACTATTCCCCCTTCTTCTACTCCTTCTCCACCTGTTATGTTGCTTCTCCTCCCTTCATGATGTCCCCTTTTTCTCTACTCTCTGATCCAGATGTTTCCTCCGCTCTTGTAAAGGCTCATCCTACCTCCTTTCTAGATGATACCCTTTCTTCTTTAATTTACTCCTCTCTTGCTTAGTTCACTGCTCTTTTCAATTCCTCTCTCTCCTCTGCTACTGTTCCATCTTCTTTCAAACACACTTCTAACCTCCTTATTCTAAAAAAAAAAAAACCTTAGTTTGACCCCTCCTTACCTTCTATGGTCCCAATTCGCTTCTACCTTTTCTCCCCAAGCTTATAAAGCACATTTTATATTCACAGTTGTCTGCCTTTGTTAATCTGCACTCTCTTCTACCACCTTTTCAGTCTGAATTTAGGCCCTGTCACTCTACTGAATCTGCTCTCATGATGTCACTAATTTGCTCCTTACCTCACGCTATTCCAAACTCTCCTTAATTTGTCAGCTGCTTTTAACACAGTCAACTACTCTATTCTTCTCTGTTCTCTTGCCAGCCTTGGATTTCAAGACTTTGTTCTTTACTGGTTTCACTCCTATATTTCTGGCTGCACCTTCTCGGTTTCCTGGGCTGGTCACTTCCCTTTATATCTTGCCCCTGTCATATGGTGTCCACCAAGGCTCTCTCCTTCGAGCTCTTCTATTCTCCCTTTACATTTCATCTCGTGGGTCTTCTTCCTTTGGCTTTTCCTACCACCTATATGCTGATGACTCTCACATCTTTCTGTCCATCTCCTCTTTTACTGATTCTATCAATTCTTCTTTAACTGCATATCTTCTCTCAATACACGCTTGGATGTCCTCTTGTTACCTCCACATCAACTACCAGGGTTATTTTATTGCATGCTAATACTACCCCTTGTACTCTATCCCTTTCTTTATCTCTTTTCCTCCATCTTCTTTATCTATTTCCTCGACTTCATGTAATTTGGGTGTTCTCCTTCATTCCTCACCTTCTTTCTCTACTCATGTTTCTATTATTTCAGGCTCATGCCTCAACTGTAAAACATCCAGGAGGCTTGTTCGTTCTTTACCTTTCCTGCTTCTAAACTTCTTATCTCTTTTCTTGTCTTCTCTGGACTTTTCTACTGTTCTTGCCTGCTCTTTTGTCTACCCGATGTTCATCTTGCTCCCCTTCGTTCTGTTTATCACTCATCTGTTTGTGTCATCTGTCTGGTCTGCTGTCCCCTTGTGATGCCATCTCCTGTGCACTGCACTCTCTTCAGTGGTTGCCTTTTGAATCTCATCTGCTCTTTTATTTACTCTGTATCGTCTTTAAATGCCTCTACGGCCTAGCCCCTTCATATCTCTCTTATGTCTTTCTATTCTCCCACACGCTCCCTCTGTTTGCAATCCCTCTTTCTTTTAACAGTTCCATGCCCTCCTAGTGCCACTTTCTGTTTTCGTCCCTTTTCTTAGCTTGCACCACACCATTGGAATGCCCTTTTCCCTCTATTGCTTCCTTTGCACTCTTCAAAGCTCGCCTGAAAACATACCTTCTTTCTATTTGATCGTTCATTGATCATATTATTGTACAGTTGATTATGTTTTATGAAGTGCTTAGGCGTTAAGCGCTATAGAAAAAAAAATACAAATCCAAAATACAGAAGGAAATGGTGCAAAAATAAATACCATAAAACTGGAAGCCATATTTATTCCCACTCTGGCGGAATCCCAGTAAGACTAATAGGAAATTGCCTTTGCATTTGAGTCACCCTGGCAGTCTCAACCAACATGACATAGTACGCTTTGGATCCTCTTCCCAAATTGGCGCAGCCATCTTGGCATTGCATGGAAACTATGACATTGGTACGTATCAACAGCATTTGCTGAAATCAGCATTAGGAGCCATCTTTGAATTAGATGGTATGAATCTTGTCTAATCCAAAACCGTGCACTAACCATTTCTCAAGGCCTTGTTTGCTCATGCACAATTATATAAAGAAACAGAGGATAGGCTTAATGTATTCTAATGTATGCACACACTGCTCCTACTACAAAATCAACAGCATCATATAGACGCATGCACATGACCAAATCATTCAGGTTTGTCAAATGTTTTTTCCTGCTACATGATCTAACGTTTATATATTGGGCAACAACCTGAACCAATATAACTCATCTTCAATTACTCATTGCTAAGTGATGCCATTGGTTGGCCTAATTTGTCTGAATTTAGTATGAGACATCTTTATTCATAACTAAATAATGTTTGGGACCATAAACTGGCAATTGCTGGATGTGTTTTTACAAAAGTATGCCCACCACCTGTTAATGCATTACCTTATAATTGCATTTTGTTTACTAATTCCAATCAATGGAAGAACCAAAGTTTGTGGAACTCAATAATCGGAACCAATATCAATGTTTATTGGTCCATAATCTTATTTTATTTTGTTTTGTCATCCATCCCATAGCAAATTCTCTTGCTCACAATTTAGCCGATACCTCAATTAAAGGAATAAACATCATCATACATGTTGCATTGTTTGAAAAAAAGGACAAAACTACAATCAGTACAAACTGTCATGCAACATATATAGGTGAATATCACAAATAATCAATCTCTCATCTATCCCCAAGTGTTTGTATTTCTTCCAAACAACCAGATGTTACAAACAATGAAAACTATACATACATTCTTTAAAACAGGGTCTATGTCACAGAAAATATGGTTTACATACTGTAACAAGGCTCACCAGGGCGACCAATTACTCCCTAATGGTTAGCATAAGGTTTCGGCTGTGTAGCTGATTAGCCGCCTTCTTCAGGACCTCACCTATTTCCACCTGACCCTGAAAAGCAACATAAACGAAAAGGTGTATGACTCACTACCATCCCACATTACAAGACCATGTACAGTGATTACTGGAGTTCCAAACTGTATCTCCATCAATGTCTAGCCGATTACTTGCCTTGTCATCTCCTTATTCCCCAATAGGGCATGTGTTGTACGACCTTCTTGGTCAGGTATTATAATTTTCTTCCGAGCACTGTAGGGCAAACATGGCAAAATTACAATGATTCATAGTGCTGACACCTAACATTGTGTCACTGTCAGACTGAGTTCACAAACGTGTACAGATATAGTACTGCACAAGATATATATATGCGGTACCAGCCAAGCAGTTATGGTTAAGTTGCTAAACCCATAGGAAGAGCACTTTCTCAGCGGCTTATAACTTTGCTTCCCCTAGACGAATCCTCACCAAACTTTGCAACAAAATTATATGGCCCACCCTGATTGGTTTGGTCAAACGGGGGCAAAGTTATAGGGGGGGGTCCCAAATTTTTTTTTTATCCCATAGACATAATGGGAAAAAATGTCTGTCGCGCCTACAGCCCAAACCGCTGACGGATTTTCACCAAATGTGCGGCAGGAGCAGCGGCTTGGTCCCGAAAGAGTACTTTTGTTAATTTGGTGTAATTTGGTGTAAATCCGTCCAGTAGTTTTTATTTAAACGACCAAAATGCAACGCAAACAAATTAGTGATATCTATGTCCGCTCCGCGGTCACACTTCCCTGTTCGCTCTGCAGACAGGACACCGATCGGATAATCGGCTTGCCTCGTGTCCGCTGACACACAACGTGATCTCTGATTGGCTGGGAGGAGGCATGAGGTGCGTCAAATTGTTTCGGTGCGCCTGCCATATTGGATGCGCGGACATGCACTGGAAGTGAGCATAAATCCACTTTTGGTGAGTCTGTTGGTGTGGATGAGTGCTTGTAGAGGGTGGGGAAGTAAGAGATGGGTCAAATGCTGTATTTGTTTAGGTGGGAGAAGGCTGTGATGTGTTTGTTGTGTCCGCAGACATAATGAACACTGGGCGCACTACTGGCTATTTTGGGTCGATAGAAGAGCATTGGTTAAAGAGGGTATGTATTGAAGAGTTTCTACGTTGGCGTTATTATTTTTTAGAATGTTAATGGAAGTGGGCAGGTTTTGAGGTGGATGTATTATGTTTTTGGGTTGTGGTCATCTGGTAGGTGTTTCTTTCTATGGGTGTGTAATGCTGCGGTGGTTGTGGCCAGGGCCTAGAGCCTTGGGTGCATGGCCGAAGTGCCGTAGCATAACACACCCATGTTAGCAAAGATTTTGACTGTGGTATGTTGGCTGCTTAGGGGATATGTTTTTTAAAATGTGTGTACGGATTGTTAGTGTAATAGTGTTTATAGGATAGTGAGATGATGTGTCTAAGTTTGTTTGTTGGAATGTGTTCAGAATGTTGGTATTGAACACTCTAGGCATTTTGGTGAGGTGTTCGTTTGCATGGCTGTGTGATGTTGTGGTGGTGGTGAGTTTAATTATTATATACTTAGTGTTTCTTTTGGGGAGGCTGTATGAAGAGTTTTCGCCAGGTCATGCAGTCAAGATTGTAGTGTTTGGAAACAAGCGCTGCAGCCCATGGAAGCAAACATTTTGGATTGTCTAGGTTTTTGGTGCTGGTGATATTATTGTTATATTTCTCCTCTGTGAAAGATAGTGAGCGAAATAATCTGGGCAAGGGTCTCGTGCCCAGGATTAATGTGTGGCAGAGAGACTCCCAGGATCCCCCTTCATTTTTGCATATTTACTTAAATTTGGGTCCTACCCTAAGTTACTAGGGGAATCGAGACATTACTATTTATGTATTTACTATGTGTCTGTATTTGTAAGGTGGCAAGACGCCCACACGGTTCACTTTGCTAGTGTCACAAAGTGGGATAGTACAAACACCCGTGTGCACTTTATAGGACATTCTGGTACAAGCACATTTTCTCAGGGTGCGAGATTTGCTCCTTGCAAAAAATGTTCACGTGATTTTGCGTATGAAGAGGAGATGGGCTGAGGAGACAGGTGGTCTGGCCTGCCTGTGGAAGTCTCTGGAGAGTGCAAAGTTCTGCATAGGAAGCATGTGCACAATATAGGACATTCTCGTACGAGCACATTTTCTCAGGGCACGAGATTTGCTCCTTGCGAAAAATGTTCACGTGATTTCGCGTGTGAAGAGGAGATGGGCTGAGGTGACAGGTGGTCTGGCCTGCCTGTGGAAGTCTCTGCAGAGTGCAAATTTCTGCATAGTAACAACGTAAATCCGTACAAATGTCGCTCACATTGATGAATGGTAGGAAAAAAATCATATCTTTTTACAAAAATGTTTCTAATGCACTACGGTCTGAAGGGCTATTGGCTGCCATTGTGAGTGAAAGTCAGCGGCGTTGAACTTTTGTTTCCGAGCTGAGAAAACCCACACATCGTACACGGTGTAAGGTACAATTGTTTTTTTACCTTGAACCAAAGCTAACATTTTGAAAAGGAATGTATGAAGGCAGGGATGTAACACTGTCAAGTATGACAAGGTTCACCATTCCAAAACTTGACAAAGGAACATGTATTTTCACTTTATGAAAATGTGTTACCCTGAACGGAGTGTCAGCTTTACGTCAACAGAATGGAAATGCCAAATATTATGTAAGTTGCACTTTCGATGATTTTATAGACCAACTACTCAAGTTATCATTTGTGGACTGTTATTGCTGCCTTATATTTTACTCGGTTGTTGTTTGTGTCATATTGCAACGACACGTAAATACAGCGTGTGTGTGTAGTGGCCTTTTCCCCCACGTTCCACAAACGCACAATTGAACGCTAATATTTAATTAAAATTCCGTCTATGTTTTCTTCTTTCAGCTACCTTGCTCCCTGTTTGTAGGGTCAGCTTCCGCATCCCATTTCGAATTTAACATACTCTATAGCACTAACCTCTGAAGCAAATTGTACACTACTTTCCACGTTGTTTTCTCTGTGTTCCCATTGTTTTGACGTCTGTGTTCATCATTGGTATTAACACGGGGCCGAATTAATGGGTAAAATGATAAACTGTACTAAAGATCGGCTACTGAGACACATTTCTATTTTTGCAATTGTCATCAATTCCAGTAACCAACTGACGGGTTTTTCAACCGCCAGCTAACGATAAACCTGGGTGGGTGCATAACAATGACTCTTTTTTGGGACGATCGCCACGCGCTGATATGCCCTTACGCTGTACCAGTGATGAGGAGCAACCTGCCATTGTTTACAGTGGCCGAGCGCCAAGCTGATGCCACAACCTTGCGCTTCACAGTGCGTCCAATGTGCTTTTTATACTGAAAAGGAACACCGTGTGACTCACGATAAACATTTGTGGATAGCGAACAAAGAAAAAAATTACGGACATGCTTGAATATGGCAATCGCCAGATGTTATCGGAGCGTTTATTGTGAAATAAAAGTACTTTAAAAATTGTACAGTTTTGCTATTTCCTTTAAAGGTATGATTTTATAATCAAAATTGGGACGTGCTGTGCTGTGAGATGTTTTGATATTCCGGGTTCTGCGTCAACTAAGGTTATGACGTAGTTGATGACTGGGTGTGTTTGGCTACGCTGCGCAGTTAACGTCCTGGAGATAGACAGAGAATATCAATAGATTTGGTGATGTCAGCCTCAGGTGCGGGGCATATGAATTAGTGCCGCCAGGGCAGTCTACCTTGGGCGATATGGCAACGGATAAGATTATCACAAGATGGCCACGCCCTATTGCCTGATTTTGCATGTGTAAAAAAGAGGAAAACTATGGGAAGGTGCATCCGGAATGTTTGTACGCTCAATCAACGTATGTTTAGAAACACATGCCCGACCCCTCGGGACAATATTATTTCTGAGCGCAATATTCGTTTAATAGATCAATTTTTACTCCATTCGCTGCAGATGATTTTCTAAGGTCTCTGTTTCTGTATTATTTTTAATGTCTGTATGGTGTGTTGGTCTTTTGAGGTCAATATCAATTACAAAGATCTCTCTTCTTTGCTCCTCTTCCCTCTGTACACAAACAGGACGGACCTCTGTAATTGACATTGGTCTGGAAAGACAGAACAGGAACTACATGGCACATGGATATATCTAGACCCACTGGTCGGTCTAGATATATCGAACGGTTCTTTATGATTACATCAAGGGGACTTGGTTTAATCCAAATCCATTGTTTTCTTTTTTTCTTTCCTTCTTTTAATCCATTTGGTCTCAAAAATTGGCAGGGGAGAGCCCCCCCTGCAGAAACCCTCTTCTCCCCCTTCATCTTAATTATTACCCTTACCCACCCACCACATATATTCGTGGCCACATTTGTTAAAAATAATTTGATGTATTTGGATTCGACCAAATCTCCTGCGCAGTAAACTCCCTCTGCCAATCCCACAGCATAAGCGGGTGGAAAAGGAACCCTGATGGTTGTCAATCGAATTTACAAGAACCACTCGAAGAATTTTCTTTCCACAGAATGCAAATCTTGGAAGAGGAAATGTATGTTCCCAGACATTAAAATTCGGACAAAATGTCAAGATTATTTGTTCCTTTTATTTGCCAAAGGTGAATAGCCATGAGCTGCTGTATTTGTTTAAACAGAATTGTTCTTTTGTTGCTGCTGAGTTAAGCTGATATGTTGTGGAATATTATTTGTTTGTTTAATTGATTGCTTCAATAATCTGTGTGCATAACCCCTGTTCATAGGATCCTCAGCCTAGTGATAATATTCTTGTACAGATAGTAATATCTCAGGAAATGACCAAATGGGAGATTTTACCATAAACTTCAACTGATAACTACTAGGGCTAGTGTCTGAATATATATGTTGATTCTCAGAGTCATTTATGAATTTGTTAGATTGGCAGCAAATGTAGCCCGCATTGACATATCATAAATGTGTACATTAAACGGATCTTGATACATGAAAAATGTTTTTTTAGGGCTAGTACTGCCCGATAGAGAATGAAGTATGTTGGAATGTCCAGAACTATTGTTCAATATCGTAGGACCTTTTCAACAATTGTTAACATTTCTTGCTGAAGGTTTGTATATAAAGCTTCAATATCAAGAGTGGCCAAGCATTATTGAGTTACATCGAACTGTAGATCTTTTAAGAGTTGTAATATTGCCACTGTATCCTTTACATATACTGCATCAGTGGTGTCTTATCTTTTAGGAAATACACCACAAATTCAGATAGCCGGTAGGCCTCGACAGAGAGTTTTTAGCCACTACGGAGGGAGTGAAGCTGCCTATTCTTTTATATGCATATTCTTCCATCAAGGCTCCTTCTAATATTAGACCGATTAATCTGTTGTTGAAACGTGATGGTTTGTAACTAATTATTTATTTTAATAATCTTATAACCATTTCATCCTATTGAGTGTGGGCCATCAATATTGTGGCATCATCCATGCCAGCAAGTTTTAATTAATTTTGTTAATGCATGTTTGGCCCAAACAGATTCTGTGGTAGCAGTACAAATGAAGTGAAGTCTCTCACAGAATGTATAAAACCTGACAAAATGAATGTGTCTTCTTTTAACAAACAAAACAATTGTTGACGCTCAACCCTGTTTTCTTTTTTTCTTTTTGAGCTTTAGATTTACATCTTAACAATATCACTTTTTTTTTAAGAACAAAAATTGCATTTAATTAGTAGTGTTTGAAGGTATGATATCCCTTTACATGGTTCAAAATTGCTAAGAGCTTGGAGCTATTTCGTTCCTGGTTATAGCCAAGGGGAGCCTGGCTGTAGCCAAGGGGAGCGTGGCTCTACCAGGACTCCCAGGCAAGTGGTGCCATACAAACATATCCATGTGATATTAAATGTGTAGGTTTGGAAGGAGTATTAGAAAAAAGAATAAAGTACTCACTGCATTTAAAGCATAGTGGATAATATATGATAGAAACAAAATGCAGTTTGCATTTTGCGAGAAAGCTAGATTTGCTGCACACTATGTTCTAGCTACTGGACCCACAGAGTTTGCTTCTGCGTAATGGGTGATGCCGATACCCAAGAGCTGCTTATTGTTCCTGGTCAACAAATCCTAATTTCGATCCCTGCTTTAGATAGGAGTTGCACACACTATTGTAGGGAAAGGATTGCTTAACAGGGACAATCAAGGTTTTTCTCTGTGAGTAAGCATTATACATAAGGAGTGACCTACATTTTCTGGGAGCAAACCTGCCATAGTACTCTTTTCCTTCCCCAGTCTCAGTGGAAATCACAGGGGTGAGTTGCATGGGGAGAGACAAGCCATCCCATGGTTTAAGAAAAACCCATGTGATCAGTTAGGGATCAGGGAGTGTATGTCTGCTGCTTCCAGAATCCAGCTCCTAGCTGACAGGTGAATCTGTAATTCTTAAATAAAAAGGATGACAACATTCTCTTGCAGAGGTCACGGCAGACATTTCACCAGTTTGAACATAGATGACATAAAGGGGGTTATCAATAAATAGCATTTACCCTCTTTTGGTCCATTTCTCAAGAAAAGTATGTTTGACCCACGTTAATAGTACTTGAGGGGAAATCTTTCAAACAAAGACACTTCTCTGCAGGGAAGAGGAGAGGTTGGTTTAACAACTGTATATTCACCCCTCTGCTGCTCTTATTCATTAATTAGCTGAGTTGAAAGGGTCAGAGTCAACCAGGGCTCATTTCTCAGCATGGCAACCAGATAGGTTGAGTCACCTTCTAGCTCCACTCTCTGGTTTACACTTATCCTGCCGGTATATGGAAAACAATTAGTTCAGGCAAGATGGGTTTAAGGTTTCTGTTTGTCACTTTAGTGGTCTGCATGCTTAAACTTCAACACGCACTCCTGATCTCAGACATTTCAGCATAGGGAGGATTAATTCATCTTTTATAATGCG
This sequence comes from Ambystoma mexicanum, assembly GCF_040938575.1. Classification (NCBI taxonomy): domain Eukaryota; kingdom Metazoa; phylum Chordata; class Amphibia; order Caudata; family Ambystomatidae; genus Ambystoma; species Ambystoma mexicanum. The sequence goes on from NC_090921.1 coordinate 264,612,768, forward strand.
CGTAATACCGGAGACCAGTATCTAAGCACAGGACCAGGATTCAAACCAGTGTTGTTCTGCATGGTCTTGCTTCCAAGACAAACGTGTTGTTCCTGGGCTATCCTCCTGGCCTGGTATTGGGAAGTTTCAACTACCATATATGCAATAACTTGTTTTATTGACTTAAGAGTGAAGAGCTGTTTGTATCTTTGACAAGGTCTGGTTACTAAGCTAAAGGATTTAAAAGGAAGTAATTTAAAGGTTCTGTCACACATTGTGGGCAAGTTCCAGCCATCACCCTCTCTATGTGGGAAGCAGCTCTGGACAATCATAGGACAGTGCTATTGAGTAGAGAGTTGTAAGTGCTTCCAGTTGCTATACCACCAGCTAAAAGGTGAGTTTCAGCTTAATTTGTGTTTGACGTTTTAAAAGACTGTGGGTAGTTTTATTCCTCCCCCAATGAATAGAAAAAAGATAAATAAATGCTATTATATTACAAATGCAATGACCAAGTATAATCTCAAAATTAGTGGTTTAAAATAAATCTTAACTAGGCAGTCGTGTCACACTTTTAAATAAAGAATGGGTGACCTTACTCATACCCCTTATTACCTCTGCTCTTTCTGAGCTTTTTCATAACAACTCAATCTTAAACATCTGTCTTAAACTTGAGGTACACCCTTTGACAAAGTTACACCAGTAACTTTATCATAAGATACAGGAGGGGTCTCTGCAGCCTAGGAAAGCCATCCTACCAGGGACATGCACCAGCTGGAGGCAGTATAAGTTGGGGTCTGCAGAGCAGTACATTGTGGGAGCTCTGCCTACGTTCAGGTCCATACCCTGAATGATATGGTACCAAACTCAGCAAGTACAGTTACACCATTGTTATATAGACATACCCCTTCCTAAGATTACGTGCAGCTCAAAGAAGGTACTGACTACCACTAAATTCCAGACTTGAGCAATGCTCGTGTCAGGCATTCACTTAAACCTGTAATTATTAAGAAACAAACAATAACATTAGCCAAGGGACTTCTCCACATTTTGAGAACACTGTGACTGGGAAAAAGCAGGATATTGTATGCCAAAGGGGGATGAGAGGAAACCAGCACCAAGTGTAACAAACTGCAAGAAGAAAGAAACTGTAGGCAGCAAGCATGGAGCCCTGCATGCAAGCTAAAATCCCTGTGTGCATTATGAAGGCACCATGAAGCAAGACACAGACAAAAGATTCAAATGTATACTCAGAAGTTTTATTTAATTTAAAAGGCAGAGTGGAGTAAGGCCTAACTTGCCCTATGCCAAGGTGGGATTTCCCTACCTAAAGAAAACTAAGGATGGTCTGCATCTGGATGTCCAAATCAAGTAACTGCGCCCAAAACCTATACTTGCCTTCACAACTAACTAACTAACTGTATACAATGTGTAGGGATGTCAGCTTCAAAATGAAGAGTGTTCAAAAGAAAAACGGTTAGAGGCTCTTCCGGCTATTGGCTTATGCTCAGCTCCCCCTTCCCCAAGTTCAAAACAGTTCACAAAAGACTGGGGCTCCCTTCCCCAAGAGTTCAAGTTTCCAGCTTGGAAACACAATAAAGTTCCTTGGAACACTTCCCAACTCGCTGGTCAGTAGCACTCTGTACTTGTTCACAAAACCAGTCAGTTTCTTGACTTCAAAATCTTAAGAGCAGCCGTTGCACAACGCAAGCTTCTGTAGAAATACTTTAATTGACTTTCTTCACAAAGGGCCCTTGGTCTAGGTGCAGTTGTCGGACCACACGGTTCACCCACTACAGTCACACAACCGATACCCCTTCTTATCTGCCTTCCATTAACAATTGGCCGTTGCTCTGCATGAACAGTTAAACTTGTTTCTTTCATCAATGTTTCTCTTCCAACACTTTGTTTTGAGCTGGTTTGCCAGCATGCTTTTGTTACACCTTATGTATTCTTCTGGCTCTTTCCAATACAGGTTTTCCCGTAACTTGAAATTCTTGAACTATTTTAATTTGTTTTTGCTTTATTGCAGCATTCAAAATGGTTCACATATCTTTCAATTGTTTGATATTCAAAATACCTGGCTTTTGTTTTATGCAACATTCAAAATGGCTTCTTATCACTTTCAGTTCATTGGCTTTTCCAAAAGCACTGGTTTCCACATTCCAAAAGTTCTTATAACAATTTCCTATTAATTCTGTAATTAAGAGGGCATACGTTAAGCTCCCGCAGTTCCCTGGTATGAGTGTTTCCCTTCTATCACGCTACTTGCACTGCTGTCTGGCTTCTCGGGTCTTCGTGCTCATTCCACTGAGACTGGAGCGAGCACTGCTTGCTCTCCGGGCGTTCTGCGGCTGCTGGAGTGTGCCATCGCCCAAAAGGCCTGCTGCATGCACCCAACGAGGAGTGTTTACATGCCTTCCAGGCCCTCTTGTGGCAGGCCTCTGCCACAGCGTCTCTCTCTCCGGCCTGGCAAACCTTTCAACTCCTGCTCCTCTCCAGCTAGCTTCCCTCCCGCTCGTGTCGGCCACCCGCCTCTGGGTTCCTTCTCGTTCTCTTACTTTCACGGTGCAGTCATGATTCTTATACCTAGTGGGATAGTCAAAGGCACACAGGTGTGGGTCCTTTAGTTTAATTGCCTGACTTCGAGAAAAACGATTAGCTTGACATGCATGACTATACCAACGGTGTACTTTCATAGCCCTCTTCTTCGTCTCAGTACCAAAGTGTTGTTTGGGAAGGTTTGAAAAGGAAGAACAAGTTACTTGCCCATGGTGTTGTTGTTTCGACTGGATGTTCCTCCCACATATTCCACATCTTTGACAATTGTTGTCCAGCTTCAGCTGCTTCGGAAGAACAAGTTACTTACCAACTGTAACGTTATTTCGACTGGATGTTCCTCCCACGTATTCCTCATTTTATGATATTCGTTATTGTCCGCTTCGCTGCTTCTGAAATTTTTTTTCACCAGAGGGCGCTGTACTCGAGGTCGTGGCGTCGATTGTCCCTCGGCGGGCTCCGTACTTGTCGACGTCACTGAGGGTATAAATAGCTCGAGCCGCGCCAGTTGGCATCAATTCTGTTTTTTCGATGAAATATTGGAGGAACACCCAGGCGTGCCTCATGACTGATGGACTCTTCTTGAGAGGAAAGTGTAAGAAAATGCGAACTGTACTGTGGGGTAGGTTGGGAGGGTCGATGAGGAATACGTGGGAGGAACATCCAGTCGAAAGAACGTTACAGTTGGTAAGTAACTTGTTCTTCGAATGGATTGTGTCCTGCCACGTATTCCTCATCTTATGATAGACTCCCATAGCAGTGGCAATTTTGGAGGTGGGAGTACTAGATACTGTTTTCATGGACGGAATAAAGTACCGCCTTGGGAAATAAACCCTCATTGGAGGAGGAAGCATCTAAGCAATAATGCTTGATGAAAGTATGGATCGATTTCCATGTTGCAGCTGAACAAATATCTGCTGCAGGGACTCCCCTCTTAAGAGCCACAGAAGTAGCCATCCCCCTAGTGGAATGGGCTCGAAGCCCATCTGGGGGGTCCTTTCCCGCCAATCTGTAGCATTCAATTATAGCCAGAATGATCCAGCGGGATATGGTTTGTTTTGTCACCGATAATCCTAATTTATGACCTGTATAACACACAAAGAGTTGGTCATCTTGACGTAATTTTGACATTCTTGAAATGTAAAAACTGAGAGCCTTTGTGGGGTCCAGTCTAGGCAGTCTCTCCTCTTCTTTGCCCAAATGAGGAGGAGGATAGAATGTTGGTAATATGATTTTTTGTGACAAATGGAAGTCAGAAACTACTTTTGGTAAAAAGGAAGGTTTAACTTTATGAAATACCTTGTCCTTGTAAAAAATAGTAGATGGTGGTTTACATGAGAGAGCCTGTAGTTCACTAACCCTGCGGGCTGTTGGCTACAAGAAGGACAGTTTTTAATGTTAGAAGCCTCAAGGGACAAGAGTGCAGAGGCTCAAAAGGTATACAAGTTAGAAACTTAAGTACTAGATTTAAATCCTAAGTTGGCACATGAAAAGGTACTGGAGGGTATACGTTAGTAAGCCCTTTCAGGAATTTAATTATCAATGGAATTTTGAAATAAGAAACCTCTTCCGAGGAGCGCTTGAAAATGGATAGCGCAGCCAGATATCCTTTAATTGTTCCGATCTGGAGCCCCAGGTTGGCTAGATGTAATAGGAAAGAAAGTACCATTGGGGTGCCACATTGAAAAGGGTCCACATCCTTATCTCTGCACCTGTTAATAAACTTATTCCAACCACACTGGTATAAGCATTTTGTTGCAGGCCTTCTGGCCGAAAGCAAAATTTCCATTACGTCATCCGGAAGATCCCAATCCTTGTATCTCAACCTCTCAGAAACCATGCGTGAAGGTTGACCTCTGGATGGAGAACCCAACCTTCCTCTTGTGAGAGAAGATCCTCTCTTTGTGGAAGACGTATTGGAGGGCAGATGGACATGTCCAGGAGGTCCGGGTACCACGTCCTCCTGGCCCAATCCGGGGCAATTAGGATCATGGTTTTCCTGAACTTTCTCAACCTCCTGATTACTTGAGGAATCACAGTGACTGGAGGAAACACGTACAGAAATGGAAACTTCCAGTCCACCACAAACGCATCTCCTAGGGCTCCTCTCGGAGGAAATTCCCTTGAGCAGTACTGTTCGCACTTCCGGTTTACCGTGGTTGCAAACAGATCCACTTGAGGGGTTCCCCAAAGGGCGAAGATCTCCAGAAGGACTTCTTGAGCTAGCTCCCACTCGTGAGTGACCATGCTCTGCCTGCTCAGAGTGTCTGCTGCCGTGTTCTGCTCTCCGGCTAGGTGAACTGCTGATAGAGAGATTCCTTCTCGTATTGCCCAGAACCAGAGCTGCATTGCCTCTCTGCACAGTGGTAGTGACCCTACGCCTCCTCTCTTGTTGAGGTAGTACATGGCCACCGTGTTGTCCATCATTATCAGGACATTCTTTCCCTGTACAGAGGGCAGGAAGGCCTTCAGCGCTAGTCTGATTGCCCTCAGCTCCAATAAATTGATGTGTAGTTTGGACTCCGATGGAGACCAACGACTGCTGATTGTCAGGTCATTGGGGTGGGCTCCCCACCCCGTGAGTGAGGCGTCCGTTACTACTCTTATCTACGGCCATGGTTGCCAAAAAGATTCTCCTTTGAGGATGTTGTTGCAAGCCCACCATAGTAGATCCTGAGCAACTGCGCTCGGGACTTGCAGAAGATCTGACATATTCCCTGAAAACTGGGACCACTGAGTTCTGAGTGCCCATTGAAGGGATCTCATTCTCAATCTGGAGGCCGAGCAACCTCAGAAAATCGAAGGCCGGGAGATGCTGGGCATTTTGGAACTTTGTTACCATCTGCAGAATGTGGAGAGCTCTCACCTCGGGAGGCGAGGCTTTGCCCGAGGAAGTATCCAAGACTGCTCTGATAAACTGGAGCTTTTGGGATGGTATCATGTGGGACTTCTTGAAATTGAGGGAGAAGCCCAATCTGTGAAGGAAGTGGCAGGTGATCGAAAGATGTTCTTGAGCTTGTTCGGGAGAACGTGCTCTGATCAACCAATCGTCCAGGTAGGGGTAGATGTGAATCCCCCCTCTCCTGAGACTCGCTGCCACTACTGCCATTAATTTGGTGAAAACCTTCGGGTGGAGGTCAACCCGAATGGCAGAACTCGAAATTGATAGTGAGAATTGCCACCGCAAACCTCAGGTACTTTCTGTGCTTGAGATGTATTGGCACATGAAAGTAAGCACCCTGAAGGTCCAATGATACCAACCAGTCTTGTAGTTGGAGAGCCTGAAGGATCTGAGAAAGGGTTACCATCTTGAACTTGTCCTTCCTGAGGAACTTGTTCAAGTTTCTTAAGTCCATGATGGGTCTCAATCCTCCGCCCTTCTTTGGGATGAGAAAGTATGGGGAGTACCAACCCTTGTTCCTCTCCGCTTCAGGTACTTGTTCTATAGCACCTTTCTCTAGCAGGGTTAACATTTCCTGCAACAGGAGTGGATCTGGAATTTTGACAAAGTTGGTTCCCAGTGGATGGTTCTGAGGCCTTTTTAGGAAGGGGAGACAGTAACCTTGAGCTACTGTTTCCAGTGCTCAAGCATCTGAGGTAATGCCCTGTCATTCCTTCAGATGCTGAGAGATCCTTCCTCCCACTGGGGTTTTGTGTAACAAGGTCTCAGAGTGATTTGGAGGCGGCTGCAGGAGCGGCTGAGGGCAAAGATGCCATTCCTGAAGTTGGCTTTGTAATCTTTCCTCGTCCACCACGAATGACATTTCTCTTGCCTCTTTGAAAAGCCTGTCCTCTTCCTATACCAAAAGAGGAATAGTACCGAAAAGAACAACCCCTCCAGGAAGATGACCCCGAATAGGGTTTCTGAGGCTGTCGCATGGAGGCACTAAGAGATTTAGCTGCCGCTTTTGAAGTCTATAGTTTTTCTAGGCTTCCATCAGCCTTATTTCAAAAAGGGTAGCAGGCGCTCCTCTCCAGAAAGAACATGGCATGATAACCTGCTCTGGGATGAGAGTTTGCAGCACACGCTTTTTGCTCACTGTACCTTTCACAGATGGGAAATATCCATTTGCATATCAGTCTTTGTCCCGCCCACATGGGCAGTCCAGCACCAAAATGCTATGGCAATTCCTATCTGAACAAGAGTACCAACTGCAACTCCATACACGTGTTTCAGCCTTGTTGGGCCTCATCAGTGAAGTGAAGCAGTGCCTCTCTGAGCACAGTGAGCAGGCAGTCCACGTCTGGTTGCCCCCAGGTAACTCAGGGTGACCAACCCCAAGTTCCTTGCAAATATTTCAATAAAGGTAGAAGGCGCTCCTCTCCAGAAAGAACATGGCATGATAACCTGCTCTAGGATGAGAGTTTGAAGCACATGCTTTTTGCTCACTGTACCTATCACAGATGGGAAATATACATTGCATATCAGTCTTTCATCAGCCTTACCACCAAACAGTCTCAAGCCATCAAAAGGCATGTTGAGAAGTCTGGCCTGCACATCTGGTGCAAGCCCCGACTTCCTCAACCACACAAACCTGCGTAGCACAGTGCTTGCAGCCATGGATCTGCTGATACTATCAGCAGTATCCAGTCCATATTGGAGACATTCCCCCATTGCCTCATTTCCATCTTTGACAATATTCAGAAAGCCTTCCCTTTCCACGCCTTCCAGAATATGATCAGCCGCCGCCGAAATGCAGTCCCACAGGGTATGGGTAAACCTGGCCAGGGTACAGGTGACATTGGTTGACTTAAGAGCCATAATACCCGAAGTAAAAACTTTACGGGCCAAGCATCCACTTTCTTATCTTCTCTATCTTTTTCTTCAGAAAAAGACGCATCCTCCTTTAACCTGGTGGACAAGATTGAATGGTCCACCAGGTCAAAGGTCACGGAAAGATCTAAAATCATCAATAAGGCAATCTGACCTTTATCCATACCCTGAATAAAATGGGATTTGAGGGCAAGAAGCGCTGTTTCCGTGCAATGATTGGCACGGACCCTGATTGATAGTTATGCAGAATTTAATTCTGTTCCAGGAATAGAGAAATCTGATTATACGCCACCCGATCTAGTATTTTAAGGAGAAAGGCAGTATTGGTAATAGGCCTGTAATTAGAAGAGGTAAGTGGGCATAGGTTGGGCTTTTTTAATATAGGTGTAATCCATGCGTTTTTCAGATTAGCAGGCACTACCTTTGACTCAAATGAGGCATTGACACATTTTGTAAGAGCTGGTATAAAAGTGGGTAGAGTGGCGGAGTCTGGCAGAGTCTGAGGAGTTACCAGTGACTGCCAGTAACTCTACTATTTCCATTGTGGGAGTGCCTTTTGGAGTGCCTTTAAAAACTGTTTATCCCCGCAGAGGGGGCACGGAGTCTGGCAGAGTCTGAGGAGTCCGAGGAAGTCCGTGGAATACCGGACTCCTCTCTGGACTCCTCTGCCTCCCAATTCAGCTTACCGCGCTCTGCTGCAACGATGCGAGTAAACGTTGTTGCCGCTGTTGCCAAAGGAAAGACAGCGAGTATGTCTATGAAGACACGCGCCCAAAAGAAGCGAGCGCGGGACTCGCCGTGCCCTGACTCGGAACGCTCTTGGCTCTCGGCGGAATCTACTGAAGCTCCCTGGTGGGCGGTCCCCGAGGAATCACGTGAGCCTGTTCCGGCTCTGTTCCCAGCCGAGTGTGGTCCCGTCTCGAAAGTGGAACGACTGACGCAGCTGGCATTGAAATGGACACCCGCAAACAACACCAAAGTAAGTGTTTGTGCGCCTACACCATTTACACTAGCTTCAGTAATGCTTGACTGTACTGTGCCGATGGGGGGCTCGTCTGGGGTCCCGAGCCGTGAGTTTGCGGTAGATCCATCTGCTTTTGTCCTGCGAACTACAACAAACGCCGCTCTTGTTCTACCTGTTCAAACATGCTCTCCTAAAAGCTGTGCTACGCAAGAGGTTCCATCTGCCTCTCTGCTAAATGGAAATACTACCCAAAATGAAGCCCGCGAAAGTACTATAAACACGGCTACATGTCACGGCCCCATTAAGTCTCCTGCCCGTATTTCATCAAGCGACCAGTGTGAACCGCGACCTTGGAATGACCTGACGCCAATGTCCACTTGTTTAACCATTGGCGACCAAGTCCCCAACACAAGCACATGTGTGCTGGACACAACACGCACTATATCATATGAAGAAACCAGCATGGGGTCGCCCCGACCAAGATTCTATAGTGCGTATGACAAACTGTTACCTTTGCCAGTGATATCCCCTAATAAGTCTCAGGCTGCAGACTCTTATAGTGCTGCTTTCACTTGCAGGGATGTTGTGGAGCCTGGCCTTGATCCTTGCCTAGAGACCTTTAACTGTCCCTTATCTGCAAGAGTAGTATGGGAAACATCGAAGAAACTGAAAGACAAATGTGTCACTAATTGCAGAAACTCTCTGGATGTTGTTAATAAGCTGCTAATAGATCTCAAGGAGATAAACAAAGGCAGACTTACTAATTCAACTACAAAGGACACATTGATGGGAGCCTCGGAACCAATGGAGGATGTACTTGAACCCCTGGCCAGCACAAGCCCACATGCACTGGCAAGTCAAGGTCAACCACAGAGCCCCCTCAAAGATAACTTGGTGAGAAGAAGAAGAGTTCACTCGAGTATATCACAGAGCGTTCGATGCTCACAGAGGAAGCTATCTAAAACAGGTTTGGTGGTTTCAACTCAACCGAAAAACTGCCTATTGAATGCCTTACATCAGGATGAGGTTGGGCTCTCAGTTGATGACGTGTGTTCTGAATCCACGACTGACTCTTCATCCTCGAACTCATCCTTAATGGAGCGACCTTTTCCAAAAATCAGACGCCTCCCTTTGGGCAGAAAGCGCCAAGTGGGACTCATAACAGAGTCTATCTTCAATGCACGCCAAATCTCAAATATGAAAGACCTCCAGACTATCATCATGTCCTAAACGACGATGTCGTTGGCACCCTTTCTTAAAATGTACGAACACTTGAATGAAAGCCTAAAAGATCTGACAGCCGTAGTTTCCGGCTTGAATGCAAAGATTGTGGCTCTTGATAACAACCATATGACCCACATGGACACAATACTGAATACCAATAACAAGGTTGAGCTGGCAACGGGGTCTCTAATGGACTGTAACAAAAACGCCAACTTGGAGAGGAAATTATTGGCAGAGGTGGCGAAACAAGCGCTTAACCTTTTTCAACAAAAGCCAGTAAATTGCTCTTGCAAAGGTGCCCTGGATGTTAGAGGAAACGGGGTCTCTTGTGACCTACATTAGTCGACATCTGGTCCCCAAAGTTGCTTGCCTGAGGCCTCTTGTGCTCTGCCTTTGGCGGCCGCTGCAACTGCACACAGTAACAATGATATTTTGCCGGTCACAGCTGAAAAAGCTTCCTCTTCACGCCTTCAAGATCTGCCCTCCTTGGCGTCTGACAATGCTGTCAGTCAATCTGGAGCCCAAATAACCGATGATCCTCTAATGTCGGCCGGATTAAACAAAAGCAATCCCACACATTTCCATGATATTCTCTCGGCAAGTCAAGCTGCAGGAAACCTGGCTCTCTTCGATCCTCAAACTGCTTCCTCCTCGGCCCAGATTAAAAATCCAGATTTGGATGGTGAGGAGCTCGAACCTGCACACAAAGAGGTGATCAGTGCTGCCTCAGCAGTCTTCGACATTTTTAAATCTTCTAAGAACGTTCCAACAGCTCGACCCAGAGCAAAAAATTGTAGAGGCAACGGGCCCAAAAAATCAAAAAATATGCCCTTGAAAAAAACGAAATGAGGCAATGATTCAAGGAAATTCCTGAGAAACCTAAAAACAGTTAATGTAACTGTCAACACAACTTTTATGAAAGAAATAAGTGGTGAGTCGGAACTCCAACTAAAGAAGTTGTCATCGAGCTGGACCAATCGACCGGATCGAAAACCAACTCATGCGACATACCTGAAGACCTGCTGAACATGTCAGTATATGAGAACGTAGTGGCTGAAGACCTGGGCGGGGAAGGAGAAACAAACCCCCTGCACGGCAGCCCCGCTAAAGTGGCCGAGCTTGTTGACAACATCTCTGTTCCCCTGGCACCAGCTTGTCCAAACGCAGACGGCAACGTTGTCCCTGTTGCAAAAACCCCATGCCCAAACATGCCTCACTCTTACGCACCATCTCAGCTATCAAACAGAGTGGTAACATTGTGCGAAGTCAAGCAGCCCACAACAGCCTCATCAGACGGCTCGGATTGCCAAAAGAAGATGTTCATGACGTTGGATGAAAAATGTTGCAAGATGTCAACACTATCCAACAACTTGACTTGCCAACTTGATGAGCCCGGGGCTCAGACAGTGTTGGACTGTTGTGGAAAGCTGCCACTGTTTGGGTTTGCCATGTTGGACTCCTCAAACAAACACTCAAGGGACCCTCTAGTGCCCACGTCCTTGCAACCCAAGTCAAACAACCAAGCTTATACGTTAAGGACGAGCGAATTTGCTAAACCAACTTCCCTCGCAAACTCACAATGTCTTGCATTTAACAACTGGAAGACACCGTTTGAGCCAACTAGTAATAATCGTATAAGGATAACAATCCAAGGAGCAAATCCAGCACCCTCCAAAGCAGAGACCATTGCTTGCCGCAAACAGCGAATGAAAATGACTGGTCCTGGGTTGCTGAAACTTTAAACAACGGCCAATCATGCTAACGCCAGGCCCCTACCGCTTGCAAAAATTACACTCTAGGATCCTGGAACACCAGGGGTTTCAGTCACCTGTTTAATACTGCCTGGACTGCTGAATTGGATCTTGTTTGCCTACAGGAGACGTGGCTGTGTGAAAGACCAATTCCGGAGGGCTTTGAAATTGCCCATAACCCTGCAATTAAACAGACCAAGGGCAGACCTATGGCTGGTCTCCTGGTGGCAGTCAAGATCGACTCAGGCCTCTGGATTTTGAGTTCTGCCAACATCTCCCCCTTTATCCAAGTGGTAAAGGTTGGTATTGGAGGGGCAGTCGATGGCTGGGCTTTAAATCTTTGCATCTTTAACCTTTACTGGAACCATGGGGCCACCAAAGCTAAATACTTCATAGATGAAGTTACAACGGCGCTTGACGACCTCATGGAATCCGGCCTGCAACACGACCTGATCATCTGTGGCGACCTCAACATCGACTGTATTAGCCATTCAAACTTACCTGGCAATAAGAAAAGAGTCAACAACCTGGAACATCAACTGACAACTCAGTGGTGCCTGGAAATGGAGTTACGTGAGCTGACAATGTTAAATGGCCAAACTCCGGGAGATATTCCGGCGGCTCCGACCTGGAGAAGAGGGGAACAAAGTTCCACACTTGACTACATTCTTGTATCTGGAAAGATCCACATGAGAACCAACAGTTTCGCTGTTACAAAAATGAACCGCAGTGATCACGACATGGTGGTTCTAAAATTTGCTTCAAACGTTCGACCTTCCCAGGATCGATGGGCCTATTCCTTTAGAACAGGAACTGGCAGGATTCGTCTAAATCTTGACTCAAGTGAGGTGAGTCACATCTTGACGGGCTTTCAGTCCTCCGAATCTCTGGAGTATGTTCGTCTTCTGACGCAATACCAAGAACAGAAGAACAATTTAAGAAATAACCAATTCATACCTAAACACAAATTCGATATAGAGGTGCAACAACGAAAACGCCTTCTATGCTGGCAGCTGAGAATGGCACAAAAACAATCCCCCATAGATGACAGCATTCAAGCACGAAAGTTCAAACAGGGCTATAAGAACTGGCTCAAGTCCCACAAGGCAATTATGATGCAAAACGATGCAGAGCTTATGCTGTCAAAAATGGAGTCCTCTAATTCAGCTGATTATTGGAGACTCATAAATGACAATCTTGCTCCACAACACGCCCTTCAGGCCAATCTGGTGCTTGAGTCCGAGTGGATAGCCTTTTATGCTGATCTCTTTCGTAAGGGTAACCACACTTATGACTGGGAACCTCCAAACCTATCACACTGGGATCTCGCATTTGAATATGAGGACATCCTGAGAATCATTAAGAACGTGCATGACTCTAGAGCTCCAGGCCCAGACGGGCTAACGCACTTTACGATTAAGCACCAGCCAGAAGAATGGGCCACCTTCTGTGAATTGCTGTTTAACAGGATTATTGAGTGCTGTAAGACCCCTAACTCATGAAATCCGCAGTGATTATTCCAATATTTAAAAAAGGAGATCGCAGAAACCCTAAGAACTACAGACGAATCGCACTCCTTGATGTGCTGGGAAAGGTGTATGCCACCCTTCTCCAACAAAAACTGCTGGAGTGGTCTACAAATAGCCATCGGGTAGATCCCAGACAGACAGGTTTTGTTAAGGGTGTTGGCTGCTGCGTTAATCTCCTTTTGTTAAACCTAATGAAGATGGAAGCCCTTCGTTCAAACTCTAAGATCTATCTTGCGCTGGTAGACTTATCCCAGGCGTTTGATAGTATAAACAGAGAGCTACTATGGGGAAAATGTCCAAAAGGAACTGTCCATCTAGCCTGTTGGCTGCCATCCGCGAACTTCACACAAACACCTCAATCAGAGTTCGACTGGACCAAAAGGGCAACTTATCAGCTCCTATTGACACTTCTAGAGGCGTAAAACAAGGCTGCCCTCTAGCAGCAAGTATTTTCAATCTGTTTATATCAGATATCAAAGACCAAAATTCATAGTTCTCATGTTGACTATCTAGTTTACGCGGATGACATCATTCTGTTAGACTCAACAACTATAGGTCTACAACGTAAACTATTGCTGTTGAAAAATATCTAACAGAGAACGGCCTGAATATCAACAGGGGGAAATGCGAAATCATCGTCTTTGAAAAACTGCAAGACCTGAAAACAAATAGGCAGAAATTCAAATGGTACCTGGATAAAGAACCCATTGGGCGTGTGCTAAACACCTGCTACTTAGGGATGCGAATAAGTGCGAGCCGAAATGATGCACCATGGGTTGAAGCAGTAAAAAGAAAATGCCGACAACAGGCATGTCAAGCGTCTCTAATTAAAAAAACATTTGGAACATTTTCCCTAAAATCGACGCTAAATTCTTTCCAGCAGAATGTGGTTCCCTCACTGATCTACGCCGGTGAAAATGCTTTTGGTTGCGGGAATGAAGTGTGGAACTCGCTCGAAAACATCTTATGGTCTAAAGTCCTACACCTTCCCAAAGGTACTTCAACGGCCTGTGCTAGATATGAGCTTGGGTACATTTCTATGCAAGCGAGGGTTGCCTGGAATCTTCTAAATCTCTTTAGGAAACTAAAACTAACGAATCCGACGGCCCAAATTGCAATTCTCCATAATCCACAGACCGAGAAAGCGCCTACAATCCTGTATCAATGGAATGAGCTATGTCATGATGTTCTCACCTCATACGACATCACGACACAAATGTTGCTCGAAAATCCTGATGCTGCTAAATTGAAGCTCTGGAGAAACGATTGGATTAACACCTGTAACCAAAGAGCAACATCAAGAACTACGCAAGAAGCCCCTGGAGAGGCGAGAGCCTATGGCTTCATTCCAGCATACTTGTCTTGCTTCCCGGACCAGTGGATGCGATCAGTATACTTGCAGTTTAGGCTAAATGTTTTGCCGACTAAGGAAGGGCTCTGCTATTGGCCCCAATCATCTGAGTCGGACCTTATGTGTCGCTTTTGTAACACCTCAAACGAAACGCTCAAACATCTGACGATGTCATGCTCCGGTCTAGAGCAAGAAAGAAATAGCATTTTCGGCACAGTCACAAAGAACTTTCAATTCTTAACCCGAGACGATTGGTGGAAAGGCCTGTTTGACGGGTCAAATAGACCTGTGTTCTATGCTTTGGTCTCCTTTCTTCGGGCAGTTAAAGATCGTCTACATGCCACGTTAGCTGCTCAGACTGGCAAGACGGCTTGAGGTTTGGTCCTGTTGACGTGTGCGGGGACCAAACATATGTACTAAGATTCTAAGAGATGTGGGGTGTGATTTTCTTTTCCCTTTTTTTTTGTATTGAAAGTTCTGTAAATCTGTCTTCTTTTTAAAGGTTTGTAAAAAACCAAATAAAAATAAAAAAAATAAAAAAATTAAAGTGGGTAGGCATTCCTTAATTATGATGGCAGAACATGGATCGCCTTCACAACTTGTGCTCTTCAGTTGATTAATGGTTTTTGCCAATTCCTCTTCAGATATGGGCAAGAATCTGAATATAGGTTGTTCTTTATCTTTAGCTGGGGAGTGTATGATCTTCTCCTGCTGATCTGCTATATTTAAGGAAAGTTTTTTAATCTCTATGGTTTCTTTGATCTTGTCTAATTTATTCGACATAGCCGATTGAATTTCTTTGCACCAAACCTTGTTTTTAATAATCGAAGCTGGTGTGGATCCTGGCGTGTGTTTGTTCTTTTAATATTTTAAACAGCTCCTTGCAATCTGATTTGGCATTGATGATCCTCTCATTCAATGCCTCCTTTTTAGCGTTTTTTTAAAGTTTGTAGCGCTACTTTTATAAAGCTTTAGGTTACCAGGGTTTTATCATTTCTCCATGCATGATAGAGTTTGTTTTTCTTGGATTTTAGTTCTGATAACTCCTTAGAGAACCAGTTATTATTATGCTCAGTTCTCTTCATTTTATTTTTGATAGGAGCAAGCTTATCGGTCACTGTTTTCAGTGAGTTTGTAAACATATCCGACATGGCATCTAGATCCCCTAATTTACTTATGTCGGTATTCAAGGATTGGGCCCAGGGATGTAACGCCTCTTAGCTCAGGTTTTTTCGATTTCTACTGGTAAAGAATAATTTAGGGAGGGAAGGTTTAGTCCTAAAGGATTCCACTTTAGATAGGAAAACAATACTGAAGTGGTCTGACCATGGATAATGTTGTACATCTACATTAGTTACAGGAACATTAAAGGTGGATATCCAATCCAATGTGTGATCCTTAATGTGTGTAGCAGTTCTGAGATGAACAAAACCTAAGGTGTCAGGGGTTTTCTCCGTTGTCTTCGCTATTGTGTCCAAGTCGCTACCCAGCCAGAGGTTAAAATCTCCTAACAGAACCAATTTGGTATTAGGTTTCAGAAAGGAGAGTAATAAACTATTTAGAGAGGTGGGAAAGGTGGGGTCCACTGAAGGGGCTCTATAAAGTAAAAGAACATTCAGGGTAGTTTCTGCGCTAATAGCAATTTTAATGAGTAGAATTTCTGAACCTGGAATGGAGTCAATCTTGGTTTCCCACGTTTTCAAAGAGCATTTGATGATAAACGCTACCCCCCTCTTTTGAGTTCTATCTTGTCTGATCATATATTAACCTTCGGGAATGGCAGGTGATAATGTAGGATCAGCAGCTTCATGGCTCCACATTTCCGTCAGGGCACAAATATCAAGATCATATTCTTCTATGATCGAAGCCACATCTGTGGCATGTTTTAGGAGTGACCTAGTATTAAGTAACAGATATCTGTTGTTTTTATTGAGTCTATATTAATGTGGTCATCTTTGGTGGAGATAGGCATCCCGCTCACAGCTAATGGGACATTGTGCGTCTCCATTCTCATATGAGTGATCCCTTGCGTGATACGTACTAAATCCTCTTTAATTTCTATGTTGAGTACATCCGGCGAGGCAACTGGCAGGGTGGTGGACAATATTTGTGGTGTCTTAACATCCTCTATCTGTACAGTTGCTATAGCCTGAGACTTACAAAAATCAGATGTAAGCATGGGTGTAGTACTCTCATGGTAACCTTGGGGTATGTTAGATTGAATACGGTTGTCTGGCACCCTAATATATTCACTAGATGGTTTCTCTGAGAACAGAGAATGAAAAGGGGCGGTGCTAAGCACTTCCGTTTGAGTGGCTTCTGTGATCTTTTGTGATCGTGTGTTAAGATATCCCCATTAATCTATCTTTTCTCTTGCAACCCTGATAGCTTCCAACGCCTTTTTAATTCCCATATTGGGTACTCACAGTGTACTGCAAAGAGGGTGGCCCTTCTCCCTACTCCCGTCTCGAACCGGAGCAAACCGGCTTTGATGCGCCGGCGCTGACGCGCCTGACGTCATCTCAAAAAGCTCAAAGAACTACAAAGAGTCTGGGAATTTTAGTTTCCTAATAACAAAACACTCCTGCAGCGGGCAAAGCATGCGATTCAGCTCACTAGCACCACTGATTCCAATACGACTTTACTAATGTAGTCAAACAAGTCTTATTTAACCAGGATTATACACCAAAAATATAATAAACAATTCTGCAGTTAAGGTAAGTTAAAACTATGGATAAGACCTAAAAACTAGCGAACAGCAATAAGTTACAACTTCCGCGTTTGGGGCGTGGCTTGGACTGCCATGGAATAGGCTGTGAGCCCCGTGTGCTCTGTGATCCGACATCCTGATCTGTTCAACAAACACATGTATTTCACTTGAATCTGGAAGCAAAACACACACATCGTGTGGGAAGGTGCCTTGAAGAACGTGAGCGGATGAGCGGCTCGCGGGAGACTGGAGAACAGCCGAACGGACACATAGTATCCTGGGGAGAGGCTGCGGACGAAAACACCAAAATGGCTGCGTTACCAGAGAACAAAGGGATCTAGCAGGACGCGGCAGCGAAACGAAACTGCCGGCCCTCTCATGCAGTCACTGTATCGGGCGACAGCCACGGTTTGAAGTAAAGACATTTGCAGCCACGCCCGGCAGCTGACATGGCTGAGACATGCGAGTGTGTAACACACTATTACCAGGACATAAACCGGTCTGGCACGACCTACATGTGACTACGCCATTGCAAAGGAGGTGAGCAGCTGTTGAGTTCTGTGTGGCACCTCGATGTACATTGATGGTGCATGGATGATTGTGTGCAGCAGAATACATGGGAGAAGTCCGCCCATTTGAATACATTGCCGCGCTCCACAGCACAACGCAACCCGCCGCAACTAGCACCCTAGCGTTTGAGGGACCAGAGCACGACACATCAGCATCGCAGTGTGGGGACCAGATAAGATTGGTAATCGCGAGATGTCTGTGAAAGGACTGAGAGCCAAATCCAAACAATCCACAATGGAGGTCTTTGCGAAAACGCAGCGAACCCCCACGACAGCGGCGCAAAGCACGGTCGCGGCCTCCGCTGATGGAGCCGCAGAAGGAGATAACCGTCAGGTCCTGGCGGCCATAACGGATTTGAGCACCAAATGGGGCACAGCGATGGCAGACTTGCGGACGGCCCTGGAAAATAAAATTGACGCTGTGGGAATCGAAGTTACCCTGCTGCGTCAAGATGTCCGTGCGTTGGCGGAGAGAACAAGTGGCCTGGAAAGCACAGTGAAAGTCAACACGGAGGTCAGCACGAGCAATGCAATGGAGGTCCATATGCTAAAACAGCAGGTCGCCAACCTTGAAAATCGAGTGGAGGAGGAGGAAGGAAGAGCGAGGAGGAACAACATACGTGTGGTCGGCCTGCCCGAGGGGGAGGAAGGCCTGGACCCCACGGGCTATGTAGAAAACATGATCCTCCAGGGGATAGGAGCAGAAAAACTCACAGGGGTTTACTGTTGAGCGGGACCATCGGGCCTTGATGAGGAGGCCACGACCTGGAGCTCTGCCGAGGACAATAATCGCAAGGATCCTGAATTACAAAGACAGGGAGAAGATCCTGGAATATTTCCGTAAGGGCGGGACAATTGAGAGAGCATCCACCAATATCACGGCGTACCCAGATTATACGATGCTGGTGCAGAGGCAAAGGTATAGTTACGTGGCCGCCAAGAGGAGGCTACGTGCTGCGGGCATCAAATATATGCTTCTGTACCCGGCGAGGCTAAAGGTGCTGCATAAGAGCAATGCGCTTTTTTTTCGACACTCCGGAGGAGGCGGCGTCGTGGATGGACCTGCAGGGCTGCCCGGAACAGGAGGCTGACTGAGATCGCCTCGACCGTGACAAGTGAGGAGTCTGTGCCATGGACATTAAAGGGAGAAGGTGGACTGTTTTCGGGAACATTGGAGATTTGAGTGAATTTGTAGCCCTTGGACCTTGTGCTCTGGCTGGACTTTAATGTAGAGTATCAACTGCATGCTGGAACTGAATAGCATTAACATCATGTGTGATAGTATGGGTAGTAGTAGCAATGGGATGGTGGCAACCTACCCCCGAGATTTGGTAGTTAAGTAGCCATTAGGGCGACTTTACCCTGCTGAGCCCTGAGTATAGACTTACTAGGCAGGGCTAGATGTGGGGGTGCCTGAGATCCAGGGATGGAGCTGGGCAATGGTTGGGAAGGGTGTTGTTGGGTGTGGGCGGGGAGGTGGGGGGGGAGTTTGTGGTGTATATAGTTTTGGGGAGTTTTAGTTTTAGTTTGTGTGTGAGCCTACAGGGAAATAACGAACAAATCAATGGTATCGGGTAATCTCAGAATTGTGACCTGGAATGTGCGGGGCCTTAATAGCTATCTGAAACGTAACAAGGTGATGATGTACCTAAAAAGGATGCAGATTGACATAGCTCTGCTACAAGAAACCCACCTCACCAAGGAGAAGTTGGAGGTGATCAGGAGGAAATGGAGGAGGTACGGTCATGGGGGCCACATATTCGGCATATGCAAGAGGGTTAATTACATGGGTGGCACCGCATGTACCATTTCAGCTGCTTAGCTCGACTATAGACCCGGAAGGCAGAATGGTGGTGGTGGCGGGACTCCTGGAGAACAGAGAAGTGAATATCATAAATTTGTATGCACCTAACCATGATACAGTGGTATATATTAGGTCTTTATATAGTAAAATCAGCCCCCTGGCAGTTGGCGCGATGGTGTGGGGAGGGGACTTTAATTGCACTCTGAACCGCAGAATAGATAGGTCAGATGACAAGTTAGAAAAGCTGGCGCCAGCAGCTAAAGCGCTGAGGACACTGTTGATGGACCTCGGCCTACAGGATGTGTGGAGAAGGCTACACCCAACGGATAGGTAATACTCGCACTATGCAGCGCCACACGACCTGCACACAAGGCTAGATTACTTGTTCGCATCTGCCGAGATAGTGGGAGAAATGGTGGGGGCGGAAAACAAAGCCTGGGTACTCTCCGACCATTCGCCTTTGGTCATAGAGTAGCGCCATCCCCAGGGCACGGATCCCGACGTGGAGGCTCAGGACTGAGGTTCTACAGGATGCGGGCTTCCGAGAGGATCTGAGGGAGGCCATCGAGGAATACTTTGAAATTAATACGGGCAGTGTAAGTTTGGTGGGAACAGTATGGGAGGCATTCAAGGTGGTGGTGCGGGGAGTAGCAATATCTAAATCCAAACGGCTCCAAGGGGGTATTGAGCGAGAACTGCAAGAGACAGAAAGAGAGCTAGAGGACCTGATACGAAATGAGGGGACCACCCGTGCAAACACTGCTAAAATAAAGGACTTACAACTAGCTTGTAGTGAACTTTGGGACAGATTATGCAAACTGAACTATAAGAAATACACAGAGAGGCTGCATGCTGGGGGGGATAAGCAGGGTAGGTTATTGACTTTGTTATACAAGAATGAGACCCCCCGCTCGGTGATCAGAGAGATCAGGGATGCGGAGGGTCAAATCCATAATACCCAGGAAGGGGTAAATGAGGTGTTCCTCAAGTATTACAGACGATTATACGAGGACACAGGAGAGGACATGAGTCAAGATATACTAGATACGATAGAGGACATAGGGCTGCCCACCCTGGATGACCTAGAGCGAGCGGACCTGGCCGCCCCCATCACAGTGGACAAACTGGAGGCAATGATCCAACACCTGCCCAAATGTAAACCGCCTGGGGCGGATGGGTTACCCAGCGAGTTTTATAAAACGTACAAGCAGGAGCTACTCCAGCCGCTGCTGGCCATGTTTAATGAAGCATATGAGCGGGGGGCGCTGCCGGTGTTCCACCGCGAGGCGGTGATCATTCCGCTCCTGAAACCAGGCAAACCAGACGCAGAATGCGGATCCTACAGGCCTTTGTCTATGCTCAATCAGGATAGTAAGATACTCACGGCAGTGCTAGCCAATAGGTTGAAGAGGGTGATTGGTAAATTGATACACCCAGACTAAACGGGCTATGTCCCCGGTAGAAATATTACAGATAACCACAGGAGGCTACACCATATTATTGACCAAACTGGGGGAGACTCGAGGGAGCTGGCTATCGTGTCGCTGGACGCGGTGAAAGCTTTTGATTCAATGTGGTGGCCGTGGTTGAAAGCGACCCTGAAAGGATACGGGATGGGACCAGGATATATTAGATGGGTCCAGATGTTGTATAGTACCCCGACGGCGAGAGTCAAAACCGGAACCACAATCTCAGATAAATAGCAACTTTGTAGGGGTACCAGACAGGGATGCCCCTGGTCACCAATGTTATACATCCTGGCATTAGAGCCACTGGCAATATGCCTGCGGCAACAATACGGGGAGGTGGGAATCCACACGACAGGGAGCACACACCTGATATCATTATATGCAGATGATGTGCTTCTCTACTTGCGCTACCCGGAGGAGAACCTGCAATATGTGTTGGAGGTGATGGGTCGTTACGCCACCCTCTCGGGCATATCGGTGAATCCCGGGAAGTCCAGTTTGTTCCCCCTGGGAAGGTACAAGAGCACCCTGTTGGAGAGGCTGTCCATCTTGCAGATACCCTGGCAGACCGTGACATCCAGGTATCTGGGCGTAAATATCTACCGCAATATAGAGACAGAGCACAAAAATAACACAGAGAAGGCGATGGAGGGAGTTAAGAATAGCATGGTGTTCTGGTCTAAATTACCCCTAGCCATGATGGGGAGAGCAGCTCTACTCAAACTGGTGGTCTTGCCCAGACTCTTGCACTTTTTTGTGAATGTCCCGTACCTAATCCCCAAACGCTTTTTTGTGAAACTTCATGGCATGTGCAGGGGCTTCATATGGGGCAACTCCATAAATAGGGTGGCCCTGTGGAAACTACAGAAGACATGTGATAAGGGGGACATAAACCTACCGAATTCTGAGCTGTATTACATGGCAGGACAGTTGTTGTATGTGGCTAGGTGGATGTCTGCAGAAGACTCGGCAGAAGCTAGGCTTTTGCAACGTGAATCGGCTACTTATCTTTTGATGGAGACAGTATGGCTGCGCAAAACTAAAATGGCGAAGATGGGGAGATTATTGAAGCTGGGCTGGGAAGTATGGCGCAGGACATGGAGAACGGTGGGTGACCCAGATCCGCTTTCCCAGCAGGCCCCGCTGGCGGTGCTATGCGGGGACGACTCCCAATTGTTCAAAGCGGTCCATAGGTACTGGGAACCAGTGGGATTGGCCACCCTTGGAAGACATGGCAGGAAGGGGAGGCGTTGGGATTCCAGAAGCTGCAGGATGAGACAGGGGTGCATAGAGGCCAATTTATTACTTATACCAGGCTCATGAAGAAGGTGAGAGAGAGGTGGCCTGCGACTGTGCTAGAGGAAGAACCAGATGCCTCCCTACAAACGATGTATGATGTCTCGGAAGGTGGGCACGAAATATCTAGGATAAATGAGCTCCTGAGGACGAAGACGGGGAAGGAGCTGCTCCAATTGAGGCATGACTGGGAGGGGGATGCGGGGGAACCCATGACAGAGGGACAGTGGGATCGAGCCCAAAGGTACCATAAAAAGGTGTCCCGGAATGCGAGACTCCAGCAGATCCAGCTGTATGTCACTCATAGAGCTTACCTGACTCCCAGTAGAATAGCTAGGTTTGGAGGCTCGGCTGTACAAAAATGCCCCAGGTGCGGGGAGGAGGAGGCAGGACTACTACACATGTTCTGGGCCTGCCCTGAGATGCACAAATTCTGGGAGGAAATAAAGATGAAAATGGCTGGTGGGGGAATGGTACTGGAAGTAGGATGTGCTTGGGCTTGCATGCTTGGGAATTTCCCCAAGCCACGTCATTCGAAGCATATCAGTAAAATGAATGACCTGGCCTATATTTTGGCTAAACGCAGAATCACAATGTGCTGGAAAGCGGCCCACAGACTGGAGATATGGTGGGCAGACCTCTTGAGATGGGCGGAAGCAGAAACTGTGGTATGGTTTGAGGCTGTCACCAAGGGGGGGAGGAGGAAGCAGGCCCTCTGATAGCCTGGAGGCAGCTGGTGACCTCAATGGTAAGCCCCCACCAGGTCAATCATGATACAGAAGACTCAGATGAGTCAACGAACACAGAGATTCCCGAAAATGCTCATGTAGATGATGAGGCTGTGATGGCTCGAGTTTGTGGGGAGGGAGGGGGGAGGACGGGAAGCGACAATGCATAATGTGATGTTTTGATATTGATTATGTATGTCCTAAAAGTTACCATGGTTGACGTGTTTGTTATAAAATAATAATAATTGTTTAAAAAAAAAAGTTACAACTTCTGCTTTCCCTATTAAAAGAAATCTCTCTGTTCAACTAGCAGGTATTAAAAGACAATCCATGCCGGCAATAGCAGAATGCCATAAACTGGGGCAGATCACAAGGTAAGCGGACATGCAAATTACAGCTTCATGAAGGCGTTAAAAGTGCCTACCGGCATGCCGTAAATACCGCCATCGCAGACATACCGTAAAATTCCATGTGTAGTGATCCCAAATGCCACAGGTGTACACAATCAGCACAGGTGGAGGCAATGGAGTTTGCCCCACTACAAAAGGAGCACACCCACACACCACACCCCTTCCCACACCAAGATAAACACGATAGCAGCATCAACACTACAGCTGGAGGACATGCATACATTGCAACACCAGCAACAACATCAACGACAACAGCAGGCACCACAGAGGAGAGGCAGCAGAAGAAGGAGGGTGAGACAGGCCCTGCATGCCCCACCAGTGCAGCCACCTTAACCGCGCATGCAGCCCCCAATCACAAACATCAGAGACAGTCCGTCCAACCCAACCCCGCAGCACAACCACACCCTGTACCGTTTGGACCGGGACACCATCAACACCATTGTGGACATGATACACGACTGTCAGTCCCATTGAAATATGCAGCGCCATCCCCCCTCTACTGAAGGTACTGTCGGTGCTCCACCTCAAGCACACAACGGAATACATATCTTCACCACAGACTCTCCAGGAGATACTAGAAACAAAAGGTGGCCTCCATGCCCTGGAGGTGGTTTAACGCAAGATGGAAGGTGACGCAAGCAAGATCATCACACATTGCGGTGCACATTATCCTGGATCAACCACAGGAATGATGCATGTTACCATGGGAAAAAGCATCGCAGAATGCCACAAATTGCAGCAACAAATCACCAAAATCACACAAACACAGCAATATGCGTACAGAATGCATGAGCTACAATACGGCAGAGCACACCGTGTACCATTGTGAAGATGCAACCCACACCATTATTCCATGGTACAGGACACATTGAGGGCCCAATAATAGCTTGCATACAACCAGGGACATGTGCATGTGACCAACGATAATCTGCCGGCATGTGTGACTAGTGCAGCTGTCCATCATTATTCGCCTGACATTTACCTTTCATTGCCTCGCATGCAGGTGAAAGTGGCTATCTCTTGAAGCCGTGGCTCCTCACCCCTGTCCGTAACCCACAGAACAGGCACGATGAGGACTACAATTGTTCCCATTCCCGTAACTGTGTGGACATCGAGCAGACATTTGGCCTGTTGAAGGCACAATTTCACTGCCTCAGCTGGTCGGGTGGGGCACTCCGCTACAGGCATGAGAAGGTGGCGAAGATCATCATGGCATGTGTCAAGCTGCACGATATTTGCATCCGCCGGAACGTGCCCCTGCCCCCTGAAATTGAACTGCTACCACCTGGTGATGATGAAGGGGAGGAAGAAGACATGGCTGGACACCATCGCGGTGGCGATGCACTGGAGGCCCGTACTATGTGCAAGTCCGTGATTGCACAATATTTGTGACACACATGGCAGCAGAGGGTACATGATGGTTGGACAGAGGGCACTGTGTGTGGGGGTACAACTACACCATGCACTATGACTGAATAATTGACACATGCGCAATGATGAATGTCCACTCAGGTCTTGTTTTTCACACAACCAGTGTATTAAATGTAACAAAGTAAACTTAAGTGACAAAACCCTCAACCACCCTCACCCCTGCCCCCAACCCTCCACAGCTCCCCCACATACCCTCACCCTCTCCCCCTCCCCCCACAACTCCCCCACACACCCACACCCCCCCACAACGCCCCCACACAAGTCCCATTGAGTCCCCAAAGCCTACATGAGGCTGCCATAACAATTACTCGGCACTCCCTGACACAGGGGGCGGCATGTCTTGTCGGGGCTGTGAACGGGCCGACCTGCGGAGGGGGCTTGTTTGTGTGGAACTGCAGGACGACGGTGTGGCCACCTGCTGGGGTTGTGTGGTGGCATGCCCTGCCTCCATGGCATCTGCGATGCGCCCTAACACCTGCCGGAGGGCCGAGACCTCCTTGCAGAGGCGGCTGGTGTTGTCCGAGAAAGATCTCACCAGGGAGGCAGTATTGCCCGTAATGGACCGGCCTAGTGCAGCTAACTCCGTACGCCACTCCTCTCTGGCTTGCCTGTTGTCCTGCACGAACTCACGCACAAGTGCAGTTAGCAGGTCAGCCCGCTGCGGCCCTGCGGGTGCACCTGTGGATGTATTGGGCCCCTGGCTTTCATGCCCAGCCTGCTCATCCTCCCCAACACTGAAAACTGGACTTAAGTGTCCCTCTGTGTGGTCATGGCCGGACTGCTCCGGGGTGCTGATGTTTCGAGTAATGATACTTGGGGGGGATGGAAGTTGAGTTGGGATATGGGCCACATCCATTAGATCGTCCTCCATGGTGCCCCAGATTCCCACAGTGTCATCCACAGTGATGGCTGCCACCTCCCCAGCCACACTCGACTCCTCTGAATGTGGTGCCTCGTAGGTGTCATCAGGCTGACCAGTGGGTGGAGGTGGTGGTGGCGGTGCTGTGCCCTCCACGGGCCTTTGTGCACAGGTGCAATGGGTACCTGCGGTGGCTTGGATGCTGGTACACGGCGCCCCCTGGCTTTTCCCCTCAAGGATGAGGGCCGGTTGCTGTCCTCCTGGGACCTCTTCCGGGGTGTGGCCTGTGCAGGGGTAGCGTCCTGCCCTTCACTGTCATGGTCAGTGCCTGTGGGGGTGGAAGAGAGGGACGGCATGAGTGATGTTTTGATAGGCATCATACATACATTGGGACAATTGTTCATCCACACAATTGGGGTAATATGCATTTGTGTTTGGAAGGGCACGTCATTTGATAAATGGGTGGTAAATGCAGGCATATGTCGGTGTCAGTCATGTTGGCCAGGAACAGTGCTGACTGACATGCATACTATTTTGCACATGCACGCTGTGTGCCTCGTGGAATTTTCCACTTTGTGTGGTATGTGTCATGTACGATATTGCCTTGCACCAGGCATCTGCATGTGTCTGTCATGCATTGCCTACTTTACGGGGAGTGTTTGTGTGTGTGGGCCACCATAGCATGACTCTTCGGACTAACATTGGGGTTGACTTTCATCAGATTTGGCATAACAGTGTTTACTTTGAACACTCACCTCCATCAGACGATGTTGTGGCGCCACACTCCATCTCGCCCACACCTTCGATGGATTCCGTCCCAATCATGCTTGCGCATATGTCCTCCCACGGGGTGAGCTTTATAGGGGAACTGAGACCTCCTCCTTTTCCCATGGCCTGGCTGCGATTGACGGAGAGGACGTTTCGCACCCTTAGGCGCAGGTCGTCCCATCGCTTACGGCAGTCTTTCACTGTGCGCGGTGTGTTGCCCACAGCACTAACCTTCTGGGCAACAAGTGCCCAGATCTTTTTTCCGTAGCACTGCCTCTCTCCTCATGTTGCTGGAGAAGACGGTCACTGCATGCTTGTGCAGTGTGTCCACAAGCATCTGGAGCTCATCCTCATTAAATCGTTCCTTTCTCAGGCAGGCTGCTCCCTTCTTCAGGGCCTTAGGCATTATACTCTTGTAGGAGGATGTTTTCTGACGATCAGCAGTGTCCCAGGGGTCCTGTGTGGTGAGGATGGCAATGGATTGTGTTTTTAAAGATGGCCGCCGTGCTACTCTCCGTTCCTGTGCGATGACGCTACTTCCGGTTCTGCTTATTAGCGGTGACTGTAAATAGCGGTCACCGCTAATTACAGTCACCGCTATTTACGGTCACCGCAAATTACGCATTGGACAATGTCGGTAGTGTTATCTGCGCTACGCTTGATGCCGGTAAGGTCTTTATGGGAGCCTTTCGCGGCATGGCACAAGATACCTTATCGGCATGGCGTAAAGCTTGTGCCTGCAAAGTCGTAATAGTCCTCTATTAGCAGACTGGTGCCAGCACGGACATGCTATTTGCGCCATGCCGGTAAGGACGTTACTTACCTCCAAACTCGGAATGACCCCCTATGTCCGTCATATCACCCTGTTTAAAAGTGGGTGAGGCTCTACCCCAGCCCATACATTAAACTCCTGTACCCTGAATCTGCATTTTCAGCAGGATCAGGTCTGACAAACTCTCATTCAGGTGACGTGTCAATGCCACTAGCAGAATACAGAGTGTCGCACAGGTCTCTCATTTTAGATTCTGGGTCTATAAGTTCTTCAGGAACTTGTCTAGTGCCATATTGCACTCCAAAAGGAGAGATTTCCTCATCCTCACAGCCAGTTTCTTCAATAATCGAAGGCATAGACTTAAAAAAGTCTGATTTTGGTAATGGCGTAAATCTCCTCTCTTCCTCCTGAGTTTTCGTCGAAGGAATGGAAGGATTTTTCAAAGATGTCGAAGGAATCTTCGACGACCCCGATGAAGTCCTCGACACAGGCGTCGAAGACGCTTTTGGCTGCCGGCACCGATGGCGTCGACGAAGTCGTGGATGTTTTCGCCAACTTCTTTTTCTTATGTGGTGTCGGAGAAATACTCGACTCTCGATGTGTCTTCGACAACTTGGCGTAGATGCGAGTTTTTCGAGTTTCATCCATACTAACAGGTTTTACCACAGTAGTTTCCGGCTTCCCTATGTCGTCTGATGGAGCGACAGGGGTCCGGCTCTTCTGAAGTTTCTTTGAGGGGGTCGAGGCTGCATTCTCAAAGACCTCCATCATCTTCCTTTGAAATTCTTCCCATTTCTAGGGGAATCCGACTTAGTCGGGCATCGTACCACTTCGGTCGATGAATCGGAAGATGACGAAGGAGATATATGTCTCCTTTTCACTCTCTTAGAAGAGGAAGATGAGGAGCGCCTCAATCTACTACGAGATCGAGATCTCTTAGAGTGTCTATGACAATCCGATTCTTTCGAATTGCTTGATTTTTTATTTTTAGACAAAGCCTTCGAGGCTTTCGAAGCTTCCCACCCCACCGCCAGTTTACCTTTCCTCTCACAAAGGGCCTTCTCCCTCATTGACTGACAGGAACCACAGCCGCCGGTTCGATGACTTGAACCGAGGCACCAGAAACAAACGCGGTGAGGATCTGTGATCGACATCTTCGATCCGCAGTCGATACACTTTTTAAAACCTAGTCTTGGGTGTTGAAGGTGTTGAAGAAGACGACATTTTCAGTAGAAAATTTCAATGCGGGCCGTTCTCGAGAGCAAAGCAATCGGAAAAACGGAACTGAAGCCAACGGGCGTGTTTTTCCCCCTCTTAACAGCAGAGGTACCCGCTACACACAGGAGTGACCTTACTCAGCCTTGATGGAAAAAAAGCTATAATAGCACAGGAGGCATCGGATTGGGAGGGCGATGAGGAATAGGTGGGAGGAACATCCAGTCGAAAGAAAGTTACCAGGGGTAAGTAACTTGTTCTTCGAATGGATTGTGTCCTCCCACATATTCCTCATCTTTGACAGACTCCCACAGCAGTATTAGGTTTGAAGGAGGGAGTAGAATTTGAATTCATATATTTTCATGAACAGAGTGCAGGAACGCTTTGCCAAAAGTACTATCATGCCCAAGGGAAGATTGCAGGGAATAATGCTTAGTGAATGTGTGGATGGAAGACCACGTTGCCGCTTCACAAATGTTTTTAATTGGTACACCCCTATGTTGGGCTGTAGAGGTAGCCATGCCCCTGGTGGAATGGGCCCTTAAGCCTTTAGGTGGGTCTTTCCCTGCCGGCCTATAACATTCTGCCTGAATTATCCATCTAGCTAAGGTCTGTTTAGTAACAGCCTGAGCAGTTTATGTCCTGTATATCCAATGAACAGTTGATATATCAAGTAGACATTCTTGATACATAAAAGCTTAACGCTCTCCTATGGTCTAACCTATGTAGTATTTCCTCCTCCTTGCCAGGATGAGGTGGGGGATAGAAAGAAGGTAGAACAATTTTCGGACCTATATGAACATCAGAAATTATTTTGGAAAAAAATGAAGGTTTGACCCTTAAAACAACCCTATCCTTGTGGAAGATAGTAAAGGGTGGCTTGGACGAAAGAGCCTGCAACTCGCTCACTCTATGAGCTGAAGTTAGGGCTACCAATAGAGTGGTTTTAAAGGTTAAGAACCTTAGATGGCATGAGTGCACGGGTTCAAAAGCTGCACACATCAGGAATGTAAAACCAGATTAAGGTCCCAAACTGAAACCTGGAAAGGAGATGGGGAGAACACATTGGTGAGTCCCTTTAGAAATTGTATCACCAGTGGAATTTTGAAATAGGAACATTCCTCTGATGAGCGCTTAAAGATGGACAGTGCCGCCAAGTACCCTTCAATAGTACCAATCTGGAGCCCCAGATTGGCTAAGGATAAGACATCCAGTGTTTTACATAGAAAAGGATCCACATTCTTTCTTTTCCCTGCACCAGTTGCTGTATGTATTCCAACGGCAATGGTACAAAGACTTTGTTGCTGGCCTTCTGGCCAAAAACAACATCTCAATTACGTCATCCAGGTGGTCCTAATCCTCATATATCAGCCTTTCAGAAACCAAGCGTGAAGGTTGAGTGTCTTGACCTCTGGATGGAGAATCCGACCCTCCTCTCGCGAGAGAAGGACCTCCCTTTGTGGAAGACGCATAGGAGGACAGATGGACATGTCCAGAAGGTCCGGGTACCACGTTCTCCTGGCACAATCCGGGGCAATTAGGATCATGTATTTCCTGTTCCTCCTGATCACATGAGAAATGACGGGGACTGGAGGAAACGTGTAGAGGAGTGGAAATTCTCAGTCCATTACGAACACGTCTCCTGGAGCACCTCTTTGGGGAAAATCTATGGAGCAATACTTTTCGCACTTCTGGTTCACCTCGCAAACAGATCTATTTGAGGGGTTCCCCAAAGGGTGAAGATCTCTTGAAGGACTTCCTGAGCTACTTCCCACTCGTGAGAGACTGTGCTCTGCCTGCTGAAAAGCGACCACCACTGTGTCCTCCACTCTGGCTAGGTGAACTGCCGATAGGGAGATTCCTTCTTGAATTGCCCAATACCAGAGCTGCATTGCCTCTCTGCACAGTGGTAGTGACCCTACACCTCCTCTCTTTTTGAGGTAGTACATTAACATTATTTCCCCGTACAGAGGGCCAAAAGGCCTTCAGGGATAGTCTGATTGCCCTCAGCTCCAAAAGATTGAAATGTAGTTTTGGAGACCAACGACCGCTGGCTGTCAGATCGTTGGCATGGGCTCCCCACCCCGTAAGTGAGGCGTCCGTCACTACTGTTATCTCTGGCCATGGTTGCCAAAAATCAAAAAGGTTCTCCCTTTAGAATATTTTCCTTGCAGGCGAACCACAGAAGATCATGTGAGACCCTGGTTGGAATCTGAAGTCGTCTGACATCTTTCCTGAGAACTGGGACCATTCTCAGGCAGGCCTCTGGCACCTGAAAAATGCAGGATGTCTTGAGGCTGAGCAACCTCAAAAAATCAAATGCGGTTGACTGTGGGCATTCTGAAACTTGGTAACCATCTGAAGAATGTCTTGAGCCCTCAACTCGGGTGGCGAGCTCTAGTAAAGCTCTGATGTACTGGAGATTTTGATAAGGTGTCATATGGTACTTCTTGTAATTGAGGGAGAAGCCCAGCCCATTCTTCCAGATGCTGAGACAGTCTGATCCCCACTGATGAACTGTGACTCAAGACCTCAGAGAGGTTTTGAGCTGGCTGATGCAGTGGTTGATGGTAAGGAGACTTCTGCTTGAGCCAGCTTTGCACCTCTACCTCGTCCACCATGAGGACATTTTCTCTGGCCCCTTTGACTGGCCATTCCTCTCGCCCTTCCACCTGAGGAGTAGTAGCGAAAAAAGATCTACCCCTCCAGGATTGCCCGCTAGGGCATGTGCTCTGCCGCCATGGAAATGTAGTCCCATAGAGTGAACATAAACTTTGAGGGTACAAGTGGAGTTGGCAGATTTTAGTGCGATGCTCCCTACAGAGAATACCTTCCTTGCCCAACCATCTACGCATTTGTCTCCCCTATCAGGAGGGATGGTAGGGTACGCTGCTTGTTTTGATGGTGCAGTAGCTGCCTGCACCACCAGGCTCTCCGGAGTAGGGTTCTTTGACAGGTAGTCGGGGTCACTACTGGAAGGGCGGTATTTCTTAGTTAAGTTTTTATCAGCTGCTGGATTGGTCTCCGGAGTCTCCCAGTTCAAGGCCCCCTTTTCTGCAAGGCTACATGGAAAAGCAAGATGGGATCTGATTGTGGACCTTTGCCATTAATGTCGGTAAGGTCGTCCTGTTCATATGGCAATGGGTGACTATACCAAACCCATGTAATCTACCACCTGTAGGAGGCATCCGCATGCTCCCCAGCCTAAGGTTTTCCAAATTCAATTTCAGGTGAGCTATCTACCCGACTTGCAGTTTGCAAGTTTTCATAAAGGTCCTTCATCCTAGACTCTTCAGCAGTGAAGATCTCTGGTACATTGGGTGTACCATATTGCAGGGGAAATGGGGCCTCTTCATTAGACCTTTCCTCTTCAAAAATTGAAGTAAGAGACTTGAAGAAATTTTTCTTAGGCAGTGGAACGTAGATCTTTTCTGGTATGACAGGTTTTGGCATAATTGACTTTGACGCCAAAGCGGTCATCGAGGTTTTCTTTATCAGTGACATAGATTTAGGAGGGGTGCTCGGTGTCGACGGCACAGCTTGGAAAGATGGCATAGTTGGCGTTGAAGTCTTTGGCGTCGACGTCAAGGGTTTGGTGGGCGTTGAATGCGCCGCTGGCGTCCAGGGTGTTGATGGCGTGGACGACCTCAACTTGTGCTTGTGTCTCGAGTGACCCTTCAATGAAACATAGGATCCTGGACTCGAGGGTGCGTGAGATTTAGGGCAAGACCTTTCCTTTCCGGCTTCTTTCAAGGCTCTGTAGGAGCATGGCTAGGATTCTGTTTTTCAAAAATCTTAAGCATTTCGGCCCAGAAGGCTTCCCACTCGGACAGAGTGGATTTTTTTGGTCAGGCAAGCGACTCTTTCGGGGAAAGCGTCCGATGACAAAGTCGACAAAGGAGACCTACTATGACTTTTTGATTTCTTCGAGGACAAAGAAGAGTGGTGTGAACCACTCCTCGACAGGGACCGCTTGGTCTTCTTCCTCCGAGGAGAGTCTCCTCTCGACTCGTCAGTCGAAGGCTTTACGGATCGTGTAGGGGATTTTCCAGGGGTTTTGCCTACCTTCAGCTTCCCCTTCCGTTCCCTCAAGGCTTTTCCAGTCATGGCCTGGCACTTCGAGCAGTCAAAGGTGTCATGATTTGCTCTGAGGCACCACGGGCAGATACAGTGCAGATCTGTCAGGTACATTTCCGATCTGCAATCCCGACATTTTATAAAACCAGACTTCGGAGTCGTCGGAGTCAATGATGAAGACATGTTCTTCGAAGATTTCAACAAAGACTTCACAAGATGTGAGGCGTGGCGAATTTCTTCGAAGCTATCGCTGTCGCGGAAAAACGGAACTGAGGCCAACGGCACTGCGTGTGCTATATATGCCTTCGATGACATCACCCTCGACGGAGGCCTTCGAGAGACATCAACTCGATTCCATTGACGCACAGCACCCTCTGCCGAAAAGAACATTTCGAAGCAGCTGAAGCTGGACAACAAGTGTCAAAGATGCGGAATACGTGGGAGGACACAATCCATTCAAAGTGTGCATTACTCTATACTGTTTCCTACTCGTCTTGGTATTTGACTGATTGGTGTCTGCATTGACAATATAAGGTTTTTGGGGGATATTTCGGAAGGAAGAAAAGAGGAATGGCTGACAGTAGCCTACGAAGGCTCGGGTGATAGAAGGTTCATTTTAGAAAGGGAATGGGGGAAACCATGTCTAACCTAAGGACGTCCTCTCCCCACTCCCCAAGTTCCCTCCACCCAGGCGATTCTCCCTCACATATCCACCCCCAGGGTTGAGATCCAAACTCAATGGTCTTTCCCTGGCCCCCTGAGAGGATGATCCTGGGGAAAAAGAAGTGAGGAAGCCCTCAGGTACCACACAGCATGTAACAAGAGTGTGCCAGATGACGGTGGTCTGGAGAGTACCACAGAGAGAGGGAGCGAACAGGACTTGGAGAGCAGAGTCTACACCTTACAGCAGGGCAACACAGAACCCTGCAAATGGTTGGGACTTCCGCCTGACATACTCTGTAACCTAATCCCTACTCTGTAATACTGTCCTTGGTTGCCTCACCACTCTTCCCATGTATTTAATGTCTGGATGTTTATTTTAAAATTGATAATTTTTCTGTGTGTGGCGTAATGACTACTGCAGGAGTACAGGCATAAGTAGTTGCTAAATCACCTACTCAGCCCCACACTCCTACTAAATCAGCTGTGATCCCAATTGTAAAGGTAAAACAGACACAGCCTAACAAATACACCTCCTTCGCTTTTTATGGCAACCTGGGCCGAGGACGGCTATACTCTCAGGCAGCAGTAGTACAAATACTCCAAAATAAAAGAATGTCTAATCAAGGTTCTATTAAAATATATATATACTGTCATTGAAATATAAAGAATGCTAATAAACTAACTAGATAAAACACTAACAAAAACCCATGCCCGTGGAAAGAACACATAAAATAAAGAAGAATAACACTCAAGCAGGGGTGAACAAACAAGCAATTGCAGCAATGACATTTTAAAGGGTATATCTTTGAATTAAAGGGAGCAAAAGGGAGGCTTGCAAAGTCTATAGGGTCCAGAATGTAGACCAGGGCGACTGAGACTCTTATCAGTCTCTTGTTCTTGATCTTTGGTGGTTCAACAGTGTCGAGCTCTGCTGTCCCTGCACTCAAACTGGGTTCAAGATGTGGTGAGTTGTATTGATCCAGCTTAGTCGACGGTGAGTCTTGTCTTGAAGATAACGGTCTGTGCTGTTCGAAATAGAATTCAAAGCAAGGCTGTTCGAGGGGTTCAACAAGTTTGGATCATCAGTCAAGTCAGTTTGAGACAATGTTACCACTAACTCGAGTCAGCGCATGACATGGTGACTTCCAGCGGTTCAAGTCAAAGTTTGCATCAGATCGAGGCAGGATCCTGTTGGTTTGATGTGCCATTCAAGTTCAAGGCTTCCTGCTAATGCAATGTGGCATCAGACCTGTTCAAAGGTTGCCAGCAGTGTTTACAACATGCAAAACAGTGCCAAAAGGAGCACCTCATGTTCTGTGATGGTTCGAAGGAGTTGAATTTGACAGGGACTGGAGGAAACCTGTACAGGAGTGTAAACTCCCAGACCACTTACGAACCCATGCCCTAGGGCTCCTCTTGGGGGAAATTCCCTGGGGCAGTACAGTTTGCACTTCCTGTTGACTCTGCTCGTGAACAGATCCACTTTAGGAATTCCTCAAGGACCTGCTGAGCTGGTTCCCACTCGTGGGACACTGTGCTCTGCTTGCACAGAGTTTCCGCCGCTATGTTCTCCTCTCCAGCTAGGTGAACTGCTGATAGGGAGATTAATTCTTGAATTGCCCAGAACTAAAGCTGCATTGCCTCTCTGCACAGTGGTAGTGAGCCTACACCACACGTCTTGTTGAGGTAGTGTTAAAGAAATTATATAAAGACAATACCTTGCTTGTCCTACTCTACAGAGGAATTCCCTACCTAGTCTAAAGGCTAAGGGAACATTCTCTAGCATGGGAAAACTGGCCCTCACATTAAACAAAAAACATACAATGGAGATTATATAACAGCACAATATAATAAAAAATATCAAAACGGCCTTCTCCTGTCTTGGGTAAGATCCCTTCCCCAGGATTCAAAATAAACTCCAAAAATGTTCAGCAAAAAAGGAAAGAAAGATTTTAAAAGTTCAAAGTCAAAGAATAGTTAATCAAACAATCCACTGATAACAAATCGTTGTTCCTGGATGAAAATATTTCCCTCCAGCTTCCAGAAAAGAAATAGCACCAATGGTAATCCTGGTTATGATGATGTGTCTCTTCTTCAGGTATGGTCAGGATGGTTTCCTACTTCTACTGTTTCAACTTCCACAACCACAATTCTCCTGGTGGTACTATGAGAATGGTTAGAAAGGCATGGTGCTCAGAGGTAGACACAGACACAAGTTTGCACGTTTTAAAACCTTTATTTATGAAAATGGGATATGGAGAATCCCCAATCTTGCCCTATCTCTAAATGGGAGTAGTCTCGACCATAAAGTAAAAGAAAAGGAATAGTCCAAAAGTATGTTGGTCAAAATAAGAGTCTGTCTTTATCAAACCTCTGCTTGCCCTCAATTTCCAACTTAACAATGTATTGGGTAAAGTATATAAGTGCCTCAAAAGAATATCAGGATGACCATGGAGCTTCTTCTCAGCTCCCTTCCCCAAGCTCTAGTTGCTAAGGATTTCCAAAAGTTCTGTTTTTTTCAAACATTTCAAACAAAATGTAGTTCAAGAGTTTTCTTGTTCGGCACAGTTCACATTTCTCTCAGGCTTCCCTCGCCTCAGTCAATCCTTTCAGGCATTTTAATAATTTGATTCACATAATTTCCTCTTTCTTGACACACCGGATTTCCTTCCCCTGTCTGCTTGCTTCTCCAGCATGGGGTCTGGCATGGATTCACATGCTCATGAATATTCCCCGTCGTCAGGCTGGGAATCCTCGGTAAAGAAAAAACCAGTATCAGTTTCGTTTCTGATCTGTCTTTCGTAGTAATAACCAATCACTGGTCTCTGCGTCATACTGACCACAGCCAATGACTTCCCTCTACCTAAGCACCGCCTCAGGCAGCCATCTTCAGATTTTTACCGCACGTTCATGTGTTGGGATCCTCGTGCTATTGCTCTCGAGCGTTAGTGCTATTTTTTCACGTTTTTTCTCAAAAACTTCGTTTTTTCGGTCAAAAGAGCCTCAAGCTCCACCGACTCTCCATCCGATCAACGGGGACCCGTTTCGGATTCGTCTGCGCCCCTCAAGGGTGAAGATTTCGTCGAGCTACGCTTTTGGAGGACTCCAGAAGTTTCTCAGGCCCGGCCATGGCCCAGGAGAAGGGAAGCTCGACGCCCGGAAAGCTGTTCAGGGTCTGCCTTGGATGCCAGCTGCAGAACGTCTTCAAGGAGGACGAACACTCTTTTTGTCTTTACTGCCGGCGAGAAGAAGAGGAAGAAATCCGAGCAGTCTTCTAAGACCTTTGAGGACGCCCCAGCGACGGGGGTCCAAGATAAGGCCAAGCACCGCGAGTCCGCTGGCACCGGGAGCGCCGAACGGTCGGGCTCTACGGGTGCCAGGCAGGGCGCACCCTCCCCGGCACCATCAACCACGAGCCAACGCTCTGGGTCGGGTAAGAGGAAGGCCGAGCACCCGGCGAAGCTCCTGGAGAGGCCCCGGTCGAGCTCGAAGGCGGAGGGGGAGCGAGGCAGTGTCCCCCCCTCAAGGATAAGGCGGTGAGCGCACCTAAGGTGGTGAAGGCCTTAATCCATCCGGCCAAGCCCTCTATCGAAACTGTCGCGGCGGCCCTGGCTCAGCCTGTGGAGGCTACACCAGTGGTGGCGACCTCGGGGCTCAGAGTCTCCCTGCCACCTCGGAGGGAGTCCTCTTTTGTGCCCATCGATAGGACCCCCGTGAAATCCCCCGTGGGGAAGAAAAAGGGGGGGCAGGGCGTCGTCGTAGATTCGGCTTCAACCTCGGAGGAGGAGCTGGTCGAGGTCTTAAGCCACGGCCTCGGCGTGGAAGAAGACTGGCCCGTCGGGATGGATCCCGACGCAGGTGACGACGACATCGTCGAGGGTACCGACGGGGCCCCTGATCGCCCGTCGGATTCCCCTCTGCCAGCGCCGCAAGACAACTCGGCGGCCATTTTGTTGGCTATACAGTCCTTATGCTCTGAGATAAGGACGAGACTACCTTTGCCGTCGGGGGACCCAGAACCAGGACCTTCTGGTGTTCCCCCTACCAAGAAAAGAAGGATCCACCCTCCACCTCCTTTTCAGCCGTCGCGCCCCTTCCAGCCCTCCTCCCAGTCCACCAGGGCATCCGAGCTTTTCCAACTCTGCCCTGAGGAGAAGAAGAAGGAAGGTTTCCTTTATCAGCGGCGCGAGGCCAAGAGGAAGACGGTCCTCGCGGTGCCTCTATTGGACGACATTTGGGATGAGGGCCTCACCCTCCTGAAGAACCCGTCCACGACGCCAGCTAGAAGAGACCGGTACGAGAAAAAGTACCGGGTCCCGGACACGGCCCCCCTGTGCCTCCGGGCGCAGCCTACCCCGGACTCCGTCGTCTCCGCGGCTGCCAGGAAAAAAGCGGGGGGGGGGTGCGGCCTCCACATCGACTTCCCCACCGGACGGCGAGGGAAAGAAGTTGGACGCTATGGGACGCAGAGTCATCTCGTCTGCAGCGACGACGATTAAAGCTGCCAACGCCTTGGCTATCATGGCCCGATACGACAGGGAGCTCTGGTACAAACTGGCTCCCCTGCTGGACTTCTTGCCGGACGACAAGAGGGCAGAGGCCCTGGAGATCCTGCAGGAAGGTGAGGTGGCTTCGGACCACGCCATTACCGTTCCGACGGACATCGCCGACACTGGGTTCCGCCAGTTGGGCAACGGCGTTTGCCTTAGGCGGCGTGGATGGCTCAAGGCTACGGACTTCCGTCAAGACGTTCAGACCAGAGTCCTGGACATGCCCTTCGATGGGAACAACCTGTTTGGGAAAACGGTGGACGATTCCCTTCAGGCCATTAAAGCGGACACCGAGACGGCCCGGGCCCTTGGAGTTCTGCAACAACGACGGACGCCCTTTCGGAGCAGCGGAGGCAAGGGCGCCTCCAAAGGTTCCGGCGGCGGTTTCTCCTCCTACCGTCAAGCGGCCCGCTCGTCATCTCAGGGGGCCTACAGAGGACGAGGCAAGCCTGGCGGACCCCGCCGTCGTCGCCAAGGACAAGGCGCTAAAGCCTCGTCGAAGCAGGATTGAACCGGCCGGGGGGTCGGGCCCCCACCGAAGCACCCCGGTGGGAGGCTGGCTGGCGAGCTTCGTCAGCGTGTGGGAGTCCATCTCCACCGACCGTTGGGTGCTGGACGCCTTGGGCCGGGGCCACGCGCTCGAGTTTCAAAGAAAGTGTCCGCGCGTCCCCCCCGTGGCCAGGAAAGAACTTCACGTCCCTCAACTTCTCCTGGAGGTGAAGGCGATGCTCAAGAAGGGCGCCATCGAACTCGTCCCAAAGAGGCTGCGGGGCTCCGGAGTCTACTCGAGATACTTCCTCGTGAAGAAGAAGACGGGGGGAAGGCGCCCCATCCTGGACCTGCGACGTCTGAACAAGTTCATCAAGGCGCAAAAGTTCCGGATGGTCACCCTCCAGCACGTCCTGGGTCAGCTGGAGGAAGGAGACTTCCTGTCGTCGTTGGATTTGGAGGATGCCTACTTCCATATTCCCCTTCGGTCTACGGTCGGCACCTAGGGTGTTCACCAAGTGCCTCGCACCGGTGGCGGCTCAGCTGCGCCGCGAAGGGATCCACGTCTACCCCTACCTGGACGACTGGCTCATCCGAGCCAAGACAAGGGAGCTCGTCGTGGTCCACACGGCAAGGACCGTCCAACTTCTCACGGACCTGGGATTCTCCGTGAACTACGCCAAATCCCACCTGGTACCCGCGCAAGACACTCTGTTTCTGGGAGCGAGGCTCAACACAGTGTCCCTTCTGGCCTCCCCGTCGGAGGAGAGGACCAGGACCATCCTGGGCAAGGTGCAGCGGATGTTGGTGGCCGACTCGGCCAAGGTGAGGTCCATCAAGTCCCTCCTCGGAATGATGTCTTCCTGCATCTACCTCATTCCCATGTGCAGGCTCCGGATGCGCCCGTTGCAGGAGTTCCTGGACGCGCGCTGGATCCAAACGACGGGCAACTTCGAGGAAAGGATCACACTCGACGAGAGTTTCCGACGAGCGATCCGGTGGTGGGGCACCCGCGCGCATCTGACGGCGGGCATGGACTTCCAGACCCCAGCCCACCAGGAGACAGTGACCACGGATGCCTCCCTGGAAGGGTGGGGAGCGCACACCGAAAATCTGCACGCAAGGGGCCTTTGGCTCCCGACGGAGAAATCCTTACATATCAACGTCCTGGAGCTCCGTGCAGTGTTTTGGGCCCTCAGGTCCTTCCTTCCGTCCCTCAAGGGCAAGGTGGTGAGGATCTTCACCGACAACACCACCACCATGTTTTACATCAGAAAACAGGGCGGAACCAGGTCCCCAGCACTGTCCAAGGAGGCGCAGGACCTGTGGCATTGGGCAGTCGCCCAAGGGATGTTTCTGGTGCCGTTTCATCTGGCAGGGATAAAAAACACCATCGCCGACTCACTCAGCAGGGAGCTGCGCTCGTGCCACGAGTGGGAACTACGGCAGGATCTAGTGGATCGCCTCTTCCGACGGTGGGGCACACCCCAGATCGACCTGTTCGCGACGGCGACGAACTCCAAGTGCCGGAGGTTCGCCAGCAGGTTTCCCCAGGCGAGGAGCATGGGCGATGCTTTCTCGTTCCCCTGGGAGGGCCTGTTCCTCTACGCGTTCCCTCCTTTGCCACTGCTAATCCGGCTCGTCAACCAGCTCAAGAGGTCACGGTGCAGGATGATCCTCGTCGAAACTGCGTGGCCGAGGCAGATATGGTTCCCGGACCTTCTGGACTTGTCAGCGTCCCCGCCAATCAAGCTGCCGGTGGACGCGGATCTGCTCTCCAGGGAAGGAGGCGCCATCCTCCACCACGACCCGAAATCGCTGAACTTGCAGGCCTGGCTCCTGCAGCGCTAGAGTTTGGAGGATACGACATACCGGCCGACTGCAGAGAGGTTCTTGCAAAGGCCAGGGCGTCCTCGACTCTTAAATGCTACGGACACAAATGAAAGAGGTTCTCTGTCTGGTGCCACGCACAGAAGATTAACCCTCTACGGATTACGGCTCCCCAAGTTCTGCCGTACCTGCTGACGCTGGCCAAAGCTGGACTGGCACACGCGTCCATCAAGATTCATCTTGCTGCGATCTCCCGATACACCAGAACCACGGGACGGACGTCCTTGTGGTCTCATCGTCTGGTGAAAGAGTTCATGAAGGGACTGTTCAGATCGTTCCCGCCGGTGAAGGCTCCGGCCCCGGCGTGGGAGCTCAACGTGGTGCTGACCAAGCTCATGGGACCTCCGTTCGAGCCTCTGCACTCGGCCCCGTTGAAGTTTCTGTTGTGGAAAACAGCGTTTCTTGTGGCCATCACCTCCGCACGACGGGTGGGAGAGATCCAGGCCCTTTCCTGCAAGGCCCCGTACTTGACTTTTCACGACACGAGGGTAGTGCTCAGGACGCACCCCTCCTTCATGCCCAAGGTACCGTCGGACTTCCATCTCAACGAACCCTTGGTGTTGCCTGTGTTCTTCCCGTCGCCTTCGTCGCCGGCTGAGAGGACTTTGCACTCGCTGGATGTGGCTAGAGCGCTGAAGTTCTACGTGGACCGCACAAAGTGTTTTCGGAAGACGTCACAACTCTTTGTGAACTTTGGACCTGTCAATCAGGGGAAGGCTCTCTCGAAGGCTTCCATTTCCAGATGGCTCTCCGGCTGTATCATGTACTGTCATCGGTTGGCAAACCGACCGCTGCCCGGCCGTCCGAGAGCCCATTCCACCAGAGCGATCGCAGCTACCACGGTGTTCCTTTCTGGTGTGCCCCTGCTGGACATATGCAGGGCTGCTACGTGCAGATCGACGCACACCTTCACGAAGTTCTACTGCGTCGATTGGGATTCCGGGGAGGAGTCCAGGGTCGGCCAAGCAGTGCTGCGCAACCTGTTCGCCTGAGGTGAGCCTGGTGAGGAGGTAAGATGCTTAATGTTGAGTTTGATGCAATGCTTAATGTTGAGCCTTTGCCACCTCCCGTGGTTGTGCATGTGTGTACTGCTATGTATTCTTTATTCATGAGCATGTGAATCCATGCCAGACCCCATGCTGGAGAAGGAACAAGTTACTTACCTGTAACTGTTGTTCTCCAGCATGGGTCTGGCATGGATTCACATGCGAACCCTCCCGCCTACCCCTCTGCGGCTCTTCACTTGGTCATACTGCCACTTCACGTGCTTCCAAATCTGAAGATGGCTGCCAGAGGCGGTGCTTAGGTAGAGGGCAGTCATTGGCTGTGGTCAGTATGACGCAGAGACCAGTGATTGGTTATTACTACGAAAGACAGATCAGAAACAAAACTGATACTGGTTTTTTCTTTACCGAGGATTCCCAGCCTGACGACGGGGAATATTCATGAGCATGTGAATCCATGCCAGACCCATGCTGGAGAACAACAGTTACAGGTAAGTAACTTGTTCCTTTCTTTACGCTTTACGTTGAAGACATTCAAAACTGTACAGCTTTACTCAATCCTATGCCTGACCACTCTGACGCTGTTGCATTCTGGTTCTCGTAGTCTTTTCCTGTTTTTTTTCAAATGTGCTTTCTTAGCACCACAACATGTTCCTTTTTCTGGGCCATGCTTTCTTAGCACCACAACAAGTTCCTTTTCTCAAACCGTGCTTTCGTAACGCCACAACAAGTACTACTTGTTTATCCTTCCATCTATTTGTACAATTCTGTTTAATTCGATCCTCGTCGGGATCCTATTTCACTTGTCTTTCTCCTTCATAGCCTTCCCTGTCAGCTTCCACTTTCATCAATTTATTCAACTTGCTTTTCACTTTAGCTTTTACTTATTTTAGCTTTCATATTTCACAGAGATTTTTGATTATGCAGCATTCCGCAGGACCATTCTGGTATTTTGTTTCACCATAGTTCCATTCAAAGCTTTCTTTCAACGCGTCTCGCTTCGCCTGCGTATCATCTGCCTCAGCTCGCAACCATGTAGCGTCTTAGCGTCTTGTTCTCTCAAGCCTGGTTCTTAACACAATCTGCTCTCCCTGGCGATCGTGTCCTTGGCTTCCTGGCGTTCCGTGCTCTCTGTGCTCTTTTGGGTTCCACCTTTAATTCACAGTTCGGTTCTCAATTGGATTCAGGTGTTTAGTAATATAGGCCAGTGACTGACCTTGCCTAGCCGTATTAGCGGTACATTCACAGAAAGAGAAGAGTTCTTTTAAGTGTAAGTGCTCCGTCGTGGTGTTACTAAGATGAGAGAAACTTTGTCTCTGTGAAAACCAGGGCTCTGGTTGACAGTAGGCGATGGGAATGTCGGGAAGGGGGTCGTCTGAAAAGGGGGGGATTCAATGTCTCACCCTCGGATAATCCCTCCCCAATCCCAAGGGACCCTCCACCCAGATGATCCTCCCTCGCTAGTCTGCCCCCAGACTAGCGAGGGAGGGCTCGGGCCTCCCTCGCTAGTCTCCCTCTTTTTTGGGATCCAAAAGCAATGCCCCCCTCCCCCGGCAACCTGTTTGGAAGGTCCTCCAGGAGTAGGCAGGGAAAAACCTCAGATTTTTCACAGAACGTTCACCCCGGTCCTACAGTACTTTACTTGTTACGACTACTTCAAGGTTATATCCGCTGACAGCTCCATTTGATTTCTTTTGAAATCTTTTTATTGGCATTTGTGCAAACACAAAGCATCACTTTGTGTGAACATTGTGATATCCCAACTAAATGGGATATAGTGCTGCAAGGTTGAACAATTGTTAATTCGGAACAACATAAAAAAAAACATGACTATGAACCCAGGACCATGTAGACTTTGCTGGGGGTTAAGAAAAATAGCCTGGTTCGGGACATCCAGTAGTACACTATATATACACAGCGCGAGGTGAAACTATTGCATTAGTGGTGAACTGTGCTGATAGAATGTTTAGAAGTGCTACTTTAATTCAACCAGGGTTAGTTCAGGGCGGCTTATCGCCCTAAAGGGCGGAACATCGCTTCAATAAGTGCACTCCATGCCATAATGTTCTCAGTAGCCTCAAGAATGTTCAGTCTCATGGCCCTGTGCCATGCTGTGGTCTTAGCGGAGCTCCATTTCAAGAAATCATTGAACAATATATGGTATTGCGGACCCTTAACTGATTTCCATGACATTGCAATTCATCTTTTTGCCAGCACACATGCCAGGCCATGAATTTACATATATGTCTGGGAGAAAGGGGGGTTCGTTGCTGGCTATCTTGCTTATGGGTTTCAAAGAATTGCTCTTACACGTTGTTAACTGCGATGTAATTTCGCTTTTATTTGTGCAAGTGGTTGGTTTAAGTTGTCATATGCATATAGTACATTGGGGGGGGTTCTTGAATCCCCTTGTTGTCAGCCGACACGTGTTTCGACGCCGAGGGTCTTTATCAAGGCTGATTCATTATTCAAAACCATGTGTAGTGATAATCAGTGGGAATTGTTGTGACATACATCATGGGTGTACATGTAAGGTGA
The DNA here is from genome assembly GCF_040938575.1 of Ambystoma mexicanum. Taxonomy (NCBI): domain Eukaryota; kingdom Metazoa; phylum Chordata; class Amphibia; order Caudata; family Ambystomatidae; genus Ambystoma; species Ambystoma mexicanum. The sequence goes on from NC_090921.1 coordinate 264,656,138, forward strand.
GTGGTGTTTGGTGATAGTGAAGTTTAAGAAAATCATATTACAATATTATAACATAAAAATATTGTATGCCATACAATAGGAGCCGGTGAGGCGGCAGAGGGAAAAGAGGAGGGAGGAAGAAGAGACAAAAGTAAGCCAAATGTCTTGGGGGGTCCTGATATGTAATAGGTTACGAATGTTATGGCCTCTTACCTATTGGTACTGGCTTGTTGCCCCCTGTGGGGTCTTGGTTGGTTGGTTGGTGCTTGAGCTGCAGTTACACTGGCTCCAGTTGGGCCCTGAAACACAAAAAGAGTTCAGATGTGTGGTTGTATTCTGTTGAAACCGGATGAAACTATGGGGTGAACCATTGGCAGTTTCGTGGTGGGCCCTTGGTTAGGGCATTGGGAGGAGCAGGGTGTGGTCCTGTATAGTCTAGGGGCGATGCTGGGCATCCCTATTGGGAGAACAAGAAGTTGGCGTAGTGCCTAGTGGCTGTCCCATGGGTGGGCTGCTGGGAGAGCTGGCGGGGACAAATCGATGGTGGGAGAATGGGGGCAGTGGTGTGCCACATGTGCCTGTTGTGCGTGGCGACTGTGGGGGTAGGGGATTGGCATTGGGATCAGCGTATGAGCAAGGCTGGGCAACCCTGTTGGGAGAGTTAAAGAATGGGTGGTGCCGGTGGCTGTGTGGGTTCGGAGCTGCTGGGATGTCACGTGGGTGCAGAGCCGTGTCCGTGAGGGAGCGTGGTGTGGGCCCCGTGGTATGCTCAGTGCGCCTGGAGAGTGGCAGCTTTGGTAAAGTTTGTCAGGGGCAACGTGCGGCGGGATGCCATGCATTGCAATCTGGCCCAGGAGTGCTGGAGGGTCCGCTTGTTTAGTGCGTGAAGTAGGGAGGCAATTGGGATAACTTACTTGTGATGCCTGCGATGGGCGTCCTGTGATGTCCGTGCTGCTGGGCGGACCAGAGGTCTGTGGTTTAAATGGACGCATGTGTGAAGAATGCAAGAATATGCAGAACAGAAAAAGATACCAAGAGGCCTGAGAATACTTATCTTTCCTGATTTTGATGATCCACAAGACTCATATCTAGCCGATGAATGGGAACAAAACCTTATACACGGATCCACAACCATGATACAACTACTAATTGAACATGCAAAAAGAAAACAGCGAGAGTTGTTATCCTCATTGAAGAATTAAAAAATGAAATAGAAGATCATGATGCTCCCAAAACTACCAAGGAAAAGAATTTCAAAACAATGTACAGAATCCTTAAAACCCACCACGATGAAGTAAAAATGAGGAAACTGCACAAATTCTTCAGAGGCGTCAAAGATTATAGACAAAGATTTTAGAGAGGATAGAGTATTCACATACCAGGTTAAATACGACCAGGACAAACCGAAGTCGAAAGAAAGCACACCAAACAGCTCGCCAGCAAGCTCTGAAGTGACAGTGAACAAGAAGAAGCAACAGAACAAAATGAACATGCTACAGATAAACAACCAACAAAACGCTCTTTTTTAGAGCAAATTGAACTACACAAGAAAGCAAGCCATATAAAACCACAATCAAAGAAAACTGTGTCATTCACAGTACCATTGACAAATACAGGAACCCAACAAGAAGATACGGTGGAGGGAGACCAGGCAAAAGAATTGGAGGAAGAAATCGAACAAAGACAAACAAGGTTGCAGACCCAGAAAACTATGGGACAGAAGAAAGACAAAATGTAATAATGAACTTGTCAGGAAAAGAACTAACAAAGATAGAGATGGAAATGATTAACAAAGGACTCTCTTTTTCGCCTTCAACCAGGAATGACTTTGTAGACATCCAAACAGACATTTTCAAATTCACACGACGTCTGAAATTGACCAAATTCTTTGTTACCAAAGCAACGACATACAAACCTAGAGAAGAGACACCACAACCAAGGGCCCTAACCATACGGGATCTAGAAGACATCCATCTCTTAAGCACACTGGAGGATGATTCTATGCGTATAAAAGACTGCATGCAAGAACTTGGAATTCAGAACATAGCCATGAGTATCCCAGACCTTAGAAGTAAATCCACATGTATGCCTCAACTATTTGCAGAGAACTATATAGACACTTTCCAACAAGCTGTTACAAAGGATTTACATACATTGGAAGACCAACACAATCAAAGTAACAAGAGCAGGGACAACCACTCCAAAGAAGAACAAACCATACTAAAAAACCTACAAGAAGAAAAGAACATCATAATCAAAGAGGCCAACAAAGGTGGCAACATTGTAATAATGGACAAAACGTATTACGAACCATCTCAAAATACCAGGCAACTACGAAAAACTAGACATCAATCCAAATGCAAAAAACCTTGAAAGAACACCAAGAACTCCTAAAACATTAACAGACAAAAGGACTCATTACGGATGAAGAACATGATTTCCTTAGAACAGATCACCCAATCATGCAAACCCTCTACTTTCTGCCAAAAATTCACAAGAGCTTTGATGTAATACCAGAGGGCAGACCGATCATGAGCGGAATAGGAAGTATCACTGAAACACTCGCCAGATACATTAACAACCTCATACAACCATTAGTCACCAAAATACCAACGTACCTCAGAGACACCACGCATACCTTGGCAATACTGTCACAGATTGAATGGCAACTAAACTTTATAATGGCCACACTAGATGTTAAGGCCACAACTGTGTATAAGTACACATCAATCGATCATGATTTAGCCATAACCAGCCTTGGTTACCTGCTCAAACAAGAATCAGCATCACATCTGGAACAAGTAGAGATGACCAAAGAATTTCTGAAATTCTCATTAACCAACAATATATTCATCTTCAACAGTGAATATTACAAACAAACGAATGGGGATTGCGATGGGAGCCAGCTATGCTCCAGCACTAGCCAACTTATTCATGCATTCGTATGAACAAAAACACGCAATGCAAGAGACTGAATTCACCGCTCAAATTGTCAACTGGGCACGCTTCATAGTCAACATCATCCTCATATGGAAGTGAACACAGGATCAATTAAACCTATATGTCGACTATCTCAACAAAAACAACTATGGTATTGAGCTAACCAGTCACATCAGCACAGATCAAATTGACTTTTTGGACCTAAGAATCTGAATCAAAGACAACAAGATAATGACCAAAACCTTTCGCAAACCGACAGAGGTTAACTCGGCATTACATGCCAAAAGCTGCCACCAGAAAGGTGTCATCAGGAACATTCCACAAGGAGAATACATTTGAACCAAAAGGAACTGTAACACTCAGAAACACTTTTCTGAGGAATGTGAACTTCTGGACCAAAGATTTAAAAACAGAGGCTACTCTGACAAAAACCTGACAGATGCAAGAAAGATAGCTACCACCATCAACAGGGAGACATTACTGACGCCCAAAGTGAAGAAGAAGACCACGGAACCAACCATCAGCATCATAACCAGATACAACAAGGACAGTTATGAACTACAAAAAATACTAGTGAAACACTGGGACCTGCTATTAAAGTATGAAAACATTAGACCCAGGTTGAAAACATACCCAAGCCTATCATACAGTAGAGCTCCCACACTCAGGAGTATACTCAGTCCATCCTTCCTATCTGAGAAAAACATCTCGGCTAAAGACTGGCTCAGCAATTTAACACCAATTGGCTCCACCAAATGCAGAACTTGTTCCATGTGCAAATACGTCATGTAAACCAAATGTGCTAAATTCAAAGGCTGTCCACCATTCAAAATCATGGAACACATTAACTGTAAAACAAAATATGTAATCTATGCACTTGTTTGTGTGTGTGACAAAATTTACATATGCAGTACCATCCGAGAAGTATGAACTCGGATAAGAGAACATCTTAACAGCATTCATTCCCAGGATCCAAAACTACCGTTAGCCAACCATTGGCAAAAAAACCACCAGATGGAAGACAAAAGCCAGATTCAATACATTGGACTCAAAACGGTCAAGATGGGAACAAGAGGAGGCAACAGAGTACAAAGACTTCGACAAGAAGAAGCAATACTCATCTGCCGCTATAGATGTGTCAAGAATGGCCTAAACATGGATCATGATTTCAATGTGTTTCTGTAAAAATCTTTTGCCCAGTTGATCCATGCTGGCCCCAACACTGATCATGATTTCAATGCGTTTCTGATTTACACTCTGTCTGACAACTGCCCACAGCCCGCTCTGTGCTCCCTTGGAGTCTCCAGTCACCTTTCTAACTACAACCATTATCACAGCCTTACAGGGCCAACCAGTCCCCACCACACACATCCTTAATTCATGGGATCTTTTGGGCGACTGTCCACCAAACCAGGTCCTCCAGGAATTTTCATCCAGTCATGACCAGCCAACTGGCATCCACCTACTCCAAGCAAGAGGCTCCCCAGCCTCACTTACCCAGGGATCAGCATCCCCGCCACACCTTGCCAGCGAACCGATCCCAGCCACCACAGGTTAATCAGACTCCACCACCCGCATACGGGAATTCATGGGATGCCTTGGGCATATACCCACCCATCCAGGCCCTCCTGGCACAGTTATACAGCACCCACCAGCCACCAGGTACCCTTTCCAAGCAGCAGGCATCCCAGCCACAACCCATGCATGCATCCCACCCGACACCGATTCAGGATTACGCCTTTAGGCCAAACAGCCCCACTTGGTTGTAACTACCAACCCAGCCCAATCCCCACATGCCCCTTGGTCAGCCAACCGGGCACCACAATGTACTTCCCCAGCCCCATCCACATGGTAATTTTTTAAATAATTTTTCTTAAAACACTTCATCCAAGAGCTGGCCACTCTCCAGCTCACACATGCGTCAGGCAACATCCCTACTCCTCCTGGCACATGCGCAGAGGGACCCACCGCTACACGCAGGAGCATGCGCGTCACCAGATGCACATGCGCAGAGACAAGCCACTGACTCAGCAGCACACGTGCGCCCCTTTAAACCATAGTCCTCTGGTCCGCCCAGCAGCACGAACATCACAGGATGCCCATCGCAGGCATCACAAGTAAGTTATCCCCATTGCCTCCCTACTTCACGCACTAAAGATGCGGACCCTTCAGCACTCCTGGACCAGAATGCAATGCACGGCATTCCGCCGCACGTTGCCCCTGGCAAACTTTACCAAAGCCGCCACTCTCCAGGTGCAATGAGCATACCACGGGGCCCACACCACGCTCCCTCACGGACACGGCTCTGCCCCCACGTGACATCCCAGCAGTTCCGACCCTACACAGCCACCGGCACCACCCATTCTTTTGCTTTCCCAACAGGGTTGCCCAGCCTTGCTCATACGCTGATCCCAATGCCAATCCCCTACCCCCACAGTCGCCACGCACAACAGACGCATGTGGCAACCCACTGCCCCCATTCGCCCACCATTGATTTGCCCCAACAGCTCTCCAAGCAGCCCACCCATGGGACAGCCACTAGGCACCACAGCAACTTTTTTCTCCCAATAGGGATGCCCAGCATCACCCCCAGACTATACAGGACTACACCCTGCTCCTCCCCATGCCCTAAGCAAGGGCCCACCACCAAACTGCCAATGGTTCACCCCACAGTTTCATCCGGTTTCAACAGGATGCAACCACACATCTGAACTCTTTTTATGTTTCAGGGCCCAACTGGAGCCACTGTAACTGCAGCGCAAGCACCAACCGAACTGACCAACCAGGAGCCCACAGGGGGTTACAAGCCAGTACCAATAGGTAAGAGGCCATAACATTCCTAACCTAATACATATCAGGACCCCCCAAGACATTTGGCTTACTTTTGTCTCTCCTTCTGTCAAGGATGGCACTCTGTCAAGAGTGGCACCGGGCACCCAGGTAGGGTTTAGGTGGCTGTGCTGATGTTAGGCGACAGATAAGCACACACAGCAGGAAACTCAACAAGTAAGAAGAATAGGTAACAGTAGCTGTGAACAAAAAGGGCAGAGAATACAAAGGTACAAACAAACTGGATTCCCTCTTGTGGTGTATGCAGAAATGGGAAAGAGTGTTCCACAGTCCTTTGGAAACTCCAGCCTTCTGCACAGATTGCTATTACAGGAGCCCCGTCTGTATGCTCATGGCTGGGAACAATAGCTGTGGGTGTCTGTACAGAAACAGTATAACTGAAATGGATAACTTAAGGGAGAACCAAAGACTCAAGGAAGAGAAGGACAGGGATCAAGAACAGGGAGTTGCAAACAAGGAAGAGAGTAAGGGAGCAGTAGCCAGGAAACAGGGGGGCTGCAAACAAGGAAGCAGGGCTGGAGTAACGGATGGCCCAAGGTGCAGGCAGACTGTAGAGGACTGCAGAGAACTGTAGTATGCTGCAAGGCAGTGAGTCCAGAGGAGCAGGACAGAGAGCTGTAGTAGGCTGTGGACAGAGAGCCCAGAGGAGCAGGGCAGCAAAGGAGCGAGCCCAGAGGAGCAGGGCAGCGAGGCAGGGAGCCCAGAGGAGCAGGACAGAGAGCTGTAGTAGGCTGCAGACAGAGAGCCCAGAGGAGCAGGGCAGCAAGGAGCGAGCCCAGAGGAGCAGGGCAGCGAGGCAGGGAGTCCAGAGGAGCAGGATCGAGAGCTGTAGTAGGCTGCAGACAGAGAGCCCAGAAGAGCAGGGCAGCGAGGCAGGGAGCCCAGAGGACCAGGGCTGCAGGCTGAGGAGGGTAGCAGGCTGCAAGGCAGGGAGCCCAGAGGAGCAGGGCAGCGAGGCAGGGAGCCCAGGGGACCAGGGCTCCAGACAGAGGAGTGTATTAGGCTGCAAGGCAGGGAGCCCAGCGGAGTAGGGCAGCAAGAAGCGCCGCAATCAGAAGCCGGATGAAATGGCAACAGAAACAGCATTCAAATCGTGGCTCAAGGCAAAAAGGTGCTGGGAGAACTCTTAATGCAAGAGACAGCTCCTGCAGGCAGCTGCTTAAATACAGCCCTGCCCTGTACTGAGGCAGGCTAATTGGCAGCACCTGGAGCAGCCAACCTGAAGGTAATCTGCCTCCTCCCTCTCTGGTCCTAAGAAGGTAGAAGCAGCACTGATCGCTAGGGCTTCTGGGGATTGTTGTTCCAATACTGATGAATGGGAATAGCCAGGAATTGATAACTGTAGCAAGGTGCATTATGGTACATGTAGTTAGCTGAATTAAATAAGAAAGTACCAAAGTTGTGCAAATGGAATTTAAGGACCAAAGTGTGAATAGGGGTTGTTCAAAGAGTATTATGAAGATAAATGAGTACCAAATAGTCCATGATGGTTGCCAATGTGTGCACCAAGAGTGGCACAGGCATGACACCTTCCTCCCTCCTCTTTTCCCTCGGCCGCCTCACCGGCTCCTATTGTATTGCATACAATATTTTGATGTTATAATATTGTAATATGATTTTCTTAAACTTCACTATCACCAAACACCACTCACCTTACATGTACACCCATGGTGTATGTCACAACAATTGTCACTGATTTTCACCAGACATTTGTTTCAATAATGAATCAGCCTTGATAAAGACCCTCGGGTCGAAACACGTGTCGGCTGACAACAAGAGGATTCAAGAACCCCCCAATGTACCATATGTATATGACAACTTAAACCAACCACTTGCACAAATAAAAGCGAAATTACATCGCAGCTAACAAAGTGTAAGAGCAATTCTTTGAAACCCATAAGCAAGATAGTCAGGAACGAACCCCCCTTTCTCCTACTCAACAAATTAGGTGTTTGGCTAAACCTCAAACAAGTTACCTGTGAGCTTGCAACCTGCTTTTCCACCCTGATGCACCAAGAATACAGAGCCCAGCAAGGTTATTTCCAAATCTAGAGCCCACTACTCTTCTACATGTATGTCTGGTTTTTCCAGGCCTGGGGTATATGCCCAGCAGGCACACAAAGGGATCCCATTTGAAAAATCATACTCCCACCTTAAAACAAGCTAGTTCAATTCTGGCCCAGAATGCCCTCACCTTCTCACAGTGCCAAACATATGCATAAGGTCCGCATCTGACCAGCCACACCTCAGGCAATCAGAGGACCTAGTGGGATCAAACACAGAAACACGTTGCTGGGTCATATAGGTTCTGTGCAAGACATTTTGCTGTAAAAGGCAAAAGCGTGCATTGCAAGACTCCTTCTTAGTGAATAGCAGGGCTGCATCCCACTGATTGTCATTCAACGCCTGATTCAGGTCCCTTTCCCATTTCTTTTTTAAGCCCTCATTCCTTACACTTATCATTGCTTTACAGCTATACTCTCTCGACAACGGCCTCCAGCCATCTTCCAAATCATGCATCAATTGTATCAATACATTTGGGGTGGGTTCGCCAGGCCATGTCGTCCACCTCTTTTGCTATCATTGTTATTCTTTGAGACCACAGGAACTGGCCTTTGGGTAACACTTCCAAATGAGTCAAGTCAGTTAGTTCCCTGTACACTCCCTCCTTGTACATGTTCCCGCCATGTGCTAAGGCCAAATTCCTCCCACCTCCTAGTAACGGCATGCTCATCCATCTGACAGCAGACGTCTGGTGCTATCGGGGACTGCAGCGAGTAAGGGCTGCCAAATTTTAACACTTTCTGCACTCGGGTCCATATTCATCTCCCCAGTGTTATAAGCATCATATTTTTGCATGAAAGTTGTGATTTCGCCCAGAGAGCATCTTTTGATACCATTGGTTATCCAGGCCTTGCAGTAAGTCCTGCTCTATTGTGATATCGTCTGACATCCACTGCACAACATATTGCAATTGTGCAGCCAAATGGTATAACTCAAAGCGTGGAAACTGAGCACCGCCATCCTCATGGCGCATGCACAACGTCTTTAGCGCAATCCTATGCCTTCCCTTGTTCCATAAAAACTCTTGTATGAGTCTAAGCTGCAAAAGAATTCAGCTGAAATGTAGTGGTGTACATTGGCAAATGGGTATAGGAACCGCGGGAGCACTATCATTTTAACTAAAGCAATTCTTCCACCTACAGAGATCGGTATTTTTTCCCAAAAATTCATGGATCGCTTGACCCCTTCTACTGCTATGGTTATGTTGCCTACATGCATTTGTTCGGAGTAGTGCGCTATAATTATTACCAGTTATTTGAAGGAAGTAGGCTTCCACTGTACCCCAAATTCCGGGAGATCCCCAGCATCATACTTTTTCAGCTAGTGGGAACAAACGTGACTTGCTCCTATTAAAGGAAATTCCGGACAACTTGGTTTAAGGTATCCAGTACTTCAAGCAAAATAGGCAGGTTTTGTAACCGGTTTGCATACGTACAGAAGGACATCATCCGCATATAATGACACAAGGTGTGCTGCCCCTCCTACTATCAAACCTGCCTCTCTATATTCTTGCCTTAGGTACGCAGCTAACGGCCCCAGGGCCACTATATATAGCATGGTTGACGTGGCACTCCTGCCGCGTGCCTCTCTGTACCTCCAATGCCTTGACACCCACTTACCAGTACTAACTCTAGTCGAGGGTATACAAATGTTGGGTCCATTTAATGAAACCCGTGCCGATTCCAAAATCATTCAATGGTAGTAGGTCTCAACATACACTTCCATCAATACCGGGGTCATGTCAGGGGCAAAAGTTGTATAAAACTCTGCCGGGAGCCCGTCTGAACCTGGCGTTTTCCCAGTAGGGAGGGATTGGATCACTGCGCTTAATTCCTCTTCCGTTATTGGCAACTCGAAGGAAGTGGCCACTTCCGCAGTCAGTGTCAGGAGTTTGATCTGCGATAGGGCCTTCTCTATCTCATCTGGATTTACCATTTCCTCATGGCCATGCAAAACCTTGTAAAACTAACAGAACATGTTCTTTATTTCTGCCTGGGACCTTCAGAGCCCCCCCACACTCATCCTGTATCTGTGCTATCTGCTTCTTGGGGAATTCCGCCCTACATAGCCATGCTAACAATCGCCTCGTCTTGTCATGTTAGCGTGCAGTATGAGTCGCATAGTCAAATTTCCGCAGTCTCTCTCATGAGTCAGCACATTGACTATGCAGCAAGCCCAATTCAGACTTAATTTCTGTCATCCGGGCACCACCCGCCTCCATGTCAACAATTCTACTTTCTAGTTGACCCAGTTCCCTTATTAGCGTTTTCTTGCTTCCACCTGCTCCTGTAATTGGTTCCCCCCTTGTGGAAAACTTCAGTGCCTCCCACACCAAGCTTCATCTGTCCACACTGCCCACATCTGTTTCCATGAGGTGGTGTATGAAGGTGCTCAGCTGGTTCCCAAAGGCTTCATCTAAGAGCATCTCAGCCGACATGCGCCACAATGGTGTAGGGGGCCGAGGGCCACGTGGGGCCCACTGGACTAATAATGGGGAAAGGTCTGACATGGTACGGCCTGGTACTCAGCTCTTGGGATCACTGCTGGGCGTTCCATGGCCACCAGCAAATAGTCAATGCGTGTGTTTAAGAGGTGGCAGAATAGAATGAGTACCCTCTCTTATCACTGTTCAGTTCCCTCCATATGTCCGACAATGGCAAGTTTTCTAATATCTTGTTAAAAGACACCAATGACTGCATCGAGCTAGGTTGCAGTGAGTCAAATCTGTCTAGGGTTGTGTCTAGCACACAGTTCAAGTCTCCGACCAACAGGAAGAAAGCCCCCTTTAAGTGCATCAAACTATTTGATAGATGTCTAAGGAAAGCCGGTATAGCATGGTTGGGGCAGTATGAGTTAACTAGGCAAATCTCTTGTTGACCTATATGTCCATGAACAATCACAAATCTGCCCTCAGTTTCCTTTTTCATCTTAATAGGTTCAAAGGGGATTTGTGCATCTATCCATATTAGGACTATTCTGGCGAATTTTGAATAAGAGGATCCATAACCTGCTCCACCCCATCTGGCTTTCACTGAATCCTGTTCCTCTGGGGGCAGGTGTATTTCTTGTATCAAGGCTATTGTGATCTTTCTCCTACAGTGAAAGGACCTCACCCTATTCCTGCACAAATACGTCCCCATGCCCCTGACATTCCAGGTTACAATTCCAACCGACTCCATCAGTGTGGCGCATGCTCCCGCCTCTTGTAATCCAAAATAACCAGGTTACTCACCGTAGTGACCACCTTACTCTTACCATAGTCCCCTTTCCTTCGTACTTATGGGACATCTCTCCGTCCTGTGGGACGGGACCGGAGCACTTTGTAAAAAGCATCCAAAAATGTTTCCAAAAATGTGTCCTTCCTCTCTTTCTTGCGCGGGGCCCAGCACGCGGCCTTAACACCGCCCACCTTGGCTCCGCCCCACGCATCGCCCATCAGTCCTTTTCTATCGCCAGGTCAGAGACCTATTAGCAATAACAGAGGAACCTTATTAGAGGGGACGGAAGGCAGGCGTATGGAAGAAACGGGATTATGGACTAGGAGTAAGTTGGTCACTTCGGTGAGTAACCTGGTTATACTCCTACGTCCCGTCCCCTTTCCTCCATAAGTATGGGAGATTCTCAAGCACTCCTAACAGGAACTATGGGTGGATGTAAATACCCCTTACTGAAAAAGGTTCTTCAGCACAGCCTGACCAAACTGAGCATCAGCTCTTAAGCTCATGTCAAGACAATAATGCTTACAAAAAGCAGATGGGGAGGCCTAAGTAGCTGCCCCAGCGATGGACTCCCAGGGGACATATTTCTGAAAAGCAACCGCGGCTGCCTTGCCCCGCACCAGGTGTGCATGAATACCATTAGGAGGTTTCAGCCCTTGGCGGTGAAAGACTCTGTGATGCAGGCGGCGATCCACCGAGAAATAGTCGCCTTAGACGCCTGCCTACCCTGAGAGTTACCGAAGGTCACAAAAAGTTGAAAAGAACCTTATCCTTGTGAAAGACTAAGAATGGATGCTCCACTGACAAGGCCTGGATCTCACTCACTCTCCTCGCTGACGTAACGGCGACCAGAAAGGACACTTTCCATGATAGGTATTTGAGGTCCACCATGGCCATTGGTTCAAAAGGTTCATGGCACAGCGCCGTCAGGACTACATTTAGGTCCCACGGCGGGTGCAGACTACGAACTGGAGGGTAGAGGCGTGTCAAGCCTGCAAAATGCCTCTTAACCACTGGGTTACTCAGAGAATAAGAGCATTGTTCTGTAGAAAGATAAGCGGAAACCGCTGAAAGGTAAGTTCTGCATGACAGAACGTGAACACCCGACTCTGCTAGGGGGGACACGAAGGACAGCACCGTGTCAATCGTAGCCACCCTTGGATCCAACTGCTTTTCTAAACACCAATGACAGAACCTGAGCCATTTACTCCTGTATTGGGATCTGGTCGAGGGTTTCCTGGCTGCCTGGATAATACGCATGTTATCCGAAGACAAGTTAAGATGCTCTAAAGACTTGAACTCAGGCACCATGCCGCCAAGCTGAGTGATTGTGGGGACGGGTGCCACATCTGCTGTTCCCGTTGGTGGAGAAGATCGGGGGTCACTGGTAACCTGATCGGCAGATACATCGACAGGTGTTGAAGTTCTGAGAACCAAAACCTGGCTGGCCACCACGGGGCTATGAGTAGAAGGGAACAGTTTACCGAGTTCTTCAGCTTCCAAATTGCTCGATGAACTAGAGGCAGAGGCGGGAAGGCGTAAGCTCTCATGTTGTGCCGTGCAATCGCGAGAGCATCCCCTAGAGAGGAGGCTCCCAGCCCCCCTCTGGAGGCATACTGAGGAAGCTTCTTGTTTACCGCCATAGTGAAGAGGTCTACCTCCGGTGTGCCCCAACGCAGGAAAATCCATGAGAGGACCTCGACCTTCAACTCGTAGCTGACCACTGTCCGCCGGCTGAGGGCATCCGCTGTAACATTCAGCTGGCCCGGGATGTGTACTGCAAGCAGCAAGACACCATGAAGCACGGCCCACTCCCATATCTGGATGGCCAGGTACATGAGGGGGGTGAGACTTTGTTCCCCCTTGCTTGTTGATGTAATACATTGACACCACATTGTCCGTGCGTATGCGGACCACCTTGTTGGCAATGAGCGGTCTGAATGCCCTGAGCGCTAGGAAGATCGCCAGAAGCTCCAAATGATTTACGTGCAGGAGCTTGTCCTGAGGCGACCAGAGGTCTGAGACCTGAAGAAGATCTAACGTCGCACCCCACCCCAGAAGGGAGGAGTCCGTCGTGATCGTCACCGTGGGGGCTGGGTCCTGAAACCCCGCACCCACTGACAGGTTGCTGAGAGATGACCACCAATCCAGGTCCACTCTCATGAAAGCCGGAATCATTATCAACTTGGAATCAGGGTCCACAGCCTGACGCCAGGAACTCTGAAGAGCCATCTGGGTCCGTATCATCTTGAGACGAGCAAGAGGAAGAGCCAGCACGCACGAGGCCATGAGGCCCAGAAGCCTCTGGAACCACCAGGCCGACATGCTCTCCGACTGCGCAAAGATCCGCCATTCTGCCCCCGGTCAGGGACACTCTGCAGTCGATCGTGTTCCAGCGAAACCCCAGGAAAATCTGGTCCTGCGAGACCGTCATGGAAGATTTCTGCCAGTTCACCGACAGCCCAAGATGGAACAGGAGCTGAAGGAGAGACTGGAGATTTCCCGCTGCTGTCAGTGGACAAGGGCTGCATAAGTGCCAGTCGTTCAAATATGGATACACATGGATACCCTGGAGACGAAGATAGGCCGCAATCACCGACATCATCTTCGTGAAGACACGCGGCGCCGAGCTAAGGCCAAAAGGAAGCACTCGAAACTGGAAGTGCTCCTCTCCCAAAGAGAAGCAGAGATATCTCCTGTGTGGGTTCCAAATCAGGATATGCATGTACGCATCCTGAAGATCCACGACGCTGAGCCAATCGCCTGTATCTGGCCGGGCGTGATCATCTTGAATTTGTCTTGGGGTAGGAAAAGATTGAACTGGGAAAGGTCTAGGATGGTGCGCAGGCCAGCCTAGTTGGGTTTGGGCACAGTAAACAGCCGGGAGGAAAAGCCCCACTCCTCGCTCCCCAAGGGGAACGGGTTCCACAGCGCTGAGGTCCAGAAGTTTCTAAACCTCGACTTTGAGGTAGGGCGAGCCCGACAGCTGAAAAGGAGGGCTGGGGGGTGGGGTATGTGGTAGAGGTAAGCGGAAGCCCGCTCGAGCGACTGACAAGACCCATCTGTCTTCTGTGATGGCCTGCCACGCCTCCCAATGAGACGCAATGCGTCCTCCCACCGGGGTCTCATGCGAGCGCGGAAAACCCTCATCTAGCAGGTTTATCGGTGGCGATGCCACCTGAACCTGAGGAGGAGGCTGAGGAACGGGAGAAAAACTGCGTCCGTTGTTGCCTACGTTGGTTATTCCCCACTGGGGTATCCACTCTGCGAAACCTGTGGTTGATGAAGCCCCTAAAGCCAGAGGAAGGTCGACTTTGCGACAACAGTCTCTGGGTTTTGAAAGGAGCCTTAACCAGGACAGACTAGGATTTAGCTGTCTGAGTGCTATCCTTCGTATTGGTGAGCTCTACATCTGTTGTAGCATGAAAGAGCTCCTTCCCATCGAACGGAAGGTCCAGCACCTTGTCCTGTTGCATTTAGTTGCCTAAATTGTTGTTTCAACCCCCAGCATAAGGCCCCGAGCCGAGGTGTCTACGTGATAAACCGCAGCCTCCAGGAGATCCTGGGCCAAGACCCTGGCGTCGGAAAGGCCTCCTCTAAAGTCTTCCAGCTTCTCGACCAGGATAAACTCCTCAAACTCCGACAGACCTTTCCACATCCGCATGTTAGCTGCCGCTAATATCAATTTAGCGTTGGCCTGCCTGAGAGTTGGCAAAGATTTTCCTCCCGAGGGAGTCGAGGAGCTTGTCCTCCTTTCCCAGAACCTGAGTAGCCGTCGTGGAAGAGGATGCTGCAGGCCTGGACTGCAAAGTGGCCGCAGCCACCTCTGTGGAGTAGGGAGGCGGACAAGATGACAGGGCCACCTCTTCCGAAGAATGCAGCCTGTATCTAGCATCAATTTTCTTGTTGACAAAAAGTCCAGAGTGTGGCTTTTCCCAGACTCTGCGGACCTCTTCCGAAGAATGCAGCCTGTATCTAGCATCAATTTTCTTGTTGACAAAAAGTCCAGAGTGTGGCTTTTCCCAGACTCTGCGGACCTTGGCCAGAACGCCCTTCTGCAAGAACAGGTCAGTACGCTCCAAGGGAGAGAGGGTGAACGTCCCAGAAAGCACGCCCTCCTGCAGAGCGGGTGCCTCGGGCACTGGAACATCTAAGAAGTTCATCATGTCCAGTACCCGGTCATGAAAAGCTCTGATAGAGCAGGGGAGGCCGGGGGAGGCACCGTAGGTAAGGGAGGCGCCGGCGGAACCACCGGAGGAACAGGTGGAGCCGGAGGCGCGGGAGGGCATATCTCCCTAAATAGCCCTTTGAAATACTCCCTCATGGGGTCAGTACGCATAAGCGTTTCAAATTTACCGAAAAAGGCTTCCTCCGGGGACTGCTTCGGAACTTGAGGAGGCCTCTCATGAGGTGGACAAATCCAGGGACGGAACGGGGACGGGTGCCACACAGGCCCCTCCACCGACGTATCCGAGTAAATCAACGGTGCCGATCCTGCAGGCAGCGAAACATTGTGCG
This sequence comes from Ambystoma mexicanum, assembly GCF_040938575.1. Lineage (NCBI taxonomy): Eukaryota > Metazoa > Chordata > Amphibia > Caudata > Ambystomatidae > Ambystoma > Ambystoma mexicanum. The sequence continues at coordinate 264,671,707 of NC_090921.1, forward strand.
GAATAGGCATCCGAGCGTTCCAGTCATAAACTGGCCGATAAGGATGCGCACAAGGGATTCTATGTTCACCCAAGGAGCCAAGCCCTACACCAGAGGCCGATGGCGTAGTTGTAGGGGTAGCACCCAAAATGGCCGCCGCGGTCATGGCGAGAACGGGCGCCATTTTGTCATCATTTGAGGGGAACTGCGGCACGTGAGGAAGTGAGGCAGGGGTCCCCGTCGATGGATCAGGGGTCGTAACTGTAGCCTTAACATAAGGGACCTCGGCGCAGCCGGTACTGTGAGGCCTGGAATGTTTTTGTGACATAACAACGGCCAAATTAGCCTTTGAAGGAAGGACCTCGGCACTGCCGGTAAAAGAAGAACTTTGGTTCTTTTCCCCCTCAACAGATCTGGTATCACCACAAGAGCGGGAACAGTGAGAAACAGCTTTCACCGACAAGGCCTTGTCAGGCCTCTCAGAACTGCTGGTAGCTTTAGCCTCTGAACAAGGGACCTCGGAACCAGGTCCGGTAACAGCCTTATCTGCACGGGCCTCGAACATCCGTTCGGTAACAGCAAGCCCACCCAACGTCTCGGGGCGCACCCCTCTTATTTTTGGGGGAAGTCGACAGAACGGCCTCAGAGCGTGCTCCGGTACCCCACGACTCAGTAGAACTGAGTCTACAAACAGCCCCCACAGGAGGGGCCTCGGAGCGCACTCCGGTATCTACAGGCCCCTTACGGAGACCCTCGGAGAAAACTCTGGTACAATTATTAGGCCCAACGGGCACCTCAGGGCGAATCCCGGTGGCAGAGCGATCAATGCCCGTTCCGGCCCGAGAGGAACCCGGAAAGGTATCCCCCGGCCGGGGTGCACTGAAAAAGTAAAGAACTTACCGGGCGTTTCTTCTTCTCGTCGATGAACGCCTGAAAATGCAAAGGAGGAGTTCGTCGGAACACCTCCTCCCACCGCTCCAACCGACGTTGAAGTGCCCGGACCGAAAGGGAGTAGCAGTAAAAACAGGAGTCCCAACGGTGATCCGGATCCGAGCACTCTAAACAAAGAGGATGGGGATCCGCCCTTGCAAAACGACGGTGACACGATGAACAATCTGGAAAATCTAGTTTGAACGACATAGAAAGACCAGCACACGATCGCTAGCGAGAGCAAGAGAGGAAAAAAGGGAAGAAACTCTTCCGAGGATGCAAGTGCGTCCAGTCCCGAACGGACGGAGAAAAGGACTGATGGGCGATGCGTGGGGCGGAGCCAAGGTGAGCGGAGTTACGGCCGCGTGCCGGGCCCCGCGCATGAAAGAGAGGAAGGACACATTTTTGGAAACATTTTTAGATGCTTTCTACAAAGTGCTCCGGTCCCGTCCCACAGGACGGAGAGATGTCCCATAAGTATGGAGGAAAGGGGACGAGATGTAGGAGTAAACGGTTTCCCTAGCCTCCCCAGATTTCCCCACATGTATCCAAAAACCTTTCAGTATAGCACATCTATAACCAAACAGATAGAACAACCAAGGACATCAACAATGCGTCCCTAACATTAGGACAACAACAACGCACTACAGCATTCAGCCATGCCCATACGTGCAACTAGCGGTATATTGTGGCTGCACCGCAAAGTAGGTGCAGGTCACAACAACCGTTTGGGGGTGTCAAAGGGTCAAACCCTGGGCAGTCGCTTCTCTCCCCTACCTTAGAGAAATGTTTCAAGCGTCCGTCTTTGTAGTAAATTTGAACTAACTGCAACAGTCCAGTGGAGGAAAATCAAAACAGGATCCATTCGGTCAGGGTTCCTTGTCTCTTTCCTGCATACCGTTGTGGTCCATCCACATGTTAACTGCTTTCAGCATTTCAAACACGTAGGACTTCCCTTTTTGTATGACCTTCAAACTGGGTAAATAAGCATGTATTTGAGACCCTGATGGCACAGATGTTCTTTCGTGGGGATGAGCATGTTGCGTTTTCTGTGAACCAGCTGTGTATAATCTAGGTAAATCGCTATACTTGTGTTCCCACATTACAAGGCGCCTTTTTCTCGTGAGTGCTGAAGAATTACTTCCCGGTCTCAGGAATTGAGGACCCTTGCTATAATGGGTAGTGTGTTCGATCCTGCCGGTGGCTTCCTTTGTAGAGATTGTTGCGCTCTTTCATTCACAAAGTCCTGCGACAGCTTCCCCGTGCCCACATACTGCAATATAGGATGTGGGGTCGGTCCCCTCGTCCCCCTCCAGAACACCACCACCCTAATATTATTGAGCGTGATCGCCCCTCCGCATCCTCCGCTCAATTCTCAGAACGGTATTTCTGGCTTCCAAGTATTGTGGCCTCGTCTCCATATCGCGGGAGAATAGCTCAAGAGGCAACATGTTCGCGATGGAAGCAAGACGACACAAAGCAACACAGGTTCGATCCCCGGGTCTACGCGTAGAAAACCTCTGTGTATTCAAGTGCTTTATAAATACGCAACTAAGACAAAAAAAAAACTAGTATGCAACTAAAAAACAAAACAATTCCTGTAACTTCGCCTCGATGCCCGTGGGCTGTGTGAGTGCTTTAAAAATGCAAAATACATAAATAAATACCTGGTGGCAGAGCCAGTTTCCTTCAATAGAGACTCTGTGGTAGTGACTTGCTCTGTCAGCATGCGCATATCTTGTCTTAAGAGATAAATGTCGTCAATTTTAGATTCTAGAGAGGACCTCAGCGCCGTAATAGTTGCCGAGCCCTTCATTGTCCTGAGCTTTCTGTTGGGGTGTTTGCTCCAGGTGGGGTTCCTCAGCCCTGTCCCCCGCTGAGTCTGAACACTTACCCTGTGCTGCAAAGGAGTCCATCATGGAGGATCTGGCATCACTCTTCTGCTTAGTGGGATGCATTTCAGCACTGTGTACCCAGACACCCTTTTGACTGATCTCTTTAATGATTGGCCACAGTCTAAAGTGTTAAAGTGTATTAGATGCACCCAGTTCATAGGTATTTAGTGGCCAACCATCGCCCCCCTTCAGGATACGTTGGGAATTGGGGGTACCCAGGCCCCCCGGATCCACCCCTCATGCTGTTATAATGTGCAACTATGTCCTGGGAGGCCCCCCTCATGCTTATGCTCCTCACGTTGTGATGGGGTTAGTAGCAATCAATATGGCTAGAGCTGCCAAAGAACCTATTTCATCAGACCAGAGCACCATAGTGCATGTAATTTCACCAGTGTCCTGGTCTCAGTGACCCATTCCTCACTAAGTGGTCTGATATTCCTGCTGCTCCTCACCTCTGCTGATCTCAGCGTGTTACGTAATATGCAGGCAGTTAAGCCCTCAGTCATGCGCCATCGCCCGTTCAGGATGTTTAGAGCGCTCCTCCACACAGAGAGCAGGGCAAAGCGGTGCGCCGTGCCTTCTCTGGCTCTTTGTCCCTCACACTGCCTCCCAAATGAGTCCTCCGAGGAGCAGGGACCCAGTCTCACGTCCCTCTGGGCGACTTCCCTGCTCCGGAGCCAAGTGACCACGCCACACGTCCCTCGCAGGCAATGCAGGCCCTCAGCAAGCCCAGCGTATCAGAGCGCACAGGGCATGTAATACGGGTCCTGGGCAGCCACCATCTTGTCAGTTTCCCGGTGAGTGAGTTCGCTTCGCTGTGCTGCTCTCAGATCTTCCTGTTCTCGGTAGAGAAGGTGGCAGCAGGCAGTGCTTGTTGTTGTTCTATAATGTCGCCCGTAGATGTAAACTCATGGAATGCCTTAGTAAAGGAGGTTATTGTAGGATCCAGGCAGGAGCTCTCGCCAACAGCTTCCTCCCGGCATGGACCCTGGACACGGCCCTACCGCTGAGAGCTTAGTATACCACCATGATTTCAGTACTCCCACGGCTCAGTACTTCAATTGTTAGAAAGGTTTTTGACAAGACACTCTGCCTTTTAATGCTCTCTTAAAAGGGGTAGCCTCTTTGCCTCTTCTATCTTCTAGCCAAAATGACCAGATTCTGCCTATCAGACTCACTCTTCTATGGTTTCCACAGTCTTTGGATTCACAGGTTATATCTACGTCAAAATGTTTCTTTACAAGCAAGTACTTCACCTTCCCCAGCTTACTCACGCCTTTCTGCCGGTTCTTAAACCAAGTAATTACCCAGAAGCTTTGGTGCCACTCTCTCAGCTTTAGGTAATACTTGTACACAAGTCTTTTAAACCATTGGTTGTTAACAGCTTCACAATGCAGCAAGCTGACTCTAGCATTTAGAAAGGAAGGTTTCACTCTCAACAGGGTTTGCCTCTTAGCATAGTGTGCTTTTGAATAGTTTACATGTTTCCCTTCGTAGAAATGTAAAGAATGCCCCTTCGATATACAGTGTCAGATTCAGACGTTCAGATGAAAACACAATTGGGCACATGCAACCTCTCTTTAAAGTAGATTTCAGGGTTCAAAGATATAGAGAGAAATGTATTCCCACGTAACAGCACAGGATAAAGTTCTCACTTCTCTGGGGAATTACAATTAGGCCCACGCAACCTTGTTTCGGTGTAGTTCTCAGCTTTTGTAATTTGTAAATTGTATATTATCAAGGTTAGGTATACAGTAATGGTGTAGAAAAGCGTTCGCTCTTTTTAATTAGGGACACACGACCACTCTGTTATACAGTAGCAGTCTTTATAATTTTAATGATGTGTTATTTATATAGCGCCTTAATCCAAAGCGCTTTACAGAGCACATATTTACATACAATATCACCCAACCGAAATTGGTACTCATTTATCGACCTCGGAAGGATGAAAGGCTGAGTTGGCCTAGCCAGAATTCAAACCTGCGACCTGCAGATCACGCTCAGATCGCAGCAGGGAGCGCTCAACCCACTGAGCCATCAGGTCAATGGGCTGTGTTTGTGCTGGTAGAGAGACTCCCAGAACCCCCTTTGTTTTGCATATTAAGTTACTTTGGGTCTCACCCTAAGTTACCAGGGGAATCCAGACGTGGACCCCTTGCCCACTGTTCTCAGAGAGGCACAACTCCACCTCACAGATGATACCAAACAAGGCTGGAACACGAGTATGGGGTTGATGTTGATACTCTTGTTCAGAGGAGAATTGCCTAGCATTTTGGTGCTGGACTGCCCCTGGGCAGGACAAAGACTGATATGCAGGGATATTTCTTATCTGTGAAAGGGACAGTGAACTAAAGACGTGGTTAAGACTCTCCCGGGGCCCATCCACCCAAGAACAGGTCAATGGGCTGTGTTCGTGCTGGTAGAGAGAGTCTCAGAACCCCCTTTGTTTTGCATATTAAGTAACTTTGGGTCACACCCTAAGGTACCAGGGGAATCCAGACGTGGAACCCTTGTTCACTGTTCTCATAGAGGCACAGTTCCACCTCACTGATGAGGCCCAACAAGGCTGAAACATGTGTATGGGGTTGCTGTTGGTACTCTTGTTCTGAGGAGAATTGCCAACCATTTCGGTGCTGGACTGCACCTGGGCAGGACATAGACTGATATGCAGGGCTATTTCTTCTCTGTGAAAGGGACAGTGAGCTAAAGACTTGGTTGAGACTCTCCCGGGGGCCATCCACCCAAAAACAGGTCAATGGGCTGTGTTTGTGCTGGTAGGGAGACTCCCAGAACCCCCTTTCCTTTACATAGTACCCTTAGAATTGAGGAGGATATTTAGTTTGTGAAATCTTTTGCTATAGTTTGCTCTGATTTTATAACCTTACGGTTCACAACCCTACATCTTATATAAGGTTTAGAGACATTAAAATGGCAATAAGCCGTGACCTCTTTCGGTTCTGTGAGAAACCTGAGGATATTCTCACTCCTACTCTCCTTGGATCCTCTATGCAGGTGGCCAGCGAAAGGCCATTACATTTGAATCATGACCCTGGGGATGGAGAAGCGAGGGAGGATCACCTGGGTGAGGGTCATTGAAGATTGGGAGTGGGAGGCCCTTAGGAGAGGCATGGTATCCCTCTTTCCCTAGTGGCAGTCAATCCAACCTTCCCCAAACTTTTATTGTCTGTTACAAGATAGTTCCCTTCATTATTCCCCTCATTATTCCACACACAACACCTGACAGTAAGACCAAGAAGAGGAAATTGGGAGTGATAAAGATTACCTCTCTTCACTACTTAAGTCCTGGGATGAGGAAGATACATCCTAACTATGGCCAGGCAGATCGAATTGACAAGCCATAACTGCAGCCTGTTGAAAGGCTGCAAGTACCTAAAATGGGAGGCGAGAGGCAGATGGGAGAATCCTGCAGAGAACCCAGCAGAGAAGGCTGAAGAGAACCTGCAAGGTGAACAGTGAAGGAGAAACATTGATGGGACTGGATGCCAAACCAGGACGTCGGCAGACCCGAAGTACAGAGGAAGCAGCAGGGCAAGCTTGGCAGTTTTCCCGCCCCAGTAGCAGAGCGACGACAGCAGCAGAAGCTGGAAGGAGAAGGACGTTGGTGAGTGTCAGAGAGACAAGCAAGCTCCCGGTAGCTCCGAACAGGATCGCAGGCAAGTGCCCGTCCATATACTGAATACTGAACTAAATGAAAACTTAACATTGCAAGAAACTAAGGTATACTGAATACCGAACTACATGAAAACTTAACATTTCAAGTAACGCTGATATACTGAATACTGACCAATATGAAACTTTTACCCTGAAATAAAGCCAATGCCTATTGACTACTGCATTACATGGACACTCTCCATTAATGCAAACAAGCACATTGAATAGCAAACTCCAAAACGCGTTAACCTTGAGACAATGTGAGTGATCCTTAAAACTTGAATCTAACTAAACAACATAGGAACACTTTTGAACTCTGAACTGAAACTGAAATCATAGAAAATCTACGTTGCACAAGAATTACATCTAACCTTGCAGTTGATCACATTAAAGGCTAATGAAAGCATGAACAGTGAACTTTAAAGAGTGAATGCAGCGTGGCAAGGCAACAACTTGACAAAGGTTGTATGATACATGGTGGCAGGGCCACGAGGCAATCAGGGAGAAACCAATGAAATATAAGATTGCACCCTAAAGCCAGGAGGCCAGTACAGAGGAGTCAAGTAAGGGTGACTTGGACAAGTGCCAAGGAACTTGTGTGTGGGGCTGAGAATTCCAGGGACGCTGGTTGAGTGACCTGTGATGGGTGGGCCCTGTGATCTGACAACTACACCTAGACCAGAGGACCCTGAATGGTGAAAGCTAATGACACCCCGAAACAAGCCCCAACGAGTGTTCACGGATCCTGGTTGCGCGACTTGTGATGGGTGGACCATGTGGTCTGACAACTGCGCCTAGACCAGAGAATTCTAAATGGTGAAAGCTAAAGACATCACGAGAAAAGCTCACCAAAACCACTACAACACTTTTGAACTATACTTGTCGTATTTTGAACAGAGTCCTGAGACCCTTTTTGTTTTGGATTGTACTACTTAAAACTTGAGAAAGCGAACCCCAGGGATTGGTCACAAACTATATTTCCTTGAACTTTAGAAGGTAATCTTTGACACTTTTCCTTTCATGGATTTTCTTATGCTTGGGCAAGGGGAGCTGAGAGAAAGCTGTGAGCTGGAAGAAGCTCAGAACTGAGTTATACACTGTTTCTTTTGAGTTTGATTTCCCTACACATTGGTTTACTGTAGTTGTGATTATTCCATTAGCTGAAGAACAGACAGGTTAGTGATAAGATCGTCTGAAACATTCTGATTGGAATGCAGTACAGATCTTTACTTTGATGACAATCTCTTTCTATTTTTATTAGATTTTTTGAAAAGATAACATTAACACCTGATGAAGGGGCTGTGGGTCCCGAAACGCGTAGTGGATATGGGAACATTTCAATGGAAGAGCATCTTTGTTGATGTACAAGTTGCTCTGATGTAATACAGGATTGGTATCTCAGTAAACACATGTACACGGTTTTTCGATAGTTTTCTGTATTAACAACTGGTGAATATTTTGAAATGAAGAATATGCTTTTCTCTTCTACTTTTTGAGTTAAATTACGCAAGTATTTTGTTGTAAGAAAATATCTATTGAGATTTACAAATAAGAGCAAATTATATGATTGAATGTATTTTCTATGACTTTGTTCATCATTCTGACAATGTTTGTATAAATGTCTTTATTAAACACATTAAAAATTATCTCAAAGAGGGGTTGTCTCTAAAGGAGTGACTGGGTAACTTGTCAGTGGGTTGATGTGCAATTATCATTAGGATCCGTAGAATTGTTCACATTACTCATATCCACATGTGCCTGGGAAGTTAAAAGGCAAGTAAAGCAGAACATCAATGTCTGCTGCTGATAGGAGAGAACCGTGTCTGTCCTGAGGATGAGGAGATCGCAGGTTGAGGACCAGCGTGCTGGAGCCAGGAAGCTCACCGACGAAGAAGAAGGCTGCAGAGCAAAGAAGACCTGCTGCGAGAACACCAGGAGTTAGTGCATTTCCAGGTGCCCAAGAGCAGTGCTTTCCTTACCGGTGCCCGGATTAAAGCTGACGCCGGAAGTGGATGCCGTAAAAACTGAAGAAACCAAGCAGAGGCGGTCACGAGACAGAAGTGGGTCAAAGCGCTTCTCCTGTTGACCGCGGCTGCATACAATGACACGAACAAACTCCGGTGAGTCTTCCCAGAGGCTGTGTCGGCGGGTATGCCGAAAACAAGAGAATAAATCACAAACCAATGAGAGAGAGATAATGTATTTGATATGAAAAGGGGAAGCAAATTGCAAATAAAGCCCCTAGAAGAAGATAAATGTAAGTTGTGCGAACAAAGGAAAACCCAAGACCGGAACATATATCCAGAAGATATATTTGCAAACAAAGTGTGTCTGTGACTATGGAAAAGGGGAAGAAGCCCATGTGAATAGAAGAAGTCCTGGCTGGAAAGTACACAAGAAAAGCATCACATGAGTGTAAACCTAAGAAGTCCTCGCAGGAGAGTACAGCAGGCAAACCATCACAAGAGTGTGAACCTAAGAAAACCTGGCAAGAGAGTATACCAGTGACCATAACACAAGTGTGAACATAAGAACTCGCAGGAGAGTATACCAGGAAATCAGAACTGTGTTATTTAAATAAGAGTAAATAACTCAAAGAGGTCTTGAGAAGGAACATCAGGACTAGGGAAGGATTGTATGAACCAGAAGTTCAAGAGAGATAACATTACAAAGCCAAGACAAGTCAACATTGTTGTGGGCCAAGAAAGGCACAAGGAACTGTTGAAAGTAAATCTTCCTGGGGGCCCAGAGGAATCCAGGGCAAGGGAGCCCTCCTTAGGAGCAAAGACACAAATCCTTGCAGAATGTTTATGGTAAAAGCCAGTTTTCTTCTTTTTGTAAACACTTTCCCAACCCTTCCGAGGTTAAAGACATTTCCAATTTCACCTTAGAGTTTAGTTTTAGTGTGAGGGTCAGAATAGAACTTTGGGCATAGGGTAGTTTTCATTCTGGACATTCTGACACTGACAAATCCTTAGTTTTTGATTCAGGTAGGGAAGTTCCTCTAGAGCAGGGTCAGAGAGGCATTTTCCCAACCCCTTTTATTTTCAATAAAAGTCTTTAGCCATAAACATGGCTAATTTATGTCTGAGTTTCATTCCTGACTGCTCACAACTTCCAGAAAAATAATTATACACATGATTTCATGTTAATAAAATGCTAAAAAAAAAAAAAAGCTGTGGCTTTCACACTCTCGCCTGCTGCCACAGTGTCTTTGCATTTTGAAATTTGAGATTTTGTAAAAATAATGTTTGTACTTCTTAGCATTCGGTTTTCTTAGCATTTGTAGTTACCACTTTAACATTTGCCCACCTAATTTGTGGTAGAAATGGCTAACAATGGAGTTGATGAATGAATGCGCTCTTAGGATTTGGTGAAGTATTAATGGTGCAAAGATTAATGGTAATGCTGTTACCAGAATCATTTATACAACAGTTCTCCATCTTGAAGTCCCCCAAAATAATGTCAACACTCGGATTAAATCACACATTGTTTGTTTACTCGGACACTCATTGTACACAATGAGAATGTACAACATTAATTTGTAAGCAATGCAACATGGGGTGAGGGTTCTAGGTGCAAGGGGAGTAACCATACCGCCAACTTGGCAATGTCGTGGTTGCAACAACAAAATAATCTCTCCTAAACAGGGCCTACAGGGGCTAAGAGTATAGGTGAATCAGCACTATGGCCAGTAAGGTTTACCCCCATTATTGGTCAAGCCTATTGTGGTGTTGTCTGATATCCCTGGCTTAAATGTCCCCAGGCCTCATATTCACTCCATTTGAGGTCTGGGTTTAGTTAGGGTACAGTGAAAAACATCCAGAGAAAGTGTCAGGATCAGGGAACTTAACTAAACCAGCGAGGCGTGTTGTTTCTACTGTGCAGACAGGAAGGAGGGGTGGACGCCGAGCAGAACACCTGAAAGCTCTCACTGGTCCAGCTTGCAGTTGCAGTTGGAAGTTGGATTTTTGTTGCACATGCACGCCTCCCGAGTTTGAGTCTGGAGTGGGCTACTGTGGGTCACTATGGAGTTACTGGCATGTTATCTGTCAGCTGCAGAAACCTGGTTCGGTGCACATGCACGCCTCCCGAGTTTGAGTCTGGAGTGGGCTACTGTGGGTCACTATGGAGTTACTGGCATGTTATCTGTCAGCTGCAGAAGCCTGGTTCGGTGCTGGTGCTCACAGAGACACTTGAAAAATACGCGTGTGTGAGGTGCATGGGAGTTTGGAGAATCAAAGGAGAAACAGAGTATTTGTATCGCCTGTTGTGAAGCTTGTGTGGCCTGTTTGGGACCTTGAAGCTAGTCGTATTAGTATTCTTGTGGCTGCCCGTGGGTAAGAGGATAAGGAGTCACTCAAGCCATCACTTTTTGGATGTGATACAGGGCTGGAATTTTGGATTTAGATTTAGACTGCTTGGCTTACTTTCTGGACCCCTGAAGGTTTTTGATATCAAGATATCTTTATGGTTTGTGATAATGACAACAAGAACGAAGCCAGAAGGGGTTAGAGACAAGTAAGGACATCTTGGCATTGTTGATACAGGTGTTGTATTTAGGTTTGTTTATTCACGTATGCCCAGCCCTAGCCCCACAGCTTGAGAATTAAATAAACTGAAAAGCTGTTAGTACTGAAAGCCTGGAAGCCTGTAAACTTGAAAGATTGAAAGACTGACAGTTTGACAATTGGCAACAACTACAGAGGCTGTGTTGAACTGTACAGGGAGTGTGGACAGTGGGTGGGAGGCGGGGCGAGTCGCATTCTGATTGTCTGCCAACCTGTTGGGACAAGCCCTGCCCAACTCTCTGGTTTATTATCTTGCATTTTTGCACTAGGTACGTGCACTATTATACATTGTATATTGTACCCTTGGATACCTTATATTTGGCATCCAGCACTTAATTTGCAAATATTGCATTTTCTGCATATGCAAAGGCTTGCATTTCTTTTGGAAGGGTCTGAATTCCTTTTGTTATTTTGATAGGGCTGCAACTGTTAAATAATTTGTGCATTTCAATATACATGGCTTGAGAGTTAGAGCCTAGTCTTGCCCCACTCTATGTATATTTATATTGTCTTAATTGGGCAACGCTACAACCATAGTTAAAGTCCAGAAGGGGAAAAAGAAGGTGAACTCCAAACTAGAGGTAACAAGAGATAAAGAGTTAAGAGGAATAAGGTACCTTTGAAAGAAAAACAAGGAAAGCAAAACAAGCTGAACCAATCATTAGATTGGTCATTACCTCCGTTAAATTTCTGGCAAGCTAGAAGAAAAAACATTAACCATTGAGAAAGAGTTAATGGTTATGAGGCAAAGTTTGATTTCTCCCAATATCCCCCAGGGTGAAGTCTGCCCACACAAAGGGGGGCCTATTGTCCCTCCTGTAGAGCCAGATGTTGATGTTGTTGTGGTAGAGCCGGGGGTTGCCATATAAATAGGTCTAGCCCTCAATTTGAACTGCCACTATTGGTGATCTAGGGATTACTGGCAATGCATCTGATGGTTCTGTTGCTGGAAGGTCACGAGGGGGAACTTGAAGGAGAGGCTTGTATTGAGTTGGAATCGGAACAGTTGAATAGCTCAGAATTTTAAAAAGACTCATTTGAGCTTTTAATTGATAGAATGGAAAAATGTTTAAAAGAAACTTTGCAACCAATTTGGGATTTTTTAAAGAATTTTAAGACAATGTTGTTCACCTTGTTTTTTTTATTTATTATTAATTCAGCTGTAAAAACAACTTTTTCAATATACAAATAATATTTAGTACAGACATCATAACAATGCACTTTAAACAATTATGTTACAACGTACAGAGATTTTTTTTTTTTTTTTTTTTTTTTCTTTAAAACTGTCAGTAGAAAAATCGATCAATAAGATCAATAAGATATAGGATATAAGATATAGGATGTAAGATACCCCAAACAATATAGAAAGGACAAAAACAAGAAATGAAGAATAAAACAACGAGATACGGCATAACGGCCATCTAAGAATGATTAACGGTCTCCAATTTTAGCGCTTGAATGAAGGTCGTTAATGCGATCTGTAAGGGGTATTGATTGGCACAAAGCAGAAAAGACCACCGCAATTCCTGGGCAACCGCTGCCATAGACGACAGCAGGTGCTTGAAGTGCGTTGATCTCAATACAGCTAACTGTGGGCAATAACAAACTAAGTGTTCAAGAGATTCAATAGTATTGCTTCGCATGCAAAAAAGACAACCGCTTAACGTGGCAGATCTTAATTTCCTCCGTACCTGAACCTGATAGGTTGGCCATAGATCAAAACGGGCCCTTAAATACCCTGCTCTTAGTTTGGGTGAGGGAAATTTTAATAAATATGGCTCAGGACATTTCATCAATTTTGGCCAAAAACGCAATTTACAAGGTTGACAGTAGGTGTTACATTTGTCAATAGTGTTCGACCAATCAAGGTTATAAAGTAATTTTTTGGACTTTGCCGGGTTGTTTATGAGATTGGGGATGGAAATATTTGCTGATGTTAGAGCTTCTAAGCAAAAGTTTATCCATGAGTTTGTGAAGTTCTTCTCTGCTGTCAGCATGTATTCAGCAATTACCTTTAGGAGGTAGGTGTTATGATTTGCCATTAGGCATTTGCGGAATAACATGCAACATCGCCAGGTGTAGATTGCGTACAGGGAGGTCAAGCCCAGTTCATACCGCAACCACGAACACGGCACACACTGGGGGAGGGATAGTACTGACCTCCAGTACTTTCCTTCCAACCTCGTCAGGAATTGCATATTCCAGTTCAGTAGTGTTTCTGTCCCATATAATATCGCTGGTATGGCTTTCATGGACCAGAAGGTAAGGGCAGGTTGAATGGTGAATTTCCCAAATTTAAACAGGATGATTTTGGCTTGTGAGATTGCAGTATTTAGTTTGGTATCCATACGTTCTATTTGACTGGTGGGTTTGACTTCACCAGTAAATTCAATACCTAAATAGGTATAATTTTTTACTATTGTGATGGGGGTAGTGTTAATCGACCATGTCAGGTTATATTTATGTAGCCGCTTTGCCGTATAAACCACAATCTGGGTTTTATTTAAATTAACTACCAACTCGTTCGCAGTAAGATATCGATTAAATGTATCGATTAAGTTTTGAAGACCGAGCGGGGTCTTGGAGATAAGTACAATATCATCTGCGTAATTTAAGTTAGTAATTTTGTGTCCTTTCAAAGACGGCGCATCGGAGCAAGTCTGTTGCAAAATTGGCGTTAAGTCATGAATAAAGTAATTAAAGATTGCAGCGGCTAGCAAGCAACCTTGTTTTAGCCCACGATCTGTGTTAATTGGGGCAGATAAAAGACCATCTAAGGTGAGTCTCACCCGGATCGTGGTTGCTGTATGGAGCGCGTGAATAATATCATGCAGGGACGGAGGACATGTGTCCCTTGCAAGTTTTGCCATCAGGAGGGTTCGTGAAACCGAATCAAAAGCTGCGTGTAAATCAATAAACGCAAAATAGATGGCTTGATTCTGCTCCTGGCAATGTGCTTTGAGTGCATTCAAGGTCAACAGGTTCACACAGGTGCCCAGACCTGCCACGAATCCTGTTTGATGGGGGTCGCGTTTAGCACAGGAATCGGTCCAAAGGTTAAATTCGGATAACACCAATTTTGCAAAGAGTTTCCCCGGGGCATCTAAGAGGGCTATTGGCCGGTAGTTACAAGGGTTAGAGCGGTCGCCTTTCTTATAGATTGGAACAATGACAGAGCACAGCCAAGAGCTTGGTAGGGCATGATGGATCAGCACTTCACTAAAGATGGCATGAAGATTTTTGGCCCATAATTCAGGGTTTTCTTGTAAAATGACATTGTGCAGGCCATCAGGCCCAGCAGCTCTGGAGGGGTTTAGTTTTACAATCAGATCTTTAAGTAGGGATTGTGAGCACCTTATATTCCACTGCATTTTTGATTGAATCTTATAGACATGTTGTCGATAGACTGGATCAAGATATAGACTGGTGAAATGTGCTATCCAATCCCCCTCCAATACCGCACCAGTTTGGGCGTAGGCTTGTGTTAAGTTGAGATTTGTGTTAAGATGGCGCCATGTTTCAGCCGAATTCTTGGAGAGAATCGACCTAAACATTGTTTCGCTATCTTTTTGGTATAACTGCGCTCGCCAAGCCCGGAGCCAGTTCTGATACCTACACCTACTAGCTCTAACTAGGGTGTGACTATTAGGGGGATTTGCTCTCAGAATGTGTCTTTTTTCTTTACGGAATTCGGCCTTACGTTCTTTAAGTGCTTGGTCGAACTGGTGTTTGTGTTTCCATGTGTTCGGGTTAACCACGATGGTGTTATGAAACGGTTTTAGGAGATCAGTGTATTCAATCAACTGGTGTGGGTGATCAATATCACAAATTGCATTCGAAAATTGTATTAGAGACGTCCTGGACCATTTCAAACGGTTTTTTGCATTATTAGTGGTAAGATTTTGTGACGACCATTGATTTTTTGGTTGATCACCAAAGCAACTCAATTGTAATGACAGGAGATGGTGGTCACTTGCAGGGTATGGGATTATTTCAAAGCAGATAACCTTGCTATACATAACATGATCAACATACATATAGTCAATCGTACTTTGACTTGTACCTCGCTGCCAAGTCGGTTGGGGCGGGATGTCACGATTAACTGAGCCATTCACTACTCGCATGTTATGTTCCAGCATAAGATGAGACCAAGTGGCTATAGCCTTAGAGTTCCTCTGAGTTTGGGACGAGATACAGTCCATATTTAGATCGCCCATGATGAGCACGTGAGTAATATCCTTTGCAGTTGCGATTGCGTCAAAAATCGCTGATAACCCTTCAAATAAGGCTGTGTCTGCGAGCCTGCTGGATTGCGATAGATGTTAATGAGGGCTATATTGGAATTGTTATGAGTGATCTTAACTAATTGGATGAAGATGTTAACATGCATCCAGGGCTCTATTTTATAACCTAATTTTTGATTAACTGCCACCACAAGGCCCGAGGAAGGGCGACTGCGTGATCCCATCTTTGCTGGTAATAAGCAAACATTGAAACTGTCCCAAGTTGGGGGGACTAAATACCATGTCTCCTGAAAAGCAATAATCGCATAGTCAGCTAATGATTGAACAGAGGATTGCAAGTGACTATGGCCACGCGTGTTCCAGGAGGCTATTTTAGTCACCTGGGCTGAAGAGCCTATTAGTGATTAATTGTAATGTGCATGTGTGTTGTCACGAGCACTAACATATATTTGTGGGTGCTGTGTAGTTGGCAGTTTTGGGCATTCGTTCGAGCGAGCTGGGTCTTGGGCCAAAAGAAAGCCCATTTCAAATAAAGACCGTTTGGCGAGCCATAACGTATTCAAGACATTGTTAAATATTATGGATGATGTAGTTAGACAGATAAAACATGAAACCAGACGTATAAAGACATTTTCAATATTATACCACATAAGAAAGGGCCAGTTAAACCTTCTGATGATGATAGTGTTAAGAGAGATGTGCTACAATCAACACTGTGCAACAAAAGGAGCTTGGTGGCCTCGGCCTAATGTATACACGTGAGAAAAGGAAATACTGTAATGACCGATAATTCAATGAATGAAATAGATGGTGGGCTTGCAAGTGGAAATATCACCATAGGAAAAAGTAATTGCATCAGTAAATGTAAGGCCCCTGAGGTAATCCATGGTGAAATTACCACCCTGAGTCTTGCGCCAGCAGGTGTCCCACTAGTAGGAATGACAGTTGGAGTGGATCCTTTACCTAAGGGATCTCTTGAATCTACAGTGCCATCATTGAATAAGACTGCACATTGGATTTTCACGCACTTGCAAGGGCCGTGCATCAATCCGAACTCCATTCTCATGGCTAGGAGAGTCAACTGGGTGGGAGCAGTTGACAAATGTGATAAAGAGGATTGTATTGTTTTGTTATTTACCTCCTGCCAAGTTGCCTTGTATTTTCTCTGTTCAAATCTGGTACATCCCTGTCGAGACTCAAATTTAAGGTTGGTCTCCCTATCCTATTTCTACCCTAATGTTGAGCGCCAGCAAAAGACACTTTCAATGGGGCAAGTTCCAAACTGTGGTTTAGATTGAAGTCTTTATATTAAAAATGGTATTAATGTTCTGATAATAATGGAAATATGGTGACGTGTAGAATTGTAAAGACAATTCTGATAAAATTATTGAAAAAGGGAGTTACTCCAAAGAGGGGGATTGTATTGGCTAGGGCAAATTATAAAAGCGCTATTAGCAATTGAAAACGGGACCTAGATACCATGACTATCCAGGCCTGGATGGCCACACATAGTCTCTGCCTAAACAATGCAAGACTCAGATCCTCCTTATAGGTTCTCAGGCAGTGATCAAGAATCTCAATGTACAATATACAACATTCAGCATTGACGGCAACAGAATTCCTGTCTCTCCTGAAGTAAAGACCTTGGGAGTTTATCTGGATGCCACGCTTTCCCTGACCCGTCAAGTGAATGCCAGTGTCTCTTCTGCCGCCTATGCCACAAAATTGATCAATCCATCCAGACCCTTTCTCTCCCACAATAGCTGTCTGACAATTGCCAATGTAATTATGGGATCTAGACTGGACTACTGCAATGCACTTTTTGCTTGCACCTCGTCCTCAAACATCCAGAAAATGCAGCTGATCTAAAATAACGCACTACGATCAGCACTCAACATTCCTAAAAGAGAACACATCTCAGCCATAAGAAAAAAGGTTAATTGGCTCCCAGTGCAGGAACGTACACTAGTCAACACGCTGTCAATCACATATAGATGTCTCGCCAAAACTGCTCCCCCCGTAACTCTCAACTCTCAGGAAAAATCTGAAAAGTTCAATCCTCCAGACCAACTAGATTATCCTCTGTACACTGACTTATCCATCCAATCTTCAAAAGGACAAAAGCTGGAGCCTCAAGTTTCCCAATAATTTCAGCTAAACACTGGAACGCTCTGCCACCCCTTGCTACGAGCTGATCAATCTTACTGGGCCTTCAAGAAAGCACTAAAAACCTGGCTCTTTGCATAACAACTAATCAGTGCCACCACCTGCCGCTGAACTCACTTTCTTGTTTCTTAATACATGTAACAGGTTGTAACAGCACCTTGATGCCCTTGGTTTTAGTGTGCTTTATGAATGTGAAAATAAATAAATAAATGGCGTGGGTAAAGCTGGAGTTAGCAAGTTTTGAGAAAAATTAGAAGATATATTGGCAGCCAATTAATTGCACCCCTGTATATGAAATGCAGATGTCTGGGTTGGGAACTGGTATCTTGGACAAAAGTTGGGTGGCACATGTTGGTGTAGTATATAACAGTAGGGTTGATAGGAGGGAGGAGAACAGAACTAATGTGCTGGTTAGTCTAAGAAGTGATAGTGAGAATGCCCATACGACAATCATTGATGGCACCCTGCGTTTCACATATGATGTGATCAAGGCCATCAAGACAGCCAACCGGAATAGTGCCCCTGGTGCAGACAGGACCCCGGTAGATATTTTTCAAGACAGCATAGAAATGTGGGGTCCCATTTTGACTATTCTATTTAATGCCATTCTAAAGACCAATTCATTCCCTGAAGATTGGAAAAGAGCAATAATTGTGCCCATATTTAAGAAGGGTGTAGAGTGAGTCCCCAATCCTACCGGCCGATCTCTCTCTTTTAAATACAAGTTTTAAATTATTTGGGAGATGCCTTTTGAGCATTTTGGGGGATTGGCTAAACACAGAGTCTCTCTGTGCCATGCTTCAATTAGTATATAAAGCAGGAACCTGTCTATCTGGTGTTCATGCACCTAAGCACTGGCTTTGATAAAGTTAATCGGAATAAATGATGGCGGTGCTTGGGTCCCATGGGTGTGAGGCAAGTATCATTGATATACTTATGGTTTTACATACTGACAATGAAGACTGTGTTAGATCTGGTGGTGGGGCATTGTACTCCTTGGTTCCCCATTCAATCAGGATTCAGACAGGGATGCATATTAGCCCCCTTACTGTTTTCTCTGTATATCAATGACTTGCAAAAAGAATTGGTTTATTGTAATGCAGATGTTCCTAAAATAGGTGGGTTGATCATTCCGGCATTGGTGTACACTGTCGATTCAGTCCTTATTGCTCGTACCCCAAGGGCCATATAACTCCTAATTAACAAATGCATGTCTTATTAGAATTAGATTTACATGTAAACTCTATAGAATCTGCAGTAATGGTCTATTGCCATACAAAAAAAGAAGATGACATTTCCTACTATGTGGTGTGGCACAAGCCCAATTCCGAGGGTCAGTAATTCTTACTATCGCAGGATTCGTTTCTCAGAATCTTTTATGGCAAAGGACATTCTTGCCAAGCAGTTATCATTGATCAGACAGTCTAGCGGGGATATTTACTGCCTTGTAAAACAGCGTAAGCAACAGCCGATAGTATTTATTTAGCCTGCACAATAGGGGCTGTAAAATATGGTGCAGCAGTAAGGGGCTTTGCCAATTAAGCTATCATCCAATGAGAAGAACACTACTTTCTGAAGAAATTGTTTTTTCTCCCAAGTTTGGCCCCAAACATTGCGACCCATAACGAAATAGGCTTGCATTTAATTCAGGACGAACTTGCTTGAATACCAACCTTATTGTGGCTTAGGGTCTGGTCTTATCCAAATGCTGCTCTTACCCAACATATTATGACATATCTGCTTTCTAAAAAGGGAGTCAAATATATGAAATGCCTTTCAAACATATGACAGACACTAGGAAGTATTAATGCTAATATTTACTTAGACCTTCCGACATTCCTAAACACCAGTGCAAGCCATCAACTGAAGAAAATGTTAAAAGAGTGGGTACTGCCAGGGAGCACAACGAATTCTAAAAAAACGGTAAATAGGTGATTTATGATAATGGCAAGTAATCCAACAAAAAATGATCTGAGGTGGACTAACAATGAAATACTAAGATGCCAGCTAACAAGAACTCGTGCTGATTATCTATTGCTGGGTGAAACTCTGAGCAAGAGATTGGGTCGGAGCTTTGAGACAAGAGGCCCGCTGTGCCAAACAGATATAGAGGACATCGCACATTTCATCTTCTTTTTTGTCCGACCTATCTATTACTAAGAAAGGGGTTCTTGGTTCCCCTATTTAAAGAAAATAGATTTGTACAGTATCGCCCGGCATTGTATTATTTGTTGAATGTGGAATCCCCCTTTAAGGCATGTGCTGTGTCACTTAATATACAAGGAGAAGAGAGGATTAGGCATGTTTCTTAGCTGGTGCTTAGTTTTGTGTATTTTAGTTATAACTACATCAGTGAAATCATTTATAATGGGTTGTCTTGACATAAATTGTGAGGTGGCATGACTGTGGATAATATATAACTGATTTTAATGCATTGCTTTAGCTATTGTATTTTATATTCAAACTTTTATAAATGTGTCAGTAAATTGTATTTACTTTGCTTTTATGAGTACTGGATAATGAATACTAGATAACCAAAATAAAGATATTTGACTGATTAAACTAAATGAGGGTCTAATGTATGAGGGCCTATTGTTCGGAGGCCAATCCCTAGCCTAAATCTTATACTCCCAGGACACCTGCACACAGGACAGTGTCCTACGGATCGCTCACATGCCCTGGGCCCTTTATAGTACCACTGCACACTACTTTATCTACCCTTTTGCCATTTTTTTGGTCTTGGTTTTGTCAGGCAATCGCAGCAGTGTATAGCTTTCTGGGTCATCTAGATACTGTATCAGAGCAACACATGTAACATTGCCCCGCTTTACTTTAGGGGCTTCTCCAGGGTAGGGATCCCCACAGATGTGTACCCCTGGGTATAATTCCTCCCCCCAAACTCCACATGTGTTTTTGTTTTTACATTGATGTAAAATTATTTAGTTGGGCTGGTGGTTTTGCCACTGCCACCAGTATCTGGTCCAGGGCCCACAGATGGAGACTCCCCTCTAAAGGCCTGGCTCTTGTCAACCTATGGTTCCAGGGGCCAAGCCTACTATCTAGTTCAGCCATTTCCTTTCATGCGACCTGTTCTTTAGTGTGGTTCACATGGCTCATCCACTTATTCTTCTTAGCCTTTCTATCTAGTTGACCTATTTAGCCACTATCGGCATGACCAGCAGATCAGTGAAGAAGCGTATACAAGAACATATGTCCTGTATCAGACTCCAAAGGGAGAATGCACCCTTGGTTGCACATTACCGCACATTACAACATGGCCCCACAAATCTTAGGTGGTCCATTATTGAAAAAGTGACGTGTCCTTTGAGAGGTGGAGACATACAAAAATCCTCCTGTTGAGACGTGAACAAAATTGGATTTTTCGCCTTAAAAGTGACCAACGTGGACTTAACAAATCTATTGTTTGGCATACCCTGGCCACACTGCCTCTATGAGCACACTGGCACAGGTAAACTAAAGATAGTCACATCTTCCATCTAGAAATAGCCAACACTGTGATATAGACGTTGGTTGGCCCATGCCTTACATCCATCTATACATATATATCACGCAGTTGCAAATACAATTGATTGACCCGTTTTAGGTATATGAACAACCTACAGACACCGCCGTTTGACTATATTGATATGAGAAACATCAAAACCTAACATTGGTAGTTTCCAGTTCCCACTACAACAACAGGTGCTGGATTCACAGCCTAACAGCCCGACATACACATGCTAGTTTTTTCATTACCATCCTTGGTAACAAGTCACTGTTATTTGACTCTAATGGGATTTTTGCCCCCAAATTACTGCACGGGTAACACCCATTACCATATGGATTGAATAATTGTCATGGTGCATGCTCCAAAACACTTGGAGCTGGCGGGCCTTTCCCAGTCACTGACACCCATCAGGGCTTATAAAGCCCCAAAGGGTAGTCCAAGGACTTCCTGGACTCAGTCCTGGCGCCGTTGGTGCCAGACTCATAATTTTCCATCTGGTAATGCACTACATGGGACTACATACAGCCCAGTCAAAGGGGGCTGAGTCATCTGGCTTATCCTGGGTGTGGCTGTGGGACTACTTTACCTGTGATCGCAGAATGAGGCTGGAGGGACTATTGTATTGGAACTACTTACAAGGCTATTTAAACCACACCCTACCGACAGAACACGCTTCGCGTTATTCTGCACTCCTGCAGCGTAACGCTCACCGTGTCTGCTTAGCTCCAGTACCTGAATGCCAGCAGCCACGCCCGTTCTGGAACTTCCATCCATCAGAATCTGAGAAGAGAAGAAAGAAACAGGAATTAATACTGAGTTTTCGACCTTAGCTGAAGGATACCATTTGAGTGGCCGCTCCTTCAGCTGCTCTTCAGTTCGCCGCACCTGCAGAAAAGAAAGCATCTGCAAGAACAGCTGATACTCACCCAGAGACCGCTTCCCTTGGGATTCCTCTGCAACGGTTCCTCCGATCGCCGCTCAGGAGCCACGCTGCTCCTGTTTGCAGGAAAGAAAGGAACACAGCAGGTTAGTCGCGCACCAGAAGAAACCATTATAGAGACATTTGGCGCAACTCACGAACGCTATACTCACCCGCTAAGAATCTGCTCAGCGTTGAAGGACGAGTCAAATCTTCATTAAAAAACTGCTCAAGACCGCGCCTGAAAGAAAGGTGAATACAAGGTTAAAACTAAAGACATTTAAGCAACTATTCCAAGCATCTATTGGTATAGGGACTTACCTGCTGAGTCAAGTAATTCAAGAATCCATTACACCCCCACAGGATCAGTGAAGGAACTTGATCCAGGGAGAGACTGCCATATTGCGCCCCTGCACGAGATCGCAGGACGGAGAGTCCTCCACTAAACAAACCAAGGTGAGGCTGAAGCAGAGAGGGGGCATTAGGAGGTTAGGGGAGGTGGGAACTCAACCCCGCTCCTCACGGTGCCAACATCCTATTTCGATCTTGTAGGCAAAAGCATTCAGGGAAGTGACATGAAAGGAGAAGTCGCGTGCAAGTCTCTCCATCCAGCTGACGCCAGGGCAGACATCATTCCTGCATCTTCGAGCGACGCCCCCGAGGAGATCAGGTGAGCGTGACAATAATGTGCGTCACTTCATACGCCAGCTTTTCTACTCTTTTGTTCTTTCCACCTAACAATTCATTCCACTGACGTTGGATTTACTAGCCAAGCCATCTCACTCGAGACTTATAACCATGACAATACACCATCTTCAACAATAGGTGGCGCCCCTTTCTCAGCCTGACTGCGTGATCTACAACATCATGATCACACGCAGCCATGCTATCACGTGGTCGGATATCCAATACCACGGCTAGCCATTGTATACACCCGATGATTCATGGGTAGGATTTGTAGCAACAGACGCCACTGCCCTACGGAACCGAGAGGAGCGCACATCCTGTGAGGTCTCTAACGCCGCAAGAAATAACCTGAGGTAAACTTCCACATATCTTTTGGCAATCTATTTTGTTTACATATATGGCGAGGCGACTTAGCGTTGGGCACAATATTCTTTCTACCCACAAGATAACAAGGCGTCTTCTCGCGGCATAAGTGTATTTACACAGTTCAATATGACTGCCCTACGGACGGCCCGGCGGGCACAACTGCACTGACAACAACTCGTACAGGTACCTTTAACCTGACCACACTACGAAGTTGGTACCTCTGCATAAGCGATCACACTTTGCCAGGATTTATTGCGTGGTCACTCAACATGGGTATTATTATTACTTTTGCACAACAGAAAAACGTGTCGATTTCCTGCGATTCAGGTGGAGTCACACTTACCAACAGGACTACCTAACGGACGTCCGGCAGCCCTACCTTTTCTGATTACATTTTCTGCAGGTACTTTCAAATTTGACTACATACTTAGTACGTACCTCTGTAAAAGCAACTTACAAGATATGTGGATCGGGTCATTATACAATCCACAGATGCGTGGTAAGCACGCAACTCTTTGATCATATGCACCCTCTCTTGCAGCTTGAGGAAGTAAAATGATAAACACTACATCTCATGCAACTTCACGAAAGTTTGTAACATAAACACACTTATAGCGTTGTCATGACCCGTATCCCTGACCCTCACTGGCAAGTCAACTTCCCAGCTAAGGCCAGGTTCTGGGCCTCCACTATGGCCTCAAGGGTCTTTGCACCTCATCCAAGACTCTCTTGGAAACAGTCCTGGCGCCTTTGGCACCAGGTTCATAATCATTACGGAGACCAACATTAGGATGGGACTATTTTACATGGGACTACTTTATTTGGGAACTTCAGCCAACATGGAGGCACTCACATAGATCAGGTACTAAGAACTGAACTATGCGGTATAGTGTTTAGGATGTGGCTGGGCTTGGGACTACTTTATTTGGACTACTTTACCTGATACTATTTAAACCACACCCAAACAGCAGAACACGCTTTGCGTTATTCTGCTGTTTGCAGCGTGATGCTCACCGTGTCTCCAGTGTTCCTTGATGCTCGCGTATCCTGACACCACGGACCTGAAGAGAAAGAGAACATTGTTAACATAATCTTACCTGCGAGTAGCCTCCTGTCTTGGATTCCTCGTCAGTAGCAGATCCGCTTACCTCAAGAAAATCGATCCAGCGAAATCCATCATTCCAGCGTCTCATGTCTTCTAAACACAGCAACCTACAAAGAAGAGAGAACAAGACAACATTAGAGAGCATCTATTCACATACTCTTCCGAACGAGGAAAACCACAGGATCCTTACCTGGTGAGTCGTCTCCTGGTCCTGCACCATTTCGGAACTTCACAGCGGCCTGTGAAGAAAGGAGAAAAACACAGGTTATCAAAAAGGACAAAACAGCCCCGCGCATCGCGCATTATTCACCGGACAGCATCGTGCTCACCGCGCCTTCACTAGTTGGCTCGTGCCCATCACCAATCTGCACGCCAATGCCGAAACATCTTCCATACCTAAAGGGGAAGAGAAAGAAACTGACATTATTCTCTAAATACAGAACAAGAAAGAAAGCACTAATTACAAAGACTGTTAAGCAGCAAACCTACCTTGTCAAAACGGAGTCGCAGCAGGCCTGGACTCCGGCAGGGCTCGCACCAGTGAAGCAACTTGGTCGCAGCACGCCCTCCACAACTACGTGCCCCTGCCACAAGGAGCAGGACGGAAAGCACACCTTATAAAGAATCAAGGTGAGGAGAAGACCCCGGGGGAGGTTTCGAATCCAAAGGAGGTGGGAAGATACACTACAGGAGACAGTTAAGTCTTGAATCCCATTATCCTGTATTTCAGGTCTCACCTTCATCTGAGACATTACCCAGGGATCGGGAAGAGGGTTCGAGTTGCAAGCCATCCCACCAGGGCTGAGTGGCGTCCCCGTGGATATCAGGTGAGCGTAACAAAAGTACAGTCATCTAGACCGTCACCTAAAGAGAACCATTCCAGGTGGGCAAATTCATACTGCATGTGGACGGCAACGCGCCTCGATGCATGCTGCGATGACATTTAGCTTTGCGAGATCAGGCCTTATTGCAAATAGTCAAGTGTGTGGTCACTATGAGAATGAGGTAAACCACACACTGGACTCAACCTTAAGTAACCATTAATGGACATTATTTACCAGCGCCGATGTCACGGATTGTGTTTAAGTAGGATATCTGATAGCTGTTTCTTTAATTTGAGTGTGTTTTGGACATACTAGATACTAAGTATTGCCCTTTCTAATTTGTGTAGCCTCAGCAACCACTGCAGTGACCCTGGAATAATTTTCTTTTTACAGGGCCACTGCTTCTATTTCACATACTGTACAGCAGTACCAGAAAGGAGGATTTGAGCAACCAGCAATCCATCCTTTTTTTTCTTTTCCCCTTGTCTTTGCCAGCTCACTCTGGTACCCAAAAGAAGACTGTCCTGAAGAAAGTGGGTAAACACTTGTAAATACCACTGAAACCGGTAGAGACAGAACCTTAAGCAATTACCGGTTCTAGCTTCCGCACTTGGGTGGGTGTCCCTTTGGCACTCCATCTCACTGAGGAAGGGGCTATTTTTGTCTTCAGTCCATTTGTGAGACACCCTAGTAGAACTAATATTCCAAGGGTTGGGTTACATATAAGAGTTGGGTAAAACTTTCTGTACACGGTTTTATTAAACTGATGACCCAGGTTATCTTTTATTAACATCTACACACTCCTAGTCATTTCTACTGGTCAATAAAGATGTACTTTTACCACAAGTAGCGTGACATTAGATATGCGATTGTGCTACATCATTTAGCTCCTACTATTTCTACTGCATACTTAACCCTCACTATCACCTTCTTCTACCTATTACCGCTCTACTGATACTTCTACTCACTACTGCTCTCTACTACCTACTCCACTTCCAATATTATCCTTTACTCCCACTACTACTTAACTACATACTCCTTCTTTCTCACTTGCTATTTTGCTATTCCCACTACATCCACATATCTCCACTCCCAACAACTACCCCAGCCAATACCACCACTAACACTCCACTGCTGCTACTCTACCTCTACTGCTCACACTTTCCGCTCTCACACTCAAACACTCTACAGACCTCCCTCTTAACAAAAGCCCCTGCACTCCAATCGCTCTCGCCTCCTCTGGTCTCTTGGACGACTCCATCACCACCTTTTGTCCTCGTCCTACTAACCCACACTGAATCATTCATATGCAACTACTTAAATACCCCATCCCCTCCCAGGATTGGCCACTTACCGTAACCAATAGCTAACCTGACCACAGGGGGTGTGTCATAGGCAGTGCTAAGGAAAGGCTTAAAAGGGTCTGTATGCCCCACCCTTTCCACCATGGACCCTAATGGGGTCCAGGGACATTTGATATAAAACGTGAGGTTGCACTTACGTTCTTCTCTTCTTAGTACTTCACCCAAACAGTTCTCCATAAGCACCACAGCACCTATCCCTTACCCTCCTCCCCTCTGCACTTGCACGTTCTGAACACTCACAAGGCATAGTAGGTTTGTCTCCCCTCCCTGTTAGTCTCACAATTTGTTTGTACTATTAATTCAATTATTTATCTTAGATGTAATTCATTGTCTACCTCCCCTGTCCCCACCCTGTCGCCCTGTGGGCATTTTTAAACAGTTTTGCTAGTTGTATAAGCCCCAATAAATAAATACATAAATAAAAGGCATGCATGGGCCTTTTAATATAATATTTATCCCTGGTGATGTAGTGGAGTAAATAGCCTTTTAGGAGGTCTTCATTTAATCATAAAATTTCCCTGGTGGGTTAGTGGAGCTTTCTTGTGTGTGCGGGCTCCAGTCACAAACAAAACTCTCAGCCTGAAACACCGTACTAACACCATCAATGTCAGGAGGCTTTTGACACGTTTTATAGGCATGTTGTAGGAGTCATTTCTTTTGGTTTAGCTTTATTCATGTCATATTACAGCATGTTTTCTTCTCTTTAGACTATCATAAAGTGTGGGTGCCAGACTCTAAACAGAGTAGAAACCCACATTCTATTTCTTTTTTTCTTCACATATCCTCCAGCTCACTAGCTAATTAGTATGCTTGGAATGGAGGCTGTGATCCCTGTAAATACAGTATTCCAGCCTTCCCTTTGTGATGTGCACACACTGGGCACTGGTCAAGGAGACATGGACAAGTTGTGTCATAGAGATCCGTAAATGAGGCTGTCCTTTATTTCCCTGGACAACTTCTAATAGTGGTAGAGTCCTTAGCCTTGCGCTCTGGCTCTGTTGTGTGCTAGGCCACCTCGCCCTCAGAGGCCTTCACCTTTGGTGGCAGAGACCTACCACAAAACAAAATAAAATAAATAAATAACACAGAACTCTCTGGTGTGAGCGGTACCACTTAATTGATATATAGCCGTGAGCGCACTGAAATGAGCGAAGGACATTCATTCACTACAGTATTATAAACAATACTTTAATTCAATTACATATATAATTATTCCAACTTTTTCATGCAGTTTTATTTGGGCAGTGCTGTAAATGAGGCTAAAAAGCTGGAATTTGAGAGATTTCTATGGAATGCTTGATTCAAATGGGCTGTTGGGATGCATAAGGATTGGTAACTGTTGGTGAAAAGGCGAATAAGGGCAAACAGGATCTAAACAGCCAATACCATGGGACTTTTTTCTGTCCTTGATACTAGATTTACTCTCAGGATACCCGGACGGCTACCCTTCCAATCATGGAACAATAGCTACATTTCAAAAACTCTGAAATATTTATTGAACAAATACCTACAGCGCAAACTCAATACACCGGTTTACTGATACTGATATATTTTATTTCTAACTTCACTTAAATTGGCTATGGAGAGTAGAGTTTATATCTTAAATAAATAACTGCCACCAGAACACAAGTGCTTGTTATTAACAAACAAAGTTGTGTAGCATGAAATCTTGTGTATAATGTACGATAGTGATAACAAATTCAATTCAATTCAAAACATTTATTACATATGAGAATTGCACATGTATAACACTTTCTATCATGATTCAGTATTTACAAATACATTCATACTTTCATCATGTAGTATACAACTAAATATCAGTCTCTGGTTTGCATTTTAAACTAACCTCAAATTGATATCATACAGAAAGGAAGTACATCCCTAACATTAATTAAGGGTGTCCACGGGGCATTACTCCTCCTCTACTAGATCCCTCATTATATAGGACTACTTCAGAATATAATTTTCAAGTTAACAAATTGATTGAAAATCAGCGACTAGAGGTCTCCGCACTGCGGGCCAGGCGGACATAGTGTCCCTATATGCTGATGACGCACTGTTGTTTATTCGCTCTCCCTCCTTCAACTTACCCCCAATACTGGAGGACGTCATTCATTTTGGCCGAATCTCGGGCCTTAAGGTGAATTGTTCGAAATCCACACTCTTCCCACTCACGGAGTGCACTCTCCCCCCACCGGACACCCAGGGGTTCACATGGGCTCAGTCCACGATTACCTACCTGGGGATAGAAGTAACGCGCCATCAAGCGCTGACCTTCAGGGAGAACTACCAGAAGTATCTTACACATCTGTCGTCTAAAGTCCTAGTCTGGGACAAACTCCCTATAACCCCCGCAGGCAGAATTGGTCTACTGAAAATGGTTGTGTTGCCTCAACTACTTTACAGGTTCACCAATATTCCCTTGTGGCCAGGGGAGGGCTTCTTCCGTGAGCTGACCCGCACTGTCAATTCCTTTCTTTGGCACTCGGGTGCGGTTCGCCTTAAACTTAATACCTTGTCTACCCCTATGACTTACGGGGGTTTTGGCGCACCCAATTTCCTCAATTACTGGCTGGTATCCCAAATCCAATATACATCCTACTGGTTTAACACAACAGACCCCCCCCCACCCCCCACATGTTAGACTCGAGAATCTTTCAGTCTGCTACCGCGACATCCGCTCCCTGGTGTTACAACCCGCCCCCCTGGAGCTGGACTCCCAGAGCCCGGGTGCCTGCACATCCCTGGCATTGGCGAAAACATGGAGGCTGACCGGAACTGCTTATGCCTTTCATGGCAACCTCCCTCTCTGGAACTTCCTTCCAGGGGTCCCACAGATGCCACCGGCCATGGTCCGTCGCTGGGCTGAAGTGGGATATGAGTTGCTGCGTGATGTGTTTGATCAGGGTATATTCGTTGAATGGCCTGACCTCCCACTGTCCTTAAGGAGTGGCCAGTGTGTATGGCTCCAATATTCGTCCCTTCGTAGGACCCTTAAACTTAATTACCAGATGTTCCCAGCATTACCACCGGACGACCCTGCTATCGAGGAACTCACCTCCCCGTCGCCCACTAGAGGTAAAATATCTAGACTATACACTATGCTGCAGTCCAGATCTATTCCAGAGTTCACTAAACTGAAGCGAGCGTTGGAGGCAGACCTTGGTGTTGAAATGTCGGATGAGCGCTGGGAACACTTATGCGAACGCATACACCGGGTGTCTTTCAACTCCCGTTTCAAGCTGATTCAGTTTAAAGTACTACATAGGTTCCACTACACCCCGATCAGATTACACCACATGTCCAGTGATCACCCCTCTAGCTGCCCTAGATGCGGTCAGGATACTGCCGATTACATTCACATGATTTGGTCCTGTCCCCGCCTCTCACAGTTCTGGGAGGGAGTTTGTTCGACGGTATCTGCTATGATCGACCACCCCATCAATCCCTCCCCGGGGGTATGTCTCTTCCATGACCTCCCAGGCCTCTCCCGGAATTCCAAAAAACTAGCTGGCCTCTGCATGCTTCTCGCGGTACGATCCATCCTACTTTGCTGGCTTCGCCCCTCACCTCCCACACATGCCCAATGGCTAAGAGCGGTCACGTGGGCCTCAGACTCTGAGGAAGCCTGGTCTCAGCTACAGCCCACTCACTCCAGGCCTAGGAATATCTGGCTCAGATTCCGATCTTATATGTCCGACCTGAATACGACACCGGATACATCTCCCCCAGCTTCCTCCCCCACTAGCTCGAGTCCTCACCCCTATCATTGCTCTCTGTCATCCTGCCCATGTTATAAAAATGCCCAATGGTTATGTTTATGTATGAAGCAACCTCTGTATGTCTATATTGTGTACATCTGTATTCATATTGTAATTGCCTGGCGCTGTTCGCCTGTGTTTTGCTGCCACGCTGAATAAAAAAAAGGTTTAAAAAAAAAAGAAAATCAGCGACTATGTTAGTAGTCTTGAATATTGATCACTTGCAATACATAAACCATAAATGGACATGATTAGCTAATGATACAAGACAGAATGCAAACAATAAAATATAATGACTTGCAAAGGAAGCAAATACCTTGTTATTTCTGTGCATTGGGATTGGGTAATCTAATATCCCAGCTGTAAATGGAAAAAGTTCCAGTGTGACCTAGAAGACAGAAATATTCTACATAGATTTTGTAATAGTCTATGAGGAGGCGTTTCCTAATAAGAAGGGAGTAGTTTCTTAACTGTAACTCAATTTCTCCAGCGTTGATATCTTCCATGGAGTCACATGCTGTGAATATTCCCCGTCGTCAGGCTGGGAAATCCCTGGTAACTTTAAAATAGTAGTTTCCCTATGGAAAATGCATTGACACCTTGCGTGTCCCATCAACGTCATTATGGGTGCTTTGGGCAGCCCCAATGGGACGTAAAGTGTATAGCTCTGACTCCGCAGCACCCCCTCAGATTTATACCTCTCCAAAAGGAGGAAAGTCCTAAGCAGGATGTTTGCCTGAAGGGGAAGGCTGGAGGGCACATGTGAATCCATGAAAGATACCAACCCTGGAGAAATGGAGTTACAGGTAAGAAACTACTCCCTTCTCCAGCATTGGATCTTTCATGGATTCACATGCTGTAAATAGACTTTGTAGCAGTAGAAACACTTGGAGGTGCATATCAGGCAAACAGGACGCAAACCTTTAGTGATATGACAAAAGAGAAGCATATAACCTTAAGGTAAAAGACTGGAGTAGAACGAACCCCGGAAGATGCAGGGCTTTCCTTACTGGAACAGGCATTGGAGGACTGCTCGTCCCATTTGTACATGTTCATCATGTTGTTGATGCAGACAGTAGTGCCTGGTAAACGTATGGGGCACTTCCATGTTGCTGCCTGGCAAACGTCTCTGATTGATACTCCCGCCCATAGAGCTGCTGAGGCCGCCGTGAACCTTGTGGAATGAGCTCTGGGAGCTAATTGTAGGGGTTTGTTTGCTTTTGTGTGACAGAAAGATATAGTAGAAGCAACCCAACGTGAGATACCTTCCTTTGAAATTGACCTTACTTTATTGGAAGGCCCAAAAGCCACAAAGAGTTGATTGGAGTATCTGAACGATCTTGTGCGATCCAAATAGTGCTTTAAAGCGCTCTTAACATCAAGAGAATGTAGAGCCTTTTCGGCCGGGGTGGAAGCATTAGGAAAAAAGGTTGGAAGAGAAGTGGAAGTGTTTTTATGAAAATCCGATGGACTCTTTGGAATGAAATGTGGATTTGAAGAGCCTTGTCCGTCATGAAGCGCAGATATGGTGGGTCGATACCAAAGCCTGAAGTTCTGAAACTCGTCTCAAAGACGTAATGGCCACTAGAAAAATGACCTTCCAAGTGAAAAATTGAATCTCAGCTGCTGATATAGACTCGAAAGGAGGTTTCATGAGGGCTGTTAAAATTAAGTTAAGACTTGAAACAGGGGAAAACCTTTTCCTTGGTGGAAAGGTTTGGAAAAGGCCCTTTAGGAAATATTGTATTAATCTGTCGCTGTAAAGCGGAGTAGACGTTCTTTTGTGTGGAAATCTTGATATCACGACAGGTGTACCTTGATAGAAGACACTGCCAAACCTTCTTTCGCTAACAACAAAAGGTAAGGAAGGAGTTGCTGAGGTGTCACGCTTAATGGCTGTAGGTTAGGTTGCTGTGCACACCAAGCGCAAAACCTTTTGCACTTTCAGCTATATGATGTGTTGGTTAATGGAGCTCTTACAGCTGCCAAGATACAGTGACAGCGTGAAGGTACATTTAGAATTTCAAACTCGGATTGGACAGGAGACATGCAGTCAATTTGAGGGAGCCTCGGTTGTGATGCCATACCATCCCTTTATTCTAAGATAGGAGATTCGGCTGGGATCCTAGATGGAGCGGATTGTCGACTGCCAAGTGAAGCAGTTCTGAGAACCAGGTGTGCCTTGGCCAGAACGGGGCTACTAGAATGATCTTTCAGGGAACTTTGTGAATAATTTTACAGTTTTCTTTAAGAGAGCAAAAGGGGAAACCGCGTAGGCAAACATCCCGGTCCAAGGAAAGCAGAATGTGTCTCCCCAGGAGTCCAGATGAGGGATACTGCTGGCAAACTGCTGGCATTGCTTGTTTTGGGGGCTGGCAAAAATGTCTAGAGAAGGCAGGGCCCATTTTGCGAACATCTTTGCCACTTGGGAGCTGTTTAGTTGCCACTGTGGGTCTGGAGGAGTCCCTGCTGAGGGTCTCTGCCTGTTTGTTCTGTATGCCTGGTAGGTGGAAAGCCAGGATTTGAATTCTGTGGTGGATGGCCAGGTGCCTGATGGTTTGTGCTTCCTGGAATAGGATTTCTGAGCGTGTACCCCTCTGCTTCCGCAGGTAGAATATTGTGGTTGTGTTGTCCGTGAGAACCCGCACCACTGAACTCTTGATGAGGGGGAGAAAAGATTTGAGAGCCCAGTGTACTGCCCTCAACTCTAGGACGTTGATATGTAGTGAGGTTTCCACAGGTAACCACAGGCTATTGACTTGGAAGCGGTACAGATGAGCACTCCATTCTATTTGTGAGGCATCAGTCATGATGGTGTATAGGAAGTCGGGTTCCACTAGGGGCATGCCCTGTTTGATGTTGGAGGGTTGAGTCTACCACTCTAAAGCGTCTGCCAGAGGCCGGGAGATGATACTGTGTCCAACGAGGAGCCCTGGCCCTCGGACCAGCTGGATGAGAGGAATTTCTGTGCTGGGCGCATGCGAAGGAGACAGTTTGGAATAAGAGGGATGTAAGATGACATGGTACTGAGGAGAGACATGAAAGAACAGATCGTGACGGATCTGTTCGGTGTAAAAGAGCCTGCTAGGGCCAAGAGCTTCCCTATTCATTCCTCCGAGGGTTTCACTTGATTGTGGGCTGTCTGGAAGTGTGCTCCCAGGAAGTCAAACTCTTTGAGTGAGTCAAGCAGGATTTGCTGTAGTTGATGGCGAAACCCAGACGCTGTAGTAGGTGCTTTGTGCTGTTGAGAGACTCCAACGTCTGTTGGCAAGTCGTTCCCTGGACCAACCAGTTGTCCAAGTACGGGTATACATGATGGCCCTCTCTTCAGAGGTAAGCTGCTACCGGAGCCAGACACTTGGTGAACATTCTGGGAGCCGATTTTAAACCAAAGGGAAGAACCAGAAACTGGAAATGGCTATTGACCAAGGAACCTGAGGAATTTCCGGTACTTTGGGTGCATCGGTATGTGAAAATATGCATCCTCAAGGTCTAGAGACGCTAAAACCTCTCTGGCTGCACTGCTCTTATCACGTCTTGCAACGTTAGCATCCTGAATGTTTGTCTTCTTATGTTCTTGTTCAGCACCCGCAGGTCTAGAATCGGGCGCCATTTTCCATTCGGCAACTTGACCACAAAAAAACAGAAATATGTGCCCTTTCCTTTAGCTGAGAGGGGAACCCTCTCGATGGCCCTTTTTTTTTTAGCATGAGACGTACCTCTCATCGTAAGATGTGAAGGTGAGATTGAGACTTTTTATGGGAGGAATGGGATGTTGTGGACGTTTGAACTCTAAAAAGTGGCCGTACTGGATAGCATCTAGCACCCATTTGTCTGTGGATATTGAACGCCACTCGTTGCGGTGGAACGCCACCTTCCCTCCTATCTGACTGTCCCTGAGGCAGTCATTGCTGTGCCTTGTTTTGACGGCCTCTTTGTGAAGCAGAAGATCCCCGTTTCCTTTGACTCTGGTAGTCCTTGTTTTGTTGGGCGGTTTGGAAGGTACGTTTGTAAACTTGGGAATAGTATGTGGATCTGTTGTATCCCTTGTTGTCATGAGAACATCAAATCTTGAGTTCCCGGAGACTCCACGAAATGAACGAAAGGGGCAAAAGGATCTTCTGCTTTGCAGAGTCATAAGCGACCGTGCTGTGTCCAAGTCCGCTTTCATGGCCTTTAAATCTTTGTCTATCTTTTCTCCAAAAATATTCTCACCCTCACATGGCATGCCCACTACTTTGTGCTGCACCTTCTGGTGGAAATCCGTGCAGCGAAGCCAAGCCTGGCGCCTAAGAACCACCCCGTTGTTAATCTGTTTGAAGCCAGTCACGGTCTGAAACACTTCTGTACGAGTGCAATACAAATAAAATATCAATAGTCTCGGCCAGGTCCACAGCAGAGTTTAAGCTATGGTTCAAATCCTCCTCCTCCTCTCGTACCAAAAGCATAGCCTCTTTCCTTTGCTGTTCTGGTAAGTGGTCCAAAAGTGGGGCTAACTGGTGCCACATTTCGCGGTCGTACCTTGCGACGATGGCCAAAGAGCTTGCTGCTTTCACGGTCGTCGCTCCTACTGTAAGAACTTTCTTCCCGAACGCATCCGTTTTACGATTATCATTGTCCGGGGGAGTGGCACACTGGTGTTGAGGGCGTGCCTTCTAGCTAGCTGCAGCTGACATCAGAGACTCCGGCGTTGGTTGTGATGTAAAACACTTTGGCGTGGATTTTGGAGCTTTACATTTTTTCTCCAACCAAACTTTTACAGTTGGTTCAGTAAATGGGTGTTTCATTGTATGGATGTCCTCCTGGCATACATGATCCAGGATTGGAATCGAAAAGACAGCTTTTCTTCTTTTTCCCATGTGATTGAATAAGAAGCAATCCTTCTTTTCCTGGCAGGCCTTAGCCATCATGGAATGGAATGCTCCTACCTGGCGCATCCTGGTCAGGGTCCGTGTTCCAAGTGTACGCTCTCATCAGGGAAGAGGAGACCGTGGAAAGGGTGTCCTATTGAGCAAAGCCCTGGTCTTAGTCGACAAGTTCTCCCTCTTCCTGCTCCTTGCGTCGCAGATTAAATGCTCTAGGGGACAGGGCAGGAGGTCTAGCCGGGATTGCCGTCTAGGGCGAGCACCCTGGTCTCAAAGAGAATCAGAAGCGTCCTTCTGTCGTGGTGTAATCCGTGGGCTTTCCAATGGTTGGACTGTAGGAGGGTGAGGAAGGGGGAAGCCTTGCATCCAGCTGCCCGAGAAGAGACTGCAGAGCAGAGAGTAACTGCATAGAAAGTAACAAATTGGGGATTCATGAGAGGATAGTGTGGTGGGACAATGCCCATGTCTGCTGACGTGGATGGTAAGGAGGGTGTTTGAGTTATCTGTTGCAGGCCCAAGACAGATGGGTCTGGAAAAGGTGTTTGTGAACCTCCTTCCTGCGGATCTGACTCGAAAACTGCCTGATCGTCATAAGGAGGAGCCAATTTCGTGTTGTAGAATCTCCTCTGGTAATATGATTGGGGACCTTTCTATAAGAGGTTGTTCCGTAGAAGCAGTTGTCTGCATTAATCTGCCCTTGGGGGGACAGAATTTCCAATACAGGATGCTCCGGCTCAGCAGAGAATGTACGTTTCACCATGAATTTTTTCTTCGTTGTCGACGAGGCTGTCGTTGACGGAATGGGCGTCGACAGAGTGGTCATCGACAGGACGCTATTCGACAGAGTGGTCGTCGACGGAATGGTCGTCGACGGAATGGTAATCGATGAAGCAGTCATCGTCGATGCAGACGAGAGACGAGACTTTGATGATGGTAAGGCTGACGTCGACGTTGTCGTCATAGCCGTCTTCAATGGTGAAGGAGACGGTTTGGATGACGACTTGGATTTCATGTGATGTTTTGTGGACTTGTGGCTGGATGAGGATCTAGGGGACCCCGATGTTGCCAGTGGAAGAAGATTTCTTCAGCGACGAGGGTGAGGACGTTGGCCTCGATTTAGCTTTCTCTTTTGCTGACAAAGATTTTTGGGCCAAGTCTGAGGATTTTAGCAGTATGAGCCCTTCTCCCTACGTCTCTCTAGGCCCTTTTCCCTTGGTCTCTCCGGGTGTAATCTGGAAGCGCCCTTCAATGGGCATTTAGGGAGAACCTGTGACCCTTCGCCAGTAGATGGAGGCCTTTTTTGAGGTAATGAATGCTCGGCCTTATCGTCCTCGGTTTTTTTGTCAGCGGTTCCTCAAATCTTGATCTTTGGTGAGATGGCGACCTCTTGTCTGAGGGAGTGGTTGCCCTGCCCCTGCGTGATGAGCCAATCTCTGACGCCGGGTAGGCCCCCTTATTTAGCCAACAGATAAGGCATCTATTTCTGTCCTTTATGGTTTTTTGTGAGAACCCTTGACGGATATCACAATTTTTGGCCGAATGGTTTGGGTACAAACAAGACAGGCACAGACAAGTGCCTGGCCCCCTCATATACATTCTTAAGGCTGCAGGTCTCACACGGCCTGAAAAAGGATTTCTTCAGACCCGAAGATTCCATAACAGGGCCGGATTCAAGCTTTTCCAACGTCGCAAGACTAGAAACAGACAATGTTGAAGTAAAGAAATGTTTTCTCAAATAAATAAGAATTCTCTCAGGATAGAACTCAACGTAATCCCAACGGTTTGGGAGACGGCTGAAATCTGAGGGGAAGCTGCAGAGGCAGAGCTATACACTCAACGTCCCATTGGTGCTGCCCAAAGCACCCATAACGAGACTGATGGGACACACACGAAAACTACTATTTTAAAGTTACCAGGGTTTTCCCAGCCTGACGACGGGGAATATTCACAGCATGTGAATCCATGAAAGATCCAATGCTGGAGAATAATAATAAATGGGTGACCTAAGGGAAATGAATAATGCTACTGTATTAATGTTGTCCAATACCAATAGGAAATTGGTAGGCTGATGTAATTCAAATGTAACCATTTCTCTTGTATCCCTCTCGAAGGATAAAGCTGTAATATGAATATTTGATCTTTGAGCTCATTATAATTATACTGCAGATGGTTCAAATATTGAGAGGATAACTGAAGCATTTTAAAAATGTTCCTTACCTACTTAAGAGGAAGATTGGGGGAATTAAGAATTTCCTGTCCTAATGACCACCAATTGTGAACATGCCAAAAAAGTGTGTGTTTTATGGGCATTTCTTTCGAGCCGCATACCTGCCATCTTGGTAATGGTAGCAGCTTTGGTTACCATTCCAAAAAGTGGCACTAATCACAAAAAATTGAGTTTGTACAAACATCCAGCCTACAAATAGTTATCACCCATGATAGGGGAACACCAAGGTTCTAAAAACAGATGAATTGGGAAAATCACTTATCAAGGTATTACATAAATTAAATCTTTACTGATGTGTCCTTATGGATCTCAAAGTATTGTAGATATGTTACCAATATTTCTTACTAAATTATCAACAGTGCGAGGTTTTATGATGTTTATCTGATATCCACAAGATAAAATAATGTACTTATTATGTAATACCCTTTATAATTCAAAGTTTCAATTAAGGCTGTGACTATGGTGTTGTGTTAGGAAAATTAATGTCTGTTCTAGTCTGCAAATTTTTCTTCAATACTTGATTGGTTCAGACCTTTGACCTTTAGTATCACTGTCATTGTATTGAGGTGATGCTTCTACAAAATGTTTTACCAGAGGGGCTGTAAGTATTTTCTTCTTAATAATACGTGTTTACACCTTGCAGGTAGTTTTGCCAAAATAACATCAGCCACTAAGGCATACAATCATGTAGATTGCATTGTTCATTTCACAATTTAGGAAATCTAAAGGAGTGCCCAAGGAGTCTATAAACCAATGTAAATGTATTTTAGTGAGTGCACATACTATGCATTTACTGCAAGTGTGATGTCCCTATAAGAGATACAAACTCAACCTCTCTGTTATTGTCTTTGGGGTGTTGACATAAATCTACTTTGTTCCTGACCTCATTTTTCATGACTATTAAACAAATGCTGGTGCTTTTCTTGAAAGCAAAGATGAGAAATTATTAACCAGTTTTTTTCAATGATATCTTCGGTTTTAAATGACACGTTATTGTAAGTGTTTACACATACTATTTGGCCCTTAGGTTTTTCATTCAATCTTGGTGTTAACAATGAGTTCCTGTCATAGTACAAATCTCCCTTCAGTGAATTGTTAACCAATTGTCTAGGGTAACCTCTCCATTAATTTGTTTGAATGTCTGCCTCTCCTCTGAAAGTGATGAAGTAGGTGCTGTGTGGCGTTTAGGTCTCAGGAAACAGCAATGTGTGTGTGTGTGTGTGTGTGTGTGTGTGTGTGTGTGTGTGTGTGTGTGTGTGTGTGTGTGTGTGTGTGTGTGTGTGTGTGTGTGTGTGTGTGTGTGTGTGTATATTTCAGATGCTGATTCCTTCCATTTTGCCATTCTACAAATTCCATAGCTGTAGACATGTAGCCTGTCCAGATTATGAGAATATTGTCATTCCTTAATGTGATTCAAATAAAGATTGGTGTCAGGATATATCTAGTTTAATTCAAACATTTCTACATACAAATTGGCAAGACTGGGGGCCATGGCTGATCCCATAACAGTTCCTTCTATGTGTTTTACAGTATGTATTAAGAATTTGAAAATGATTATTCGTTAATGCTGTAGTAATGCACTATAGTATGAAGTTGTTGGTAAACAAGTCATATCTCTCTTTTAGTCGTTCTTCTACAACTTCTAACGTTGCCTGTTGCACAATACTTAATTCGATGATTCGATGTCAAGACATTACAAGATGTTCTCAGTATCATTAGAAGGAATATTATCCAATTTGTGTACAACACTCATTGAATCTTTCAGATGTGACTTCTTTTTTTGGACTAAAGAGTTTAAGAAATAGTTTCAATAGTTTGAGAGAGGTTCCAATATTTGAAGAGATCCCTGAAAGAATAGGTTGTCCAGGAGGCTCTATCAAGATCTTGTAGATTTTAGGTAGTATCTGAAAAGTTGGAACAACTGGTTTCTCATTGATCAAGAATTCTGATTCTTGTTTATAGAGCCGGCCCTCATCTGTGGCTTTTGTTACCATTTCCGTAATCAATTTGGATAATTCACGACTAAGGTTCAAATGCGTTTTGATTACTGTGTTTGTCTGATAAGACATGGGAACATTCCTTGATGTAATCTAACCCTGTCGAGAATCACTATGGCCCCTCGTTTATCGCTTTCCTTATGATTATCTCAGAATTATTACCCAAGTTATTTAGAAGGTCAGAATCCTGTTTATTGATGTTAGACAACATTTTTGTTTTTTGTTGCACCAGAATAGCAATATTTTCCAGAACCTTTTTCTCAAATAACATATTCTTTAGGAAATGATTGTGGTGGGAGGACAATATAGATCGCCTAGGTAAGCCTGTTGTTTCATCTTCTGGTATATTAGGTCGGTTTTGGAAGAATACCTGCAGTCTAATCTTCCTCATAAACCAGTAGCATTCTGCTCTAAACATAAATGGGTGATGAGGCTTTGTGATTACGAAGCCTAAACCTTGATTTAATACCTGTTATTCTTCTGCATTTACATGAGTATAGCTAGAAAGGTTTATTATTACCTTCTGCTGCCTCTTGTAATCTTTTGTTGCTCTGTCCATTCTTGTATGTTGATTCCCCGGTCTAAAAACCCTTACCTCTGCCTTTGTCTAGGACGTCATGAGCTATGTTCTCGGCTATTACTGCCACGTGACCTGTAAATGTGTTGAGCACTCTGGTCCTCTGTTTGTTTGTTAACAACTAGTACTTGTTATTTCTTTTCCTGGTAGCAGTTACACTTAAAGTGAAGCCAGAAAAAAAATGTATATGTATCAGTAAACCACTGTATTGAACTTACATTGTAGGTATTTTTCTATACCCTATTTCTAAGCTTTTGAAACTTTTCCCTCTCACCGTAAGTTTCAAAGATCATGTGCCACCCCCATTGGGCTACAGCAAAGTGATGGTTGTACATACTCAGAATAACATTGTGAATCACACTTGAGTTAGGAATAGTTAGATTGTACCAGTATGTATGCTAAGTGAGACATATCCTCATGAAAGTTGGTATTTACTCATCCCACTAGGGAACTGTAGGGGATGAAGTGATGTGTGTGTTTGAGGTCCCGCATGTGCACGTTTTCGCAGTTGGGACTCCCACTACATGGATACAGTAGCTGACTGATTGGATATGACAATGGCACGTGAGAATCCACTGCACACCTCAGTCTGGGCATGTCAATGCCGCAGGGGACATTGCTTGACTCACACTCTATCAAAAACATATAATAGGCCCCAAAGAGACACTGATGCACTCCCAGGGCATCATATCATGTGATGGCTAAAGAAAGCACTGACCCACTCACAGTCAATCAGAGCAGGTCATGGACATTGAGAAGATAGTGATATGCTATCATAGGATATCATTAGGTCATGGGCACAAGGGTAGACACTGATCCACTTCAGGTACAGCTGAGGATATCATGGGCATCGGAGGACAGTGATCCGCACTACTCCATCTCAACCAGATACATTGATTGGGTACATTTCACTGTCAGCTTCTATCTTACTTATTATTGAATGTGTGGGTTTGAATAAATGAATACAGAGCCGGGCTTGATTTCCAGGTTTGCTTTACCACGCAGTTCAGGAAGAATGTATAATACCAAGGAGCTGGTATTTAGGGTGTGTGGTAAGGTATCACAAAGGGTCTGGAGGAACCCCGTGAACGCAGAAATACTGAGATGCATTGGAGGAACTCTGAGGCATTGTCAATACAAATGGAAAGCATGCAAATTCACTTGTGCGTTAAATGTTAGACACATTAAGAAATAGTGAAAGCAAACATACTCTTCAAAGTCCTTCTCTGTAAAGGGGACATCCTCGATAAGCACGGCGGAGTGCATGTTGAAGAATATCCCAAGCAGTATCTGTGAGGAGTGAAAGAGCAGGTCAGGTCAGCAGCTGGTGAGAAGCAAAGCAAAATGCGAGCAATGAGGGGAGATTGTGCCATATGGGTAAGAGATTGCTCACCACACATTGCTTAAAAATGGTGTGAGCAACCGAGTGAAGATTTTCCTGAAACAAAGGCGTAGCTTTCATAGAGCTGTGAGCTCTGAATTGCCTTGTACCAGTAAGGCCATGATGTGCCAAGGTCATCATTCTGAACAACTTTCACACAACACATACTTCAATAGTATTTCAACCCTACCCTCCTGTCACAGATTACCAACGCCTAGATTAAACCGGTCAACAGAATTTGGGCAGCAGACAATTACACACACACACAGACACACACACACACACAAACACAGATGTTTTACCTACCTTGTGGGGACTATGTGTGGGTACCCACCTTGTGGGGACTAACCCTTCCCAATGTTTTAGAAATGGGTTAATGGGTTAATAGCAGAACTAGGTTCAGAAAAAACTCATAACACAGGATCCAACTTGATTTTACAAAAATGCGTATTTTTACTCGCGTGTACGGTACCATCTTTGTGGGGACTTGAACGCGTGTTACCATCCTTGTGGGGACTTACTTTATTATTCTTATTTGGGATGATGCACCACAAGCAAATGGAAAAATGCTTACTTTATAGTACTCGATATACTACATGTGAGTACCTGCCTGCATCATAGCTATCGCAACAGATGGATTTTGATGGTTTGGCATTTCCCACAAAATGTTTAATTTGCATGAGAAACTTAAAAAGGCACTTAGATTCTGGCATAAAGCACTGTTATAAACACTCAAAATGTTCCAGAAAAGATAACTGCGACACGTGAGATGACTTGATTGACCCAGGCTGACACACTGTGGCCAAAAAGGAATAAAGAATTAAAATTCAGATTTCATTCTTTCACAGGCATGATCTTCCCTGCTAACTCATATCTGCTCTTTAGAAATGGTGTATTGAAAATGATGTTGCTTTCTTGTTTTAGAATGTGTATACTAATAGTGGAGTTGACTTTCCGATAGGGGTCATGTCTGATTATGGAAAAGTTACATTTTCCACAGAGATCATGTGCAATAATCATGAAATAGTCCCCACAGAGACAGTGTGTACTTGCAATCATGTTGAGGTCCCCACAAGGACGGTGTGTGATTACAATGTTGATAGGTCCCCATAGAGATGGTGTGTGATTAAGACTATACTCAAGTCCCCACAGAGACAGTGTGTAATCATGATGCTGTTAAGCACTTCAGCATTAGCCACGATATCATTCTAAATAAAATACAAAAAAAATACAAATACAAAATATGATCTCCACAGATATGGTAACTGATTATGATGACGCTAAAGTACCCACAGAGATGGTGTGTGATTATGACAACACTAAAGTCCCCACAGAGACAGTGTGTAATTATAATCATGTTAAGCGCTCAGGCATTAGCAGCTATAGAAATCTAGATGAAATACTAGAAATGTACAAGTACAAAATAAGGTTTCCACGGATTTGGTAAGTGATTATGATAACACTGAAGTCCCCACAGAGCTGTTGTGTCATTTCTAAGATGTTGAGGTACCCACAGAGATGGTATGCGATAATGATATCACTAAGTTTCAGTGATGTTTAGGTCCCCTCAGAGAAGGTGTGTGATAAGAATATTGTTAAAGACCACGAGGGGTCACACAGAGGTCAACAGAAAACTGAGACTGAAACATTTGAGTCTAGTATGCAACTCCTCAATGGTTGTCCTAATAAATCATCTCCCCTTCCCAATCTAAAATGATGTACCCCTCCTTCTCCTACCTTCTTACACTACACACACGTATTCCACCCCACACATGGCCGCCTTATGTCTATTAATACCAAATTAACCTGATGCAGACTTGCCAAAGCTCTCATCTCTGTTTATTTGACTCGCACCCTAAGGAAGCGGCAAATCAAGCATCAAAGTGCTGTCATTTAATAGATGTTGTGCTCTCCCGTCTGGATAAAAGAGAAATCCAAGTGCTACTGTCACAAACCACACAGAACCATACTGGCATTGAGGACTTAGGCACTGCCTCTGGCCTCCACACATTAATAATGCTGGTTTTGCATATGATTCCCCCTCTAACCCACTGAGACCCCAACCCCACCAGTTTTCTCAAAATATTGCATGCAACAAAACCACCAAAATGCGAAAGGTTCACTATGGAAGACCACATTTCTGTTCACTTATTGAGTGTGAAAATGATATTGAAGTCCCATAGATATGGTGTGTGATTATAAAGGCTTTAAGGTCCTCACAGAGTTTGTGTGTGATGATGGTGATGAATAAGTCTCCACAGCGAGGGTGTGTGTTTACACGGGTGTTCAAGTCCCCACAGAGATGGTGCATGATAAAAATGAGTTTGAATACCCCACAGAGATGGTGTTTGATTACACAGCGATGTTTTGTTTGATAAGGTTGCTATTAAAGTCTTCATAGTGGTGGAGTGGGATGATAATGATGTTACCGTCTGCACAGAGATGATGTGCGGCAATGTTAAAGTCAGAGATGGTATATAACAATTTGTGGTAAATGGATCTTGTATAATGTGCCTTAAGCTATTTTGGTGGCTTCATGGCATTACGCACTGAAATAGAGGAAGGTGGGGATTGGTGGGAGCACAGCAAATGTGATCTGCGAATCCTGAATTGTTAATTAATACAGATGTGGAAGTACATGCTTTGCTTTCTGGAAACTGATAAGATACAGGGCGAGTTGGACATGTGGGTTATGTGTTGACATTTGGGCCCTAGATGTGTTGTTCCATGAAATAATAACAGGATTCATCTTATGAAGATGGGTAGGTGTGGCAATGCAATATTGGGAATCACAGAAAAGATCAGGGTAGTTTTCCCTTGTGGGTGTTATGACTGGCCATGCCACTGTGAGGGGAGTTTTAGTTGGTTGATATACAGAATTTAAGATGAATGAGGGAGTGTGAAGGTCAATAACATCACAAAAAATAGTTTAAAGACCCCACAGAAATGCTGTGTGGTGTTGATAAGGTTAAAATCTGTGCAGAGATAGTTGATGATGGGAATGTCAAAATCACTACAAATGTGTTCTAAGGTGGACATGTTTAAGGTTGTATTTTGCCCTCATTGTTAGTGTGTGATGATGGTTGTCTTGCACATCGCATAGACAAGTTGTTGAGAGATGATGGTGATTGTGTTGGTCCCAGAAAGGTGTTGTGTGATGACAGGAAACTGAGGAAGCTGAATTAGAAGTCGGGTGTCAGTGATCCATAGTCACCAAATTAGTATGTAGACCACATCGTCTCAAGCCAACAGACATCTTCTCCACAGCAATTGTTCGATGATATTGGTCTTTTTATCTACATTGCTTTGAAATGTTGTTTTTTAATCGTGTGTACGGCA
Source organism: Ambystoma mexicanum (assembly GCF_040938575.1). Classification (NCBI taxonomy): domain Eukaryota; kingdom Metazoa; phylum Chordata; class Amphibia; order Caudata; family Ambystomatidae; genus Ambystoma; species Ambystoma mexicanum. The sequence goes on from NC_090921.1 coordinate 264,716,084, forward strand.
CCATCGTTGTGGGGACTTGAACATGTGTTACTATACATGTAGGGGCTTGCATCATGACTCTGTTTTGGAATCCAGTGCTTTCTTTTTCAAATGTAAATATGCATGTTTTACAACAACACACATTAACTACACAATTTTCTCTTCATATACAAGTAAGTTTAGGACTCTTAGAGGGTTCTTACTGAATGCAGTTTAATGATTTTGAATGTCCTACTAGATAAGTCATGTTTGCATGTTCACTCAAAGACACTAATGTTGACAGGTCACATTCCAAGTGAGACAGTTTGATTGGGATTGACCTAGGATCATGCTATTTGGCAAATATAGGAAACTGGAAATTATATTTCGGTTTTATGGCTTCATAGACACCATCTTAATCACTAGAATAGATCCTCTGCACAATAATGGTATGATTATAAATATGTTACTCCCTACTTTGGGGTGATGCATTGAATACAAAGGTGCTAAAGACCCCACATAGATGGTGTATGATGACAATCAGTAAGGAGTGATGTTAAGATCAAACAAAAATGTTTAAGTGACCATATATATTTTGAGCGATATTAGAATTGTTTAAGTTTCAACAGAGGGGGTGAGTGAGGTGGGAGATTGCAAAGTCCTCCTAGAGTTGATGTGTGAGGATTGTGATATTGAAGTCCCCACAGAGATGGTGTAGTTGTTAGAGATGTTTGGGTCACTCATGGCATAGAGTGAGTGTGATGAAGGGTATGGTATAGTCCTTAAAGAGGTGATGTGTTATGCTCATGCAGTTGAAGTCTCCACAGACATAGTGTGTGATAATAATGTCATTAAAGTCCCCACAGAAATGGTGTTTGACAATAGTGCTTTTGAAGTCCCCACATGGATGGTGTGTGATGAGAGTGAAGAGTAACATTAATATCCAAAAGAGATGTTTAACTGACTAAAGATATTATGTGTGGTATTAGAAATGTTTGATACCCAAAAGAGGTGCTTAGTGGGGAGGAGGATGGTAAGTCTTCTTAGTGATAGCATGTGAAGATAGTACTATTGAAGTCCCCACAGAGATGGTGTCTGAACTGTGACATTGTAGTTCCCACATAGATGGTGTAGTTGTTGAGAGATTTATTTTTAAGTCACATCATAGATTTTGATGAAGGGTGTGTTTAGTCCTTATAGTGATAGTGTTTGATAGTCATGCCATTGGAGTTCCCACAGAGATAGTTTGAGAATATTGCAGTGTTGAAGTCCCCATTTGCATGGTGTGTGATGAGTTTAAATAATATCCAAAAGAGATGTTTAAGTGGCCATAGATATTATGCGTGATGTTAGAAATGTTTAAGTCCCACCGGGGGTGGTTAGGGAGGAGGGAGGCGGTTGAAGTCCCCAAAGACATAGTGTGATGGAGTTGATTTAAAGACCTCACAGGGCTGGTGTGTGATGATAGTCCCCACAGAGATGGAGTGTGAATACAGAGGTGTTAAAGCCCCCACATAGATGGTGTATGATGACAGTCAGTGAAGAGTGATGTTAAGATCAAACAAAAATGTTTAAGTGACAATAGATATTTGTGTGATAATAGAATTTAATAAGTTTCAACAGAAGGGGTGAGTGATGTGGGAGATTGCAAAGTCCTCCTAGAGTTGATGTGTGAGGATTGTGATATTGAAGTCCCCACAGAGATGGTGTAGTTGTTGGAGAGGTTTGAGTCACAACATAGAGTAACTGTGATGAAGGGTATGGTATAGTCCTTACAGAGGTGATGTGTGATGATAATACAGTTGAAGTCCCCACAGACATAGTGTGTGAGAATGATGGCATTAAAGTCCCCACAGAGATGGTGTCTGAAAATAGTGGTGCTAAAGTTCCTATATGGATTGTGTGATCAGTAAAGAGTGCAATTAATATCCAAAAGAGATGTTTAAGTGACTGTTGATATTATGTGTGGTATTAGAAGTGTTTGATACTCAAAAGAGGTGTTTTGTGGGGATAGCGTGTGATGATTTTGCTGTTGAAGTCCCCACACAGATGGTGTGTGAACTGTGATAATTGATTTCCCGCAGATATGGTGTATTTGTTGGAAGATTTTTAAGTCACATCGTAAATTGTGATGAAGGATGTGCATAGTCCAAACAGAGGTAGTGTTTGAGGATCTTGCCATTGCAGTCCCCATAGAGAGCGTGTGAGAATATAGCAGTGTTGAAGTCCCCATATGGATGTTGTGTGATGAGTGTGAAAAGTTACATTAATATCCATAAGAGATGTTTAATTGACCACAGATATTATGTGTGATGTTAGACAGGAGAGGTTAGTGAGGAGGGAGACAGCAAAGTATTTAAAGGGATAGTGTGTGATGATTGTGCTATTAATGTCGCCACACAGAGATGGCGTGTGTTGTTGGAGATGCTTATGTCCCGAAAGATATCAGGTTATGAGGGTGGTGGTATAGTCCTTACATCTCTGCTGCTCTGTTCCCAGTTTTGTAAAACACTAAAAATGTGGCTTTATCAACGATACCTGCTGAACGGAAAAGAATAGCTCTCTCCCACCACCAACAGTAATGCACAACTGTATAAAATGGCAAACTGAAATTCTGAAAAATACAATACAACTATGGTGTGCGATGATTGTGCCAATGAAGTCCCTGCAGAGATGGTGTGTGGTATCTATGATGTAGAAGTAGCGATATAGCTGGACCAATTACTGTGATATTGAAGTCTTCACGAGATGCTGCGAGGGGTTGTACGTCTTCAAAGATATAGGGCCTCATTACACGGTAGGCGGTAAGGGTTAACGGTCACCAGTAAGGGTACCGGTGACCGTTGTTAGGCAGAAACCTGTGCAGTTCCCTCTGGGACCACTGCAAAAGATTTAAGACTACAGGTGTTTGGCAGTAAACCCACTTGGTAGCAGTCTGTACCACCCAGATGTATCTGGTAGCTGTGGCTGAGCAGTCAGACTTCCCTCAAGAAGAGTTAGGCAGTATATAGAGCATACATAATAGGTACAGAGGCACAGTAGTACAAGCAAACACTGACCAGAGCTAGGTGTAAAAGTATATAATTATTTATTTAAAAGACACACTCATAAATTACACTAGCACAGAAAAGGTAAGTAAGTCAAAACACAGTCACTAGTACTTATATGTACATCCCTAGTTATTTGTTGGACAAGTCTAAGTTAACACCACTTATTTCCAAACGGAGGTGAGCGCTTAACGTTAGATGGCACTCCAACAAGTTAGTTAAAAAGGGAGGGAAAAGGCAGAAGTAATGAAAACAGCAAGGTAAAACATTTTTCAGAGATTCACAGTAAGTTTAGAAAGGCAGTCTATTGCGGAGCAAGGAAGTTCGGTTGCCAGGCCCACTCTAGGGAAAGCCAGGCGAAAAGATGTCCAAGATCACACAATGTCACAAGTCTTTACAGGTGAGTAGGAAAGGTTTTCCTAAGTTTAGAAAAGTTTAGTTAGGGTGTCCCAAGCTTACCCAGATTCGAGAGCCGAGGGCTAAATCTACCCCGTACAATCGGTGGCAAGGGAAGCCGGGCGGAACACGGTACCTTTAAAATGGAAAGGATCTTCCAGCGGTGGCAGTTGTTCCTGGTAGTGGGTGCAAGTCATGGCGTCGTCCAGAGGAAGAGAAGATCTCGACGTGGAGAAAAGCTGAAGGTCGTTGCACTACCAGGGAAGAAACCAGCCGTGGATTTTTCCGGTTAAAAGGATGTTGCCCCTCTTTCGCGGTTGAGGTAAAAAGTGGTATCCCGGTTGCCGGGGTGCTTGACACAGGCAAGGCGGCCACGAGATGCTTCAGGGAGGCGAAAAGAAGGCAGAAACTGGTTGTACCCACCAGTCAAGGGAAGAAGACTCTCCCGGCTGGCGATCTCCTCTGTCGTTGGGAAAAGTAGTGAGACGGTTCCGCAGGGCTCCACGGGTGGTGTCGTCTTGGCAGGTCGGCTCGGCTTCTCCCTCTTCGGCTTCTTAGGTCCTGTGGCGACTTCTGAAGAACCAGTCCCAAAAACCCTGCTTTTATGCAGCAAACCCCCATTCATACAGCCTAGCTGTCACTCAAACATGCTAGGTGGTGAGCGCGGCGGCTCATCACTTGGGCCAATCACACCAGAGTGCGACATGAGTTGGCAAGGCAACTCAGTCCAGGGTGCCTAAACCCCCTCCCACACCCCCTGTGGTACCCAGACAGAATGGCACCACTTTGGAGGGCTTCTGTGCAGAAGCCCGCCAAAAGTGGAACAAAGGCTCGACTCGGGTTCAGGGTTACTGAAGTGAACCTAGACGCCATTTTGGCGGCAAGTTCTGGCAAAAAATCCCAACCGGTGAATTTATATTAAATAAATAAACCGGCGGTATCTTTAACATTGCACCAAAAAGTGGTGCATTAAAATCAATGGGAAATCCCATTGGGAAATATTCCGGTGGAATATTTCCGTGGTATCCACTGCCACCAGCCAGAAACTCGGCAAGGGGGGACGGGACAGTACCCCCTCGACAACAGACCGAGGGGCAATCTAATTGCCCATACCAGTACTTCCACAGTATGATGGTTTGTACTGGTTAAGTTCCTAAGTTAAGACTAGTAAAGTCAATGGTGACTTTACAGACCCAGGGAGACAGTACTCAGTCCACGGGTGTGGAGTCTATGTTTGGGGGTCACTATGACACCCCTGTGTTACTGCACTGAGGGTGCTGTGTAACACACATTCAAAAACCAATGATAGCCTATGGGGAAAAAATACCCCATAGCCCATAAGCACATAGCAAGTCACAGAAACACTCTCAAGTCATGTCCAAGAGTGAGGGTCACTCTTGGCAGGAGAAAAAAATAAACCCCAAAAATCCAGCAAAGCTGCTGGGGGACTCACTAGGTTAGGAAATTCAGCCTAAACAGAGAATTCTCCCTAACACTCGCCCCCCCCCCCAGACTAAGGGACAGGAGGATTTAATCCACTCCTGGATGAACTGTCATCGGAATCAGTGATCTCTTTGTCAGATGAATCAGACTCTGAAGTTACCCCCTCCCCTAACTCCTCACCTTCTTCTTCTTTCCAGGTACCCTTCTTTTCTCTTCTCCGTGAAGGTTCCTTTTTTTTATGGAGGTAGGGACGACCCCGAAAGTAAGCCACCGTGTCTCCAATAAGGAAGACCAGGGGGCTCCTCTCCGGAATCGCCCAGGAGGGGAAAAAGCCTACGAGGCACAAAAAACCCCTGAATTCTACAATGTTCGTTGGTTGTGGTACAACTGGGAATCTCTGGAAGGGTGTGTAGAACAGGAGATCTGGGGTACTCCATGGAAAGGTACCCGGGAAGGGCAGTAGTCCAAGGTTTCCCAAACGGTAAGCGAAGGCAGTCCAAAAAGGCAGGCAGGAATCCGGTACACGGTAAGCAAATAGACAGGTATCCAAGACGGCAAGAAGAGGCAGTCCAGAGAACAGGCAAGGATCCGGTACACTGTAGAGCAAGGGCAGAGGTACACAGAAAACAGGAGAGTCTGGCGGGAGAAGAAACCCCGAAAGGAAGAGTATGAGAAAACAAGAAAACAGGAAAGGGAAGAAAGGAAAGTGTAGAACGAAGAAGGGAGGAAGGGAGGTAAGAGGCTGGAAGGAGAAGGAGAAGGTGGGTACGAGAAAAGATACGGGAAAGGAGAAAAAGAAAAGACCGGTTCAGTGGGGAACCAGACGGGAGGAGAGGCGCCAGGAAAAGGCGCGAGTTTCCTCGCAGAGGAAAGTGCTGGAGGCACGGAAAAAAGGGAGGCGAACGGGAACAGCAAGCAAGGCGCTGAAGGTCCGAAACCGGAAGCGTTGCGACGCATCCCCGACCCGGAAGGAGCTGGTAAAGACTCCGAGTCGGGGAGCGTCACAACCAATGGAATCAGGGCAGAAGAGAGAAAACACAGGAAAAAGGGGGCGTGGCTAAGCAGAGGCTGAACGGAATGAAACTAGAGTCCGCGCCGCCATTGGCTCCACAAACGCCAGGTACTACATGGTATGACATGAACCTCATACCTCTAGTCGATGACATACATCCTAGAGAGTCCATCAGCATTTTGATGGTGACACCCTGACCTGTGCTCAATGGTGAAATCAAACCCTTGGAGGCAGATTGACCATCTCAATAGTTTTGGATTTTCCCCTTTCATTTGCATTAACCATCTCAAGGGTTGGTGGTCAGTCTGAATGACAAAAGTAGAACCATACAAGTATGGCCTAAACTTCTTCAGTGCCCACACAATAGCAAAGCATTCTCTTTCTATTGTTGCCCACCTTGTTTCAGGATCCTTCAATTTTCTACTGATGAAGCAAATGGGGTGTTCCCTACCCTTCTTATCCAGTTGGCTAAGAACTGCACCTATACCTACATTGGAAGCATCAGTTTGTACAATGAAAGTTTGGTGGTAGTCAGGAGCTCGGAGTACTGGAGCTTGGCAAAGAGCTTTCTTCAGGTTTTCAAAGGCCTGATTGCATTCCTCATTCCATTTGACCTTCTTAGGGAATTTTGGAGAGGAGATCACATTCAGAGGAGAAGCTATGGTTCCATAGTTCTCAATGAAATTCCTGTAATACCCAGTGAGGCCTAAGAAGGCTCTCACCTGGGTCTGAGTAGTAGGTGTTGTCCTATTTTGCACAGCTTCAATCTTGCTGAGCAAAGGCCTTATCTCTCCACCTCCTACCTCATGTCCAAGGTAGACCACTTTACTCTGTCCAATTTGGCATTTGCTTGCCTTCATGGTCAGATTGGCCTGCTCAAGAGCCTGCAAAACATGTCCTAAGTGGGTCACATGTTCCTCCCAGGAGTGGCTGAAGACTGCAATGTCATCCAAGTATGCCATGCAGAAGTCCTCCATCCCAGCTAGAACTTGGTTCACCATCCTTTGGAATGTTGCAGGTGCATTTTTTAGTCCAAAAGGCATAACCTTTAAGTGGTATAGGCCAACTGGGGTAGAAAATGCAGTTTTCTCCTTGGCATGGTCTGTCAGGGCTATTTGCCAATAGCCTGACGTAAGGTCCAGTGTGCTGAGGTACTTGGCTGCACCAAGTTTATCCACCAACTCATCTGTCCTTGGCAAAGGGTGGGCATCAGTCTTGGTGACTGCGTTAAGAGCTCTATAGTCCACACAGAATCTCAACTCTTTGGATCCGGCCTTTGGTACTAACGCCACTGGGCTAGACCATGGACTAGTAGAGGGCTCTATTACCCCGAGATCAAGCATCTTCTTGACCTCACCTTTGATGTGGGTTCTGACATGTTCTGACATTCTGTATCCTCTGCTTTTGACTGGCAGACAGTCACCAGTGAGTATATCATGCTGTCCCCACGGGGTCAAGCCTGGCGAAAGTGAGAACAGAGGGGCAAACTGATTTAACATAGCTTTGCACTCCTCCTGTTGCTCAGGTGTCAGATCTGAAGAGAGATTAACTCCTTCAACCTTTTTGTCCAAAGGTAAGCCTCTCAGGAGGTCAGGTAGAGCTTCACTCTCCTCCTCCTCTTCTGATGAAGCTAGAAGCAATGCTCCTACTTCTGGTCTAGAGACATAGGCTTTGAGGCGGTTGGTGTGGAAGACTCTGGGAGCTTCCCTGGGTTTGCCCAGATCCACCAGATAGTTGACCTCTCCAAGTTTTCCCACAACCTTGAAGGGTCCCATCCATTTGTCTTGCAAGGCCCTCTGCCTTGTTGGAAGCATAACTAGAACTAGCTGGTCTTGAGTAAACTCAACCATGTTAGCCTTCTGATCATGCCAATGTTTGATCAGAGCTTGTCCAGCTTTCAAGTTGTCACTTGCTTCTGCCATCATGTGTGACATTCTCCTCCGGAGACCTATCACATAGTCAGTCACTCTGACTGGCTTGGGGGAAGGAGCACTCTCCAACCCCTCCTTAATCAGGGCCAAGGGGCCTCTGACGGGATGGTCATAGAGAAGTTCAAAGGGAGAATAACCTACTCCCTTCTGAGGGACTTCTCTATAAGCAAAGATAAGGAATGGCAGTAGAAGGTCCCACTTCTTTTTAAGGGGTTCTTCTAAAGCACCTATCATGCTCTTCATGGTTCTGTTAAACCTTTCTACCAGCCCGTTTGTCTGCGGGTGGTATGTGGTTGAGAACTTGTAGGTAACTCTGCAGGTTTTCCACATGGCTTTCATGTAGTGGGACATAAAATTTGACCCCCTGTCAGAGATCACCTCCTTAGGAAACCCAACCCTGGTAAAGATACCAAGGAGGGCCTTAGCTACGGCCGGAGCTGTAACAATAATAATACTTTAATGTGATATAGATTGAAAAATTCAAACTTTACACATATTACTTTTACATAATCAAAATCAAAATAGAAAATACATAATAAAACATTTTTAGATCATTTCAATCATTTAAATCCGGATGCCCAACACTTTTTCAATCTGAAGCCATACATTATATAATGCAATAAAGAGATGCATATTTGCTGTCTTAGTACAGTGTAGCCAGAATTGATTTTCCGGTATGGATTCCAGATTATGGGCAAATTCTCCTAAGTATTTCACAATTGTGGGTCTCATTATGGTGCATTCAGTTAGTAAATGCTTGGCTGTCTCCAGTCTTTCAGGTAGATTACATATACGACATATTCGTTCATCAATTGAGATCTTTTCCCTAGGTCCCACATTGCACAAGGTCGGAAGTTGCTCCAGACGGAAGAGAATAATAAACCGTCTTAGCCTTGTGGATGGGCATAGGTACAGATATGCCTGAGGTTTCATAAAGTTGTAGAGTCGATACTTAACAAAGGCACATGACTTTAGACACCCTAGATGAGAAAAGTTCTCCAACCAATCCCAGAGATCTATCTTTTTCCCCAGTGCTGTCATGACCTCCTGGGAAATAGATGTCCCTCTGTCAGTCCAGCCAATATCTCTCAGAAATTGGGTCATACTTTTCTGAAGAGGAGAGGTATTATCTTTTTTTCTTAGTTCTATCTGCTTGGTAACCAACAAAGGGTTAGAAGAACTATTCTTCATCTTGAGATAATAGCCCGCCCTCTTTTTCAGTACCATTGCTTTAAGTGAGGGTAAGCCCAGCTCCAGCCTTATGAGGGCCATAGGAACACTGGGGGGTAACCCCAATATGCGTCGCCAAAATTTTCCCTCTACCACTTGCAGCCAGGCTAAGGCAGAAGAGGTTAGTGCTTCCAGGCCATACGTAATCATAGGGGCAAACGCCTGTATATACATGTGTCTCGTCCCCCATAGTGTAAAACCAGCCTGCCTCCTGGTAGATGACGCAATTAGAGCTGTAACTTGCTGCGCCCTAGTTCTCCTGTTTTGTCTACACAGTGAGTAATCACCCCATGGTTCAATTTCAACTCCTAAATATCGATTGGAAGGGGAATACAGTATGTTATTATTCTGCACCCATAGCTCAACACGAGAGACTTTTTTCTTTGTGAATCTAATCACTTTGGTCTTGTCAAGGTTAACAGCTAACCCATTGATCTTTGCGTACTCCCATAATGCTACTGCTGAGCGCCTAATACCAGCAATAGTGTTGTCGAAAATGACCAAATCATCTGCATATGCCAGTACTGCACATGTTATATCCCCTACTTTAGGTGGGCAGTTATTCACTTCTGCCAACACTATTGGGATGTCATATACGTACACATTGTACACCAGTGGAGCAGTTACACATCCCTGTTTTACCCCCCTATCTTGTCTCACTTGTCTAGTCAAGGATCCCTCTTGATTTAGTCTGAGGCACACCATGGTGTTATAGTGCAGCTGTCTTAAATAGTGCAACAGACTAGGCGGGCAACCCATAACTTCCAGCTTTTTCCACAACCTGGCTCTAGGTATAGAATCGAATGCGGCCTTAAAGTCAATATAAAGGGCGTATAGCGGGGGCTGTCCTTTAGTAAGTGCCCTAGTTCGTAGTGTGTCCATCACCCACAGATTAGGTGTGGTAGAGAAACCACGCCGGAATCCACATTGGAACCTACTAAGAATATTAGTCTGTTCAGCCCAATTCTGTAGTTCCGTAAGCAATAAATCCGCAAAAAGTTTTCCCGTGGTATCCAGCATGGGAAGAAGCCTGTAATTATTTGGATCCTTACGGCATCCCTTCTTAAACACCGGCACCAATATCGCCGTTTGCCAAGAGCGGGGGGTCATCCCCTGCGCTAATACCTTTTTAAAAAGTATTGACAGAAGAGAAGCCCAAAACGCCGGGTGGTTCTTAATAACTATATTGGCTAGCCCATTCGGGCCAGGAGCTCTAGAAGCTTTCATGGTTGCTATTTTATTCAGTATGGCCTCTTCCGAGGCCTCAAAGGGCGGAGGGAAGGGATTCTGCACTCTAGATATTATGGGTACGTCTACCTCTCCAGCGTTGCGGTCCAGCAGAAATCTTACCCAGGTTTCCTCTCCTATAGGATTATCCAGCTGACCCTTGGCCTTCTCTCTGTTCTCTTTCAGGAGCTGCCATATATTACGCGAATTTCCAGCGCAGATAGTGTTAACCAACCTCTGATTTCTAATATTCCTCTCTGTATCTCTGATGGTTCTGATACTGGCTCTATATTTGTTTTTAGCTTTTCTGACTTTATCGTAGTAAAAGGAACCCGCTATATTCAGTCTCCTAAACCCCCGCAATTCTGCTCTTAGCCTTCTCTTAGCATCACGAATATCTTTATTATAAGGCTGAGTGGTACCTCCGGGATTTGTCATAACGTTTTTCCTTGAGGTCGCATGGAATCCTGAAAATTCCAGGATCCATTCTTCTATTTCATTTACGGTCAGCTGTTCAAAATGGGGTAGGGGGACCTGGGCCTGAGATGAGAGTGCTTCCGTACCCTTTTTAATGTTTCTCTCCGACCAGATAATTCTAGTGCCTATGCAATTGGTTTGTATATTGCCTATATTACACTTAGTGGCGGGAGAGAAAGAAAGTTGCAGGGAGCATTCAAGAGCCGCATGGTCACTCCATTCATTGGGTATGATTCTCATATCATTTACTATAGGCAGCATTTCAGGACACATAAATATGTAGTCTAGGGTGCTGTATGAAATGCCATTAGACCATGTCTGTTTCCCCGGCCTATCACCCATTGTTCTTCCGTTAATCATGGATAAATCACATGTCTCAAAGAATTGCAGCCATCCCAACCCTTCACTCTCTCTTTTGTCATGGATCATGAGACAGTTTTCATTCAGGGCTGGGTATTTGGCGACCAATTGATCATCCTTCATATGACAATTAAAATCACCCATCACCACTACCGCTAAATTGCCGGTTCTTTGAGTCCAAAAAGTCAATAACTCATGAATGGCTTCTTGTAGGGATTCCCTTATCAATGCTCCCGGGGGATTATAGAGGTTGATCAGTAAGAATCTACTGTGTCCATTATCCGTGGGATAGTCAACCTCAACCGCCAGATGGTAATCAGTGGCGTTGACCAGGATCTTCCGCGAGTTGACCGTATTTACCACCCCTATAATAAGTCCCCCATAAGGGCGACCCTTATCCCCTCTTTTGGCAAATGTCTGATGTATGACAAAACCGTCCAATAATAGGGATTTCAATGCCCATGTTTCCTGGAGACATATACAACTATGCTTCAGCAATAAATCCATAGACCCTTCTGATCTCAAGAGATGGGCAAAACCCCGACAGTTCAAAGAAACGAAGGAAAAGCTTCAGCGGTTCTGTATCATTCGCGGTAGAGCTTCCAACAATGTTTTGAGGGCTTGTTGTATTTCAGCCATCGCCGTATTTTCTGATGCCTCTTGATTGACCACATTATCTGGCACCACTAGCTTGTCCAATGGAGTTTGTAGCTCCTTGGTCATATAGTCCTTAGTTTCTTCAGTAAGATCTCTCTCCTGTGGATCTACATCAATAGCAATATCTACGGTTAATAGTTCTTTTTTAAATTTTCTGATCAGCTGAGCTGAGGCTAGGAAAGTACAATAGATGGCGGAAACATGTTGATTAGGGACCTGCAAAGGTTCGATGAAAATGAAGTCGCCAGATTTCATGACTCTCAACTGCGGAATATAATGTAGTCGGGTTAGGAATTCTGATCTTGCCAGCCAGGGATTTTTACCACTAGGGTAGAGGTTCTTAATGTAGCAGATACGATTCACATTGCATTCCTCATCCATGCTAATTTGCTCGGGCCGTACCGGCTCTGGTGTTTCTTCTGTGCCAGCTGAGCCGATTTGATCCTCCCGTTCGGCTGTGACAGTCTCATCTTGGACATTGTCTTCATCAGAGATGCCATCTAGATCTGCCTCCTTAAATTTTTCTCCTGGTACTAATCAGTCGGCCAATGACCCCTTAGCTTCTACGGCTCAAGCTACTGCTCTCACCTTTCTTTTTCTAGCTTTTTTGGAACGTGTTTCCACGGCTGCTTTAGGTCTTACACAGTCCTCATAGGAATTGCCTCAGGGTACCTTGTAGCATGGTCTACTACAACAAGGATAAACCTGTTGCCTGAGGAGGTTGGAGGATCAAGGGGACCAACAATGTCAATCCCTACCCTCTCAAATGGGACTCCCACAACTGGGAGAGGCACTAAAGGTGCCACGTTCTTGGAACCAACCTTACCAGAAGTCTGGCAGGTATGGCAGCTCCTGCAATATCTATCTACTTCAGCCCCCATCTTTGGCCAATAAAAGTAGAGAGAGAGCCTTTCCTTGGTCTTCTTGAAACTCAAGTGACCAGCCAAAGGAATCTCGTGGGCTAGTTGCAAGAACTGTTGTCTGTTCTCTTGGGGCACAAGGCGTTGGTAGGCTCCAGGTTCAGATCCAGTTGGTTCACTGTAGAAGAGGCCATCTTCCCAGTGTAACCTATACTTCCCAGGCTCTTGCCCATCAGCCTGAGAAGCTGCCTGTTGGCGAAGGCCCTCCAGAGTTGGACATTCTCTTTGTCCCTTACGAAAAGCTGACCTGCTGGGTCCACCTTCTGCCAGTAAAGACTGCAGCTCATGATGGTCAGCCGGGTCCAGGTCTCCAATAAGTTCTGGGCCTCCTAATAGCTCTTCTTCAGAGTCTAGTTCAACCAGACAGGGTTGTACCTCCCTCTCAGCCTCAGCTGGAGGTGGAGTTACAGGTGTAACTTTGGACAACCTCGGGGAAGTCCTTTTTGGAAGCACTGGAGTGCTTGCTGTAGGCTTTTTCCTAGGAGTCTTGGGTTTCCCCTTGGCTCCTGCTCTGGTAGTCACTGCAGTAAGTTGCTCCAGTGGAAGAGGAGTGATTTCTGTCATCATCTCCTGAGATAAACCTCGCAGGGTTTTCTCTCTTGCAGGTTTTGTGAGCTCCTGTAACCTTTTACTAGGAGGTCTGGGGGTATGTGACACAACTCCAAGAGCTTTCAGGTCATTACCCAACAGAACCCTTCCTGGTACTTCACATTTTATACTGACGGGTATCTTCACAGCCATATCATTACACTGGATGAGAACTGGTAACTGGGGACACATCTGCACAGGCCCTCCAGCTAACTTGGTGAGGCATTTGGGTGCCTTAGCAACATCCTCTGCCTTAAAAAATTATTCATCCACCACAGTTATGCTGGCCCCAGTGTCCCTGATGGCAGGAGTCTCCTGGCCATTCACGTGGACACTGTCCTTATAATACTCTTTAGTATTATCTGGGATAGAATTATAGACATCTAAATTCCGTTGTTCTCACAACCCCAGAGAGACTAAAGAAACACTGGCTGAGACTCCAGTGGGTTCATCAGCCAGTAGTAGAAAGTTTCCACTTGCCATAGGGACTTCCTCCTCTGGAGCGAAGGCTAAGGAGACAAGCTGGATCCCTGAAGGTTTACCCTTACATCTGGGATCTCCTTTCACATGGTCAGTAGCCTTACAAACATAACAGGATCCAAAGGTCCTTTGGAATGGAGGCTTGTTCTGACCTCCTTCTGGTTTGGCACCAGAAGGTATACTACTCTGCTGTGGTTTCCCAGGTGGCTTACCCTTATGGTGTGGTTTGGGGCCCTCTTTGGAATTGGAATTATTAGAATTCTCTTTGGAGTCTTTCTTAGGCTGTCTCCCCTCATCCTTCTTCTGAGTTACCCCAGAATCCTTGTGAGTAGCCCTGTTGGCAACCCACAAGTCAGCAGCCTTAGCTAGCTTTCTAGGATCTAATTCCTGTGAATCAGCCAAGTGCTGTCTGAGCTCAGGAGAGCAGGCATCATAAATTGACTCCATCATTACAAGATTTCTCATTCCTTCATAAGTGTTCACTTTGTAACCCTTAATCCATCCCTCTAAGTTTTTCAACCCTTCACACACCCAGGTAGCCCAAGGGGTACCATCATGCTTTTTGAGGCTTCTAAACCTCCTAAGATACTGGGAAGGGGTCTTCCCAAACCTAGCTATCAAAGCTAGTTTCACACATTCATACTCTTTCCTATCCTCCTCCCCCAACTCCATTACTGCATCAGTTGCAACAGGGGGGTGCCTAGAGAACAACCAGGTGAGTAACTCATTACCTGTGAGGTTCTGGAGCCCATGATTATACTCAAACATAGACAACCAATCCAACACATCCAACTTAGGCTCATACATACCAATCAATTCTTTAGGCATTCAGGGTCTTTTAGGACTGGAACTTCTAGAGGAGCCAGAGAGAGAAGCATTCTCAACAGACAATTTCTTCATTTCTAGCCCATACTTGAGCTCCATTTCTCTTAGCCTTAGTTCTTTGTCAGTTTGAGTATTAAGTTTCTTGTACTCTAATTCCAGTTTCATTTTCTCTAGTTCATAGTATTGAGGACTAAATGTGGGACCTGGCAAAGGTCCAGTGGGTACAGCTGGTAAGGCAGAGAGAGGCCTAGAGGGAACATCTACAGCAGTTTCATCTTCCTCTTCTGGTTCTGACCCAAGATCATCAATACTTTGTTCAATATCAATATCATTGCTGTTCTCTACATTTGCTGGAGTGGTAGGTTCCTCTGAACCATCATCCAGACTTTGGTTTTCTAACAACCTTTCTATTAGCTCTATTTTCTTGCCTTTAGTCATGTGATTCTTATGCTTACAGAGAACTCTTAAACAATCAGCAGTTTTTGTAGCAAGGGACTCTTGACTATAACTTTCCATAGCAGACATGTTAGAAAATAACTTTTTCTTTTTTGTGCTTAAGCTTTGTGGTTAGTTGCACTAAGGTATCTCAAAAGTACACTAAAGTGTATACTCAATACAAATCCCACCGCTGTACACCAGTGTTAGGCAGAAACCTGTGCAGTTCCCTCTGGGACCACTGCAAAAGATTTAAGACTACAGGTGTTTGGCAGTAAACCCACTTGGTAGCAGTCTGTACCACCCAGATGTATCTGGTAGCTGTGGCTGAGCAGACAGACTTCCCTCAAGAAGAGTTAGGCAGTATATAGAGCATACATAATAGGTACAGAGGCACAGTAGTACAAGCAAACACTGACCAGAGCTAGGTGTAAAAGTATATAATTATTTATTTAAAAGACACACTCATAAATTACACTAGCACAGAAAAGGTAAGTAAGTCAAAACACAGTCACTATTACTTATATGTACATCCCTAGTTATTTGTTGGACAAGTCTAAGTTAACACCACTTATTTCCAAACAGTGGTGAGCGCTTGACGTTAGATGGCACTCCAACAAGTTAGTTAAAAATGGAGGGAAAAGGCAGAAGTAATGAAAACAGCAAGGTAAAACATTTTTCAGAGATTCACAGTAAGTTTAGAAAGGCAGTCTATTGCGGAGCAAGGAAGTTCGGTTGCCAGGCCCACTCTAGGGAAAGCCAGGCGAAAAGATGTCCAAGATCACACAATGTCACAAGTCTTCACAGGTGAGTAGGAAAGGTTTTCCTAAGTTTAGAAAAGTTTAGTTAGGGTGTCCCAAGCTTACCCAGGTTCGAGAGCCGATGGCTAAATCTACCCGTACAATCGTTGGCAAGGGAAGCCGGGCGGAACACGGTACCTTTAAAATGGAAAGGATCCTCCAGCGGTGGCAGTTGTTCCTGGTAGTGGGTGCAAGTCGCGGTGTCGTCCAGAGGAAGAGAAGATCTCGACGTGGAGGAAAGCTGAAGGTTGTTGCACTACCAGGGAAGAAACCAGCTGTGGATTTTTCCGGTTAAAAGGATGTTACCCCTCTTTCGCGGTTGAGGTAAAAAGTGGTATCCCGGTTGCCGGGGTGCTTGGCACAGGCAAGGCGGCCACGAGATGCTTCAGGGAGGCGAAAAGAAGGCAGAAACTGGTTGTCCCCACCAGTCAAGGGAAGAAGACTCTCCCGGCTGGAGATCTCCTCTGTCGTTGGGAAAAGTGGTGAGACGGTTCCGCAGGGCTCCACCGGTGGTGTCGTCCTGGCAGGTCGGCTCGGCTTCTCCCTCTTCGGCTTCTTAGGTCCTGTGTCGACTTCTGAAGAACCAGTCCCAAAAACCCTGCTTTTATGCAGCAAACCCCCATTCATACAGCCTAGCTGTCACTCAAACATGCTAGGTGGTGAGCGCGGCGGCTCATCACTTGGGCCAATCTCACCAGAGTGCGACATGAGTTGGCAAGGCAACTCAGTCCAGGGTGCCTAAACCCCCTCCCACACCCCCTGTGGTACCCAGACAGAATGGCACCACTTTGGAGGGCTTCTGTGCAGAAGCCCGCCAAAAGTGGAACAAAGGCTCGACTCGGGTTCAGGGTTACTGAAGTGAACCTAGACGCCATTTTGGCGGCGAGTTCTGGCAAAAAATCCCAACCGGTGAATTTATATTAAATAAATAAACCGGCGGTATCTTTAACATTGCACCAAAAAGTGGTGCATTAAAATCAATGGGAAATCCCATTGGGAAATATTCCGGTGGAATATTTCCGTGGTATCCACTGCCACCAGCCAGAAACTCGGCGAGGGGGGACGGGACAGTACCCCCTCGACAACAGACCGAGGGGCAATCTAATTGCCCATACCAGTACTTCCACAGTATGATGGTTTGTACTGGTTAAGTTCCTAAGTTAAGACTAGTAAAGTCAATGGTGACTTTACAGACCCAGGGAGACAGTAGTCAGTCCACGGGTGTGGAGTCTATGTTTGGGGGTCACTATGACACCCCTGTGTTACTGCACTGAGGGTGCTGTGTAACACACATTCAAAAACCAATGATAGCCTATGGGGAAAAAATACCCCATAGCCCATAAGCACATAGCAAGTCACAGAAACACTCTCAAGTCATGTCCAAGAGTGAGGGTAAAAGAGTCTCACTCTTGGCAGGAGAAAAAAATAAACCCCAAAAATCCAGCAAAGCTGCTGGGGGACTCACTAGGTTAGGAAATTCAGCCTAAACAGAGAATTCTCCCTAACAACCGTTAACCCTTACTGCCTGATTACGAGGTCCCTTTGCGGGTTGGTACTTTAACGCCCGCTTTTGGCAGGCGTTAAAAACCAACCCGCAAAGGGACCAGGGTGCTAATTACAGTACCGCAATTTGCGGTGCCATAATTAGCACCTTCCCCATTCCCTTTATGCCCTATGGGGCAAAAATGGGAATGGGGAAGGGCAATGGGGGAAGGGGGAATTACCGCCCTGCCAACCTTGGAATAGGGCGGTAATTCCCCTTTCCTCCAGGGCTGTGCCAGTAATTTACCCGCATGGACCAAGGTGCTAATAGCACCTTTGTCCACCGCCTACCGTGTAATGAGGCCCATCGTGTATAAGAAGGGGTGTGGTAAAGTCCTAACAGAAACGTTGTGCGATGAGGGTAATGTTCATGTCTCTACTAGGGAAGATAAGAAAAGATTCCTCATCATAGTGACTAATGTAGTCCTAGTCTACAATCCCCTTTCCTCCCATACCCGTATCCTACCCACATTAGGGGCAGCATTAGAACCCTTTCCCCTTTAAGAGTGCTTGCCCCATTACATTTTGATGGTTCATGGGCACAGCTGAGGGACATGAGCCCACCACACAATCTCCATTCTTTGGCGCCACCCATCAGTCCCCCTTTTTACATGCATTGGCTCAGATGGTCTAAGCTAGCTAACTTAGGGGGGCTGGAGGGAAGATTGTATGGAGAAAAGAGGACTGTGGGCTAGGTGTACAGGCTAGGTGTACAGAAGTTACTATGTCAAGTTACTCCTATGTCCTCTCCCCTTTCGTCCATACTATATGGGCGACTGTACAGGTCATAAAACCTATGTGAGGAGGACTCCTGGCTGTTGTAAGAGAAAATATTTTTGAAAACTGCTGGTCTGAAAGCTGCATTAGATGTCAAGCTAGCGTGCCTGCAGCAGTGCCTGTAAAAATTAGAGGAAGTAGACCAAGTAGCTTCCTGAGTGATCATGTCCCAAGGGCCCTGTCACTGATATGAGACAACCATGTCTTTTTCCCTCACTCTGTGTGTGTGTAAGCTAAGACTAGACATTTTGTTATATGATTTATATGCTTTAAGACGTTACACAATCCAACTAGCGATAGATGTTTTTGAGGCTGTCTGACAGGACAGGAACCATCAAAGGTACCAAACAGAGCTTCCAATTCTCAAAAGTACTTTGTCCTATCCAAATAAAATGTAGGAGCTCTTCTGTTTTTAATCAAAATACACGCATTGCATTTTCTTGTACATATTTCAAAGATCACTTATGATAGTCCAAATTCTTTTTTTTAATTTCTTTTTATTTACATTTTTCAAACAAACATCATCAGTACAACATTTTATATCCATATAGCATTGGTAGTGTATTAGATACATACAACTTCAGTCTTCACAGTATTCTTATCTATCTTGTCTGGGCTGTTGTCAGCCGAATCTGTGCAGTCATAACTTTGTGCTAACAGGCTCTTGCTCTGCGATTTGAGCAGTATGGGAGGGGAAGGTCTCTCCTAATCAATCAGATAGATTTTGGAGATAGATCTTGAATATTGACCATATTCTGGTTTACTGGAATACCGGCAAACTCATAATGAGCCCCTATGTTTTCCAAGAAGCTTTGTGTTATAGCCATCCTGAACCAATTTCCATGCAACAGCTTTATGTTTTACTTTTGTTTAATAAAACCCTTTAATCTTATTCTGGTGTCAGTAGCTGTGTGTTCCCTTGGCCATGCAACATTTTGCACTTCCTCACCTTCTCCTCCAGATATTTGACTTCTGCCTCCTCTTGATTTTTAGCTCCCTTTTCCACTTCATGATGTTTGCCTCATCCACCTACTTCTCTTAATGCCCATCAAGCTCCTCATGTCCACCTTCAACTGACTCCTACTTATTTTCAGTCACATTCTGCTTCTCAAGTTTAACTACAACCTGCTGCCACCACCTCTACCACCTGAAGGTCACTGCCAATGATCTTGTGTTGTTCACCACCAACCATCGCCTAATGCATTCTGCCCCTCTAGTATCCACTCACTCCTCCTGATTTTCCAAACTCTTACCAACAGCTCTTACAATAATCACAGTCTAGCTTCATCCATCTGTCACAGCCGGTATCTACTCAAATAGTCTACATTGGCCTGTAGTCTGGCATCCCGGTGTAACACTGAAAAGTAATATGGGTAAAGGGCAAGGAGCTGTACACAAAGTAAACTTGCACCCGTTCAGGTAATATTTGTCTATTTAATAGTGAGGTTGATGGTGGCATAGTTTTTCTCTCAGGGTTGAAGCTTTTGATTTATAAAAAGAATAGGTTGTTCTACCCCATTCCTGATCTGATACAGTTCAGCCCCCAAACTGACCCTAGTCGCATCCGCCTGCAGGGAAAATGGGGAGTTGAAGGTGGGCATGATTAAAAGGTGGGCTCTTCAACAGCCTAAAGGCCTCCACAATACTCTTAGACCACTGCAAGCAGTCAATGTTGATCCTTTCAGTTGAGGCATCCGAGGTTGTGCAATGTTTGTAAAGTTGGGAAATACTAGTGCTAGTAGTAGACTATGTCCAAGTTAGTTCCTCCTCGTCCTTGTGAGAACCAGAATACTGTATATGCTTTTGAATTATTCTTCTTGTGGCTGAATTGTGCTCTTCCCCAATTGGAATCCCAAGTACTTCACTGGGGAGAGCACAAGATGACATTCTGTCAGGTTGGTCTTCAGTCCCACCCGCCTGAGCCTCTTGGTGGCAGAATATAAGAGTCTCATGTGGTCTGCCCAGATGAGACTATAGACGACTGATGTCCATGTAGGGTCTTGCAAAAGCTTGATGTGGCCAGCTGGTGGACTGTGTCCATCATGCATTGGAAGGTAGCAGGAGTCGTCGGTAACCCAAAAAGGAACACAGTGAACACAGTGAACTGGTATAGTCTCATTGGTGTGACAAAGGTGGTCCCCTGTCCTCTTCAACCTCTTCAACCTCTACATGTAATCTCTGGGGAAGCTCCTTGCCAATGCCTACTTCAAGATACACCAATACACAAATGTCACATAGTTTTACATAAAGATCACTTACATTAACGACATTGATAGATTAAAGCTCTGTCTGACCCTCATAGAAGTCTGGATGTCAAGCACCTTAACGAAGCTCCACCCAACAAAAACCAAATTAATTCTCCTATGAAACCCCACCATGCTTGTTGAAGTGTAGAATTAGCTGACCAACGTGATATATTCCCGCCTCAACTCTCACTCAGTGCAACATCTCTCAGGTTTACCATTGACTGACTTCTCATTCAAAAAAACACATCACCAAGAATACTCAAGCAACACAGTGCCAGCATGTGCTCCTCTGCAAAGTCAAGCCTTTCATCCCATGTCCAAGTTTCAGAACAGTTGACAGTTGACCAATGCCTGGTTATTTCCCACATAGACATTGGTAGCGCCCTAGTCGCAGGAGTCCCAGATGCCACCTTGGCTCCTTTGATGAATCTGGACAATTAGTCACTTCTCCCCAGATGGGAGCCAACTCCTTTGAGGCTGGGGAGGTGAGCTCACCTAGTAAGACCCGCCATAGAGGTTTGGGCAAGTGGCTCCCCTCTTGGGGACAAGAACTCCCATTCTGATAAGGAACTCCTAGTCTGTAACAACCTTTCTGCCTACATGGATGTTGAAAAAACTATCATCTCCTGTGATCCCAGTGACTGGCAAAAAACCTTCTTTGACTCTGTTGGCTGAAGGGTGGGTAATTGCCATGACCAAAGCAAACAGTCCCTATTCTGTCGGTTTTGATGACGTGTATAAGAACAGGACTAAACACGCATGAAGGAGAAGAGACTCCATTGGACGGAGGAGGAAGATCCCTATGCAGAGGTGATCCTCTGGTGAATGAACGTCCTTGAGGGGCGGAGCCACACTAGACCGTGCAGCTGGTTGTATCATGAAGGCAAACAAAATGCTAGCCGGATGCCAGAAGGCTGGCGTTCTTGACAGACCGATAAGCCAAAGTCGGAGAAGAAGCAGAGACGGAGAACCAACCATTTCTTCTGGTGGCACGACCACAAGCAAGTCGAGGTGGGCTTGGGGCCCAGCAACCGACGCTGAGACCAAATCGCGGAAGGAAGCTCAGATCCCAGAGTTCCACACCAAGAGGACTGTAGCTGCAGCAACCAGGAAGCGAATGCTTCCAGCGCAGAGTTATCATGAGTGGTACGGAAACTGTAATGCAAGGCTGGGAAAGCCAAACAGGTTACGGGAGCATGAGAAACCTGAATGCACATAAATCCCATACATACATACTTACATACAAAAGCTATTTTCTCTTGATCTTCCTGAGCCAAGGGACTCTCACAATAGCCCTTTGTTAAATCAAGGGTGGAGATGTACTAGGTTGGTCCAATCCTCTTGATCATTTAACCGTTTTTTGATTGTGTGGCATCCTTCCTGAAGTCTAAACAAAATCACCAGCTCCATCAGGCTTTGAAACCAGGACAATGGGGGAAGCCTAATGGCTTTGATTATGATGAGTTCCCACCTTTCCTTTACATTCTCCTGCATGGTCTTCCATCTTGCCGTGGGAAGGAAATAGGCATGCTGCCTGATGGATGTTCCTGGGGGCATCTCAATCCTGTGTACAAAGACTGCAGCATGGCCTAACCAATCCACAAAGGTATCAGAGGAGTGCAGCAGATAGGTTTTCAGGTCTTGATTCTGATTAGGAGTTAGGCTCCTCAATATTAACTTTGAGCTCTCCTCCCTCTCTCCTTATGCAAGACAAACCATTATCCTGCATTCTTCAGGTTTCCGTCTGTTCAGACTTAAGCCTATGTACATGCTATAGCTGTGTGGTCTTGCATCTATATTCCTGTTGCAAAAGGTAACTGAGATGTCTGAGAACGTGTGCAACCCTACCTGCCACTGATACGTCAGTTTATCTGAAGGTAGGAGCAAGAATAGCATCATGTCACTCATCTCGATCCTCCAATATTTGGTTCGTAAGTCATAAATCATTTATGTTTCTCTTGACTGATATGCTTTTGTTCTTTGGCCAAATTACAGATCAACTGTAGTTTCTCTTCAGTGTCATGCACACACGCTGAGGCTTCAACTTCCGAACAATTCCAGCCCCCAAGACTTTTTTGCAATACCCAGGCTGTCCCTGGGCTGCCTCCAGTAGAATATCTACAAGGGTGAGAGCCATTGTAGATGCTCTGTTGGTCTATTGGCCTATTGGTTTGTTTTCCATTCAGAAAGAAAGCCCACAGCAGTCATTTGTGACAGTTCTATGCAGCTGTTGAGACAGATTTCCAGAAGATATTCTTCAGTGCCTGGTTAAAGTGCTCTATTAAGCAATCAGTCTGGAGATTATAGACTGAATCAGGAGCATGTATATTTGCAGCTTTGTCTTTCTATCACTCAGAATTATTTTTAAAAAAGGATTACCTAAATCTATACGAATTCTTGCTTTGAAACTGCATCAAAGTAAAATATGGAATGTGATGATTTAAGATATCCTGTGTGGTGATGCCTTGGGTATTAACTAGCTTAGTCCAGGTTATAGTGGTTCCTGGCCTTGGAAAGAGTCCAATGTCCTAACACACCCAGCCCAATACTAGAAAAGGGGACCTCTATGTTGGGGGGTTTAGGAGGCTGCCTTTGCCACAACATTCCTACATGTCTTTTGGCAGACCAGGCATTCTAGACAGTAATTCTGAATTTGTTGATGGATACCTGGTCAGAAGAACCTGCTAATTTATGCACTTGGGTCATGGTCAAACCCTGATGATAAGACAAAAGGTGTGAGTGACCAGGTCTATGACACTTTGCCAGAAGGGAGTATGTACCAAGATCTGGAATCTAGTTTGGCAAACTCCACTAACATTATTCATCAGGCAGTTTAGGTTCTGGTATATGTTTCTTTAAAATGGGACACAGTTTTATATCTAGCCTCTTCTGCAGAAATGGTAGCATCAAAAGTGGCGTGGCTTGTAGTGAAGGGTCTTATCTTTGGGCTGCAGCAAATATGGGTCCTATGGAGAGTTCTGGTCGCCACCAGGCTATAGAGCTAGTCCAACAAGGGGAAGTTAAATGAGGTTGGTTTGGACGGGGGTCTCACCCTGCACCAGTTTTCTACAGGACCTATGCAGTTAACATGATGTCTCAAAGATGACTGTCCCTTTCTCTGCCTTCTCTAACACTTTGATCACTTCAGGTTGAGTGGGTAGGTGTATTTCATAAATTATTTCAGCAAATGGGTCTCCTTTTTGAACGCAAATCATGTCTGGCCCATGGATAAACAGGAGTACATTTACCACCCCTCGACAGACTAGTGAACTGGATGGACGCCAGCTGGCCCATAAGATTGGGGGTCTTCAAAAAACAGCCCTTTAAGATGAGCAGCAGCACCCTCGAGATAGATGGGGATTCAGATTCGTACTCTTGCACCAAATAATAATGACAACTCAATAGTTTGGCAAAGGGAGTCCGTTTAATGTTAAGTACAAAAAACAGGGAGTTCAATGAACATCAGCAACCGCTCGATCTTCCTTCTTGCTTAAACTCCACTTAATTTCCAAAAAAACACTATATTCATATCAAAAACTCATCCTCACTGACGTGAAATCTTAAAAACCTAACATGCAACGTGATTGGTTATAGGAAGGTATCTTTAGCATAGGTACCATAACTGTATGTAGTAACAGGGAGAGGGGATTGGATAATCAATGTCAGGTGGGGCAACTAAGCCCTTGCTTCAAAATGGCTACTGTAAGCATCACTAAAAGTACAATGTCTCATTGTTTCTACTTATGCTGGATTTGACTTTTATGGACTTCATTCATTCACAGTGTATCACTCTTTCTCAACTCTCATGCTGGACTTCCTTTGCATCTTGTACTCATGGTGACCCTGAATCATGCTGTTCCCATCTTCATCTTGTATCCTGGCTTGCAACATTATGTGTTACTACTGACTTCTGCAATTGTATTCGCTCTCCACGCTTGCTTCTCCGCTCTTGTTGACTGCTTAATCTCTTTTCTCTCCTCCTTTCCCTTCTCCCTTTTCCTATCTCCTCCCCTTACTTTCTTCTGTGCACTTACTCTATCAGAATTGTCCCTGGACCTAATATGATAGCAACCTCATCTGTTTCCTCCACCCTCCCATTACGTTTTTTTTCCTCCCCACCACCCCTCCAGCACTATCTGAAATATCGTCAGGCCTAGTATGATAGTCGCTTGTTTTGTTCCTCCCCTCCCTTTATGCACCCCTCTCCCTCACCTTTTGTTTTTCTCTGGCTCTACCAGAAATGTCGTCAGGCCTAGTACGGTAGTCGCCTGTCTGTTTCCATTTCCTTCCCACTCTCCCCCTCCCTCCCTTCCTTATCTATGTCTTAGCTCTTGCACTATCTGAAATGTCGTCAGGCCGAGCACGATAGTTAATTTCACATCCTTACTGTTCATGGCCTGTAAGAATGTGGTTGTATTTTCCCTTGTTCCCTCCCTTGCCTTGAAGCGCTTTGAAACACATTATGTATAGGCGCTATATAAATAAACAATCATACTATAGGACCCTAGATTACACGGTCCACTATGATTGGGTTGGCATCAACCCCACTCATACTTTTCCACTCACATCTAGCAGCATGCAGAACAACCAGCCAGATGCAGGGAGTATGTCTGCACCCCAGCTTCCCTACAATTATGTTGCAATTAATCATCACCTCAGTGGTCATGTGTCAATTACTTCTTTGTAGTTTGGCCTTGTGTCTGCTTCTTGGTCTGAGAAAGTTAAGGAGTATGGGTCTGGCAGGGATCCATGCGTAGGTGTGAAAGTCTCATCCCTTCCTGCCTGCCTTGTCACGTGATTAGGACACCGTGAAATCGACCTCTTCTTCATGCAATTTCGTGTATTTGATTTAATTCTGCCAGTCTTTGGCCATCTGTGGCTTATCTTCACCTTTCTTAACAGGATACTCTGTTCTTTTTCTCTTAATTGTATCCACTGTTGGCCTTTTCAAGCACAATACGACCTTGGCTTCTTGGCATGGTCACCTTCAGTCGGGTTTCTCTCCGTCGTAATTCTCGATTTGTTTGCTGCAATGCTCTTCTCTTGAAACCTTTAGTAACCTCTGTTCCATTCTGCTCATGTGCGTAGTGGATTTTCACTCATCTATAAAGTGCTTTTTGAGGTATACATGTATAGTTGGCACTTGCCGCAATCTATTTTACTACTAAGCATAAGCAAGCTTCACAATTTCTTTGCTTCTTGTGGTTTTCTACATCTGTACACATTTAAACTAACTGAATATCTTCATCGTGCATATGCATACGTTTCTTCATCTTGACATCAACAGTTTCACCTTAGGCTCAAGATGTCACTTATCCATGGTATTTCGTCTCTTTGTCCGTATTCTCAGGTCATTATATCTTCTATATGTGCGTCAGTCCAATTTCTCATGACATCACCATTCATCTTCCTTTAGTATCTTCTTGGCTTCTTCGGGTATTACATCCTGACAATCGTTTTTTTGTCTTGCCTGTTGATATTGTTTTCTCAATGGGTACCGTAGTCCAGGTTTTCTTAGGTGTCGGTACTTCAATAGGTGCTGTTACTCTGATAGGCACTGGGCAGAGCCCAACTGTGGCTCTTTGCTGGTTTATCTGTTCTCCATCTGTCACATATTTTGGTGTGAACGTACCTGGTACTTCGAAGGGAGCGCTGCAGTGTGGATGGAGCTTGGCACTTCCTCTTCGCTATCAATTATGCTAGCTCCAACATCAAATCCATATTTGTCTGATAAGTCAGACTTTGGAGGAATCCTCTGATAGATTCTCTGGGGCAGTAAGTACAGCCACCAAAGAAGACTCGGGGGCGGGGAGAGTGAAGAAAAGGAACAGCCTATTATTGGATTCAAGCAGTCATGGGCTGGGAGGATAGGCGAAGGGCAACTTGCTTTTCTTGCAAAGGAAGACAACGTTGAGCAGCACAGTTTTGATACCCAGTCCCACTCTTGGAGGCTGTACTCCGGCATGAAGCTTGAGATAAGAGCCCAATTGAAGACTATACCGAGAAAAAGGACAAAGAAACATGCTTGCCAGAAAGGGAAACCCACTTTTAGCCCCACTGGGACTGAAAACAAGCTTGTATATAGCCAAATTGCATGCTGCCTTATGAGCTTCAATATTGCAAGTGGTCAATGTCAATTAACATACTGTATTTCTGTTGTATATCTTTAAGTATTGAAAGTACATTTGCACGCGGGGAAGAATGCTCAGCTAATCATGGGCTGGAAGACCAGGCGATAAGTGTGTACCGCCCGTTTTTTTCCAGCCACCCAAGGCCCATCCCCGGGTGGCACCATCTTAATTGTGGCTCCCTGTTGCCTCCCCATGTCCCCCTACCCCACCCTTAAAGAGATTCCACTCCCTCCCTCCGGTCTCGGCTCTCCTCCCCCCACGGCTGCCATGGAAATGGAAGACGGACTAAGTCCCTTTTCCCATGGCGTTGGCCATCTTTTTTTCTTCATCCTCGGAAGATTGGGCTTGCTCAATTATGCACGGCACCCATCTCCTAACGAAAAAAAATTAAAAAACGATTTTCTCCCTCGGGATGCGAATAGCTTTTTTACGCCTCAGTCAGCGGTGAGTACATGGCCATTAATGGCCCACAGCCCTCGGGCACATGAACGGACCTTTACCAGCCATGTACTCCACGGGATTGGGGAGTAATTGCTACCTTTTAGCAAAGCCGAAAAGGCATGTTTTATGCTCACATTGCTTTGCCTTGTGGTACTTAGTCTTCCATTCAAGAGAGAGTAAATGAATCAATGATCTCAATCCTTTTGAATAGCATATTTCTTTATGGTTTTCAACATTTTCCAGGTTGCTCTACAATCCTTTGAATACTATACACCTCATCTTTCTCAAACAAAGTATTATTGATAGCAATACATTATTACATATTTCTACCAAGTAGGCCGGAGAAGAAATCTGCATTACAGACTGGTCTTAATTTCCAGCTTCATCATTTTACTAAAGTGTGCGATTCTTGGATCGCAGAATAACATATCCCTATTGCACCACTTCCCAGCCCTCCACCCACACACCGTTTCCACAAGTCCCCTGTTTTGTACTTTCATCCGAAATGTGGTTATCAAAGTGTTGTTGACTTTATTATTGTAATGTGGGAAATATTTTTATCTTTGGATAAAAGCAGTACATAAAAAAACAAACTGGGCAGCCCGAACACGCTCATTTTGAGAAGACTGATTGTGTGGGGAAATAGCCCAATCTGGTAACGCTATGAAGGAACTAGGGTCAAACAAGTATGGCCATTCCAGTTCGGAAACAGCAGTCCTTCATCAGAAGCCTTCCAGAGTTCAGGTATGAATTTGAGAATTAGCTGGAGTTTGCCCTTTATATCTCCTTCCACACAGCGGCCTGACAATCAAGCCCACAAACCACACAGCAGGCAAGGACACAAAGGTATTGCCAGCCACCCATTCAGGATTGTGTGGGAAATAGCCCAGTCTGACAGCTCTGCAAAGAAACCAGGCTTAAGCCATTGAGGCCATGACAGATCCTCAGCAGCAGCACCACCCCATCTTCATGAGAAGCCTTTCAGAGTTCAGGTGGAATATGAGGATTACCTGGGGTTTGCCATTGATATCCCCTTTCACACAGGGGCAGGCAATGCTGCCCACAAACACCAGCCCAGGGCAGCGCACAAAGGTTTTAGTCAGCCAGCCAATAAGGCTGCCCCCCCCCCTCAAAATTGCCAACACGCTGACCTATCCACAAAGCATGTAAATGGAGATGTCTGGGGTTGTAAGCAAGTCTAAACCAACTGCAACCCCACACCGTTTGTTTAAGTATAATCTCTGAGTGAGCCCACAACAGCCATTTTAGACCTGCCTTCTAGTGCCCAGAGAGAGAGAGTAAAGGCTGGGGAAAACTGCTAGATCTCTTATTTTCCTCCTGTGACACAAAGTGGATTCAAAACTATCAATGCAACACATTATACATTATTTTAAGGAGAACTTTAAAATATAAAGCACACCAGTCCTTGAACTTAGTAGAGATGAACATTTACTCCTCATGGGCAGCTGGTATTCTTAATGAAATGGCAGCAACATTTGCAATGAAAATAATGTATGAGGTATATAACAGAAAGCTACAGTACTGCGAGCGCTTCCCATGATAATGCTGGGGGAAGCCGAAAATGAAATTTGCTCAAAATACTATTCCCAGGAGGAAACAGGATGTATTAACATCGCTCAAAGGTGGGGAGTAGGAAAGAGGACAACATGTGAAATGGTGGCGTTGGGGTGGGCTTGGGAGCCCATTTGGGGTAGAAAATCTTTGGCTTATTGGTGGAATACACGAGGAATCTTGCAATATTAACGCGGCAACATCGCAAGACGTGCTCAGAAAAGAAAGGCGTTCACACTAACCGAAAAAAGTGAAAGGGGATAGTATAAGAGGATTAAGGAGGGAAAACATAATGGCTGTGGTGAAGAACCAAGAAAAAAGAGGGGGGACATGGTGAGTGCCAGTGAGGATGGGGAAGCCATTTTAATTTTTAATTTTGATACTTTGTCTCGTTCCAATGTCGGTAGTGGGAATCTGCATACTCTGGTGGTATTATCATGGGAATAGGAAGAGGGTGGGGAAGTCACTTGAACTCTAATTTAAACCTCATTTAAGCACAGATGACATTTACTAGATGGGGGGCAAAGGGTCTTTGGGAAGACTTGGAGCAACATGTTAAATGGACACAGCTGTGCCCAGTGAAATACAGTGGACGCAGCTGTGGCCAGTGGACCTGAGACCATCAGCCATGGTTACCTGCCCACTGGAAATGGCCAAAGGGCAGTGGATCCTGAGAGTCCTAGGTGGATATGGGCCTCGACGAGTATACCAGAGCAAATGGTCATGGTCTGGCCAGTAATCTTCCCTCTTTTAAAATGATTGGTGCAACATGCACAGACCGGAACTGACTTCTGAAGTGATGGTTTCCTCTTTCCTCACAAGATAACCCACATGGGTAGGTTCCATAACATAGTTGGGTGGCTTGAGTACCTACACGAGGGTTTGGTGTGAACATGCAATTTACTGGTTCAAATGATGATGATAGAGCTATTTCAGTCTTTATTCTTTGCTAATGATAAAATGTGTACCAATGAGTCGACTAGTTAATACAATGGGACTCATTATAACAGTGGCGGTCATGGTATGAACGGTGCCAGTAAGGCACCGGCACCATTCATACCGGACCGCCTCATTACGAGTTCTGCTCGCGGGTTCCTGTCAGCCTGCCAGGTCTGACCTGGCAGGCTGTACGGCACCCGCGAGCTGAATTCCTAATGCCTCCGGCACCGTTATTAACGGTGCCGGCGCAACAATGCCCCCCACCCATTCTGCGCTATAGGGCAGAATGGGGATTGGGAGCCCGGCATTACCACCTCCCGTGAATGGGCAATTACCGGCCCACTCATCTTGTAATGCGCCGTTTATTGTGCAATTGCGGGAGGTGGTTGTGATGCTGAAAATGCATCGGAGGGACATGGCCTCTGTATCCGTGTGTTCTGTCGTGTTTTCCGAGCAGGAGATCATGTGGGACTCCTGGCGGTGCAGCTATCTCTTTTGGTTTGGTGACAGAGCCATGGGATACCCTTATGGCACCCATGGGTAGGGGTGCAACCCTGTGCCCCTAGTGTATGTTTTTGGGTACCTGTGTGTGGCCCGCAGAGCAGGGTATGGGATGGTGGCAGCTCCGTGCTGAAATGACTGGTGCCCTAAGCGTCCTCCATTTTGGGATGCTCAGGCCCTGTCATTGGAATCGGTAGATTCCTGATGGAGACAAAATGGCCCCAATGGCCTCTTGCCTTCCATCGCCTGTTGCCTTGA
The DNA here is from genome assembly GCF_040938575.1 of Ambystoma mexicanum. Lineage (NCBI taxonomy): Eukaryota > Metazoa > Chordata > Amphibia > Caudata > Ambystomatidae > Ambystoma > Ambystoma mexicanum. The sequence continues at coordinate 264,746,277 of NC_090921.1, forward strand.
TATTCCCGAAGTCCCGGGAAGCCCTGCCTCTGTCCCTTCCCCCTGACTGGCTGTTGGGTGGAAGTTCCATATATGGTAGTGTGGGGAAGTGCTGACCAGACTGGCTGGAGCCTTCTCAACAACCGTATGTTGTGGGTACACCTGTGGGTGGGACCTGGGTGAATGGAGTGTGTGACGAACACGCATTCTATGTTATGGATGTCTAGTATCTGGTGGTTGACACAATTCCTGAGACAGCCCTGCCCGAAACCGGTATGAATGCAGTATGGAGTGTTGAATGGCTCGGTACTTGTCCCAATACAAACCTGTTGTGAGTGTCTGGAGAGAGGTGAATGGCCTGAATGCACTGTGTGCCTGATTGGCTGCCTACCTGCATGAATGCCCTTAGTCGTGATTGGATGCTTGAGTGTGACCCAGCGGAATGAATGGGAGATCAACAGTATATCTGTGGACCTCTCACTGCTAGGAATCATGTTCAGGAGCTGAAGTCCACATCGACAAGTAACTGGAGTAACTGAAGTTTGACCTTGAAGCCCTGCTGGATGAGACTGTGCAGTATCCAGACCAACAGGGATCTGCAATAGACAATTATGTCACACTCGGTCTGAACAGTATTTGAGCTCCCTAAGGCAGAATGTGAGTTCCTGGACTTGAAGGCACATTTTAGAACACAGTCAGGCTCCTGATGGGGCTTCCACGCGGTGCATCCACTTTACCCTTCTGACTCTGCATACTCACAGATCTAGAGACTGACTCCAGGCCCAAAATGTTGCAAGGCTTCAGTTGAAAGATGGCATCTTACAGCTTTTTGCACGATTAGTAACATTGGTACAGTTACTATCAAGACATTTGGGGACGAAAGACTGGAAGCCACTAGGATAATGACTTAGGGTTGCACAGAGACTTCTATAGTAGCATATTTGACTGCCCATGTTAAAGCAGTCATCCGTGAATCATGTCAATTCACGACTTTACAGAAATGCTACTTATGGAGGTTAATGCGTAATGATCAGCAGAGGCACATTGCCAGGGGGATGGGCGGTGGAGGAGGACACGGTGGGCAGTGGCACAATATATGTTAAGTCTGGCATGACACTCCCAGTACAAACTGGAAGGGAAGAAAGACGCATTTCTGAGATGCTATTTGCTTTGTTGGAGTTAAAATAGAGGCCAAGTCTGTTGTTTAATTCCATGCCTAAGTGCATGCATTAAAATAGAATAGACTTTGGTAGCAAGCCACTCAACTTTGGCTGCAAGAAGGAGGTTGCCACCCTCATCAGTGAGGAGTGCACTATTGCCATCAGGATCCAGTCTGTTTCAAACAGAGGCATTACATTCTGGCAAACAGAGCCCCCTCCCACCATGCAGGAATATGTAACTGCTCACACAGACACAGTATGCTCCTTTTAGGAAGCAGCACAGGGTGTCCCCAGTGCCACCAGTAATGAGCAGACAGTTATCTATCGCTGGTAAACAGTGAGCGAATTAAAGGCAGGAACGCCACACACCACCACAACCATGCAGGATTTTCTATTTCTGCATACAGACACGCAGCCAACAGTTTGGGCTTTTGTTATTAGGCATGGCAATGCATTTGCAAGGCAGTTCCATGGTTGTAAGTGACCATAAATGGTAGCAGTTGCAAAATAGTGCAGGTATCTGGGCATATAATAGCAGTGCCTGGCAAATACCTAATACTTTGCTTTGCCAATGCTTATTTTTAACAGGACTTCAGTTAAGTACATGCATAGTGCTTATAAATCGAGTGGCTGAAGGCAGACCTGGTTAAGACATTTCTTATTACAGTAGCACATTTACAACTCCAATCCCGTCATTAACTCTCAGAATACTGCATTGAAAAAAACTGGCAGGCACTTTGAGCATAAACTTTTATTGTAAGACTTGATAAAACGAGTTCAATGTGATCCCAGGAGGATGTGTTTTGGGTGGGGACGGGCAGGAAGTGAGTGGGATTATTTGTAAGGATTAGCATGGCCATTGGTAGTCAATGGTTGGGTATTGGGTAAATACCCAAACAAGACCTACCAGCTTTATGTTCCTCCTCACATACCATTTCTCCCTACCTGTACTCGAATGTAATCGTTTTGGCGTATAGGTAGTGCCTTAGCGCCATCTAATACACAAAGCTAAAAAGGATGGTCTGGAGAGTTGGCCAGAGCTTTGACAGTGTTTTTGGATTCACTGAAAATCTTTCAGTCCTCAGTCTTCAGTCATGTACTGGATTATGAAAGACATGCCAAACTTCACTCTTTGTGTAAAGCAGACAACTCAAATACTCTGGAATGCTAAGTCTCCCTGATTGTCTTAAAAACTCCCTGATCCGCACATTATACACACATTGCTCTGACCACAGCACCCAAACTACCTCGATAATTCAACAATTGGTAGGGAGCTGCTGACGTGCTGTCAATCAGCAAATCTGTTTCTATGAGGCAGCTATTTCACAATTTCGGTTCATGGGGACAGCCAAACTAATGCTCACTGCACTGGGAGTATTTGTTGTGTTATCCTTCTGCCAAAGAGAAATGGGGAGCGGAAATATACTTTAACGAAAGCGATTGTAAGATTTAAAAATAAATTGTAAACTGACATTGATCTTTTGTAACTTGGCAATATTTATATATGGTCTGCAACATCGGCAGAAGGTGTTTTCACAGATGCCATGCCACCTCTCTATGCTGTACACATATTTGTACATTTGCTTTCTTTTCAGCAGGTGCTCTACATGTGACACTCAATGCACATATAAGATTTTACATCTCTCGTGTCTCTTCATTAAGCACTTTTCTTCGTGTGATCGTGGAGGTTCTAGTTAAATCGTTTTACTTTTCTCTCAGTTTGCAAATAAATCTGCAGTCCTTGACCCTATAAAACATTGCAATTGTGCCAACTGAGCAGACCCCCCTCGCCCAGAGATTATTGTGCGAGTCACTGGATACATTCAGGCAAGGGGCAACTGCAAGTTAGACAATTGTATCCCCATCCAGTGTAGTGCTAGGTAAGAGTGTTCAGACAAATAGGCAATCTGTGCATTCTATATACTACCAAGGATGCTGCAGGAATATTCAACTCGCTTTTGCATGGCCCGTTTTTCAAGTCCCAGCATGCAAAGCGCTGGAGGGTAAAGAGGCAAGACTGGATAAAGGTTATCTTAATCACATGCCGCACGTCACTATCGATGGATGCAGTTTCTCGATGTTTGCAAGTTGAAGTGAAGGTTTATGGTAGAAGGAAGGTCTAACATGTTTGAAAGAACAGGAACACATTTGGGATTAAGACATGCATATTTTCCATTAATTGGGGCCTTTTGCCAGCTGCACCTTGCCCCTGGGAGCAGGTGAAATAAATGCATTGCTTATTGATGTGGGTTGCTAAGCCAGTTGGCCAGAGAATTGGGCGTTTTGACATCCTTGTGGTAATTATACAGTAATGCATGCTTAGTTAGATATTAAAGTAGTTGATGCTCACCTGTTGCTGAACCTACCAACATGGATGCAGCTAAGAATACAGGTGTAAAACTTAAAGTAATAGCGCTATGAGTTGCCATGGCAATTTACTTTGGCACCATTAAAGGTGGGAAAATCTAAGTCCTACCCGCATCATCCAGCAGAAATTGTCAGTTTTATAATTCGGAAAATCTGCCTTTTGCAACAGGCTGCCGGTAGGGACGTTTTTTTATGTGTGTTATGTTTTACTATTCAAATCTACACCTTTTTTTGAACAAATGAATTCTGTTTGTAACTGTGCCAACCAAATTGCTGTGTCACAGTGACCTTCATGTATCTTCTTGCGGGCAGTCATTACAAAACCTAATGTATTCTGGGGGAAATAGTCTTGGATTGTAATGTCGGATTACGGTGTATGACAAGGCTAGGGCAGAAGGCCTTGAACCCGGCCATCTCAGTGAAGTGGGAAAAGAGCGACCAGGTGTGAGTCCAACTCTGTTCATAGGATAGTCAGACCTCTTTGCAGAAAATGTACACTCATCCTTGTTTGACAAATGGTAGTTTAAGGGGCAGCATCATACATGTATCTGGCCCGTGGAGATTTCTTCCGTCTGCCCACAAATCAAACATCTGGATAGGCTACTAGTAGCCGGTTACACTGTCCCTTGATGAGCTGCAGTGTGTGACAAACAGAGTAATGACGAAACAGTTCAAGAAACACAGGGCCTCCAAACCTACAAAGTGGGCCCTTGCCTTCTCCATGGTCAGACAGACTGTGCCTGATCTGCACACTGGGAGGCATAATTGGTTGTGGTGGATTTTAAAATGCACAGGCTTGGGACACCCTGCTTCCTCTCTCATAGCAACAACAAACCATGCTCTCATCAGACCACCTCAAGCGTCAAGCCACACTCACCCTGAATCATCAATCACTTCCAGTCCCACCTGCCTTTCCATGATGCACACAAGCCCTGAGCAAATGGCAAGTCCTTGTTCGCATACTTCGTGTTGCGCCCCACTTTCGAGCATAATATATGTTCTTTCCACATTATAAATTAACTAAATCCGAAGGTACAGATAGACTTGGCAGTGCCGGTGCGTAGCATCTCTACTGATAACATGCCATGTCCCTGTGTTGGTTTCCATCTTAGTCCCTCACACAATATTTATGGTGGCTGGTTCAGAGTGATTAACTACACATGTCGATGTAACATGCCTAATGGCCTTCCCCATCTTCCCATTTCACATTCCTCCCTCCTGTCTCACTGACTCTGGCTGCAGACAGTTCACCAACCACAGTACAAACACACTTCACTTTCAGCGTTCTGACACCCATCCCACCCACCGTGGGCCCAGTGGCCCCTTCAATATTATGTTTTTACTTAATTACTTACTTTGATTACTGATTCAGCACGCAGGCCCACACGCACACATTCTGTGTCCAGAGACAATCTCCTTGGGCTGGGCCAGGCAGTTTGAATGTCCTCGTCCTTATCGTGCCTTGTGCGTAGGCCTGATCACACTCACAGTGCTCCCTCAACACGTCTTCCGGCTTCCTCTAAATCTGAGTCCACTGCATGTGCTGGGGTGTGGTGGCCACACCGCCAGTAAACTAATGTGCATGACGACATGTCACCTGCATGATTGACTACCAGCTGGAGCAACAGCCAGTCACATACAGGCCCCGGACCCTCGAGGCTCAGGAGTCAGGCAGGCGGCAGCAGCCCCGTGACTCCCCTCCACCTACCCGAGGCAGGCCTGCAAAAGCGAACATGTGCAACAAGGCACAAGCTCAGCCTCAGGCAACGCACGACCCACCCACCCCCCACCATTTGTTCTTGATGATGTGATGAGACAGAGAGAGCGCGGGCTGAGCGCTGCTGTCTCCTGACTGGCGGCGCCATGCTGGCAGATGGCTGGTTGTGCCGGCCTGGGCCCTGCCAGCAGCACATCCTCATGCTTTTTTGTGTTGCATTCATCAAAGCAAAGTTAACACGTAGGAATTAATTATTACTTTCTTTGATGAATGTAAGCATGCCATGATGAATCCATATCTGTGCCGCGGCAGCCGGCAGGCAACGTGAGTGACTGACTTCTTATTAAGTCAAAACCTTACATATGGCTATTAATGACACGCAGAAAGGACCCAGGGTGGCTCATAAAACTGGCCCAAGGCCATTCACAACTTCATTTTCATTCTGCCCGTGGGAGAACGTCCGATAAGCCAGTTCGCCCCTGCTGCACATTTATTCAGAGCGCAAACCCATATTTAAGATGGAAATGTAGAGGCAATTTTGGCCTCCCTTTAATTCAAGGTTGGGACTCTCCTGTGATCAGGCAGCTAGTTCTGTAAATAAGCTGGCAGGAGAGACTGCCCGTAATGCTACTCAGACGAAAGACTCCCGTCCCTTTGGAAGCAATGCCGAAAGTGTGGCAAGAGGCTTAAATATATGAGCCATGTTGAAACATTTCCATTCTTTATCATGCTGGTTAACAGTATTAATGTGTTTTCTATGTGTAGTATTTGTTCTTATTGTTGAACCAGGTGTCATTTCCAACAGAAATGATTTACAAAATAGGTAGTAACAGATAGCAGAGGCATCCTAGGGAAAGGTGCCTTTACATAAGAGCATTATTTGATTGGCGTGTACTAAGTGAGGGAGGGCACCAATAGGAGCATATACCATGGACAAGGATGGGAGGTCATAGCAATAGTTTTAACCATGACTGTGTGGTCCAGATGGCAGAATGCAGGAGAAGTTGGTCGGTGGATAGTTTGAATAGTAGGGGAGAAGAGATTGGGTGATTCCTTTCATCACTAGCAGGTGAAGTTTGAGGCTGGTTTTGAAAACATTCTGCCAAAGAGTAGGCTTTGATGAACAGGGGAAAAGATTAAAGTAGAGAGAAGCAAGTAGGAAAAGCGAGCAAAAGGAAGATGCACTTAGAGCCCAGGGGACTGATAAGTTATGAAGAGAAGTAGAGCAGAGAGTCCGATATGAAAATTACAGTAAGATGCATAAAATCAGCAAGGTATTGGGAGCCAAGACCATAGTGGATTTATAGACTAGTAGCCGGAATTTCAAGAGAGTGATTTTGCATTAGAGCCATTCTGCATGGTGGCAGCAAATGGAAGCCGACGAGGATCTGGGAAGGTTAAAAAAGGTGCATATCGCAAAGGCGAGGACTATGTTGAGGGGAGCGTAAGAGTGGAGGGGTAACCCAAAAAGTAGGCTTGCACAGTAGTTCAGTTTGCTGAGGACAAGATTAAAGAAGTGTTTTAGTAGGGTTGTGCAAGAGGTGTGGGCCAATTTTACTAAGGTTTATGCATTGATGCTGGTTGCAGTGGTAGGGGCTGTGAGAGTTTAGGGTTGCTATCAAATAGAACCTCAATTTCACATGTCTTGGGTGAGGGGGTGAGGAGGTCAGGGGGAAACCAATGCAGAGTGGTTGGCACTGGAGGTAGGGAGAAAGAAGTCTTCCATCTTTGAGGAGTTAAGCATGATGCAGCATAGAGCCACTTAGTGGTGGATGGTGGTTAGGAAATGAGTAATGCATTCAGATTTTACAGGAAGAAAGAGAGGATGGAGCGTCTTGTGGTGCATGTTTTTGCTGAAATGCGTTGTGGTCTTTGTGGTAGATCTACAAATATGTATTACTGAAAATCAGATTGAAGGGTGTTTATTAATATTCTCATGAAGGGAATGGGATACATACTTATGGGTACTATGGGTTTAGCTAGGGTGTTGGAACAATGAAAACTAAAAGTAAAAGGGGGGTGGTCAAACCACTGTGCTTTAATGTTTCCCATCTATTAGGTTTTCTGGCCCCCCTCTGGATCACTGATCTAAGGACACTCTCTTGCATAAAGTGCACACTTTGCTGAGTTTCGAAGGTACGGTCAGGGCTATTGCACCTAGCATGCTTCTTGACCCAGTTTTACAGAGAACCCAGCACACTTCAGCTTGGGAGATAGCTCAAATACAAAATGCTTGCTTTTTAACAAAAAAACTACAATGGGTTGAATCTGTCCTCCCTCCGTTCCCCAAATGCCCAGTTGATAAATGAAGTGCCACGAGTGGGCAATATTGATTATTACAGTGCTTGTAAACTGGAGGAATCCGCCATGAGTTGCTATATTAATGAACACATTATTATTGTTATTCTCACATAACCATAGTCACAGGGATATATTACCCAGCTCTTTACTTGTAATACTTGCAGGGACAAAGAGCCTTTCTCACTTCTTTGGTTCTTAATCACAGTCTTAACCATAGTCTCAGGGTTATAACCACCAAGCTTAATTCTTTAGGGTCTAGTGCATAGCTCACTTGGTAGCAATTTCAGGAGTGTTGGCTCCTCAGCTCCCCAGCAGTTGATACTCTTCTCAAGGCCCTCTGCTCCAGTGGATAGGCTGTAGGTAAAGTTGCCTCAGATATCCTCCCCACAGCTACTCTAGAGGTCTGGGTTCCTGTACCTGATTCTGATATCAAGAGTAACATCATAGAACTAGTAAAATGAGCTAAACATAAGGAACATGATGTGTTGTGAATTGTGGATGAAGAAAAGCCACAGGCTCAAAATAATTTTAATAATCCAGACAATATTCTTGAAATGGTCACCCGCCCCTCTAATTAAACTGCAATCTATCAGCCGTCTGGAAAAATTGGTATGGAACCACTTACTAACAATACAACCGTAGAGCTTCTACAAACTCATTTTAAAACAGAGATCCATAGTCAGCATCTTATTAAAATAGTTTTATTAAACACAAGATCTTTAAATGCCCATGCAATTGACATTCATGACTATATACTAGAACATGATTTGGATATGATATGTATTACAGAAACCTGGCTGCAAGAGCCATGTCGTCTCATAACGGAGCTAGCTGTTGTAGCTAAATATCCTTTTTTTTTTATAAATAACCGGCCAAATATTAAAGGATGTGGAGTGGCTAATAATATGAAAGAGGAAATGCAGTTCTATGAGGTCCAATTAACATGCACATGATGTGAAATTCTGCACTTAAAACTGAAAAGAGACCCAACTAACTGAATAAACCTTCTCTTGTTAAAACAGCCACCAAAAGACATGCCAGACTTTAATGAAGAGCTAATACAGCTCCTACAACCTTTGAATAAGCCAGGCAGTGCTACCTTACTCTTAGGTGACTTTAGTCACTGGTACCAGGACACCTCTAATAGTGAAGCAGTAATTCTAGTGCATGACCTTATAAGCACAGAGTTCACTATCCTTAATACTGAACCTACTCATATAAAAGGAAAAATTCTTAACTGGGTACTGTGTAGAAATTTACAAGCAGAGATTACCAAGACAAAATGCTGCATTTGGTAGGATCATTGTACTATTAAATTTCAAATACATCGATCCCAACCACATGACATTAAACCTGCTCCACTAAAAAAGATACAACTAAGAAACGTTACGAAAATTATCACATCAGATCTAAAAAAGTAGTTTACCTTGGTAATGGAACACGCTTCAGACGAAGGCAAACCAGAGTATGACTCAAATGCTAGTCCTGGTTTCTCCACTGAAAACGGTGGAAGTAACGGTGGTAGTAAGGCAAAAAACCTTTAATAAAGAACTGGAGGAGCTAACGAAGTCAAATAGACAGGCTGAAGGTCTCTGGCTGAAAACAAATTCTGAGAAACATAAGGTGGCTGAGACGGAACACAAGAACATGTATAAGAGTGCTACACTGGAAACCAAAAAGAATTTATTTGAAAAGCAAATAAGTGCAAATAATGGAGTTAAATAATTATTTAATATTTTAAAGAAAATCGTAAAACCAAGACAACCAGTCTGCTCTTTTACACCATCAACAGATGATTGAATAAGAATTGAAATAGACTTCGCAAAAAAATTATTTAATTCCATTGTTTGCACTTATTTGCTTTTCAAAGAAAGTCTTAAACGCTACAGATAAGATTGGGTGTCTCTTTCTCTGTGAAGGACTCTCATACAATCTCCTCGCCACTGAAATGAACATTTCCAATATCTGACCAACCTAGAAAAACAGTGGAAGAGAAGAACAAGTTACTTCTTACCTTGTAACGTTCTTTCGACGGGATGTTCCTCCGACGTATTCCTCATCTTAGATATATCCTTCCAGCTCTGCTGGCCTCGGAAATTTTTTTCTCTAGAGGGCGCTGCGCCTCGACGTCCTTCGAGTCGATGTCCTTCGACAGTCGCAGTATCGACGCTCGACGTCATCCTGCCTATAAAGGCCGCGCGCAGCGTCCGTTGCTCAGTTCCGTTTTGTAGCCCACAGTATTACTGTCTGGACTAGACTAATCACCCTGAAGGAGCGTAAGCTGCAACAACAAGGGAAGTAGAACTGCGGGGATGGATGGGAGGGTCGATGAGGAATACGTCGGAGGAAAATCCCGTCGAAAGAACGTTACAAGGTAAGAAGTAACTTGTTCTTCGAAGGGATTGTGTCCTCCGACGTATTCCTCATCTTAGATAGGCTCCCATAGCAGTATTCTATATTCGGAGGAGGGAGTACTGACTTCACGCTGTCTTCTATTGATGAATAGAATGCAGTACAGCCCTTCCAAACCTAGTCTCTTGACTAGAGAAGGAATCCAGATTGTAAAAACGTGTAAAGGTATGGACAGACGACCATGTAGCGGCCGCACATATGTCTTTAACCGGCACGCCTCTTTTGAGGGCCGATGAAGCTGCAATACCTCTGGTCGAATGACCCCTAAGGTTTTGAGGGGGCTCTTTCCCTGCCAGTTTATAACATTCCAGAATGGCTAGAATGATCCATCTGGAAATGGTCTGCTTAGTTATTGGTAACCCCAGCTTGTGACCTGCGTAACCTACAAACAGCTGGTCTGCCTGTCTTATCCTGGCTAGTCTACTAATGTAAAAACTTAAAACCCTCCTAGGGTCTAGTCTGTGTAACCTCTCTTCCTCTTTCCCCGGGTGAGGAGGAGGATAGAAAGATGGTAGGGTAATCTTCTGAGAGATATGGAATTCAGAAACTACCTTTGGGAGGAAATTAGGCTTCACTTGCAGGACAACTTTGTCTTTGTGAAAGATTGTATGAGGGGGTTTACAAGAAAGAGCTTGTAATTCGCTCACCCTTCTAGCAGATGTAAGTGCTATTAATAAAACAGTTTTAAGGGTAAGGAATCTTAACGAACAAGAATGGAGAGGTTCGAAAGGTGTACCCATCAGGAAAGTTAGTACTAAGTTTAAATCCCATAGGGGAACTTGGAATGGTCTTGGGGGATAAACATTGGTTAACCCCTTTAGAAACTGTATTACCAAGGGTAATTTGAAACAGGATGGTTCTTCCGCAGTACGCTTAAAGATAGATAGCGCTGCGAGATAGCCCTTAATGGTGCCAACTTGAAGGCCTGAATTTGCCAAATATAGTAGGAAGGACAAAACCATTGGTGTACCACATGAAAATGGGTCGATATTCTGTTCTCTACACTAGCTGCAAAATCTGTTCCAACGGCAGCGGTATAAAGACTTTGTTGCTGGCCTCCTTGCCGAAAGCAACACCTCCATAACATCATCAGGGAGGTCCCAATCCTTGTACCTCAGCCGTTCAGAAGCCAAGCGTGAAGGTTGAGGGTTTTGATGTCTGGATGGAGAACCTGACCTCCCTTCTGTGAGAGTAGGTTCTCTCTGAGAGGAAGTCGAATTGGAGGGCAGATGGACAAGTCTAGAAGGTCCGGGTACCACGTTCTCCTGGCCCAATCCGGGGCAATTAGGATCATGGTTCGCCGGAATCTTCTCAACCTCCTGATCATTTGAGGAATGACAGGGACCGGTGGGAACGCGTACAGAAGCGGAAACTCCCAGTCCACTATGAACGCGTCTCCCAGAGCTCCTCTCGGAGGAAATTCCCTTGAGCAGAACAGGTCCCATTTCCTGTTTAGGCTGGTGGCGAACAGATCTACCTGAGGGGTTCCCCAAAGGGCGAAGATCTCTTGAAGGACTTCCTGAGCTAGCTCCCACTCGTGGGAGACTGTGTTCTGCCTGCTCAGAGCGTCCGCTGTCAAGGTCTTCTCTCCGGCTAGGTGAACTGCCGAAAGAGAGATTCCTTCTTGGATTGCCCAAAACCAGAGCTGCATCGCCTCTCTGCACAGGGGTAGTGATCCTACGCCTCCTCTTTTGTTGAGGTAATGCATGGCCACCGTGTTGTCCGTCATTATCAGGACGTTCTTCCCTTGTACAGCTGGCAGCAAAGCCTTCAACGCAAGTCTGATGGCTCTCAGCTCTAACAGGTTGATGTGTAGTCTGGACTCCGATGGAGACCAACGACCGCTGATGGTCAAGTCGTTGGTGTGGGCTCCCCACCCCACCCCGTGAGTGAGGCATCCGTGACTACTGTTATCTCCGGCCAGGGTTGCCAAAACTGATCTCCTTTCAGAATGTTCTCCTGACAGGCCCACCACTGAAGGTCTCGAGCCACCCTGCCGGGAACCTGAAGAAGATCTGTCATACTCCCTGAGAATTGTGACCACTGAGTCCTCAGTGCCCACTGGAGGGATCTCATTCTCAGGCGAGCCTCTGGCACAAGGAAAATGCAGGATGCCATGAGGCCTAGCAATCTCAAAAAGTCGAAGGCTGGGAGACGTTGGGCATGTTGGAACTTGGTAACCATCTGTAGAATATCTTGAGCCCTCACCTCTGGTGGCGAGGCTTTTCCCAGGGAAGTATCCAGGATCGCTCCTATGAACTGGAGTCTCTGCGATGGTATCATTTGAGACTTCTTTAAATTGAGGGAGAAGCCCAGTTTGTGAAGGGAGTAGCACACGTGATTTAGCTGGATCTGAGCTTGCTCCGGAGAAACAGCCCTGATTAGCCAATCGTCCAGGTAGGGGTAGACGTGAATCCCTTCCCTCCTTAGACTTGCAGCCACTACCGACATTAACTTGGTGAAGACCATCGGGGCGGAGGTCAGCCCAAATGGCAGTACTCGAAATTGATAGTGAGAGTTGCCAATTGCGAACCTCAGGTATTTCCTGTGTTTGAGATGGATAGGCACATGGAAATAAGCGTCCTGAAGGTCCAGAGATACCAACCAGTCCTGAAACTGAAGGGCCTGGAGGATCTGAGAAAGAGTGACCATCTTGAATTTGTCTTTCCTGAGGAATTTGTTCAATTCTCGCAAGTCCAAGATGGATCTCAGTCCTCCGTCTTTCTTCGGAATGAGAAAGTAAGGGGAGTACCAGCCCTTGTTCCTCTCCGCTACAGGTACCGGTTCTATGGCACCTTTCTCTAGCAGGTCCAAAATTTCCTGCAAGAGGAGCGGATCTGGAGCTTTCTGAGAGCTGATCCCCGGTGGATGACTCTGAGGTATACGTAGGAAAGGCAGGCAGTAACCTTGGGCGACTGTTTCCAATGCCCAAGCATCTGACGTGATAGCCTGCCATACCGTCAGATGTTGAGTCAACCTGCCTCCTACAGGTGTCCTGTGAGGGGAGTCCTCAGAGTGGTTTTGGGGCGGCTGATGCAGATGCCGATGGTAAAGAGGCACCTGCTGTTGCTGCGGCTTTAGAATATCTACCCCATCCACCTCGGGTAGTTCTTCTTTGACCCCTTTCAGCCGGTCGTCCTCTACCTCTTCCGAATTCGGAGTAGAAGCGAAAGGACTTGCCCCTCGCAGAGGTTCCTGTGGGACGAAAAGGAGTCTGACGGATTGCAGCTCCTAGGGATTTTGCTGCAGATTTTGAAGTTTGCAGTTTCTCTAAACTGTCATCCGCCTTTTTCCCAAACAAAGAAGAGCCATCGAATGGCATGTTCAAGAGCCTGGCTTGCACATCTGGGGCAAAACCCGACTTTCTCAACCAAGCGAATCTCCTGGTTGATGTACTTGCCGCCATTGCTCTGCTGATACTGTCAGCCGAATCAATGCCCGTCTGGAGGGATTCGCACATAGCGTCTTTACCGTCCTGTATAATATTCAGGAACGCATCCCTTTCTTCTCCCTCCGGGATGCAGTCAGCCGCTGTAGAAGCACACTCCCAAAGTGTATGGCTGAACCTAGCAAGGGTGCACGTAGCATTAACCGACTTTAACGCCATGCTGCATGCTGAAAAGACTTTCTTTGCCATAGCATCATTTTTTTATCGTCCCTGTCCTGTGGGACTGTAGGATAAGCCGTCTTGACATCGGTAGAGGATGCTGCTTGTACCACCAGACTTTCTGGGGATGGATGTTTAGACAAAAACTCTGGGTCTGTGGAAGATACCCTGTACTTTGCAGACAGTTTTTTATTTACTGCTGGTATTACATCTGGGGTTTCCCAGTTTGTCATGATCTTTCTCTGAAGAGCTTTATGAAAGGGCACCACCGGATCCTCTTGTGGGCCTTTGTCAAGAATATCCGTGAGGTCATCTTGCTGGAAAGATTGTGAAGGTGCAGACCACCCCATGAACTCTGTAATCCTAGCCATTAAGGCTCTGTAGGGGGTTTCAGCATGCTCCCCGGTTCTGGCTTAGCAAAATCCACCTCAGGGGAAGTGTCTAATCTACTTGCCTCATGTAAAGAATCATGAAGATCCTTTAATCTGCGCTCTTCAGAGGAAAATTCCTCTCTAACTGGGGTTACAGGTCCCTGTAACTCAAATGTGTCTTGTTCAGACAAATCACCCTCTTCTAAAATTGAGGATATAGTTCTCAATTGTTCTGAACTCATAACGGGAGTAAATCCCATTTCCAAGGCAGAGGGTGCCGAACTTGTCATTATTGGCCTCGAAAACGTTGATGTCGTCGACGCCGACGTCAAAGGCTTCGAGCGTGGCGTCGAAAACAGAGGTGGAGGCCTCGAGGACCTCGACAGAATTGGAATTCTACTCGACAATATCGACGCCATCGACGTCGAGGGCCTGGGGATAGTCACTGGATGTGTGGTCACTGTGACTTTTCTTGGCGTCGACGCCGGTGTCGAGGCCGGCGTCGAGTCGACAGACCCGTGTGTCGAAGGTCCCTTCGACAACGGCGTCGAAGACATCGACCTCGAGGTCGACGGAACCTTCGTCGACGGCGTCGACGGAACCTTCGAGGAAGGTTTGGAGGTCATAGTCCTGCTCGAGGGTTTGAGACGCGCTCGAGAGGTTTCTTTCGCCGGGTACTGCGACTCGCGGCGTTTTTGACCTTCGGGTCTTTCGACCAGAGCATCGCTCTCGGCAGTCTTCGAGGGGGTCGAGGCTGCTTTCTCGAAGACGCTCATCATATTTTTTCGGAATTCCTCCCATTCAGCCCGGGAACTATGTTTCGTGGGGCAAGGGATTCTTTTTGGCGAAACAGAGGAAGAGGAAGACGGAGAAGGGGATCTTCGACGTCTCCTCTTCGAGTGCTTCGATCTCGAGGAGTGATGAGACCCACTCCGAGACCTGGAGCGCGAATGGTGACGAGGAGACGAATGTCTCGACTTCGTCGACGAAGAAGAAGCTTTAAAAGTCTTACCTTTCTCCAGCTTCCCCCTACGCTCCTTCAGGGCCTTAGCTGTCATGGACATAGTCCTCGCATTCCGAACAATGGTGTTCAGCTCCCAAGCACCACAGACAATTTCTGTGAGGATCGGTCAACGACATCTTTTTTCCACAATCTCGACATTTTTTGAAGCCGGATCGAGGAGTTGTCGGTTCCGACGAGGAAGCCATCGAATACGGATCGAATAACTCGAGGTAAATAGGATTAACCTGACTAAGAACTGAGCAACGGTATTCCGAGGCACCGAGTAAGCGCGGAAAAACAGAACTGAGCAACGGACGCTGCGCGCGGCCTTTATAGGCAGGATGACGTCGAGCGTCGATACGGCGGCTGTCGAAGGACATCGACTCGAGGGACGTCGACGCGCAGCGCCCTCTAGAAAAAATTTTTCCCGAGGCCAGCAGAGCTGGAAGGATATATCTAAGATGAGGAATACGTCAGAGGACACAATCCCTTCGAAACAGTATTTTGCGTTTAAGATTATAGATACGGCGGATCTGATGGAAGCAATGAGCAGTAAGCACCCTTGAGATACCATTTCGTCTAAGATAATTCTGGCAAATGTTGGGGAGAGGTGGTCTTTCACACCCCCCTCAACGCTCCCGCGCACAATCGATCTCATATTTGCTAAAGGCGGGAGACGTCCCAGTGTTTGTCTGTTTCTATCAATTCAAATCAACACACACTAAAATCAATATATACAAACGAAAGACAAAGCCTGTGCATCGAGGTCCATTCTGCGCTACCCAAAACGCCATCTTTTACTAGGCCTCAAAATGATTTCTAAAAGAGCCTGTCTCTCCCTTCGTTCCAGCGCCTCAAACAGCCAGACCCACTCACTCTTCCTTCACCTGCCAGCTTCACACAAACCAAGTTTCTCACAGATGTTTGACTGTGCAGTGTTGCAAATGTTTAGTATCTTTCCATGTCCGATGAGCTCATTGCCCTGTGTGTGACCGGAGCTGGCTCTGGCCTGTTTCAACCATTTTTCTCCACAAACTGCCCCTCGACCCCCACTAAGCCAGGTCAGAGTTTATAGTGCCCCAGTCCTCTTCTCTCTTTTATGTAAGATATACTCATACTGTCTGGCCCCCTGCCACTGACCATTCCAGAACCTCCACCATGAAGCTAATCCTGTGTCATAATATATGTCCCTTCAAACTAACACATGTCTACTTAGGAGATAAGCCATCAGGCAGAGCGGGCCCCATAAGGGAGGCACCTGGGAAGGGAACAAAGGTACCAAAGAAATCCTAAAAGGCAGAGGTTGGAATGTCAGTAAATTAGCCCTCTGGTATATGAAGTACCCCTGTGTTCACATAATGACTTCTTGATCATCGTTATTCATTCGCTATCACTTCCTGTTGTTTAGCTTAGATAGTTAGCATTGTAACTCCTCAAAGTCCGACCTTCATCCTGGCGAAGATGAGCCCAGCTGACCACGTGCATCGTGACTGAGGTTGAACATGACAGCTAATGAAACCTAGGCATCCCATAAGGAGATAGGTTCAATATATGTGATTAGCCACATTTCCTTTTTTAAACGTTTATATTTAATGATTTCAAATACAATAAAAAGAAGAACAAGTTACTTCTTACCTTGTAACGTTCTTTCGATGGGATGTTCCTCCAACGTATTCCTTATCTTTGATAATTCGTCTCCAGCTTGCTGGCCTCGGAAATTTTTATCTCTGTAGTGGGCGCTGCGCGTCGACGTCCTCCGAGTCGATTTCCCTTGACAGCCACCGTATCGGTGCCGACGTCACCATGCCCATAAATAGCCACGCGCGGCGTCCGTTGCTCAGTTCCGTTTTGTAGCATGAGATAAGTCATGCCTGAATTGGTTATTGACCTTGAAGGAGCGTAAGATGCAACCACAAGGGAAGTATTACTGCGGGGATGGATGGGAGGGGCGATAAGGAATACGTCGGAAGAACATCCCATCGAAAGAACGTTACAAGGTAAGAAGTAACTTGTTCTTCGAAGGGATTGTGTCCTCTGACGTATTCCTTATCTTTGATAGACTCCCATAGCAGTGGCATGTAATTGGAGGTGGGAGTAATAATGTCATGTATCCCTTTTAGGAATGAACCGCATGTAATACGGCTTTTCCAAATCTGGTCTCTTGACTAGCGGAGGAATCCAGGTTGTAAAATTTTGTGAACGTATGTGCGGACGACCATGTGGCAGCCGCACATATGTCTCGGACCGGTACCCCTCTTTGGAGGGCCGAAGAGGCTGCGATACCCCTGGTTGAATGAGCCCTAAGATTTTGCGGTGGCTCGTTCCCTGCCAGTTTGTAACATTCCAGAATGGCCAAAATAATCCACCTGGAAATGGTCTGTTTTGTTATGGGTAGTCCCAACTTGTGAAACTAAACAAAAATGAAGAGGCTGGATGAACCATACAGCCAAGACTGGTGCTCACGCTTCTGCTCCGAGAACTGAATGATATAATTATTTTCTAAACAGAGTCAATCAGAGTTCCATTTGTAAATTGTTTCTTCACAATTTAATTAATATTCAAAATGTATTTGATTGTTGCGGTGATCAATGTGCATAGAAAACTCAACACCATCCAAGTCGATTGCCAAAAACATATGGTTAACAGTGCCTATGCATTTCGGAGTCTAGCTCCTTCCTCAGGGCTGAAACCATAACGTAATATGCCTTTTCTAATAAACCACAAAAAAAAATAATTAGTTAAACAAATTAAGTCCATAATGTCATACACGTGGAGTGTTCACAATATATCACATAGGGTAGAATCAAAGGTAGTATACATAGCAGATACATACCGCATCCCGCGTGCACACAGGACGTAGTGAAACAGGAGTGCAAAACATGAAAATAAAAATAGAGAAAATGCAAATGAGTGCAAAGGATTTGTGTGTAAAACTTCTTAAGTAAACTAACAATGATGCCCAAACAGGATTAAAAAAGTAAGTGTACCTGAAGTTCAACTTGAATATACCGTGTGTTTCTTATCCAGGTCGAGTGTGTGGAGTAAAAGTGTCTCCCTTGAATGCTGCGCAGAAAAGTAAATAAGAATGGAATATGCGCGTAACTTAATACAAGTATAATACAAGTATGTCATTACTGAAGTAAATATACTAGAATAATGCTACATATAGCCACGCGTCCTATAATGGTTACCTGATCACTCGAATGTATGTCGGAGCACGAGAAGTACGTGTGTCCAAGGAGGTGAACGGCGTTCACTTCCTTGTTTTATTGGTTGCCATGGTTTCCTCGGCTCGGCACTGCGCAACGTCAATTAGCGTGTTGACGTGGCAGTGCCTCGCGTCCCGTATCTCCAAGGGGTTCGGAGTACGGGAATGAGGAATAACCATTCGGATGAACATTAAATAATTGTAGTATTAGGAACACTCGCTCGTGTGGATCAATGTAAAAGGTAAGAGCGCATAGTTATACAAGCCGGAACCACCGTGGTGATGATTCAGCATGTTGGATCGTATCTCTGCATTCAAATCAGGGATGTAAATGACTGGTATGGCAATTAAATAAATGTGGAGTATTCATACCTGCTCACTAGATAATGGGAGGTAGTAATTACTGTGTTACAGGCTTTGAGTACATTGCACATGTAGCTCATAGTTAAAAAACATAGTTATGCAAAAATAATATACATTAAGAAATAGACTGGGAATAGAATGACAGAACTAAATAACAGAACACAAATAAGTGAAAGTAAATAACATGTCCACAATGTACATGGGTATGTGGATGATCGTGTACTATCTGTACCCTAAAGGTAACAAGACCAATTAATCTCCTCATTGAGCTCTTTGGGGGCAAGTGTCCCAAGTCTATCTATCCAGAAGCACTCTCTCCTGTCCAGTCTATGTTGGAGATTCTCATGGGGTTCATGTCGATGTATGACATGAATTTGGATCCGTAACTGTGCCAAGCTGTGATTTTTCTCTGTCCAATGTTTGGCCACTGATGAAGTCATATTCCGGTTGCGGATACATGACCGGTGTTCATTCCACCGCAATTTCGCCTTTCTCTTCGATTGTCCCACATAGTACAACCCACATGGGCATTTGATGGCGTAAATGATATTAGCTGTTTCAAATGTCGCAAAGTCCTTAATGGGCAATTTCTCACCGGTGTGTGGATGGTTTATGATTTGTCCTTTCAATATGTATCCACAGTTGCTGCATTGCAGACATGGAAATGTTCCTTTACGTTTTGTTTCAAATCTTTTCTGAGGCGGACGTGTCTTTACCAGATGGTCTCTAAAATTTCTACTGCGTTGATATGCAAAAGTAGGTAAATCCTTGAACAAATGTTCAGTTTTCTGGTCGCATGATAAAATTTGCCAATGCTTCTTAATGATAGATTTGATTCGATTACTTTGTGTGGAATATTTTGTCACAAAAACCAAAGGTGGTTCAGATTTAATTCTTCTAGATGGTGTTAATAAATCATCCCTGTTAATAGTCTCGAGTCTGGTTTTTGCATTGGTAATGTCACATTCTTTGAAGCCTCTCTTGATAAATTTCTCGCCCATTTTGTGTAGTTCGATGGTGTAATCAGTAGGGTCACTGATAATACATTTAACACGTAACATCTGGCTGTATGGGAGATTGCGTATGAGGCTCGGCTGATGAAAGCTCAATCTATGGAGCAAATTGTAGCGATCGGTGGGTTTGGTGTATATGTTCGTCTTGTATCCTTCTCCTGTAGTCTTGATTTCAACATCCAAAAAATGGATACTTTCTTTCGAATACTCGTGTGTAAACTGTATTCTGGCATCGATGGTGTTAAGATCTCTGAAGAATGTTAGCAAGCTTTCTTCACTCTGAGTCCAAATTCCAAAAATATCATCAATATACCTAATCCAGATAGCCAGGTGTAATTTCCATATAGGATGGTTCAAAATGTGGTCTGTCTCAAATTTATACATGAAGGTATTTGCATATGTGGGTGCCATGGTGGCACCCATCGATGTTCCGGCAATCTGTTGATAATATTGTTTCTGGTATTTAAAATATGAATTTTTGGAAATGAACTCCAACAGGATGATCAAGAATTCTTTATTTTCTTCCAATTCACCAGTGTTTAACAGTAGCCAATCAACTGCTTGTATTCCTAAATCATGTGGGATTGATGTGTATAAATTCTTAACATCCAAGATAAACAAAACATTTGTTGGGACATAGGGTATAGCTTTAAATTGTTTTAAAAAGTGAGTGGTGTCCTTGATGTAGGTGGGAGTGTTCTGGATGAGTGGCTGGAGGAAAAAGTCGATATACTTCCCAATCTGTTGCAATACGCTGTTGACACCTGCTACAATAGGTCTGCCGGGAGGTTTAAAGGGATCTTTGTGGATCTTAGGCAGAGTGTAGAAGTTAGGTACACGTGGGTTGGTATTCTGTAAAAATATATGTGTATGGTGACTGATCCAAGATTTTTTTCGGCATCCTCCAAGACCTTCTCGAGATCCTGCATAATCCTCAGGGTGGGATCATTCTCCAATTTTTTGTAAGTATCCGTGTCTGCCAATTGTCTCAAACATTCTTCATTGTAGTCTGTTGTATTTTGTATAACTAGTGCTCCTCCCTTATCCGCCGCTCTGATAGTTATTGATTCGTCACCATACAGGTCTTTTAGTAGTTTAAGTTCTTGTGACCTGAGTATCCTACAAACAGTTGGTCTGCTTGCCTAATCCTAGCCAGTCTGCTGATGCAAAAGCTCAGAGCTCGCCTTGGGTCCAGCCTATGTAGCCTTTCTTCCTCTTTCCCCGGATGGGGAGGAGGGTAGAACGAAGGTAAGGTAATTTTCTGAGTAATATGAAATTCAGAAACCACCTTTGGGAGGAAATGAGGCTTCACCTGTAGGACAACTTTGTCCTTATGTAAAATTGTATGGGGGGGGGTTTACAAGAGAGAGCTTGTAGCTCACTCACCCTCCTAGCAGATGTTAAGGCTACCAATAGGACAGTTTCAAGCGTGAGAAATCTCAGCAAACAAGAGTGGAGTGGTTCGAATGGAGTACCCATTAGGAAGTTTAAGACTAAATTTAAGTCCCATAAGGGAACTTGGATTGGTCTTGGAGGATAAACATTAGTTAATCCCTTGAGAAATTGTATTACTAGAGGTAGTTTGAAATACAATGGTTCCTCGGCAGTGCGCTTGAAGATTGAAAGTGCTGCGAGATAGCCTTTTACAGTGCCAACTTGAAGGCCTGAGTTTGCCAAGTAGAGTAGAAACGATAACACCGTTGGTGTACCACATGAAAAAGGGTAGATATTCCCTTCTCTACACCAGCTGCAAAATTTGTTCCAACGGCAGCAATATAAAGACTTTGTTGCTGGCCTTCTGGCCGAAAGCAACACCTCCATGACGTCATCAGGGAGGTCCCAATCCTTGTACCTCACCCTTTCAGAAGCCAAGCGTGAAGGTTGAGGGTTCTGATGTCTGGATGGAGCACCTGACCTCCCTTCTGCGAGAGAAGATTCTCTTTGAGTGGAAGACGGATTGGAGGGCAGATGGGCATATCTAGAAGGTCCGGGTACCACGTTCTCCTGGCCCAGTCCGGGGCAATTAGGATCATGGTTTTCCGGAATCTTCTCAACCTCCTGATCATTTGAGGAATAACAGGGACTGGTGGAAACGCGTAAAGGAGTGGGAGATTGTGAAGGTGCAGACCACCCCATGAACTCTGTAATCCTAGCCATTAAGGCTCTGTAGGGGGTTTCAGCATGCTCCCCCGGTTCTGGCTTAGCAAAATCCACCTCAGGGGAAGTGTCTAATCTACTTGCCTCATGTAAAGAATCATGAAGATCCTTTAATCTGCGCTCTTCAGAGGAAAATTCCTCTCTAACTGGGGTTACAGGTCCCTGTAACTCAAATGTGTCTTGTTCAGACAAATCACCCTCTTCTAAAATTGAGGATATAGTTCTCAATTGTTCTGAACTCATAACGGGAGTAAATCCCATTTCCAAGGCAGAGG
This sequence comes from Ambystoma mexicanum, assembly GCF_040938575.1. Classification (NCBI taxonomy): domain Eukaryota; kingdom Metazoa; phylum Chordata; class Amphibia; order Caudata; family Ambystomatidae; genus Ambystoma; species Ambystoma mexicanum. The sequence continues at coordinate 264,768,210 of NC_090921.1, forward strand.
GTGCCGAACTTGTCATTATTGGCCTCGAAAACGTTGATGTCGTCGACGCCGACGTCAAAGGCTTCGAGCGTGGCGTCGAAAACAGAGGTGGAGGCCTCGAGGACCTCGACAGAATTGGAATTCTACTCGACAATATTGACGCCATCGACGTCGAGGGCCTGGGGATAGTCACTGGATGTGTGGTCACCGTGACTTTTCTTGGCGTCGACGCCGGTGTCGAGGCCGGCGTCGAGTCGACAGACCCGTGTGTCGAAGGTCCCTTCGACAACGGCGTCGAAGACATCGACGTCGACGGAACCTTCGTCGACGGAACCTTCGAGGAAGGTTTGGAGGTCATAGTCCTGCTCGAGGGTTTGAGACGCGCTCGAGAGGTTTCTTTCGCCGGGTACTGCGACTCGCGGCGTTTTTGACCTTCGGGTCTTTCGACCAGAGCATCGCTCTCGGCAGTCTTCGAGGGGGTCGAGGCTGCTTTCTCGAAGACGCTCATCATATTTTTTCGGAATTCCTCCCATTCAGCCCGGGAACTATGTTTCGTGGGGCAAGGGATTCTTTTTGGCGAAACAGAGGAAGAGGAAGACGGAGAAGGGGATCTTCGACGTCTCCTCTTCGAGTGCTTCGATCTCGAGGAGTGATGAGACCCACTCCGAGACCTGGAGCGCGAATGGTGACGAGGAGACGAATGTCTCGACTTCGTCGACGAAGAAGAAGCTTTAAAAGTCTTACCTTTCTCCAGCTTCCCCCTACGCTCCTTCAGGGCCTTAGCTGTCATGGACATAGTCCTCGCATTCCGAACAATGGTGTTCAGCTCCCAAGCACCACAGACAATTTCTGTGAGGATCGGTCAACGACATCTTTTTCCCACAATCTCGACATTTTTTGAAGCCGGATCGAGGAGTTGTCGGTTCCGACGAGGAAGCCATCGAATACGGATCGAATAACTCGAGGTAAATAGGATTAACCTGACTAAGAACTGAGCAACGGTATTCCGAGGCACCGAGTAAGCGCGGAAAAACAGAACTGAGCAACGGACGCTGCGCGCAGCCTTTATAGGCAGGATGACGTCGAGCGTCGATACGGCGGCTGTCGAAGGACATCGACTCGAGGGACGTCGACGCGCAGCGCCCTCTAGAAAAAAATGTTTCCGAGGCCAGCAGAGCTGGAAGGATATATCTAAGATGAGGAATACGTCGGAGGACACAATCCCTTCGAAACAGTATTTTGCGTTTAAGATTATAGATACGGCGGATCTGATGGAAGCAATGAGCAGTAAGCACCCTTGAGATACCATTTCGTCTAAGATAATTCTGGCAAATGTTGGGGAGAGGTGGTCTTTCACACCCCCCTCAACGCTCCCGCGCACAATCGATCTCATATTTGCTAAAGGCGGGAGACGTCCCAGTGTTTGTCTGTTTCTATCAATTCAAATCAACACACACTAAAATCAATATATACAAACGAAAGACAAAGCCTGTGCATCGAGGTCCATTCTGCGCTACCCAAAACGCCATCTTTTACTAGGCCTCAAAATGATTTCTAAAAGAGCCTGTCTCTCCCTTCGTTCCAGCGCCTCAAACAGCCAGACCCACTCACTCTTCCTTCACCTGCCAGCTTCACACAAACCAAGTTTCTCACAGATGTCTGACTGTGCAGTGTTGCAAATGTTTAGTATCTTTCCATGTCCGATGAGCTCATTGCCCTGTGTGTGACCGGAGCTGGCTCTGGCCTGTTTCAACCATTTTTCTCCACAAACTGCCCCTCGACCCCCACTAAGCCAGGTCAGAGTTTATAGTGCCCCAGTCCTCTTCTCTCTTTTATGTAAGATATACTCATACTGTCTGGCCCCCTGCCACTGACCATTCCAGAACCTCCACCATGAAGCTAATCCTGTGTCATAATATATGTCCCTTCAAACTAACACATGTCTACTTAGGAGATAAGCCATCAGGCAGAGCGGGCCCCATAAGGGAGGCACCTGGGAAGGGAACAAAGGTACCAAAAAAATCCTAAAAGGCAGAGGTTGGAATGTCAGTAAATTAGCCCTCTGGTATATGAAGTACCCCTGTGTTCACATAATGACTTCTTGATCATCGTTATTCATTCGCTATCACTTCCTGTTGTTTAGCTTAGATAGTTAGCATTGTAACTCCTCAAAGTCCGACCTTCATCCTGGCGAAGATGAGCCCAGCTGACCACGTGCATCGTGACTGAGGTTGAACATGACAGCTAATGAAACCTAGGCATCCCATAAGGAGATAGGTTCAATATATGTGATTAGCCACATTTCCTTTTTTAAACGTTTATATTTAATGATTTCAAATACAATAAAAAGAAGAACAAGTTACTTCTTACCTTGTAACGTTCTTTCGATGGGATGTTCCTCCAACGTATTCCTTATCTTTGATAATTCGTCTCCAGCTTGCTGGCCTCGGAAATTTTTATCTCTGTAGTGGGCGCTGCGCGTCGACGTCCTCCGAGTCGATGTCCCTCGACAGCCACCGTATCGGTGCCGACGTCACCATGCCCATAAATAGCCACGCGCGGCGTCCGTTGCTCAGTTCCGTTTTGTAGCATGAGATAAGTCATGCCTGAATTGGTTATTGACCTTGAAGGAGCGTAAGATGCAACCACAAGGGAAGTATTACTGCGGGGATGGATGGGAGGGGCGATAAGGAATACGTCGGAAGAACATCCCATCGAAAGAACGTTACAAGGTAAGAAGTAACTTGTTCTTCGAAGGGATTGTGTCCTCTGACGTATTCCTTATCTTTGATAGACTCCCATAGCAGTGGCATGTAATTGGAGGTGGGAGTAATAATGTCATGTATCCCTTTTAGGAATGAACCGCATGTAATACGGCTTTTCCAAATCTGGTCTCTTGACTAGCGGAGGAATCCAGGTTGTAAAATTTTGTGAACGTATGTGCGGACGACCATGTGGCAGCCGCACATATGTCTCGGACCGGTACCCCTCTTTGGAGGGCCGAAGAGGCTGCGATACCCCTGGTTGAATGAGCCCTAAGATTTTGCGGTGGCTCGTTCCCTGCCAGTTTGTAACATTCCAGAATGGCCAAAATAATCCACCTGGAAATGGTCTGTTTTGTTATGGGTAGTCCCAACTTGTGAAACTAAACAAAAATGAAGAGGCTGGATGAACCATACAGCCAAGACTGGTGCTCACGCTTCTGCTCCGAGAACTGAATGATATAATTATTTTCTAAACAGAGTCAATCAGAGTTCCATTTGTAAATTGTTTCTTCACAATTTAATTAATATTCAAAATGTATTTGATTGTTGCGTTGATCAATGTGCATAGAAAACTCAACACCATCCAAGTCGATTGCCAAAAACATATGGTTAACAGTGCCTATGCATTTCGGAGTCTAGCTCCTTCCTCAGGGCTGAAACCATAACGTAATATGCTTTTTCTAATGAACCACAAAAAAAAATAATTAGTTAAACAAATTAAGTCCATAATGTCATACACGTGGAATGTTCACAATATATCACATAGGGTAGAATCAAAGGTAGTGTACATAGCAGATACATACCGCATCCCGCGTGCACACAGGACGTAGTGAAACAGGAGTGCAAAACATGAAAATAAAAATAGAGAAAATGCAAATGAGGGCAAAGGATTTGTGTGTAAAACTTCTTAAGTAAACTAACAATGATGCCCAAACAGGATTAAAAAAGTAAGTGTACCTGAAGTTCAACTTGAATATACCGTGTGTTTCTTATCCAGGTCGAGTGTGTGGAGTAAAAGTGTCTCCCTTGAATGCTGCGCAGAAAAGTAAATAAGAATGGAATATGCGCGTAACTTAATACAAGTATAATACAAGTATGTCATTACTGAAGTAAATATACTAGAATAACGCTACATATAGCCACGCGTCCTATAATGGTTACCTGATCACTCGAATGTATGTCGGAGCACGAGAAGTACGTGTGTCCAAGGAGGTGAACGGCGTTCACTTCCTTGTTTTATCGGTTGCCATGGTTTCCTCGGCTCGGCACTGCGCAACGTCAATTAGCGTGTTGACGTGGCAGTGCCTCGCGTCCCGTATCTCCAAGGGGTTCGGAGTACGGGAATGAGGAATAACCATTCGGATGAACATTAAATAATTGTAGTATTAGGAACACTCGCTCGTGTGGATCAATGTAAAAGGTAAGAGCGCATAGTTATACAAGCCGGAACCACCGTGGTGATGATTCAGCATGTTGGATCGTATCTCTGCATTCAAGTCAGGGATGTAAATGACTGGTATGGCAATTAAATAAATGTGGAGTATTCATACCTGCTCACTAGATAATGGGAGGTAGTAATTACTGTGTTACAGGCTTTGAGTACATTGCACATGTAGCTCATAGTTAAAAAACATAGTTATGCAAAAATAATATACATTAAGAAATAGACTGGGAATAGAATGACAGAACTAAATAACAGAACACAAATAAGTGAAAGTAAATAACATGTCCACAATGTACATGGGTATGTGGATGATCGTGTACTATCTGTACCCTAAAGGTAACAAGACCAATTAATCTCCTCATTGAGCCCTTTGGGGGCAAGTGTCCCAAGTCTATCTATCCAGAAGCACTCTCTCCTGTCCAGTCTATGTTGGAGATTCTCATGGGGTTCATGTCGATGTATGACATGAATTTGGATCCGTAACTGTGCCAAGCTGTGATTTTTCTCTGTCCAATGTTTGGCCACTGATGAAGTCATATTCCGGTTGCGGATACATGACCGGTGTTCATTCCACCGCAATTTCGCCTTTCTCTTCGATTGTCCCACATAGTACAACCCACATGGGCATTTGATGGCGTAAATGATATTAGCTGTTTCAAATGTCGCAAAGTCCTTAATGGGCAATTTCTCACCGGTGTGTGGATGGTTTATGATTTGTCCTTTCAATATGTATCCACAGTTGCTGCATTGCAGACATGGAAATGTTCCTTTACGTTTTGTTTCAAATCTTTTCTGAGGCGGACGTGTCTTTACCAGATGGTCTCTAAAATTTCTACTGCGTTGATATGCAAAAGTAGGTAAATCCTTGAACAAATGTTCAGTTTTCTGGTCGCATGATAAAATTTGCCAATGCTTCTTAATGATAGATTTGATTCGATTACTTTGTGTGGAATATTTTGTCACAAAAACCAAAGGTGGTTCAGATTTAATTCTTCTAGATGGTGTTAATAAATCATCCCTGTTAATAGTCTCGAGTCTGGTTTTTGCATTGGTAATGTCACATTCTTTGTAGCCTCTCTTGATAAATTTCTCGCCCATTTTGTGTAGTTCGATGGTGTAATCAGTAGGGTCACTGATAATACGTTTAACACGTAACATCTGGCTGTATGGGAGATTGCGTATGAGGCTCGGCTGATGAAAGCTCAATCTATGGAGCAAATTGTAGCGATCGGTGGGTTTGGTGTATATGTTCGTCTTGTATCCTTCTCCTGTAGTCTTGATTTCAACATCCAAAAAATGGATACTTTCTTTCGAATACTCGTGTGTAAACTGTATTCTGGCATCGATGGTGTTAAGATCTCTGAAGAATGTTAGCAAGCTTTCTTCACTCTGAGTCCAAATTCCAAAAATATCATCAATATACCTAATCCAGATAGCCAGGTGTAATTTCCATATAGGATGGTTCAAAATGTGGTCTGTCTCAAATTTATACATGAAGGTATTTGCATATGTGGGTGCCATGGTGGCACCCATCGATGTTCCGGCAATCTGTTGATAATATTGTTTCTGGTATTTAAAATATGAATTTTTGGAAATGAACTCCAACAGGATGATCAAGAATTCTTTATTTTCTTCCAATTCACCAGTGTTTAACAGTAGCCAATCAACTGCTTGTATTCCTAAATCATGTGGGATTGATGTGTATAAATTCTTAACATCCAAGATAAACAAAAAATTTGTTGGGACATAGGGTATAGCTTTAAATTGTTTTAAAAAGTGAGTGGTGTCCTTGATGTAGGTGGGAGTGTTCTGGATGAGTGGCTGGAGGAAAAAGTCGATATACTTCCCAATCTGTTGCAATACGCTGTTGACACCTGCTACAATAGGTCTGCCGGGAGGTTTAAAGGGATCTTTGTGGATCTTAGGCAGAGTGTAGAAGTTAGGTACACGTGGGTTGGTATTCTGTAAAAATATATGTGTATGGTGACTGATCCAAGAATTTTCTTCGGCATCCTCCAAGACCTTCTCGAGATCCTGCATAATCCTCAGGGTGGGATCATTCTCCAATTTTTTGTAAGTATCCGTGTCTGCCAATTGTCTCAAACATTCTTCATTGTAGTCTGTTGTATTTTGTATAACTAGTGCTCCTCCCTTATCCGCCGCTCTGATAGTTATTGATTCGTCACCATACAGGTCTTTTAGTAGTTTAAGTTCTTGTGACCTGAGTATCCTACAAACAGTTGGTCTGCTTGCCTAATCTTAGCCAGTCTGCTGATGCAAAAGCTCAGAGCTCGCCTTGGGTCCAGCCTATGTAGCCTTTCTTCCTCTTTCCCCGGATGGGGAGGAGGGTAGAACGAAGGTAAGGTAATTTTCTGAGTAATATGAAATTCAGAAACCACCTTTGGGAGGAAATGAGGCTTCACCTGTAGGACAACTTTGTCCTTATGTAAAATTGTATGGGGGGGGTTTACAAGAGAGAGCTTGTAGCTCACTCACCCTCCTAGCAGATGTTAAGGCTACCAATAGGACAGTTTCAAGCGTGAGAAATCTCAGCAAACAAGAGTGGAGTGGTTCGAATGGAGTACCCATTAGGAAGTTTAAGACTAAATTTAAGTCCCATAAGGGAACTTGGATTGGTCTTGGAGGATAAACATTAGTTAATCCCTTGAGAAATTGTATTACTAGAGGTAGTTTGAAATACAATGGTTCCTCGGCAGTGCGCTTGAAGATTGAAAGTGCTGCGAGATAGCCTTTTACAGTGCCAACTTGAAGGCCTGAGTTTGCCAAGTAGAGTAGAAACGATAACACCGTTGGTGTACCACATGAAAAAGGGTAGATATTCCCTTCTCTACACCAGCTGCAAAATTTGTTCCAACGGCAGCAATATAAAGACTTTGTTGCTGGCCTTCTGGCCAAAAGCAACACCTCCATGACGTCATCAGGGAGGTCCCAATCCTTGTACCTCCCCCTTTCAGAAGCCAAGCGTGAAGGTTGAGGGTTCTGATGTCTGGATGGAGCACCTGACCTCCCTTCTGCGAGAGAAGATTCTCTTTGAGTGGAAGACGGATTGGAGGGCAGATGGGCATATCTAGAAGGTCCGGGTACCACGTTCTCCTGGCCCAGTGCGGGGCAATTAGGATCATGGTTTTCCGGAATCTTCTCAACCTCCTGATCATTTGAGGAATAACAGGGACTGGTGGAAACGCGTAAAGGAGTGGGAACTCCCAGTCCACTACGAACGCGTCTCCTATAGCTCCTCTCGGGGGAAATTCCCTTAAACAGAACAGATCGCACTTCCTGTTGGTGCTTGTGGCGAACAGATCCACCTGAGGGGTTCCCCAAAGGGCGAAGATCTCTTGAAGGACTTCCTGAGCTAGCTCCCACTCGTGGGAGACTGTGCTCTGCCTGCTCAGAGCGTCCGCTGTCAAGTTCTTCTCTCCGGCTAGGTGAGACCGCTTTCTCGAAGACGCTTAGCATTTTCTTCCTGAATTCCTCCCACTCAGCCTGAGAGGTGTGTTTTGTGGGGCAGGAGACCCTTTCTGGGGAAACAGAAGATGAAGAGGAAGGGGATCTTCGACATCTCTTCTTTGAGTGTCTCGATCTCGACGAATGGTGGGAGCTACTTCGAGATCTAGAATGGGAATGCTTTCGATGGCGAGGAGACGAATGCCTCGACTCAGCCGAAGAAACTTTCGAGGAGGTTTTTACTGACTTACCTCTCTCGAGCTTCCCCTTGCGCTCCTTCAAGGCTTTCGCCGTCATGGACATGCAGTCCTCACACTCCCAAGCACCACAAGCAGATCCTGTGTGGATCCGTTATCGACATTTTTTTACAGCAGTCTCGACATTTTTTGAAGCCGTATCGCGGCGTTGTTGGTTTTGATGAAGAAGCCATCGAGAACGAGTTGGTATATTCGAGTAAATCTAGAAGGTTTATCTGACTGAACTGAGCAATGATATTCCGAGGCCCCACGGAGCGCGGAAAAACGGACCTGATCGACGGACGCCACGCATGGCTATTTATGGGCATGGTGGCTACGGATACGGTGGCTGTCGAGGGACATCGACTCGCCGGACGTCTGGCCCGGAAAAATGTTTTCCGGGCCAGCAAGCTCGAGATGAATTATCAAAGATAAGGAATACGTCGGAGGACACAATCCCTTCCAAAAAAAGTTATGAGTAGTGTAACAAAAAAGCTTTCCAATTCTCAATAATACATAGGGAAACATATCACAGCCAATAAAATACATCAAAAAGATCAATAACTCACAGGCAATACAAATTCCTCCTCCCTATGCATAGTAACTTAAACAGAAATCCTCCACACACAAGACACCACTACCACACAAATACAAAGACACTCCCACAGACAGGATAAACAAACAAAACACAGAAACAACCAGACATAAAGATCCCAGAGCAACATCACAATCCTTACCACCAATCCAACAAACAGACCAATTACAGACAACCCTCAAGTCTTCATTCACCATAAAAATCATTGAATGGTGTCCAGAGAGCTAGATATTTATCTCCCCTGTCCTGCCTTTGGAACAACACCTTCTCAAACCCTGAGAACATCAATACATCATTTATCCAATTCGTAACCCGAGGCTTCTTCCTTGACTTCCATACAACACCACAACACCTGTTTTGCCGCAACTACAAGTACCTTATCAATCCACTGCCCGTATTGCCGAGCAATCTCACACCTTCCACTACTAGACAACAGCAATACTTGTACAGGCGTCCCAGGAAAGCTCATGGACAAAATCGCATCTAGTCAGTCCAATACCCCCATCCAGAAGTCCAACACACGAGAACAATACCATGTGAATGAGCATCCCCTTCTCCCTATTACATCCCTAACACAAATCACTATCAAGCAAGCCTAATTTACACATATGCACCGGCGTCCAATATAAAAGTCCTAATATTTTCTGGTGAATAAGCTATAACTTGAGATCCAGCCTGCTCCTATATGACACACACCACACATTTTCCCACTCTTTCTCCGTAATCTCGCACCCCAACTCCTCTATCCGCTTCTCTAATACTCTCTTCCCATGATCAATAACCGCAGAATTCACCGGCATCGAATTATTATATGTACTCACCATTTGCGGCGATGACTGAATAACCTTGCAACCCACCGGTCCCTCTTCCAACGGTCTCGTTAACATAGATAACCTCTCACGCAATAGTGTTTGCAACATTACAAATCTACACTTTTCTCTCTTAGCCAGATGAAATGTCTCCCGCAACTCCTCAAATGTTAACTCGGCCATCTCGTATTACATCCCCAATGCGCAAAACCCCCTTTAAAACCCAGCTTCTCCAATATATGAGCTTATTGGCAATCTGTAAACCCGGATTAAGCCAAATTGATTCCCCATAATTGAGATACAAGTTCGCACTAAAAAGTCCTAACCACCAAACAAGCCCATCTTTAGCCACAACAATAGTTGGCAACTTACTACCACTCCCAGGTAGCCTCCCCAATGAAGCAACAGCACTCAATTTAAATCCAGACATGTTATTCCTTTCAATCAACATCCAAAGGGGCTCTGACTCATTCCTCATTGCCAAATAGTATGTTGTCTTCTTCAAAATAAATCCTCTATAATACAGTTCCAAATGCGGATACCCAAACCCCCCGCGTTTAGTACTACGCATCAAAATGAATTTGGGAATCTTCGGCATATCCTTCTCCCCCCATAAGAATTTTTGAAAAACACGATCAATAGTGCCGAACAATTTTTTCGGAAACTTCAAAGGCAAGGACTGTATGATATAAAGCACTTTTGGTAAAAGAGTCATTTTGATAGCATTAACTTTTGCCCAAACCTCCATAGAAAAGCGCTTCCATTTCCTAATACCTTTTTCTATTGTAGTGCACTATCTTCCTCACATCACGTGACTTAACAGATGAGGAGCTGTTCACCGACACTGACACAGAAGGAGAAATAATAATGGAAATATTCATGCCATGTGATATAATGATACAAAATATAGGGGTGGTAAATCCCCTCATGGCTATTGTCAGTGCACAGCCACCATAATGTAATGATGATTTGCAACAGGTGCCACAAAGCTTATGGACCACAAACCCCCATGATGTTGGCTTACTGCAAGAAGTGACCGCAGTGAAAATAAAACTTAATCCCGGAGCGGTTTTACCCCAGGTTAGGCAATACCCAATGTCACAGGAAGCAAAGGAAGGGATAAAGGATACCATACATGATTTACTACAACAAGGCATTATAGTACCCACCAATTCCCCATGTAATACGGCGATTTATACAATCAAAAAATGAAAGGGGGGTCGTGGAAAATGGTGCAAGAATTTAGCCCGCTCAACGACATTGTCCAGAAAGAATTCCCTCTTGTCCCGAACCCGGCGTCCATCTTGTGCAGTATTCCAAAACAGCCCACCCATTTCACTGTGGTGGACCTGAAAAATCCATTCTTCTCAGTTCCCCTTGACCCTGACTCTCAATACCTAACTGCCTTTAACCTAGGGGGTAAAACATACGATCATTGCCGTCTGCCCGAAGGGTACTGTGAAAGTCCAAGCATATTTAATAGAGTATTGAACGAAGACCTTGGCAATATTGATGTTCAAAGTACCATAATCCAATACGTTGATGACCTTTTGGTATGTAGTAAGGGAGAAGAGGCATGCAGGAGTGATTCTGTGATATTGCTTAATTTGCTGGCTCACAAAGGCTACAAGGTGGATAAAAACAAACTTCAGTATTGTCTTGTGGAGGTGCTGTACCTAGGGCAATTAATATCCAAGGATGGGAAAAGAATGATACCAGATAAAGCAGCCACAGTGTGAGCTGCAGCAAGGCCCTACACAGTGAAAGATATGCAGAAATTCCTCGGCATATGTAACTATTGCCATGCATGGATACTTGATTATGCAGTTTATACAAGGCCCTTATTAGTAGCGTTGAAGGAAGCCCAGGAAAACAACACCACACTCACATGGACACCTGAAATGCACACTGCATTCACAACACTAAAGGATCTAATTCCCACAGCACCAGTCCTAGCCACACCTGACTATGATCGTGAATTTTTCCTGTTCTCACATTCTAATGGAACACTGATGACAGCAGTATTGACACAGAAAACATCCTTGGGTCACAAGCCATAAGCATACTATAGTGGTACCCTTGATTCAGTTATGTGAGGTAATTTCGCTTGCGTACAGACTCTCGCATCTGCGGCCTTCGTGATCGAAAAAAGTGTGACAATTGTGATGGGATGCTCAGTAACGTTGTTCGTCGAGAACTCCCTGTTTGCCATCCTAGAGATCAAAGTCAACATTAACCACACAAAGAGCTACAGCATATGAGATTGTTACGCTCACCTGGTATCCATTGGGACACCACCGAGCCCTGGTTGGATGATATGAACTCTCAAACCCTCTCCCGGTCCCTTGGTAAGGCCTCTGGTTAAAGATGGCTCTTAATATTGTAAAAGGTGGCTTCTCCGTCCTGCTCCTCGTGGTAGGGGCGCGTAAATGTGGGGGGTGAGCAGCGACCAAGTTATTTCACTGGTGCAAGCCCCCCTGTGGGAATCCAGCCCCGCTGCGACTCCATAGGTTTTCTGCTTTACAGTCTTTATATGTAGTTCTTATGTTCCTCTTAGTTCGAATAAAAATGTCTTGCTTCTTTCCTTTTAGTTATGGAAAGGTATTTTTGTGTTATCATGCAGTTTGAAGATGAGCATGGGCCGGTAGGCGAAAGCATGGTGTGTGCTATGCTGTCCGGTGAGTAATGCATGATGCACGGCGCTGTTTCGCCTTTTATATTGCTAACCTGTGTCTTTTCTCTCCTTGCAGGTTGCGATTTCCTCGCCGAGCGCCGTAATGTTCCAGCAATGATACTGACCAGGAGATGACTACCCTGGTAAGAATTGTGTGGCTTTCTTCATTCGGGAGGAAACGTGATTAAACGCTTACTAATGCTGTCTTTCTTTCTCCTCTTTCCAGGTTATGGTATTCCAGGATGCATGCGGTGCCAGACGATGGAGTTCGTACCTTCAGGTGAGTGGAACTGAAGTCAGCGATGGATTGGAGACAGGATACTGTTCCAGGTAAGTTTCGTAGTGTTCTTTCTCTCTCTGCAGGTCCTTGGTTTCAGGTAAGCTGGCATCAAAGAACTGGACACGGTGAGTGTTACGCTGCCCACAGCAGAATAACGCAAAGCATGTTCTGCTGTTTGGGTGCGGTTTAAATAGTCTCAGGTAAAGTAGTCCAGGTAAAATAGTCCCAGGCCTGCCACACCCAAAGTAGTCCAGGTAAAGAAGTCCCAGGTCCGCCACACCCAAAAGACTAGACCGCATAGCTCAGATCCTTGTAACAGAGCTATGTGTGTGCCTCCATGTTGGCTGACCCTCCCACCCCCAAGTTAAATAGTCCCAGGTAAATAGTTGCATTCTAATGTTGGTCTTCATGATGGTTATGAGCCTGACGCCAAAGGCGCCAGGACTGACTCCAAGAGAGTCTTGGATGAGGTTTTAAGGCCTTTGACCTGGCCTTTACTGGAAGGCTGACTTGCCAGTGAGGGCCAGGGGCAAGGGTCATGACAGCACCCCCCCCAAGGCCCCTCTCACGGTGGCACTTCTGCCTGGTCCTGGTTTGGCTGGGTAATTCTGATGGAACTTTTTAATTAAGCAAGGTGCATGGATGTATTCCCGAGGTTCCCATGATCTGTCTTGAGGGCTGTATCCCTTCCAATCAACTAAGTAGTATAGTTTGGATCTGGTGTATTTTCAGTCTAGGATATCCTTTACTTCAAACTCTGGTTCTCCAACAACTAATACTGGTTTTGGTGGTGTTGTAACCCGAGTACCGGGTTGTGCCGGTTTCAGGAGTGATATGTGAAACGCAGGATGAATCTGCATAGTGGGTGGTAGGGTTAATTTAACTGCCACTGGATTTATTATGGATTCAATAGAAGAAGGTCACAGATATCGGGGACAAAAGGTGTGAGTCCCTTTTATGGGCACATATTTTGATGCTAACCAGACCTTGTCTCCAATTTGATAGTCGGGGGCTTTAATAGCTTTAATACGATGTTGGTCAGCGAATTTCTTTTGTCTGTTCATGGCTTGGAGTAAATGTTCTGCTGCTTCTTTGAAGGCCTGGGAAATGGTTGTATGTAGGGTTTTAAGCGCTGCCATTTCCAAAGTGGTTGGGAGATCCAATTCTGAAGTACGTGGATGTCTACCATATATAGTGTAGAAAGGGGTTTGTCCAGTGCTGGTGTGTAATGAATTATTATAGGCATATTCAGCTATGCATAACAAGTCCTTCCAATTTCTTTCCACTTGATGTAAAATGCAACGTAAGTATTGCTCGAGGGTTTGGTTTGTTCTTTCTGTTTGGCCATCTGTTTGAGGATGGTGACCTGTGGATAGTTGAATGTCAATTTGGGCCATTGAACAGCTTTTCCTCCAGAAGTTGAATACAAACTGACTACCTCGATCTGAGATCAAGACAGATGGAAAGCCACGTAGCCGTACGATTTCCTCCAGGAATACCTTTGCTAAATTGGATGCATTTGGAAGACCCTTAAAAGGAATAAACTGTGCCATTTTAGAGAACAAGTCTACAACTACTAAGATGGTGTTGAATCCTTGAATGGGAGGTAGATCTGTAATGAAATCAAGGGGCAGTGTGTGCCATGGTGCGGGAGGAGTTTCCAATGGTTGGAGAAGACCAGCTGGTTTCTGCTTTTGGGACTTGTTTTGTGCACACACACCGCAAGATTGGATAAATTGTATGATGTCTTTACGCCATGTGGGCCACCAATAGTTTTGTTTTAATTTAGCTAGAGTTTTGACAATTCCAGGATGACCTTCAATCAGGGAGTCGTGACAACCTGAAATAATCTGCTCTTGTAAATCTTTACTTGGCAATTATAGGCGGTTTCTTAAATATGGTAATTGGTCTTTTATGGTGTAATGTTCTCCTTGAGTACACGAATCTTGTGAGAAAGTGGGATCCATTAAGAGTTGAATCTTGTTTTGGAGTTCACCCTGTGTCAATGTTGTCGTAAGACCCAGGAGTTTGTCTTCTGGAATGATGGCTACTGGATCTGGAGTTATGTATACCTTTTCATCAACACCCATGCGGGACAAGGCATCAGCCTTTCCGTTTCGGACACCTGGCCGGCAGGTGATCACATAGTCATATTCAGCGAAGAAAAGAGCCCACCGCAGTTGACGGGATGATTGAGCCTTAGTGTTGCGATGCCTTGAAAGCTAATTTTATAGCCTAGAGTTCTTTGTCTGTGATAGCATAGTTGAGTTCAGGAGGTGAGAATTTTCATGACAAGAAGGCCACAGGTTATAACTGGCCAATTCCTGGGTCCCTTTGTGAGAGAAAAGCTCCCACAGCCATGCTAGAGGCATCTGTTTCAACTATATAAGGGAGGTCTTGGCGAGGATGCCGTACAACTGGAGCAGAAGTGAATTTTTTCTTAAGTTCTTGAAAGGCCTTCTCTGCTTCTTCGGTCCTATGGAACTTTTTATTGTTTTTTCTTAATAGTGATGTAATTGGATGCACTATTTGGGAAAAATCTGGGATGAATCGTCGGTAAATGTTTGCAAAGCCCAACATACGCTGGATTCCTTTAAATGAAGTTGATGACAGCCAGTTAAGAATGGCATCTACCTTGTGCCTATCCATTCTGATACCTTTTGGTATGAGGATAAAACCTAGGAACTCCACTTCGTTGACATGAAAAGACCATTTGTCGAGTTTAGCATACAGTTTATGTTGGCAGAGTTTAGTAAGGACAGAGCGGACATGCCTGACATGGTGGTCTTTTGTAGCAGAATACACTAAGATGTCATCAATTTAAATCTGGGCGCAAACGTCAATTAACTCCCGCAAAACTTAATTCATAAAGTACTGGAATGCAGCAGGAGCGTTGCCAAGTCCAAAAGGCATTACCTGGTATTCATACAAGCCTTATTTGGTACAAAAGGCGGTTTTCCATTTGTCTCCTTTCTTCACTCGAACAAGATGGTACGCCCCCCTGAGGTCCAGTTTGGTATAGATTTGGGCGTCTTTGACTTGATCCAATAATTCTGGAATAAGGGGCAGTGGATAACGTTTTTTTACTGTGATCTGGTTTAATGCGCGGTAGTCGATGTAAGTCCTCAAAACTCCTTCCTTCTTTGGTACAACGAATTAGGGAATGGCTGCCGGTGATTTAGATGGGCGGATAAATCCATTTGCCAGGTACTGATCAAGATAAGATTTCAAATGGAGGTTTTCTGGTTCAGTAAGTGCAAGGAACTTGCGCACCAGGTATGAGGTCGATCTCACAATCGTAGGGGTTGTGCGGTGGTAGAGTATTGGCTTGTTCTTTCTGGAACACGTCTTGAAAATCTTGGTATTCATTTGGTAGAGTACTAGTCACACCTAGTACAATCGCTGCCGTACTGGGAGTAGCAGATGTACATAAGTCTGTTTTCCCCTTTTCTTGGTAATAACAGGTGCAAGGACAATCATCGGAAAAGGCCAACTTCTTGGCACGCCAATCAATTAGAGGGTTGTGAGCTACCAACCATGGCTTCCCTAAGATTAGTCGAAACTGAGGAGCTTTGATGAGATTGAATGCAATAGATTCTCGGTGTCCATCCTGGCACAGTAGGGTTAGTGCTGCTGTACATTGGGTTACTGGTCCGGAAGCTATTTCTGTCCCATCAACAGTAGTAACATTTTCAGTAGTTGACTTAGAGCATAATGGAAGCCCCATCTCTGCTGCCAGATCTTGGTCTACATAATTCCCAACTGCTCTGCTGTCTATGTATGCTTCGACAGCATGCATCCGAGATGGTTGTTGCTGATTGATCAAAATTACTGGTAATGCAAAGTGTGAGGTCTGTGGCTCATCCTTCTCGCTCGACAAGCGGACCTCTACACTTGCCGGGCTTGGTAGTTTTCCGACTCCTTGTTATTATCTTCCTTCTCTGTGGCTCCAACAGTTCTCCTTGGTGGTTTCACTGGACATTCTTTGAGGAAGTGGCCTGATTTTCCGCAATATAAGCATAATTGCTGTTGCCTTCTCTTGTCTCTTTTCAGTTTTATTTAAAGGGGGCTGTACACCTCCTATTTGCATGGGTTCTACCGTGTTTTCCAATGTATGTGGAACATTATCCTTTGACCGGACAAACACAGCTTGAGTGTCTAACCTTATCCGGTCCGCTTTTCGGTCTTGTAATCTGTGATCTAATTGCACCACAAGGTTGATGAATTCTCCACAGTCTTTAGGTGGGTTAACCACTTGAGCAAGGACATCCTTTAGTTCCCCTCGTAAACCCCAATGAAATAGTGTAGTCCTTTTTTCCTCAGGCCACCCAGCTTCAACGACTAGTCTGTTAAATGTTGCTAAATATGTAAGCAAGTCTTGACATCCTTGACGGAGTGAAAAAAGTTTGTTGTCTAATGCTTGGCCTTGGGTGTTACGAGCAAAGAGTTTTTCCATTTCTATCTGGAAACCCCCAAAGTCATGTAGCAACGGGTTATCCTGACTTACCAATGGTACCGACCAATCTGCAGCACTGCCACTCAGATATGACAAGACAAAAGCAACCCGCGCTTGGTCATTAGGAAAAGCCCCAGGTCTGCAAAGGAAATGAAGACGACACTGGTTCATGAACATTGCATACTTCTTGGGGTCCCCTGTAAATCGTTCAGGTGGTGCTAAAGGAACTGCTCCAGGAATTGCTATTTGTACTGGATTGGTGGAAGAAGTTGGTACAGGTGCTGGCGGAATGTTACCAGGCAATGGGGTCTGTCCTCACTGTGATTGGAGCAATTGTCTACTTATTTCGTCGGTACGATCCTTAGTAACAATCATATCCCTCCTAAGAGTGTTGGTTTCTTGCCTGGCTGAATGTACTTCAGCGTGTAATTGTCCCAACAACTGAACTAACTGGTCAGTCTCTGAAGTCTCCATGATGCCCAGGTGGATAATATTATTGAGGCTTTGGGTTCTGTTACGCTCACTTAGTATCCACATGGACGCCACCCAGCCCTGGTTGGATGATTTGCACTCTCGAACCCTCTCCCGGTCCCTTGGTAAGGCCTCTGGTTAAAGATGGGTCTTAATATTGTAAAATGTGGATTCTCCATCCTGCTCCTCGTGGCAGGGGCGCGTAGATGTGGGGGGCGAGCAGCGACCAAGTTACTTCACTGGTGCAAACCCCCCTGTGGGAATCCAGGCCTGCTGCGACTCTGTAGGTTTGCTGTTTTACAGTCTTTATATGCAGTTCTTATGTTCCTCTTAGTTCGAATAATAATGTCTTGCTTCTTTCCTTTTAGGTATGGAAAGGTATTTTGGTGTTGTCATGCAGTTTGAAGATGAGAATGGGCCGGTAGGCGAAAGCGTGGTGTGCGCGATGCTGTCCGGTGAGTATTGCGCGATGCGCGGCGCTGTTTCGACTTTTGTATTGATAACCTGTGTCTTTTCTCTCCTTGCAGTTTGCGATTTTCCTCGCCGAGCGCTGTAATGTTCCAGCAATGATACTGACTAGGAGATGACTACCCAGGTAAGAATTGTGTGGCTTTTTTCATTCGGGAGGAAACGTGAGTAAACGCTTACTAATGCTGTCTTTCTTTCTCCTCTTTCCAGGTGATGGTATTCCAGGATGCATGCAGTGCCGGATGATGGAGTTCATACCTTCAGGTGAGTGGAACTGAAGTCATCGATGGATTCAAGACAGGATACTGTTCCAGGTAAGTTTCGTAGTGTTCTTTCTCTCTCTGCAGGTCCTTGGTTTCAGGTAAGCTGGCATCAAAGAACTGGACACGGTGAGTGTTACGCTGCCCACAGCAGAATAACGCAAAGCATGTTCTGCTGTTTGGGTGCGGTTTAAATAGTCTCAGGTAAAGTAGTCCAGGTAAAATAGTCCCAGGCCTGCCACACCCAAAGTAGTCCAGGTAAAGAAGTCCCAGGTCCGCCACACCCAAAAGACTAGACCGCATAGCTCAGATCCTTGTAACAGAGCTATGTGTGTGCCTCCATGTTGGCTGACCCTCCCACCCCCAAGTTAAATAGTCCCAGGTAAATAGTTGCATTCTAATGTTGGTCTTCATGATGGTTATGAGCCTGACGCCAAAGGCGCCAGGACTGACTCCAAGAGAGTCTTGGATGAGGTTTTAAGGCCTTTGACCTGGCCTTTACTGGAAGGCTGACTTGCCAGTGAGGGCCAGGGGCAAGGGTCATGACAGCACCCCCCCCCAAGGCCCCTCTCACGGTGGCACTTCTGCCTGGTCCTGGTTTGGCTGGGTAATTCTGATGGAACTTTTTAATTAAGCAAGGT
The DNA here is from genome assembly GCF_040938575.1 of Ambystoma mexicanum. Taxonomy (NCBI): domain Eukaryota; kingdom Metazoa; phylum Chordata; class Amphibia; order Caudata; family Ambystomatidae; genus Ambystoma; species Ambystoma mexicanum. The sequence goes on from NC_090921.1 coordinate 264,786,753, forward strand.
GCATGGATGTATTCCCGAGGTTCCCATGATCTGTCTTGAGGGCTGTATCCCTTCCAATCAACTAAGTAGTATAGTTTGGATCTGGTGTATTTTCAGTCTAGGATATCCTTTACTTCAAACTCTGGTTCTCCAACAACTAATACTGGTTTTGGTGGTGTTGTAACCCGAGTACCGGGTTGTGCCGGTTTCAGGAGTGATATGTGAAACGCAGGATGAATCTGCATAGTGGGTGGTAGGGTTAATTTAACTGCCACTGGATTTATTATGGATTCAATAGAAGAAGGTCACAGATATCGGGGACAAAAGGTGTGAGTCCCTTTTATGGGCACATATTTTGATGCTAACCAGACCTTGTCTCCAATTTGATAGTCGGGGGCTTTAATAGCTTTAATACGATGTTGGTCAGCGAATTTCTTTTGTCTGTTCATGGCTTGGAGTAAATGTTCTGCTGCTTCTTTGAAGGCCTGGGAAATGGTTGTATGTAGGGTTTTAAGCGCTGCCATTTCCAAAGTGGTTGGGAGATCCAATTCTGAAGTACGTGGATGTCTATCATATATAGTGTAGAAAGGGGTTTGTCCAGTGCTGGTGTGTAATGAATTATTATAGGCATATTCAGCTATGCATAACAAGTCCTTCCAATTTCTTTCCACTTGATGTAAAATGCAACGTAAGTATTGCTCGAGGGTTTGGTTTGTTCTTTCTGTTTGGCCATCTGTTTGAGGATGGTGACCTGTGGATAGTTGAATGTCAATTTGGGCCATTGAACAGCTTTTCCTCCAGAAGTTGAATACAAACTGACTACCTCGATCTGAGATCAAGACAGATGGAAAGCCACGTAGCCGTACGATTTCCTCCAGGAATACCTTTGCTAAATTGGATGCATTTGGAAGACCCTTAAAAGGAATAAACTGTGCCATTTTAGAGAACAAGTCTACAACTACTAAGATGGTGTTGAATCCTTGAATGGGAGGTAGATCTGTAATGAAATCAAGGGGCAGTGTGTGCCATGGTGCGGGAGGAGTTTCCAATGGTTGGAGAAGACCAGCTGGTTTCTGCTTTTGGGACTTGTTTTGTGCACACACACCGCAAGATTGGATAAATTGTATGATGTCTTTACGCCATGTGGGCCACCAATAGTTTTGTTTTAATTTAGCTAGAGTTTTGACAATTCCAGGATGACCTTCAATCAGGGAGTCGTGACAACCTGAAATAATCTGCTCTTGTAAATCTTTACTTGGCAATTATAGGCGGTTTCTTAAATATGGTAATTGGTCTTTTATGGTGTAATGTTCTCCTTGAGTACACGAATCTTGTGAGAAAGTGGGATCCATTAAGAGTTGAATCTTGTTTTGGAGTTCACCCTGTGTCAATGTTGTTGTAAGACCCAGGAGTTTGTCTTCTGGAATGATGGCTACTGGATCTGGAGTTATGTATACCTTTTCATCAACACCCATGCGGGACAAGGCATCAGCCTTTCCGTTTCGGACACCTGGCCGGCAGGTGATCACATAGTCATATTCAGCGAAGAAAAGAGCCCACCGCAGTTGACGGGATGATTGAGCCTTTGCTGTTTTTAGGTATTGCAGATTTCGACGATCAGTTATGACCGTGACAGTATGTCTAGCACCAAGGAGATAGTGTTGCGATGCCTTGAAAGCTAATTTTATAGCCTAGAGTTCTTTGTCTGTGATAGCATAGTTGAGTTCAGGAGGTGAGAATTTTCATGACAAGAAGGCCACAGGTTATAACTGGCCAATTCCTGGGTCCCTTTGTGAGAGAAAAGCTCCCACAGCCATGCTAGAGGCATCTGTTTCAACTATATAAGGGAGGTCTTGGCGAGGATGCCGTACAACTGGAGCAGAAGTGAATTTTTTCTTAAGTTCTTGAAAGGCCTTCTCTGCTTCTTCGGTCCTATGGAACTTTTTATTGTTTTTTCTTAATAGTGATGTAATTGGATGCACTATTTGGGAAAAATCTGGGATGAATCGTCGGTAAATGTTTGCAAAGCCCAACATACGCTGGATTCCTTTAAATGAAGTTGATGACAGCCAGTTAAGAATGGCATCTACCTTGTGCCTATCCATTCTGATACCTTTTGGTATGAGGATAAAACCTAGGAACTCCACTTCGTTGACATGAAAAGACCATTTGTCGAGTTTAGCATACAGTTTATGTTGGCAGAGTTTAGTAAGGACAGAGCGGACATGCCTGACATGGTGGTCTTTTGTAGCAGAATACACTAAGATGTCATCAATTTAAATCTGGGCGCAAACGTCAATTAACTCCCGCAAAACTTAATTCATAAAGTACTGGAATGCAGCAGGAGCGTTGCCAAGTCCAAAAGGCATTACCTGGTATTCATACAAGCCTTATTTGGTACAAAAGGCGGTTTTCCATTTGTCTCCTTTCTTCACTCGATCAAGATGGTACGCCCCCCTGAGGTCCAGTTTGGTATAGATTTGGGCGTCTTTGACTTGATCCAATAATTCTGGAATAAGGGGCAGTGGATAAAGTTTTTTTACTGTGATCTGGTTTAATGCGCGGTAGTCGATGTAAGTCCTCAAAACTCCTTCCTTCTTTGGTACAACGAATTAGGGAATGGCTGCCGGTGATTTAGATGGGCGGATAAATCCATTTGCCAGGTACTGATCAAGATAAGATTTCAAATGGAGGTTTTCTGGTTCAGTAAGTGCAAGGAACTTGCGCACCAGGTATGAGGTCGATCTCACAATCGTAGGGGTTGTGCGGTGGTAGAGTATTGGCTTGTTCTTTCTGGAACACGTCTTGAAAATCTTGGTATTCATTTGGTAGAGTACTAGTCACACCTAGTACAATCGCTGCCGTACTGGGAGTAGCAGATGTACATAAGTCTGTTTTCCCCTTTTCTTGGTAATAACAGGTGCAAGGACAATCATCGGAAAAGGCCAACTTCTTGGCACGCCAATCAATTAGAGGGTTGTGAGCTACCAACCATGGCTTCCCTAAGATTAGTCGAAACTGAGGAGCTTTGATGAGATTGAATGCAATAGATTCTCGGTGTCCATCCTGGCACAGTAGGGTTAGTGCTGCTGTACATTGGGTTACTGGTCCGGAAGCTATTTCTGTCCCATCAACAGTAGTAACATTTTCAGTAGTCGACTTAGAGCATAATGGAAGCCCCATCTCTGCTGCCAGATCTTGGTCTACATAATTCCCAACTGCTCTGCTGTCTATGTATGCTTCGACAGCATGCATCCGAGATGGTTGTTGCTGATTGATCAAAATTACTGGTAATGCAAAGTGTGAGGTCTGTGGCTCATCCTTCTCGCTCGACAAGCGGACCTCTACACTTGCCGGGCTTGGTAGTTTTCCGACTCCTTGTTATTATCTTCCTTCTCTGTGGCTCCAACAGTTCTCCTTGGTGGTTTCACTGGACATTCTTTGAGGAAGTGGCCTGATTTTCCGCAATATAAGCATAATTGCTGTTGCCTTCTCTTGTCTCTTTTCAGTTTTATTTAAAGGGGGCTGTACACCTCCTATTTGCATGGGTTCTACCGTGTTTTCCAATGTATGTGGAGCATTATCCTTTGACCGGACAAACACAGCTTGAGTGTCTAACCTTATCCGGTCCGCTTTTCGGTCTTGTAATCTGTGATCTAATTGCACCACAAGGTTGATGAATTCTCCACAGTCTTTAGGTGGGTTAACCACTTGAGGAAGGACATCCTTTAGTTCCCCTCGTAGACCCCAATGAAATAGTGTAGTCCTTTTTTCCTCAGGCCACCCAGCTTCAACGACTAGTCTGTTAAATGTTGCTAAATATGTAAGCAAGTCTTGACATCCTTGACGGAGTGAAAAAAGTTTGTTGTCTAATGCTTGGCCTTGGGTGTTACGAGCAAAGAGTTTTTCCATTTCTATCTGGAAACCCCCAAAGTCATGTAGCAACGGGTTATCCTGACTTACCAATGGTACCGACCAATCTGCAGCACTGCCACTCAGATATGACAAGACAAAAGCAACCCGCGCTTGGTCATTAGGAAAAGCCCCAGGTCTGCAAAGGAAATGAAGACGACACTGGTTCATGAACATTGCATACTTCTTGGGGTCCCCTGTAAATCGTTCAGGTGGTGCTAAAGGAACTGCTCCAGGAATTGCTATTTGTACTGGATTGGTGGAAGAAGTTGGTACAGGTGCTGGCGGAATGTTACCAGGCAATGGGGTCTGTCCTCACTGTGATTGGAGCAATTGTCTACTTATTTCGTCGGTACGATCCTTAGTAACAATCATATCCCTCCTAAGAGTGTTGGTTTCTTGCCTGGCTGAATGTACTTCAGCGTGTAATTGTCCCAACAACTGAACTAACTGGTCAGTCTCTGAAGTCTCCATGATGCCCAGGTGGATAATATTATTGAGGCTTTGGGTTCTGTTACGCTCACTTAGTATCCACATGGACGCCACCCAGCCCTGGTTGGATGATTTGCACTCTCGAACCCTCTCCCGGTCCCTTGGTAAGGCCTCTGGTTAAAGATGGGTCTTAATATTGTAAAATGTGGATTCTCCATCCTGCTCCTCGTGGCAGGGGTGCGTAGATGTGGGGGGCGAGCAGCGACCAAGTTACTTCACTGGTGCAAACCCCCCTGTGGGAATCCAGGCCTGCTGCGACTCTGTAGGTTTGCTGTTTTACAGTCTTTATATGCAGTTCTTATGTTCCTCTTAGTTCGAATAATAATGTCTTGCTTCTTTCCTTTTAGGTATGGAAAGGTATTTTGGTGTTGTCATGCAGTTTGAAGATGAGAATGGGCCGGTAGGCGAAAGCGTGGTGTGCGCGATGCTGTCCGGTGAGTATTGCGCGATGCGCGGCGCTGTTTCGACTTTTGTATTGATAACCTGTGTCTTTTCTCTCCTTGCAGTTTGCGATTTTCCTCGCCGAGCGCTGTAATGTTCCAGCAATGATACTGACTAGGAGATGACTACCCAGGTAAGAATTGTGTGGCTTTTTTCATTCGGGAGGAAACGTGAGTAAACGCTTACTAATGCTGTCTTTCTTTCTCCTCTTTCCAGGTGATGGTATTCCAGGATGCATGCAGTGCCGGATGATGGAGTTCATACCTTCAGGTGAGTGGAACTGAAGTCATCGATGGATTCAAGACAGGATACTGTTCCAGGTAAGTTTCGTAGTGTTCTTTCTCTCTCTGCAGGTCCTTGGTTCCAGGTAAACTGGCATCAAAGAACTGAACACAGTGAGCGTTACGCTGTCCACAGCAGAATAATGCAAAGCATGTTCTGCTGTTTGGGTGCGGTTTAAATAGTCTCAAGTAAAGTAGTTCAGGTAAAATAGTCCCAGGCCTGCCACACCCAATGTAGTCCAGGTAAAGTAGTCCCAGGCCTGCCACACCCAAAAGACTAGACAGCATAGCTCAGTTATTTGTAACTGAGCTATGTGTGTGCCTCCATGTTGGCTGAACCCCCCCAAGTTAAATAGTCCCAAGTAAATAGTCCCATTCTAATGTTGGTCTTCATGATGGTTATGAGCCTTGCACCAAAGGCGCCAGGACTGACTCCAAGAGAGTCTTGGATTAGGTTTTAAGACCTTTGACCTGACCCTAACTGGAAGGCTGACTTGCCAGTGAGGGCCAGGGGCAAGGGTCATGACAGCGATAATCATATCAAGCCCAAATGTCCACAGTGTGATATAAAACGGTAAACCCAGCCACGTTTTTGACAGAGCCATGCACAGTAGAAGATATGCAAAATCATGATTGTGCAATTTATGAGGGTGAAGGAGATGACATTCCCAAAGCAAGTGAAAACCCCTTAAGCAAAGGTGAAGTGTATTTTGTAGATGGATCAGCATCCATTTGTCCAGAAACAAGAGAAAAGCATGTAGGTGCAGCAGTAGTGAGGTTGGAGGAGGGGGGGGGTATGAGATTCTAGTGCAAAAAAGATTATCAATGCATTATTCAGCACAAGTAGCAGAATTAGTGGCACTCATTGAGGCTCTGCACGTGGCAAAAGGGTCTGCGGTGACAATATACTCTGATTCAGCATACGTTACCACTATGGTACATGCTGTATTGTTCTGCTGGAGGAGGAGGGGGTTCAGAAGAGCAGATGGGTCCCCAGTCCAACATGCTGACCTATTAAATTAGTTGATATTTGCCCTTGCAGAACCCTCGGTAGTAGCCCTGGTAAAATGCGAAGCCCTTACCAACAATAGTGACAAGATCTCCTTAGGGAATGCCGCACCGACATTTTCAAAAAGACAAGCACACGGAATGGGTGCTCAAAGGAAAATCTGAAGAACATAAAGAGGACGGGTATAACATGCTCTCTATAACACAGATAATAGAGCTTCAGAAGCTGACACCTCCAGAGGAACAGGAATTGTGGACGAAAAGGGGGTGCACTCAGTCACCAACTGATCCCCTATGGAGACAGAATAACACAGGGATGGTTGTGATGCCTTTAAAACTATTGGAAATGGCCTTCCAACAACTGCATTTTCCAGCTCACACAACAAAACAACATGTAGCTGCAGAGATCCAGGAAGACTGGTTTGTTCCAGACATACAGCACCATTTAACAAAGATGTGTATAGAATGCATTACCTGTCAGACATTTAATTCAGGAATGACACTTAGAACACAGACAGGAACATTGCCCCTCCCCATTGGACCTTTCCGTGAGCTGTACATTAATTATGCAGACATGGGAGAAAGGTGCAATGGCGCACGATATCTAATAGTGGTGGTCTGTCCCTTTTCAAGCTGGGTGGAGGCAGGACCCTGTGCCCACCCAGACTAAAAAAAATGCGCTGCAACATTTCTGGTTAAACAAGTGTTCCCACGATGGGGGATATGTGACATCCTTAAATCAGACAACGACACCCACTTTGTCAATGATCTGTTCAAGGAAGTAACTTCTTTACTCGGGATAAAAGCACAAAATGTGTTCCATTTACCACCCACAAGCGAATGAGGTGGTCAAGAAGATCAACGGCTGACTCAAAACTAAGCTATCCAAATTATGCCATAGTCTAAAAAAGAATTGGGCACATTGTTTACCCGTGGCTCTATTTCAACTGCGTATGCAGCCCAACAAAGACCACCACTTGTCACCCCACGAAATCGTGACAGGGAGAAGAATGCAAATGTCTTTGTCCCCAGTGAGAGGAAGATCCGATGGCCACGGAACAGCCACAGTACTAGGAAATGAGTTAAAAAAATACTTAACTCACTTGACACATGCAGTAAGAAGCATTATAAAACAAATTGCACCGCCATTTACGAAAGACAATGAAACAGACACCACAACACCAACTTCAGACAGCCCGGCTCAACCATTGTTGTCCGGGGAATTGGTATATGTATGCAGTTTTGTCAGGAAATTGCACTCACCACGGCCCTTATGAGGTGGTATATTGCACCCCCACAGCAGTCAAGATAAAAGGCCTGATGTATTGGGTGCATTTAGGAGTTGCAAGAAAGGCACACGACAGTGTAGAGGGTGAACAGGGAAGAGATGAACAAGCAAATGTTGCAGTACCATAAAGATTTAAGGGAAAGTAGAGGATGAAAAAGAGCATGGACTTAACAAAGTGTGTTACGCAAAAAGCAAAAATGTAACATTGTGCAAAAAAGTATATATATTTCTGAGGCTTGTGGAATCTGCTTAGATCACATGCTGTGCATAGGCCGACATCTAGTGGAAGCTGCGGAGTATTACAGTTTGTTTTTCGAAACTCAAAAATGGGCGTCGACACAGGCGTGCCAGTAATACTATCCCTAGTGTGACGTCCACTGTACCCAAGATCCCTCACGCATCTAGGATCCTCAGATTGTTTTTTTCCGCCATACTGGTCGGAAGCATCTTGCGGAGTCCCCTGGCCTTAGCCATACTTTTACTAATAATTGAAATTTATATTTCTTAATTGACATCCTTCCCCATCCCAACGTCGACCCTCAACACTCGACGACGGCTGGAGAAGACATCGACCGTCGGCTGCTGCACGACGGATCTGGGCCTCGGAAGGCCGCTGGCCTCGGCCCGGGCCTGGTAGGCCGCTGGCCTCGGCCCTGCAAGTAGGGAGAGTGGGGGGTGGCATACTCTTCACTCTTGGTATATAGGTACACTATATTTCCTACACTTACCAGCCCGCTTCCTCAAGGTGCGTATGGAGGGTACCCCTTTCCAATTCTGCCCCAAGTGCAACCGCAAATACCCTTGGGTCGACAGGCACGCCACGTGCAATCTCTGCTTGCCGAGGGACCACCCCGAAGCGAACTGCAGAGCGTGTAGTAGGTTTAAACCTAAGACACTTAAGGACCGTTCGACAAAGCGTTGGGCCCACCACGCCAGGCAGGCGGCCATGGCAGCGGAGGGCGCCTTCAGCGATAGCAGCGACGCCGTACTTTCGGATGGCGAGGGCATTACGGCGTCAAAAGACAGCCGAGCGCAGGTCCCCGACCTCGGAAGGTCGTCCGGCAGGGCGGCTATGGGGAAGACCCCCGGCGACGCAAGCGCTACACAACCTACACACACTAAGCACACTAAGTCCAACCGAACCTCGACGACGTCGACTTCTCGAAAAGAGGCACAGATAGAGCGGTCCGACTCGGTTTCCTCTGGGCGCTCTCGATCGAGATCGCCTCATGATGCAAGGCAATCATCCACTCTTGCCAAGAGTGCCTCGCTCCCTAGACTAACGGAAGTTCGATCGTCGGAGGATGAAGACGACTTCCACCCCCAGGCCGCGCTCCAAGAGACGGAGCCCGCAGTTAACACCAGCGAGGCCCCACGCTCGAAAAACACAGATACCTCTCCCGATCCTCGACGCCAGGCGTCGAAACTCTCCGGGGCCTCCAAGCGACAGGGAAAACATTTTTCCACGCACAGGGAGGGGGGGAAACAGCGGAAAGCACATCCTTCTACTCCTGTAAGACCTTCCTTCCCCCCTAAGCAGACAGTCAAATACAAGTCTACTGAGAGATCAACATCCAGCAAGGGTACCCTTGATAAGTCCCCTAAATTGCCTACTAAAGTCATCCCCTGTTCCAAAGAATGGTCCAGTGAAGACATAGACAGGGTCATGTCAAGGATGTCTTCCTTGGCTGATTTTTATGACAAGAATCCAGAGCATTTCCTCTCGTATAACCCTCAGGGAGCCACTCCCTCAGGCTCCACTGATCCTATCCCCCTAAGTAAAAAGGCCCGGTTCGAAAGACCTGAACCCTTCGAGGTGCAGCCTTACTCTACTCCATACTCTACTCCACACCCCAGGTACCAAGGAGAACCTTTCCCTGAGGGGGACCAGGAGTTTGAAATTATGGAGGAACAAACCGGGACGGAATACTATGCGGATGATGAGGACCAGGAGGAGGGAGAAGATGAGCAGGAAATTTAAAGAATAGATTCCCCGGTAGAGAACGAAGCCCCAGTTACCGACTCGCCAGTTGATAACCAGCCCCTCCTTAATGAGGTTCTCGCTCGCGCGGCAGAACATTTTCACATCGACACCCACGGTGTACAGGAGGAAAGGGACTTCGCAGAAGAGTTGGTGGGAGAGAGGAGGCCGGTCGCTCAGACCATCCCTATCCTTAAATCCATCCAACAAAGAATAGATCCATCCCTGGTGAACCCAAACCTCACCAGAGCAGTCAACCACAGGGTCGAAAAACTTTTCCGGGCAGCCCAGTCTGACCCTCTCTATATAAGAGGACATCTTAAACCAGACTCCCTAGTTGTTACCAACACTTGGAAGAGGGCTGGAACACCCTTATCTTCGTCAGAAGCTCCTCCCGACAAGGAGAGCAAGAAACTTTACGGGTTTGGCAGGAAGGTAGCCTCAACGTCCGCCTACCAAGCAAGGATTGCTAACTCCACCACCCTGTTGGCCAGCTACAACTGCCATCAATAGGAAGAGGTTGCGGCACTCATTGCCTCTGCTCCTGAACCGTTAAAGGGCCAATTGGCTCGGATCTCGGCAGAAGGGAGAGCCGTGTCTGGTTGCATATTGAAAGCAACTTTCAACGCCGCGGACAACGCAGGGAGATTGATAGCAGAAGGTACTGTTATCAAAAGACATGCGTGGTTACGGCAGTGGGGGTTCAAAATAGAAACTCAGGCTTCATTAATAGACAAGCCGGTGGAACCCGATCTATTGTTTCGGAAAGCGGTCGAGGACGCACTGAAAAACGCCAAGGACGAATACGAAACACTGAAATCCCTTGGCCAACTAACCAACAAACCCCCTAACCAGAGGGGGAACAGTAATTTTCGTCGCCCACGTGGCCAAAATTCACAAAGAGGCAACTATGCCCAGGGACAGGGTACACAGTGGAACAACAGCCAGCAGTCTACCCAAAGGTACGGCAGGGGCAACAAAAGAGGTCGTGGGAGAGGCAGAGGCAGCCCCAACAAGGGAGGTGGCACGCCTCCACCAAAACAGTGACGCTCAGTTCAGGGTCCCCTCTCACGCAACCCCAGTAGGGGGACGCATTTCCAACTTCACCCAGGCTTGGGAAGGGATCACCTCAGACAGATGGGTGCTGTCAACAGTGCCCACAGGATATTGTATAGAATTACTGGAGCGTCCCCGGAACCATCCTCCACGACAAAAAGTACACTCCTTAGAACATCAGAAGATCCTTCTCGTGGAGATCGCCATTCTGCTAGAAAAGGACGCGATAGAACTCGTCCCAGGACGTCCCAGTATTCCACTTACTTCCTTGTGCCAAAGAAAGATTTGACAATGCGCCCAGTATTGGACTTACGGCCTGCCAACAAGTATGTCAAGCCCCAAAAATTCCGTATGACCACGCTACAAGAGGTAATCCCCCTCCTAAAAAAGGGGGATTACATGGCAACCTTGGATATGAAAGATGCTTATTTTCATATTTCCATGCTCCCGGCGCACAGAAAGTACTTGCGCTTCAAGGTGGACAGTCGCCACTACCAATTCAAGGTACTGCCCTTCGAGATAGCTTCAGCACCAAGGGTATTCACCAAGGTACTGGCCGTGGCAGCTACACACCTACGCAGGGAGGCAATCCCAGTGTACCCTTATCTGGACGACTGGCTCATAACGGGGGAAACCCCAGGTATTTGCAGGAAAAACATTCAAAGGACTATCGACCTCCTCCACGAATTAGGCTTCTCAATCAACGAGAAGAAGTCAAGCCTGGTGCCAAGCACCTCAAAACAGTTCCTAGGAGCAATTCTAGATACTCAGAAAGGGTTGACCTTCGGAAGAGAGAATTCGGAATATACTACTGCAAATTCCACATTATCAGTCGGGTCAACAAATAACGGTACGCAAAGCAATGCGGTTACTGGGCATGATGGCGTCATGCATTTACCTGGTCCCCCACGCGCGACTGCGCATGCGTCCCATGCAGGAATGGTTGGCGAAACAGTGGTCTCAGGCAAGTGGTCAGTGGGACGATCTAGTGGTCGTTTCGCCAACACTTGTACAGAGCCTACACTGGTGGACAAGAGAGAATCTCGCAAGGGGAAAACCCTTTTACGATCCCGAAGTACAGGCAGTGGTGACTACAGATGCATGCCTGACTGGGTGGGGAGCTCACCATCTCCACCACACAGCTCAGGGTCTCTGATCTCACTCAGTAGCCAAGAACCACATCAACCTGCTAGAGCTTCTGGCAGTATTCCGAGCGCTTCGGGCGTTCGAGCCCCATCTACTAAACTTGTCGGTGCAGATCCGGACGGACAGCACAACAGCCATGTTCTATCTGAACAAGCAAGGAGGGACTCGTTCGCCAAATCTGTCCAAGCTTGCCCAGAAAATCTGGATATGGGCACTCAGACGGAACATCTTCCTGTCATCGCAACATGTTCCAGGGGAGCTCAATTCCCTAGCGGATGCTCTAAGCAGAGACTCCCTCCCAGAAGAACACGAATGGGTCCTTCACAGAGAGATCGTAGAAGATCTCTTCTCTCAGTGGGGTTTCCCCACTATAGACTTATTCGCCACAAGCGAAAACAAACAATGCCCAGGATTTGCATTCAGGTTCCCCCAGCCATACTCCCAAGGGAACGCCCTGTGGATGAACTGGTCAGGGATGTTTGCGTACGCTTTTCCACCAACTCCTCTCATCAGGAAGGTGGTGTACAAGATGAACAAGGAATCGATGACACTCATCCTAGTTGCTCCCATGTGGACGAGACAACCATGGTTTCCACACCTACGCAGGATGGCGGTGTGCGAGCCCATCAAACTTCCAGCCTGGTACAACCTACTGTCCCAGCAACAAGGTCAAACAGTGCACCAGCACCCCAACTCAATGAACCTGGCAGCATGGCTCCTGAGGTCATAGAGTTTGGACATCTCAATTTACCACAGAGGTGTATGAACATCCTAAAAGAATCCAGGAAACCAAACACAAGGAACTGTTACTTTGACAAGTGGAAGAGATTCGTTATTTGGTGCCAGAATAAACAAATCAACCCTGTTGTGACATACATGCTCCACCTGCTGGATGCAGGATTGGTTTTTAACTCTCTGAAAGTAAACCTGGCAGCCCTCTCGGTTTACACCACATCCCATAACAAGGTGTCGTGGTGGAAAGTACCAGTAGTTAAAGCCTTCATGGAAGGAGTAAAGAGACTTCACCCTCCTATTTCGAACCCACCGCCAGGATGGGACCTTAATGTGGTGCTAGCTAAGCTCATGGGCCCCCCTTTCGTACCCATGCATAAAAGTAGTCTCAAACACCTGACTTATAAAACGGCCTTCTTAGTAGCCATTACCTCTATAAGAAGGGTCAGTGAAATTCAGGCTCTGTCAGTGCAGGATCCTATCTTTACTATCCACAAAGACAAACTGGTTTTACGCACACACCCTAGGTTCTCACCTAAATTTATATCAAAGTTCCATGTAAACCAGTCCATTGAGCTTCCGGCTTTCTTCCAGAACCCGCAAAGCTCGGCTGAGGTGAAACTACACACCCTAGATGTGCGTAGGGCGGTCCTCTACTATGTAAATAAAACCAGACCATTAAGTAAAACAGATCAACTGTTTGTCTCCGTAGCTACAGGCAGAGAGGGAGATCGCGTCTCTAAAGGCACTATCTCAAAGTGGATTATCAACTGTATACAGCTGTGTTACTCTCTTTCTGAAAAAACTCTGCCTTTTACGCCAAGGGCCCACTCTACTAGAGGCATTGGGGCCACTCTGGCTTTCATTGCAAATGTTCCCCTCAACACCATTTGCAAAGCAGCTACTTGGAGCTCTATTCACACTTTTACTCAGCATTATTGCATTGACACTCATTCCAAGACAGATACACAAGTGGGAGAAGCGGTTCTAAGACACCTGTTTGCTCATGACCCTTCTCACATCCCACCTCCTTCTTCTGGTACTGCTCGCTAATCTATGCACAGAATGTGATCTAAGCAGATTCCACAAGCCTCAGAAGGGATACATTACTCACCGTAATCGTATTTCTGATGCGTGTATCTGCTTAGATTCACATGCGACCCACCCTTCCTCCCCTCCGAGAGAAGGCGCATGATTGCTTGTAGTCTTACCTTTCTGTCTATCTGCTTGGATTATCTGTACTCACGCTACTCCTCATGCTTCCTCATGTCAAAAAAAATACAATCTGAGGATCCTAGACGCGTGAGGGATCTTGGGTACAGTGGACGTCACACTAGGGATAGTATTACTGGCACGCCTGTGTCGACGCCCATTTTCGAGTTTCGAAAAACAAACTGTAATACTCTGCAGCTTCCACTAGATGTCGGCCTATGCACAGCATGTGAATCTAAGCAGATACAAGCATCAGAAATACGATTACGGTGAGTAATGTATCCCATATATATACATATATATATATATATATCTGGCGTTCCATCTTATCATCCTTCAACTCTCTCCCTCTCTATTTTTCTTCCTTTGCAATACTTGGTGTTTACGCTGTCAGCGTTACTGTACAATATCTGATAAATTGCAACTGGTCCTCTCCAGCTCACACATTTCCTTCGATTCACCTGTTGTCCCACTTTCGTATGTATTAACTTCTGCCCCGCTTTTTATTTCTCTATATCTTAGGAGACATGATAATGGAACAACCGGCGACTGTAAATAATGAGTTAGTTAGAGTGAGGAATAGAATTAATAGGATGCCTTCTTATAATTATTATTGTGCTTTGAAAAGCATTTCCGCAATATTTTTGTTAATAATGATAGCCTTATTTGCCTACTGGATGGGAGCTTGTATCTGGGGGAGCTATATAAAAGAAGGGGGTGGGGTGACCTGGAAAAGTGGAAATAAGTTACTTTACAATTTAACTACACTGTACAAAAATGTCACCATTGTAACACACACTACCACTGAACTAACGAATAATAGTAACTCTATTGAATGGCAAAACGAAAAATGCAACTACGCCTAAATCCTACTGTTAGTACTTCACTAGATTTCCAGCAACCCATAATTAATGCTACCTGACTTTCTAGTGGACAAGAATTTGAACCCCGAGCTCCATTGGTAAAACCAGTATTTTTACATTATAGGTGTTTTGAGGAAAATCTGTTACATGTAATTGGAAACAAAGATGATGTAAATGTTCAAATATTCCCAATGTACAGTGAATCACCTGTAAATGTTCAAGGGTGAGTATGTAGTGTTAACCAGATGTGCAAGGTGTTCACTGTTGAAAGACAATCCCTTATACATTATCGAAGACGTAAGAGAGAAGCAAACAAATATAATTATGATGCCTATCACGGGTTGGGGTTGGACACTTTTAATGATCTTGGGCACCCTGGTCAAGCCAATAGCTGGTATTCTGATGTGAGCATCAATGGTAAGATAACCACAAACGGTAGCTGCTACGTTTGTGCATTGATCCCTCATGCTTCTGGCACACCAAAGATTGCAGAGCCACAAGAGGTACCGATAGTGAAGGCCCAATGCCTCCTTCATCTTGCACTATGCTGCATTAAAAACTAATTCCAGGCACACACAGTAAAATTACAACTCCAGCCACCTGCTGAAAAGACTTGCAAAGGACCAAACTGTTTGAAAGAACCAGTGCTGGCAACAGAAGGGACACGTTTTGCTGACAACAAGAGAATGCAGTCTACCTACATGTGTAAGGCGGAAGCATTGCAGGCATGGACGTAAGAGCAACTAACGTGGATGGATCATATATTTGGCCAAACCTGGTCGAAGCATGTGTCCACGCTGACATGGGTCACCGGCCCGCATTCAAGAATCCCATCAAAGTGCGACAGGAAGATGCCTATGAACAATGCTTCTATGGAGAAGGAGAAATTCCCATGTGGTCCAACAAACACTGCAATAAGACTCTTGCCATCCCGGACATGAGAAAGGGGACTGCAGCACTGATGGACTTTTATTGGGTGTGTGACAATCAGGCATACATGCATCTCCCACAGTCATGTAGAGGCTACTGTACTCTGACGACGCTGCACTCTGCATTGCTGGTAATTCCTGAAGAGCATGTAAAGTGGGGATTGGTGCAGCAAGCAGAAACACATGCACCACGTCAAGCAGAAGAACAGCCCCCCATCTATCGAATTTTCCAGGCGGCATGCAACAAAAAAAGAGACATTCGAATTATATATCCCAAGACTCTTCCAGCCTTCTCGTACAGATACCGGACCAGTACAAATTATTTAGCTCAGCAGAAACATTCTTTGCATCCCTCGTGCCGAGCATCCAGACAAGAGCCAATGTTAAATGGCTCCAGATAATACGTTGGGAGCTCATCCACCTGGCAAACGACACAGAAGAAAGATTCAACGTCATCAATGTTGAGCTGAGGGGCTTGCAACTGATGACGTTGCAGAACCGGTATGTCCTCGACCTCCTGACAGCAATGGAGGGCAGGGTTTGCCGAAAAATCGGGAGTTCCTGTTGTACATTCGTACCTTCTATGGATGCGGAAAATGGGACACTATCACACGTCATAGCTGCAGTTCATGATTTTGGTGAACGGATGAAGAAAGAAGGAGAGATCGAAGTTGACAAATGGTTCTCTATGGCATTCAGCTGGGTTTCATCATGGCTCGGAATGACTTAAGATGCTGATCCCGGTCATTGTCTTCCTCCTACTGTTCTTCTGTGTGTGCCAATTAGGATTGCAATGCTGCACCAAAGCTGTGCGTAATAGTGCCATGATGTTGGTGACAATGGGTAGCCAAAAACGTGGCCTCAATGAAAAATGGAAATACTCAAGATGCACAAGTTGAGACAGGGGAAAGTAATGAACCTAATTATCGCATGGTAGTCATCTACAACACAGGAGAAATAGTAGATAATTTATGGCATACCACCATCAAACAGCCCCAAGATTTAGAGCATTATAAAGTAGTGTGGGTTGACCTGGCAGAGGATAGAGGATGTATCTATATGACCTGTACTCCTGAAGAGTATGCCCGGCGTGGAGAAAGGTTAAGCAGTGTGCGCCGTGCCTGGATGCCAATAAAGGGTACACCTGCATGGGATGAAGCAGTAAGAAGAGCAGAGGAACGTAGGCGCACTGGATGAGGGTATTCATTACTTTAGGAGTAACGGAAGGGGGAATGTTGGAGGGAGGTGGTCTTTCAAGCCCCCCCCCTCAACGACCCTGTGCAAAATAGATCTCATATTTGCTAAAGGCGGGAGACTCCTCCGTGTTTGTCTGTTTATATCAATTCGACTCTACAAACACTAAAATCAATATATACAAACGAAAGACAAAGCCTGTGCACCGAGATCCATTCTGCGCTACCCAAAATGCCATCTTTTACCTGGTCTCAAAATTGAAGCGCACAGAAAGTACTTGCGCTTCAAGGTGGACAGTCGCCACTACCAATTCAAGGTACTGCCCTTCGGGATAGCTTCAGCACCAAGGGTATTCACCAAGGTACTGGCCGTGGCAGCTGCACACCTACGCAGGGAGGCAATCCCAGTGTACCCTTATCTGGACGACTGGCTCATAACGGGGGAAACCCCAGGTATTTGCAGGAAAAACATTCAAAGGACTATCGACCTCCTCCACGAATTAGGCTTCTCAATCAACGAGAAGAAGTCAAGCCTGGTGCCAAGCACCTCAAAACAGTTCCTAGGAGCAATTCTAGATACTCAGAAAGGGTTGACCTTCCCTTCGGAAGAGAGAATTCGAAATATACTACTGCAAATTCCACATTATCAGTCCGGTCAACAAATAACAGTACGCAAAGCAATGCGGTTACTGGGCATGATGGCGTCATGCATTTACCTGGTCCCCCACGTGCGACTGCGCATGCGTCCCATGCAGGAATGGTTGGCGAAACAGTGGTCTCAGGCAAGTGGTCAGTGGGACGATCTAGTGGTCGTTTCGCCAACACTTGTACAGAGCCTACACTGGTGGACAAGAGAGAATCTCGCAAGGGGAAAACCCTTTTACGATCCCGAAGTACAGGCAGTGGTGACTACAGATGCATGCCTGACTGGGTGGGGAGCTCACCATCTCCACCACACAGCTCAGGGTCTCTGATCTCACTCAGTAGCCAAGAACCACATCAACCTGCTAGAGCTTCTGGCAGTATTCCGAGCGCTTCGGGCGTTCGAGCCCCATCTACTAAACTTGTCGGTGCAGATCCAGAGGGACAGCACAACAGCCATGTTCTATCTGAACAAGCAAGGAGGGACTCGTTCGCCAAATCTGTCCAAGCTTGCCCAGAAAATCTGGATATGGGCACTCAGACGGAACATCTTACTGTCATCGCAACATGTTCCAGGCGAGCTCAATTCTCTAGCGGATGCTCTAAGCAGAGACTCCCTCCCAGAAGAACACGAATGGGTCTTTCACAGAGAGATCGTAGAAGATCTCTTCTCTCAGTGGGGTTTGCCCACTATAGACTTATTCGCCACAAGCAAAAACAAACAATGCCCAGGATTTGCATTCAGGTTCCCCCAGCCATACTCCCAAGGGAACGCCCTGTGGATGAACTGGTCAGGGATGTTTGCGTACGCTTTTCCACCAACTCCTCTCATCAGGAAGGTGGTGTACAAGATGAACAAGGAATCGATGACACTCATCCTAGTTGCTCCCATGTGGGCGAGACAACCATGGTTTCCACACCTACGCAGGATGGCGGTGTGCGAGCCCATCAAACTTCCAGCCTGGTACAACCTACTGTCCCAGCAACAAGGTCAAACAGTGCACCAGCACCCCAACTCAATGAACCTGGCAGCATGGCTCCTGAGGTCATAGAGTTTGGACATCTCAATTTACCACAGAGGTGTATGAACATCCTAAAAGAATCCAGGAAACCAAACACAAGGAACTGTTACTTTGACAAGTGGAAGAGATTCGTTATTTGGTGCCAGAATAAACAAATCAACCCTGTTGATTGCACTCCTTCCAACGTTGTGACATACATGCTCCACCTGCTGGATGCAGGATTGGTTTTTAACTCTCTGAAAGTAAACCTGGCAGCCCTCTCGGTTTACACCACATCCCATAACAAGGTGTCGTGGTGGAAAGTACCAGTAGTTAAAGCCTTCATGGAAGGAGTAAAGAGACTTCACCCTCCTATTCCGAACCCACCGCCAGGATGGGACCTTAATGTGGTGCTAGCTAAGCTCATGGGCCCCCCTTTCGTACCCATGCATAAAAGTAGTCTCAAACACCTGACTTATAAAACGGCCTTCTTAGTAGCCATTACCTCTATAAGAAGGGTCAGTGAAATTCAGGCTCTGTCAGTGCAGGATCCTATCTTTACTATCCACAAAGACAAACTGGTTTTACGCACACACCCTAGGTTCTCACCTAAATTTATATCAAAGTTCCATGTAAACCAGTCCATTGAGCTTCCGGCTTTCTTCCAGAACCCGCAAAGCTCGGCTGAGGTGAAACTACACACCCTAGATGTGCGTAGGGCGGTCCTCTACTATGTAAATAAAACCAGACCACTAAGTAAAACAGATCAACTGTTTGTCTCCGTAGCTACAGGCAGAGAGGGAGATCGCGTCTCTAAAGGCACTATCTCAAAGTGGATTATCAACTGTATACAGCTGTGTTACTCTCTTTCTGAAAAAACTCTGCCTTTTACGCCAACGGCCCACTCTACTAGAGGCATTGGGGCCACTCTGGCTTTCATTGCAAATGTTCCCCTCAACACCATTTGCAAAGCAGCTACTTGGAGCTCTATTCACACTTTTACTCAGCATTATTGCATTGACACTCATTCCAAGACAGATACACAAGTGGGACAAGCGGTTCTAAGACACCTGTTTGCTCATGACCCTTCTCACATCCCACCTCCTTCTTCTGGTACTGCTCGCTAATCTATGCACAGCATGTGATCTAAGCAGATTCCACAAGCCTCAGAAGGGATACATTACTCACCGTAATCGTATTTCTGATGCGTGTATCTGCTTAGATTCACATGCGACCCACCCTTCCTCCCCTCCGAGAGAAGGCGCATGATTGCTTGTAGTCTTACCTTTCTGTCTATCTGCTTGGATTATCTGTACTCACGCTACTCCTCATGCTTCCTCATGTCAAAAAAAATACAATCTGAGGATCCTAGACGCGTGAGGGATCTTGGGTACAGTGGACGTCACACTATGGATAGTATTACTGGCACGCCTGTGTCGACGCCCATTTTCGAGTTTCGAAAAACAAACTGTAATACTCTGCAGCTTCCACTAGATGTCGGCCTATGCACAGCATGTGAATCTAAGCAGATACAAGCATCAGAAATACGATTACGGTGAGTAATGTATCCCATATATATACATATATATATATATATATATCTGGCGTTCCATCTTATCATCCTTCAACTCTCTCCCTCTCTATGTTTCTTCCTTTGCAATACTTGGTGTTTACGCTGTCAGCGTTACTGTACAATATCTGATAAATTGCAACTGGTCCTCTCCAGCTCACACATTTCCTTCGATTCACCTGTTGTCCCACTTTCGTATGTATTAACTTCTGCCCCGCTTTTTATTTCTCTATATCTTAGGAGACATGATAATGGAACAACCGGCGACTGTAAATAATGAGTTAGTTAGAGTGAGGAATAGAATTAATAGGATGCCTTCTTATAATTATTATTGTGCTTTGAAAAGCATTTCCGCAATATTTTTGTTAATAATGATAGCCTTATTTGCCTACTGGATGGGAGCTTGTATCTGGGGGAGCTATATAAAAGAAGGGGGTGGGGTGACCTGGAAAAGTGGAAATAAGTTACTTTACAATTTAACTACACTGTACAAAAATGTCACCATTGTAACACACACTACCACTGAACTAACGAATAATAGTAACTCTATTGAATGGCAAAACGAAAAATGCAACTACGCCTAAATCCTACTGTTAGTACTTCACTAGATTTCCAGCAACCCATAATTAATGCTACCTGACTTTCTAGTGGACAAGAATTTGAACCCCGAGCTCCATTGGTAAAACCAGTATTTTTACATTATAGGTGTTTTGAGGAAAATCTGTTACATGTAATTGGAAACAAAGATGATGTAAATGTTCAAATATTCCCAATGTACAGTGAATCACCTGTAAATGTTCAAGGGTGAGTATGTAGTGTTAACCAGATGTGCAAGGTGTTCACTGTTGAAAGACAATCCCTTATACATTATCGAAGACGTAAGAGAGAAGCAAACAAATATAATTATGATGCCTATCACGGGTTGGGGTTGGACACTTTTAATGATCTTGGGCACCCTGGTCAAGCCAATAGCTGGTATTCTGACGTGAGCATCAATGGTAAGATAACCACAAACGGTAGCTGCTACGTTTGTGCATTGATCCCTCATGCTTCTGGCACACCAAAGATTGCAGAGCCACAAGAGGTACCGATAGTGAAGGCCCAATGCCTCCTTCATCTTGCACTATGCTGCATTAAAAACTAATTCCAGGCACACACAGTAAAATTACAACTCCAGCCACCTGCTGAAAAGACTTGCAAAGGACCAAACTGTTTGAAAGAACCAGTGCTGGCAACAGAAGGGACACGTTTTGCTGACAACAAGAGAATGCAGTCTACCTACATGTGTAAGGCGGAAGCATTGCAGGCATGGACGTAAGAGCAACTAACGTGGATGGATCATATATTTGGCCAAACCTGGTCGAAGCATGTGTCCACGCTGACATGGGTCACCGGCCCGCATTCAAGAAGCCCATCAAAGTGCGACAGGAAGATGCCTATGAACAATGCTTCTATGGAGAAGGAGAAATTCCCATGTGGTCCAACAAACACTGCAAAAAGACTCTTGCCATCCCGGACATGAGAAAGGGGACTGCAGCACTGATGGACTTTTATTGGGTGTGTGACAATCAGGCATACATGCATCTCCCACAGTCATGTAGAGGCTACTGTACTCTGACGACGCTGCACTCTGCATTGCTGGTAATTCCTGAAGAGCATGTAAAGTGGGGATTGGTGCAGCAAGCAGAAACACATGCACCACATCAAGCAGAAGAACAGCCCCCCATCTATCGAATTTTCCAGGCGGCATGCAACAAAAAAAGAGACATTCGAATTATATATCCCAAGACTCTTCCAGCCTTCTCGTACAGATACCGGACCAGTACAAATTATTTAGCTCAGCAGAAACATTCTTTGCATCCCTCGTGCCGAGCATCCAGACAAGAGCCAATGTTAAATGGCTCCAGATAATACGTTGGGAGCTCATCCACCTGGCAAACGACACAGAAGAAAGATTCAACATCATCAATGTTGAGCTGAGGGGCTTGCAACTGATGACGTTGCAGAACCGGTATGTCCTCGACCTCCTGACAGCAATGGAGGGCAGGGTTTGCCGAAAAATCGGGAGTTCCTGTTGTACATTCGTACCTTCTATGGATGCGGAAAATGGGACACTATCACACGTCATAGCTGCAGTTCATGATTTTGGTGAACGGATGAAGAAAGAAAGAGAGATCGAAGTTGACAAATGGTTCTCTATGGCATTCAGCTGGGTTTCATCATGGCTCGGAATGACTTAAGATGCTGATCCCGGTCATTGTCTTCCTCCTACTGTTCTTCTGTGTGTGCCAATTAGGATTGCAATGCTGCACCAAAGCTGTGCGTAATAGTGCCATGATGTTGGTGACAATGGGTAGCCAAAAACGTGGCCTCAATGAAAAATGGAAATACTCAAGATGCACAAGTTGAGACAGGGGAAAGTAATGAACCTAATTATCGCATGGTAGTCATCTACAACACAGGAGAAATAGTAGATAATTTATGGCATACCACCATCAAACAGCCCCAAGATTTAGAGCATTATAAAGTAGTGTGGGTTGACCTGGCAGAGGATAGAGGATGTATCTATATGACCTGTACTCCTGAAGAGTATGCCCGGCGTGGAGAAAGGTTAAGCAGTGTGCGCCGTGCCTGGATGCCAATAAAGGGTACACCTGCATGGGATGAAGCAGTAAGAAGAGCAGAGGAACGTAGGCCCACTGGATGAGGGTATTCATTACTTTAGGAGTAACGGAAGGGGGAATGTTGGAGGGAGGTGGTCTTTCAAGCCCCCCCCCTCAACGACCCTGTGCAAAATAGATCTCATATTTGCTAAAGGCGGGAGACTCCTCCGTGTTTGTCTGTTTATATCAATTCGACTCTACAAACACTAAAATCAATATATACAAACGAAAGACAAAGCCTGTGCACCGAGATCCATTCTGCGCTACCCAAAATGCCATCTTTTACCTGGTCTCAAAATTGAAGCGCACAGAAAGTACTTGCGCTTCAAGGTGGACAGTCGCCACTACCAATTCAAGGTACTGCCCTTCGGGATAGCTTCAGCACCAAGGGTATTCACCCAGGTACTGGCCGTGGCAGCTGCACACCTACGCAGGGAGGCAATCCCAGTGTACCCTTATCTGGACGACTGGCTCATAACGGGGGAAACCCCAGGTATTTGCAGGAAAAACATTCAAAGGACTATCGACCTCCTCCACGAATTAGGCTTCTCAATCAACGAGAAGAAGTCAAGCCTGGTGCCAAGCACCTCAAAACAGTTCCTAGGAGCAATTCTAGATACTCAGAAAGGGTTGACCTTCCCTTCGGAAGAGAGAATTCGAAATATACTACTGCAAATTCCACATTATCAGTCCGGTCAACAAATAACGGTACGCAAAGCAATGCGGTTACTGGGCATGATGGCGTCATGCATTTACCTGGTCCCCCACGCGCGACTGCGCATGCGTCCCATGCAGGAATGGTTGGCGAAACAGTGGTCTCAGGCAAGTGGTCAGTGGGACGATCTAGTGGTCGTTTCGCCAACACTTGTACAGAGCCTACACTGGTGGACAAGAGAGAATCTCGCAAGGGGAAAACCCTTTTACGATCCCGAAGTACAGGCAGTGGTGACTACAGATGCATGCCTGACTGGGTGGGGAGCTCACCATCTCCACCACACAGCTCAGGGTCTCTGATCTCACTCAGTAGCCAAGAACCACATCAACCTGCTAGAGCTTCTGGCAGTATTCCGAGCGCTTCGGGCGTTCGAGCCCCATCTACTAAACTTGTCGGTGCAGATCCGGACGGACAGCACAACAGCCATGTTCTATCTGAACAAGCAAGGAGGGACTCGTTCGCCAAATCTGTCCAAGCTTGCCCAGAAAATCTGGATATGGGCACTCAGACGGAACATCTTACTGTCATCGCAACATGTTCCAGGGGAGCTCAATTCTCTAGCGGATGCTCTAAGCAGAGACTCCCTCCCAGAAGAACACGAATGGGTCTTTCACAGAGAGATCGTAGAAGATCTCTTCTCTCAGTGGGGTTTGCCCACTATAGACTTATTCGCCACAAGCAAAAACAAACAATGCCCAGGATTTGCATTCAGGTTCCCCCAGCCATACTCCCAAGGGAACGCCCTGTGGATGAACTGGTCAGGGATGTTTGCGTACGCTTTTCCACCAACTCCTCTCATCAGGAAGGTGGTGTACAAGATGAACAAGGAATCGATGACACTCATCCTAGTTGCTCCCATGTGGGCGAGACAACCATGGTTTCCACACCTACGCAGGATGGCGGTGTGCGAGCCCATCAAACTTCCAGCCTGGTACAACCTACTGTCCCAGCAACAAGGTCAAACAGTGCACCAGCACCCCAACTCAATGAACCTGGCAGCATGGCTCCTGAGGTCATAGAGTTTGGACATCTCAATTTACCACAGAGGTGTATGAACATCCTAAAAGAATCCAGGAAACCAAACACAAGGAACTGTTACTTTGACAAGTGGAAGAGATTCGTTATTTGGTGCCAGAATAAACAAATCAACCCTGTTGATTGCACTCCTTCCAACGTTGTGACATACATGCTCCACCTGCTGGATGCAGGATTGGTTTTTAACTCTCTGAAAGTAAACCTGGCAGCCCTCTCGGTTTACACCACATCCCATAACAAGGTGTCGTGGTGGAAAGTACCAGTAGTTAAAGCCTTCATGGAAGGAGTAAAGAGACTTCACCCTCCTATTTCGAACCCACCGCCAGGATGGGACCTTAATGTGGTGCTAGCTAAGCTCATGGGCCCCCCTTTCGTACCCATGCATAAAAGTAGTCTCAAACACCTGACTTATAAAACAGCCTTCTTAGTAGCCATTACCTCTATAAGAAGGGTCAGTGAAATTCAGGCTCTGTCAGTGCAGGATCCTATCTTTACTATCCACAAAGACAAACTGGTTTTACGCACACACCCTAGGTTCTCACCTAAATTTATATCAAAGTTCCATGTAAACCAGTCCATTGAGCTTCCGGCTTTCTTCCAGAACCCGCAAAGCTCGGCTGAGGTGAAACTACACACCCTAGATGTGCGTAGGGCGGTCCTCTACTATGTAAATAAAACCAGACCACTAAGTAAAACAGATCAACTGTTTGTCTCCGTAGCTACAGGCAGAGAGGGAGATCGCGTCTCTGAAGGCACTATCTCAAAGTGGATTATCAACTGTATACAGCTGTGTTACTCTCTTTCTGAAAAAACTCTGCCTTTTACGCCAAGGGCCCACTCTACTAGAGGCATTGGGGCCACTCTGGCTTTCATTGCAAATGTTCCCCTCAACACCATTTGCAAAGCAGCTACTTGGAGCTCTATTCACACTTTTACTCAGCATTATTGCATTGACACTCATTCCAAGACAGATACACAAGTGGGACAAGCGGTTCTAAGACACCTGTTTGCTCATGACCCTTCTCACATCCCACCTCCTTCTTCTGGTACTGCTCGCTAATCTATGCACAGCATGTGATCTAAGCAGATTCCACAAGCCTCAGAAGGGATACATTACTCACCGTAATCGTATTTCTGATGCGTGTATCTGCTTAGATTCACATGCGACCCACCCTTCCTCCCCTCCGAGAGAAGGCGCATGATTGCTTGTAGTCTTACCTTTCTGTCTATCTGCTTGGATTATCTGTACTCACGCTACTCCTCATGCTTCCTCATGTAAAAAAAAATACAATCTGAGGATCCTAGACGCGTGAGGGATCTTGGGTACAGTGGACGTCACACTAGGGATAGTATTACTGGCACGCCTGTGTCGACGCCCATTTTCGAGTTTCGAAAAACAAACTGTAATACTCTGCAGCTTCCACTAGATGTCGGCCTATGCACAGCATGTGAATCTAAGCAGATACAAGCATCAGAAATACGATTACGGTGAGTAATGTATCCCATATATATACATATATATATATATATCTGGCGTTCCATCTTATCATCCTTCAACTCTCTCCCTCTCTATGTTTCTTCCTTTGCAATACTTGGTGTTTACGCTGTCAGCGTTACTGTACAATATCTGATAAATTGCAACTGGTCCTCTCCAGCTCACACATTTCCTTCGATTCACCTGTTGTCCCACTTTCGTATGTATTAACTTCTGCCCCGCTTTTTATTTCTCTATATCTTAGGAGACATGATAATGGAACAACCGGCGACTGTAAATAATGAGTTAGTTAGAGTGAGGAATAGAATTAATAGGATGCCTTCTTATAATTATTATTGTGCTTTGAAAAGCATTTCCGCAATATTTTTGTTAATAATGATAGCCTTATTTGCCTACTGGATGGGAGCTTGTATCTGGGGGAGCTATATAAAAGAAGGGGGTGGGGTGACCTGGAAAAGTGGAAATAAGTTACTTTACAATTTAACTACACTGTACAAAAATGTCACCATTGTAACACACACTACCACTGAACTAACGAATAATAGTAACTCTATTGAATGGCAAAACGAAAAATGCAACTACGCCTAAATCCTACTGTTAGTACTTCACTAGATTTCCAGCAACCCATAATTAATGCTACCTGACTTTCTAGTGGACAAGAATTTGAACCCCGAGCTCCATTGGTAAAACCAGTATTTTTACATTATAGGTGTTTTGAGGAAAATCTGTTACATGTAATTGGAAACAAAGATGATGTAAATGTTCAAATATTCCCAATGTACAGTGAATCACCTGTAAATGTTCAAGGGTGAGTATGTAGTGTTAACCAGATGTGCAAGGTGTTCACTGTTGAAAGACAATCCCTTATACATTATCGAAGACGTAAGAGAGAAGCAAACAAATATAATTATGATGCCTATCACGGGTTGGGGTTGGACACTTTTAATGATCTTGGGCACCCTGGTCAAGCCAATAGCTGGTATTCTGACGTGAGCATCAATGGTAAGATAACCACAAACGGTAGCTGCTACGTTTGTGCATTGATCCCTCATGCTTCTGGCACACCAAAGATTGCAGAGCCACAAGAGGTACCGATAGTGAAGGCCCAATGCCTCCTTCATCTTGCACTATGCTGCATTAAAAACTAATTCCAGGCACACACAGTAAAATTACAACTCCAGCCACCTGCTGAAAAGACTTGCAAAGGACCAAACTGTTTGAAAGAACCAGTGCTGGCAACAGAAGGGACACGTTTTGCTGACAACAAGAGAATGCAGTCTACCTACATGTGTAAGGCGGAAGCATTGCAGGCATGGACGTAAGAGCAACTAACGTGGATGGATCATATATTTGGCCAAACCTGGTCGAAGCATGTGTCCACGCTGACATGGGTCACCGGCCCGCATTCAAGAAGCCCATCAAAGTGCGACAGGAAGATGCCTATGAACAATGCTTCTATGGAGAAGGAGAAATTCCCATGTGGTCCAACAAACACTGCAATAAGACTCTTGCCATCCCGGACATGAGAAAGGGGACTGCAGCACTGATGGACTTTTATTGGGTGTGTGACAATCAGGCATACATGCATCTCCCACAGTCATGTAGAGGCTACTGTACTCTGACGACGCTGCACTCTGCATTGCTGGTAATTCCTGAAGAGCATGTAAAGTGGGGATTGGTGCAGCAAGCAGAAACACATGCACCACATCAAGCAGAAGAACAGCCCCCCATCTATCGAATTTTCCAGGCGGCATGCAACAAAAAAAGAGACATTCGAATTATATATCCCAAGACTCTTCCAGCCTTCTCGTACAGATACCGGACCAGTACAAATTATTTAGCTCAGCAGAAACATTCTTTGCATCCCTCGTGCCGAGCATCCAGACAAGAGCCAATGTTAAATGGCTCCAGATAATACGTTGGGAGCTCATCCACCTGGCAAACGACACAGAAGAAAGATTCAACATCATCAATGTTGAGCTGAGGGGCTTGCAACTGATGACGTTGCAGAACCGGTATGTCCTCGACCTCCTGACAGCAATGGAGGGCAGGGTTTGCCGAAAAATCGGGAGTTCCTGTTGTACATTCGTACCTTCTATGGATGCGGAAAATGGGACACTATCACACGTCATAGCTGCAGTTCATGATTTTGGTGAACGGATGAAGAAAGAAAGAGAGATCGAAGTTGACAAATGGTTCTCTATGGCATTCAGCTGGGTTTCATCATGGCTCGGAATGACTTAAGATGCTGATCCCGGTCATTGTCTTCCTCCTACTGTTCTTCTGTGTGTGCCAATTAGGATTGCAATGCTGCACCAAAGCTGTGCGTAATAGTGCCATGATGTTGGTGACAATGGGTAGCCAAAAACGTGGCCTCAATGAAAAATGGAAATACTCAAGATGCACAAGTTGAGACAGGGGAAAGTAATGAACCTAATTATCGCATGGTAGTCATCTACAACACAGGAGAAATAGTAGATAATTTATGGCATACCACCATCAAACAGCCCCAAGATTTAGAGCATTATAAAGTAGTGTGGGTTGACCTGGCAGAGGATAGAGGATGTATCTATATGACCTGTACTCCTGAAGAGTATGCCCGGCGTGGAGAAAGGTTAAGCAGTGTGCGCCGTGCCTGGATGCCAATAAAGGGTACACCTGCATGGGATGAAGCAGTAAGAAGAGCAGAGGAACGTAGACCCACTGGATGAGGGTATTCATTACTTTAGGAGTAACGGAAGGGGGAATGTTGGAGGGAGGTGGTCTTTCAAGCCCCCCCCCTCAACGACCCTGTGCAAAATAGATCTCATATTTGCTAAAGGCGGGAGACTCCTCCGTGTTTGTCTGTTTATATCAATTCGACTCTACAAACACTAAAATCAATATATACAAACGAAAGACAAAGCCTGTGCACCGAGATCCATTCTGCGCTACCCAAAACGCCATCTTTTACCTGGTCTCAAAATTATTTCTAAAAGAGCTTGTCTCTCCCTTCGCCCAGCACCTCGCACAGCCCGCCCCCACTCGCTCTTCCCCCTCGTACCAGCTTCACACAAACCCAGTTTCTCACGGAAGTCGGACTGTGCAGTGTTGCAAATATTTAGTATCTTTCCATGTCCAATGAGCTCATTGCCCTGTGTGTGACCGGTGCTGGCCTGTTTCTCCCTTTTGTCTCCACAAACCTGCCCATACCCTCTCGACCCCCACTAAGCCAGGCCAGAGTTTACAGTCCCCCAGCCCTCTTCTCTCTTTTATTTAAGATATACTCATACCTTCTGACCCCCTGCCACTGACCATTCCAGAACCTCCACCGTGAAGCTAATCCAATGTCATAATATATGTCCCTTCGAAATAACACATGTCTACATAGGAGATAAGCCATCAGGCAGATCAGGCCCCCCAAGGGAGGCACCTGGGAAGGGAACAAAGGTACCAATAAAATCCTAAAAGGCAGAGATTAGAATGTCAGTAAATTAGCCTCTGGTCTCTGAAGTACCCCTGTGTTCACATAATGACTTCTTGATCATAGTTATTCATTCGCTATCAGTTTCTGTTGTTTAGCTAAGATAGTTAGTATTTTAACTCCTCAAAGCCTGACCATCCTGGCGAAGATGAGCCCAGCTGACTTCGTGCACTGTGACTGAGGTTGAAGACGACATCCAATGGAACCCAGGCATCCCATATGAAGCTAGGTTCAATATATGTGTTTAGCCAATCCACTCTCTTGATATGTTACTTATATGTGAAGTCACTGATGATGCTTGATGCCTTCTTAATGTGCTGCAAGTGTATTATTGGGCAGCGCGCTCTCGGGCAGCAGAGTTCTCTGCATGCATTTTTTACCTGATATAAACTTTGTTCAACTTGCAATCCATATCTTGGTCTCATTCCCTACTGGGGTGTGTCCATTATTCAGAGTTTGGGAAGCTGTGTCAGGGGATTGGTTCATTCACAAGTGAATACATTTTCTGGGCCCTTTCTTATTAGTTTCATAAACTCATCTTTCCAATATGATGAAGTCCCTATAACTATAAAAAAAGTTACAGTAACCCGTTATCACAAAAAAAGCAGATAAAGGCCCCATTGACAGTGCTATGTTATGATGTTATGATGTCTTGTTATGTTATGATTTCTTGTAGAGCGCACGGTCGCCCGAAGGTATCATGGTGCTGGAGAGAGAGAAGCACATCCCTAGGCAATCACCAGTGGTAGACCACCATGATTAACAAAAAAGACAAGTTTTCAGGGCCTTCCTAAAGGCCAGATGGTTATGGATCAGTTTCATTTTAACAGGAAGTTTGTTCCATAACTGTGCAGCAGCCACATAGAAGGTGCGGCCGTTAAGACGGGAGCCGCGAAAGGGTGGAACACAGAGTAGATTAGCTGACTCAGATCTCAGAGAGTGTCTAGGAAGGTAGCGATAGAATTTGGCACACATATATTCTGCTCCAATACCATGGAGTGCCTGATGCCCAATACAGAGTGCCTTTAATTCAATACGTTGTGGCACTGGCAACCAGTGCAGGCCATGCAGGACTGGGGAGATGTGGGCACCATAGGGTTAACCCGTTGCCACCCAGGCAGCAAAGTTCTGAGGGCGCTGTAATCGATGGATAAGACCTTTTGGCTGTGCAAGATATAAAGAGTTACAATAATCCAATCGACTAGCCACCATTGCGGATACCACTGGTGTCCGCAATGCTGGAGGTATAAGATGTAGAATTTGTCGAAGGATTTTCAGATGGAAAAACCTAGTCTTACAGACTGAGGATACCTGGCCTTCCATCGAGAGAGTAGCTATCTTGCACCCAATCACAAACATGCCCTTTCTCCTAATAATATTAGACAAAATGGCAACTATACAATTTCAAGACCACTTAAATAAAATCCTCCACCCATAACATTCACGTTTTAGAGCACATCAAAGCACAGAAAGTGCCCTGATAGATCTACAGTCGGATATGCTGGATATTGTAGACACGGGTGGATGTGGCCTGCTGGTTTTACTTGATTTATCAGTTGCCTTTGATTTATTAGTCTACAATATTCTTTTAGCCACATTGGAGAAAGAGGGCAAGTGCTCAGCCAAAGCCGTCAAGTGGTATCATTCTTTCTTGACATAACAGCAGGTGCCTGCTATCCATTGGGGTGATGTTGCTTCAGAATATGCCCCCATAAACTATGGAGTTCCGCAGGGGGCATGTTTGTCACCTGCTTTGTTTAACTTATAAAACCTCTGTGCGAGATGTTGGAAGATAAGAGTATCTACTTCACAAATTACGCTCATGATAATCAGCTTCTGCTGAAATTAGAGGGAAAATACGACCAGGATACTGCTAAACTGAATGCTATCTTTAAAACAGTAAAACAGTGGATGACAAAGCACTGGATGCGTCTAAATGACGCTAAAACAGAGTTGCTAATATTTGGGTCAACACGCATTAGAGATAAATTAGACACTAGATACGCGTACTTTATGCTAGATGGATGGGACATCAAAACCCAAACAAAGCTGAAAACCTTAGGAATATATCTTAACAGCACTGTGAGTGCTGAATCCCAAGTCAATGGGATAGTACATGATACACATTATCACTTGAGGCTCTTGAGGAAAATTAGACCTTTAATCTCTGATAAAAGCTGTGAAATATTAGCTAGAGCTACTATTTTATTGAGAGCTGATTGTTGCAATGCTTTGCTAGGCGGAGCATCCAAGAAAGACATGCACACACTTCAAGTGGTGCAAAACGCTAGCATTCATATCATATAAAAAGTACCACGAGGTGAACACATTACTATGTATTGTAAATCCCTTCATTGGCTTCCAATCAGGCCCAGATTTCACTTTAAGATGGCTGTCCTAGTCCACAAAGTAATCTATGGTGCAGCACCAGATTACCTGAAAAAGAGGATAACCATTCACCAGCCGTATAAAACACTGCAATCTGGCAATAGGATGCTGCTGAACTGCCCACACCCCAAGCAAATGGTAAATCCTTTCCTTATACGGCAGCTACAGTCTGGAATGATCTTCCCCAGGCTATGCACTTGGAAAGTAATTTCCTTTCCTTCCAAAAGGATTTTTCTTAAACCTTTATTTATTAGACAGTCACAGATCAGGCGGTACACAGAGTCAATCACATGCAGGTTCATCAGAAAAACAGACATAAATGTTATGATGCGTGATTAGAAGAGTGCATACAAGAATAATCTGAAGTAAGTGATAATATAGCAACATGTCCCAGTACCCCATCCATTGTCCGCATAGGCCTCGTCCAGTGATTCACCGTCTCATCCCTGTTAGGCAGAAACCTGTGCAGTTCCCTTAGGGAACACTGCAAAAGATTTAAGACTACAGGTGTTGGCAGTAAACCCACTTGGTAGCAGTCTGTACCACCCAGATTTACCTGGTAGCTGTGGCTGAGCAGTCAGACCTCTCTCAAGAAGAGTTAGGCAGTATGCAAAGTATACACAATAGGCACTCAGTACAATAATACAAGCAAACACTGACCAGAGTTTGGGTATCAAAGTATATAATTATTTATTTAAAAACACACTGTTTGAAACACTCCAGCACTCTTATTGTAAAATATTCTAAACACAGTTACTATTGTAATATATACACCCCTTTTTCCTTATCAGATAAGTCACAGTAAAACACCACTTATTTTCATACAGAGGTGAGCGCTTAACTAGATGGCACTCCAATAAGTTTGTGAGAAAGAGAGGGAAAAATACAGAATATGGAAAAGTACACCACTCTAAGGTTCAGGAACACTGTTAGCAAGGCAGAAGAGCAAAACTCACTGGGGAGCCAATGTCCAAAGGCTGGGCCCACTCTTAGAGAGAGCAGAGTACAAATGCGCCCAAGATCACACAGTTACACTAGGCTTAGAAAGTCTTGCAGAGGGTTTAACGAGAGTTTAGAGAGGCTTAGGAATGTTTAGCCGGCGTGTCCCAGGCTAACCCAGGTTCGAAAGCCGTGGGCTAAATCTACCCCATACAGTCGGTAGCAAGGGAAGCCAGGCGGGACACAGTACCTTAAGTGGGACGGATCCTCCAGACGTGGCAGTTGTTCCTGGTAGTGGGTGCAAGTTGCGTCGTTGTCCAGGGGAAGAGAAGATCTCGACTGGAGGAAAGATGAAGGTCGCTGCACTACCAGGGAAGAAACCAGCCGCAGAGTTTTCCGGTTAAAGGTGGTACCTTTGTTTCGGGGTCGTGGTAAAACGTGGTATCCCGGTTTCCGGGATGCTTGGCACAGGCAAGGCGGCCACGAGGTACGTCGGGAAGGCGAAAAGACGGTGAAACTGGTTATCCCCACCAATCAAAGGAAGAAGACTCTCCGGCGGGAGATCTCCTCTGTCGTTGGGAAAAGTGGTGAGGCGGTCCAGCAGGGCTCCACCGGTGGTGGTGTCGTGGCAGGTCGGCTCAGCTTCTCCCTGGTCGGATTCTTAGGTCCTGTGGCGACTTCTGAAGTTCCAGTCCCCAAAGCCCTGCTTTTATGCAGAAAACCCCATTCACTCAGCCTAGCTGTCACTCAAACATGCTAAGTGGTGAGCCGGCCGGCTCACCACTTGGGCCAATCAGGATGGAGTGCGACTTGAGTTGCCTAGGCAACTCAGTCCAGGGTGCCTAAATTCCCCTCCACCCCTCCTAAGTACCCCAGACAGAGTGGCACCACTTTGGAGGGCTTCTGTGGAACTTGTATTCGGGGAGAATTTAGCCAGCTTGCCCGGCTTATAATGCAAATGATTGAGCCCGCTCAGGAGTAAAGGGCGCGACTTTTTCTGCTGTTCGGCTGAGACCCTGTTTATTGCTGCACTTCGTTTCCATGATCCCCTGAACTTTCCACCTTATCAGGAAGAAGCCGCTCCTACTCGCGTGAGCCTGTCAGCAGGAGCTGGCAGCAGTTCGAAGCGAGCGGCTCATTATTTTGAATCCCCACGTGACATCCATCACATGACTACTTTGGCCACACCTCCAGCAAGTCCTTCTCCATAAAAGCAGAACAGCGCGACCCTTGCGGCGTGAAGCCCGCTCAGGAGTAAAGGGCGCGACTGTTTCTGCTGTTCGGCTGGGACCCTGTTTATTGCTGCACTACGTTTCCATGATCCCCTGAACTTTCCACCTTATCAGGAAGAAGCCGCTCCGACTCGCGTGAGAATGTCAGCAGGAGCTGGCAGCAGTTCGAAGCGAGCGGCTCATTATTTTGAATCCCCACGTGACATCTATCACGTGACTACTTTGGCCACACCTCCAGGAAGTCCTTCTCCATTAAAGCAGAACATCGTGACCCTTGCGGCGTGAAGCCCGCTTAGGAGTAAAGGGCGCGACTGTTTCTGCTGTTCGGCTGGGACCCTGTTTATTGCTGCAATTCATTTCCATGATCCCCTGAACTTTCCACCTTATCAGGAAGAAGCCGCTCCGACTCGCGTTCGACTGTCAGCAGGAGCTGGCAGCAGTTCGAAGCGAGCGGCTCATTATTTTGAATCCCCACGTGACATTCGTCATGTGACTACTTTGGCCACACCTTCAGGAAGTCCTTCTCCATAAAAGCAGAACAGCGCGACCCTTGCGGCGTGAAGCCCGCTCAGGAGTAAAGGGCGCGACTGTTTCTGCTGTTCGGCTGGGACCCTGTTTATTGCTGCACTTCATTTCCATGATCCCCTGAACTTTCCACCTTATCAGGAAGAAGCCGCTCCGACTCGCGTGAGACTGTCAGCAGGAGCTGGCAGCAGTTCGAAGCGAGCGGCTCATTATTTTGAATCCCCACGTGACATCCGTCACGTGACTACTTTGGCCACACCTTCAGGAAGTCCTTCTCCATAAAAGCAGAACAGCGCGAACCTTGCGGCGTGAAGCCCGCTCAGGAGTAAAGGGCGCAACTGTTTCTGCTGTTTCCAGCTGGTCCCGGCGGTTCGCCGGTAAGTGCCGGGAGATTATGACTTAAAAATTGTTCTGTGTTCAGCTGCATAAAACCAAACAAGGAGAGTGGTCTGGCATATCGTCCCTGTATTCATCCATCCTTAAACTAAAGTCAGATCAACCAAAAAAAAAAAAAAAACTTCACAAACTAACATGAAGAAGTTAGTGACGGCTACCCAGAGCGTCAAGGATAACTGCTCGCTCCCATGAGCCCCCCTATCTAACATCATTGATGAACCGGGACGTATACTACGAAGTGGCCTCTTAACAATAAAAAGCCTGTCTGAAATTACCACCACACACCCCACAGCAATATTGCCACCCCCAATACCCCCTCTTCGATCCCCACACAGATACAATCTACCTACTTGTGACGTTGTATGCTCATCGGATACGCCTGGTGCTGCTGGTCCTTCTGGGGAGCGAGACGGGAGCACATCTGGCTGCAGCACCGCCTTGCCGGCGGTTGCCGGTGGAGGGGCAGGAAAAGGGTGCACGAATCCAGAATCAGGGGGGGCGACGGGTGGTGGAAGAGGTTTAATGCAAGAGGAGAGGTCCGCACAGATCCCGGGCTCGCGTTTATCTGTAGACCAAGAAGAGGCACGACGAGACAAGACGGAGGAGGAAAAAGAGGAAATACCGGTCGATCCCTGCTAGAGTTCCACAGACAACGAACTCTGTATCTGTCACCATAAAGAATCATGAGACAGAGACCGGCGAAAAACACAGCCGGACCACGGTTGGCCTGAAACAAAATAAACTCAATACCTTGAATACAGCTAACTCACTACAACAAACCTTCCTCACAGAAGAAAGTTTAAAAAATTCATCAGACCATACCTCTTTCAAAAATCAAAAAGAGTACAACACATGTCCACTCATTCTTAAAAGGCTGATCCAAACAGAGACACACCCAGTGACAGCCAGGGCAGATCTATCAAGTCCCGAATTGAATATAACTGATTGGAGAGAAAACTGTTCAATGAACGGAACCATATCATACTTGCAGATCAAGATGGACAAGAAACAGACAACACCAACATCTTGAGAGAACACAACTGGGTCCAACTACAAATATACCCAGCCAAAGACCCAAGTAACAAGATCTCGTCCCAAAAGGATTTGAATCTCTCACATGTCGATCAGAACGACAACACGGGAAAAGAAAATACTCAGGAACTAAAAACCAAAGAACTTGAAAATAATCGAAACTCAAAAAAACCAGAAGTCAGCACTCCTGATGTTACTTTTTCATCAACTCCAATCTCCAAATCCACGCTGAAACTACACCAAAAAAAACAAGGTAAAATGATGCCCCAGACCAACAACCCGATCGGAAGATTCTTTGAGAAGTTAGGGAAAACTCCCATTACGAATCGATTTGAACTTTCTGATATGGAAATATTAGAGGGAATCCCTCCATCCCCTCAAAGAATTCAATTCAAACAAATAACAGCAATGCACTCCCTTGAAATAGGAACTTCGACACCCCAATTACGATGGCACTTCAGCCAAAATGAGACCCTTCAAGATAAACTGGAAAAATGAAAACTGGACATTGAAACTTGCTCAAGTGCAAAGAAATTGATTCAAAATAAGGAACAAGAAAGTATTTTGGAAACCAAAGTGTCATCTAAAGAAAATGAGAACAATCAGAAACCGAGACAAAATCCAAAAACTCAATGTACGAACAACAAGGAGGTAGTCACACTGACAGAAGAGCTTTCAAAAGAAAAAATTACGCTCGGCAAAACAAAATGCAACTGAAGAAACTAGAAAACCAAACCAAGAAACAACAACAATTGAGGCAAAAAAGAGCCATGAGCACATACAGAAACCGAATACCATCCGTGTAAGAAGCCAAGAAGAAATACAGCTGGCAGAGGCTATACTAAACTACAAATATTTGGTTAGGCGCAGAAAATTGAATCCAGATCTGAAACCTATTTGTCAGCAAAGAAAAGAAGATTTCTGGGTGGATGCTCTGCGTCCACTCTATTCGACCCCAAACAAAACTAAACTGGGACAAGAAACCACAAAAACAAAAGAAAAAAAATTCACCTGGAAAAAAGCCGGATTTACAACTAGTGATGTCAGCAGTGACAGTTGGTCAAGCACCATTTGTAAAATTATATTAGACCATTAACGATACATT
Source organism: Ambystoma mexicanum (assembly GCF_040938575.1). NCBI lineage: Eukaryota > Metazoa > Chordata > Amphibia > Caudata > Ambystomatidae > Ambystoma > Ambystoma mexicanum. Next base: position 264,823,467 of record NC_090921.1, read on the forward strand.
GAAGGACCACACTTCAATACTAGCATCTGTAAACTCGAAGCTGACCCACTTGGAAGGATACATTCTGGCCCTCGAATCGTGGAAGGCTAGTACAAGAAACCAAGGAACACAAACGGATGAAATAGATCAAGGAAAGAACGACGTGTTTCAATTTATGAAAAAATCAATGAATAACAGCACTCAAACTATACTGACGAAAACAAGGGAGACCAGTAACGGAAAAGAGCCACAAGAAGCACTAGATAAACATAACGAGAGACCAGCACAAAAGTGCAACAAAGACAAACCCAACGGAGACACACGAGAATCAACCAGTTTAAAAAAAATATGAACCCAAGAGACAAGCTGAATGAAACTGAGACATTGACAAAAAGTGAAAGGAAAGCCGATCACTTCAAAATTCCACAAGAACTGGAAAATTCCAACATACAACAGGCCCAGAAGAAAGCGTAAAAAACAACCAAAAGAAATGAACTAATGACAAAATGGATAACCATCACAGACAAAAAAACAACTAAGAAAGAAAACAGTAACATTCAGAAAAATCAAACAGGAGAACTCAATCCGCAGCTAGATGAGAGTACAATTGATATATCTAACATCAGCACTTACTCAATCGAAAATTCTGAGTCTGAAATACTACGCTCTATGGCAAAAAAAAGAAAGGTATCATTTGCGGAAAATGAACCGCCAACACAAAACCGAAGGGAAAATCAATATAAAAGACAAATGAGAAATGCAGAACAAAAAAGAGAAAATTTAGAGGATTCAGAACACACAAAAGATCGGATCACCCCAGAAAGAAAAACGCTGTTCCGTCTATCAAAAACAAAGCTAAACAAATATGATTACAGACAAGGAGCCAATGAGGAAGCTCATCCAAAGTACAGCAAAAGAATGTTCGAAAATGAGGACAAGAAGAAAAAACAAAAAGAAGTGATGGACGATATCAACAAACTTACTTGACCCCCATAGGACAAAAGGGCAAGGCAAGTGAGATAAGAACACGAAGAAGTTCGGCTATCGAGACATATAACAGTAGAAGAAGAGACAAATCTTCAGATAAGAGAAACAGTTCTAATCAAAGACCCTCGGACCAGCCCTTACAGCAAAATTGAACTAGAAATTCGGCAATATTTACTTGCAAAAGTACCTGGACCCAAACACTAAAACTAGAAAAAAGATCCAGCTCAGAAGGAAAAATCATCCTGAATGGAAGAGCGATGTTGAAGCTCCTGGACAAACTCACAAATGGAGATCAAATCAAAAGCATAGACATAAACATAGTAGAATTTGCGCATAAAGGACGGACAGACAGCATCTTTCTACATATTATGTCCCAATCTGTAAAAAAACTCATGCTTCAGATGACAAAAGAATTTTTGAATCGGGGTTATCTCCTGTGAGAAACGACACTAGAAGAGAGAGGACAAAAGATTCAAAAAACAAACGAAACAAAACAAAGGCACAGTTATGAAGACAAAACAAGTGAAACCAAGGACTGGATAAAGAATACTCCGAACAGAAAGTATAACCTGAAAGAAAAAAGAAAATACCCTTCAAGCCTGATGAATTATGAACATACGAGAAAAGCAGACAGAGAAACAATCAGTAAACTTAAGGGTTCAAGCTCGACAGAAATTATGAAAGAAACAAGAAAAGAAAAATCAAGAGAAGATCACCACATTAAAAGACATTGGAACGACGATGATGAGGACACAGAAAAAACCCAAACCAGAAAAATAAATGGCCCAATCAGGCCGCAGGAGGGTACAGGAAAAGAAAAAAACACTGTGAGAGAAACAACCTCAACCCAGAACCGATTAGATCTAGCGGAAAAAAGCTCAAAAAGATGGGCATGGCTCCCTCAGGCACTAACACGCTATACTGGAAAATAGCAGTCAAAGGGCTTCCCTTCAGGTGAAGAAAGGGATCAAACAAAGATGGCAAATGCTCTATGCAACAAAGAGCAAACAATCACTATCGGATCATGGAATACTAGAGGCCACATCCATCTGACAGAACCCGGCGAGATAAACCTAGGCGGATTCGACCTACTGAGCCTACAAGAAACTTGGCTGCGGTTGCCGCCCAGCATGGACCTTCTAACAGCCGTCCGTACGGGCGGATCGCTTCGAATAGCCCACAACCTGGTATCAGACACACTAATCCAAACGACTGTCCTAGAATGGGCAAAAGAAGAAAACGCAACAAGAAAAAAGAAAAAAGATCTTATCCTGTTGCTGAACATCTATTGGAACCCGGCCATAATCCATACGTCCGTTTTCTTAAACGAGATAGAAAAAATATTAACTTTGGCTACAACAACATTCGACGTGGACCACATTCTAATATGTGGAGATTTGAACTCGACTTGCCCAATGGTAGACGATGTAAAAACTCTAGGAAATAAAACAAACCCCTGCTGAAAATCAACAGCAAGAGGCCTCGCATGGGCGGAGCTGATGGAATCCCGCGATTTGTATAATCTAAATTCCCTGGAAACAACAAGACCTAGAATTCCAACCTGGAAGGGGGAAGGAAATGCAAGCACCATCGACTACATCTTTGTATCCAGGGACTTATATCAACAAATCAAAAGCTTTGAGATAATAGTATCCACCCGGAGTGACCACAACTTACTCAAAGCGACATGGCATGCCAACAAACCCCCGCAACTCAACATGTCAACCAAGATGGCTATAAACGCCCAAGGAAACCGACTACAAATCACAAAAGATGGCATTGCCTAGATCACAGAGACCTACAAACAAAAAGAGATAGGAGGTAACAACAACAACACATTGAAAAAACTGGACTGCTGCCCGCTGCTCACCCCTTACCTACATCCCAGGCATGTAAGGAAAACAGAAAAAAACCATCGTCACAAATACAACGAGGAAATTCGCTCAAAGAAATCTGAGTTACGGAAATCATCAAGGAAAGCCAAAAAATACCCCACACAGTTAAACTTAGACTCTGCAAACAAACAAAAAAGAAAGTACAAATCGTGGCTTCAAACAATCCGAGGAAAATTGTACCAAGAAGACGCAGAGACCATGCTTAGAGCAGTCTGCAAAAGGAACTCGAACGACTTTTGGACTCTACTATCAGGTCCAGCAAAAACAAGTACTAACAATGTCCCTGAAGACAGATGGCTAAAACACTTCACAAACTTATTTGAAGAACCAGAGACATCGGGAAAAAGATCACCAAAACCCGCAAAAAGTAAATGGATGGCATGTACGGAGGAAGAGATTCGAAAGAAAATCAGTAAATTAAATAACTCCCGTGCACCAGGTCCGGATGGGATCACAAACTTACACCTCAAACAATAGGTGGAAACTTGGGCCCTGTTAATAGCCGAAATCTTTAAAAGATATAGGACAACACAATCTATCCCGGCTACATGGCAAACAGCTAACATCGTTCCAATTTACAAAAAGGGGCTGAAGGATGATCCAGGAAATTACAGACCTATCACCCTACTGGACGTTCTGGGCAAACTCTTCGGATCCCTGGTGCTAGAGAAACTCCAAGACTGGCAGAAAATGGCAAAGACAGCAGATCCACTGCAAACAGGCTTTGAAAAAAATATAGGCACCACGGTCAACATTATGACGATCAGTATTCTGAAGGCCAGAGTCTTCGAGGGCTACCCAACAATTTTCATAGCTTCGATCGACCTGGTACAAGCCTTCAACCGTGTAAACAGGAGAAAACTATGGAGCAAACTGGAAAAACAAAGGTGCCCAACTTCACTCCTCAACCCTATCAAAGCGCTGTATAGTAACACCTCAATCAGAGTTCGCCTGAACGAAGCTGGGCTACTATCAGAAAGTATACAAACAGCAAGAGGAGTCAAACAAGGATGCCCTCTAGCTCCGGGCCTCTATAAGGCGTACATGGCTGACATAGTGAATGCAGAAATTGACACACGCTCCTTTCCTCCAAAAATAGGAGAGTCGAAAGTGACAAGACTGCTCTATGCTGACGATATCCTTCTGCTGGATCAAACACCAATCGGACTGCAGCATCAACTAGACAGTCTTGTAAGCTATTTGAAGAAGAACGATTTAGATCTGAACACTGCAAAAACTAAAATTATGATCTTGGAAAAATCATCTAGGCCAACAAAAAGATCACAATGGTTTGCTAACTCAGAGAACCTGGAGACAGTGAAAACCCTCACATACTTAGGAGTGAATATATCTCGCAGCCAAATAGAACTATCGATGCAAGAACACCTTATCCTAAAGATGAAAACATTGGCTGCACAAGCAACACTCTTGGAAAGAAAATTTGGAAAATTCACCATCCTTCCAGTACTAAAATTCTTCAAAGCCAAAGTCACTCCAGCACTAATTTATGGGGCTGAAGCAATGCCACATCTTCCTCCTACACTGTGGACAAAATTGGAAGGCGCTTTTTGGCGCAAAGTCTTACGACTACCCAATTCAACCCCAACAGCAGTAATCCGAAGAGAACTATGTCTTCAATCACTGGAATCAGTAGTAGTCAGAAACGGTCTCTTGTTCCTGGGAAAAATTCTAAGAACTCCACGGCCTACTATTCTGGACTGGACATCATCTACCAAGAAATGATGAACCAAAAAAAACAACATGATGACAAAATGGTACAAAAACCTACTAGATATGTCAGAAAAAATTGGATGTTCGGAATGGGAGATAGAACGCACCACAGAGAAAATCAAGAAAAAATGTAAATTCCATGATTTGATCGAGACCTTGGAAAAAGCAGAGAAGCACACATCACAGAGTCATCATACAATCAACATACAAAGGATAGACCAGACAAGGAATTACTTAAAACAATTCCCGGACATACCTCTGCGTATAATCTTCCTGAGAGCACGTCTGAACATTCTAAAGACGAAAGACATTTTTACCTCAGAAAACAGGTTCAAGATAAAAACTGTCGGTACTGTGACACCCTAGAAATCGAAACAGTGCCACACTTACTTCTTCACTGTCCGGGTACAAACAGTCTCAGAACGACCTACTTCCGATCACACAAAATGAAACATCTTACCACCAGTGACGAAGATTGGTGGAATCTGCTAATGAGCGGAGAATCCACAACATTGACAGTAGCAACAGCCAAATTCTTCGAAGGTCTAAAACTGGAAGAAAAACTAAGCCAAGAGTAAACAAAGAAAAACAAAAAACAAGGATTTTAAAGAAATAAACACAGAAAGGGGAGAATTTTAATTTCACCAAATCATGGACTCACAATGGAAACGTCCGAAAAACACTCACCAACAGAAAGATTTTGTAAAAATTGTAAAACAATTAAATGCAAAAAAAAAAAGAAAATGATTGAGCACCTTAAATTGAGACCAGCATTTAAGGAAACACCCTTAGTCAGCTGGCAACACCTTCGCCACTGCTCATCCCCCAGTTAGATACCAAGGTCTTTCTCCCATATCGCTCTCATCCCATTGCACGGCTGCATTTGCGATTGCATTAAACTATAGAGTCTGTACACGGCATCTCGAGGCCCGTCTGAAGCAACCATTGAGATGATACACACATGCGACACCAGTTCGAACGGAAAGAGGGCCATCGCCCTGGAACACTGCCCGCATACGGCAGTACTGCAGGAATCTAAGTGGACCACCGCCCAGATTCTGAGGAACAGCCTACAAAGACACAAATCTTCCCTCTGGGAACATGTCCCCCATTGACAACTGCTTCCCTGGGTTCCAAACTTTTCCTAGGTTCTTATCAAACGTAGGAGCGATGCCCGTGAAGTTCCAGAGCAGAACCAAGCTATCGTATGGGGTCTGGATTTGCAATCTACGAAATATCCTAGACCAGACATTAATGCTAGTACTGGCAGAGTCATAGGTACTGGAATCTATGTATCATTCGCAAAATATCACTGACCTGAGATCAGTAAGGGATGCTCCGTATCGTTAGGTTGCATTGTGGAAGGTGTTAGAGGAAACAGTTCTGATTTAGCATTGTTTATACTATTTCCGGAGTATTGTACAGACCTATGAACATCATGCCTAATTGTAAACCCAGGCTGTGATCAGGGTCACAGATAAATGTGTCATCTGCATATAAGGAATTTCCCTGTGGCGGTCCCACAATTCTAATCCCCCCTATGCGCGTGTATGTTCTGTACCAACGCCGCTAACGGTTCAATCGTGAGTGCGATGAGCAAGGGGGATAGCGGGTCCCCCTGCCTAGTGCCATGTCTAAGTGGAAATGAGGTAGAGAGAGTGTTATTGTTACACACCCTCGCCAGTAGGTTTGCGTAAAGCAATTGGATACATTGCACATAGTACAGGCAAAATCCGAATCAGCAGGGAACCTGGAACAAATAATGGCATGACACAGAAACAAAAGCTTTCTCTGCGTCTAATGACGCTGCTTTGGCTTGGGGATTTATTTGTGATATCACACAAAACAGCCGTCACAAGTTCATGACTGTGGACCTAGTAGGAAGAAAGCTAGACTGATATGGATGGACCAATTGCAGCAAGTACGGGAAAAGGCAAGCAGCTAGAACCTTGGCGAAATCTTTAGTATCTGTGTTAATCAGTGACAGCAGTCCATACGAGGCCACATCATGAAAAAGATTTGCAGGATTTCAACAATACCGTTGTCTCCGCTTCTCGCATGGATTGCAGGAGCTAACCCAACACTAGAGCTTCTTCCCAAACCCATAATAGACTGGGGGCCAACTCCTGGTGGAATGTTTTATAAAGTTCAATCCATAAACCGACAGAGCCCGGTGCTTTCCCAGAATCCAACTATTTTGCTGTCTCTACTATTTCTACAGCCATTATGGGCTACTCCAGGGCAAGGACAGCCTCTGCCAATAATGTCGGCAGGCGAATGTCAGCCAGATACTGGGACACCTCCTCTTCTGTCATTGTTTCATGGTTGGAATATAGAGCAAATTAACAAGGGGGGTCATGGGAGTCCCTCTGCCAGACATGAGTCCTGGTTACGAGAGATTTACCCAGAGTCTTTAGCTCACTATCTTTCACAGAGAAGAAATATCCCAAACATATCAGTCTTTGTCCTGCCCTGGGGCAGTCCAGCACTGAAATGCTAGGCAATTCTCCTCTGAACAAGAGTACCAACAGAAACCCCAGACACGTGTTTCGGTCTGGTTGGACCTCATCAGTAGGGTGGATCTGTGCCTCTCTAAGAATAGTGAGCAAGGGGTCCACATCTGGATTCCCCTAGTAACCTAGGGTGAGACCCAAAGTTACATAAATATGCAAATTAACAAGGGGGGTCCTGGGAGTCCCTCTGCCAGACATAAGTCCTGGTTACGAGAGACTTACCCAGAGTCTTTAGCTCACTATCTTTCACAGAGAAATATAGAGCAGCCTTGAAGTCAGAAAAGGCATTGTTGATATCATGCTCCCATGTTCGCATCCCGACGTCTAATCCCTGGATTCTTGCAATAGGTTAATTAAAGTTCTCCCCCCTAGCTAAGCTAGCAAGTAATCTACCCGATCTATTGCCCTCCCCATATTTCCGGGCTCTTACTGTGTACACATGTGTAAAATTTCCCAATCTGTCAGGGCCTGGAACATCGCCATCAACTCCTGGACCCGTATTAAGTTAGACTAGAACGTAAACCCCCTTGTTCACTTTCTAATAACTTGAGTTGACTCTCCACCTCCTTCAGTTTGCGACGAATAGTCCTGAGGGACCACGTGGATGTGGACCTCAGCAGCCCCTTCAGCCGTACCTTAAACGCCTCCCACACTGTGGATTGTAACGTGACTGACCCTTCATTAATCAAAAAGAATGCTGTTATCTCAGCATGTAATGTTTCGACAATGTTTTCGTCCCGGAGCATGGCAGGCAGCATTAGTTGACGAATTACCAACAATTTATTTTTTACCTCAAATACATAAGGCTTTTGAAAATAGGGTAGACCTATAGTGAGTAGTCTAGGTTGGATCACAGAGAAATTCTCGAAATATATTGATGCAATCTTATACAAGGAAGTACTTAAACTCCTAGCATACTTGAGGGACACGATGCACCTTTTACAATTGGTAGAACATTTTGAATAGGAAAAGGATTTTTGTTTTGGGACATTAGATGTCAAAGCATTGTATACGTCAATTCAACACCTATTTGTTTTCAAAACAATTGATCACATGTACATTAATAGATCAGCTTTGTATTTGATGCACATTATGATGATGAAAGACATGTTCGATTTTACCTTGAGAAATTGTTTTTCCCTTCGATGAGTGCATGTACAGGCAATTAAGAGGTGTGACAATGGGTACAAACTATGCCGCTGCATTAGCTAATCTCTTTATGGGTTTCTTTGAAAACACATATATATATATTCTGATAATATCCATAGACCAAGAATTAAGCTTTGGAGATGATATATAGATAATGCCTTCCTGATCTGGCAAGGTAACCAGGAATGTCTTTTGGAAATCGTGCAATATCTGAATGACAATAACATGGCCATGGAATTTACCTATAATAGTAATCAGACTCAGATAGAATTTCTGGACAGTACCTTGTATGTGAGGATGAATCAGATCATGTCCAAGACATATCGAAAAGCAACAGAAGTGAACTCTGTATTGTTGGCAAACAGTTGTCATAAAATGAGTGTTATTAACAACATACCGACAGGAGAATATGTAAGACCTCGGAGAAATTGCAGAGAAGTGTTAGGAAAGATTTCTATTTACTGCACGTTGCCTTCCATCTTTATGGAACCCCCAAACTTTAATCTGACCTGTACTTTATGTAGTACAGGGACTACACTTGCCTTTGCTCATATGTTAAGGGGAGACTGATATGTCCTTAGGGCGGTCAGTACTGGGAAACCTTGTTTCCCTTAGTTGTGTTACAACTTTTTGACTCTTTTGTATCACTTGTGGTAACATTTTATCATTCTATAATGCAGCTTACACTGCAGTACATTGGGGTACATTTTTGTTTTGCCCTAGACTAACACTCAGAGGATTTCCGGTTACTCTAGGTGTGCTAAAAGGATAGGATGGTGGCAGCAGTGACTTTTCTCCACTTTTTGGGGATTTTCGTTTTAACTTTACCACGTTTGGCTACTAACTGTGGCTACTGGTCAAACATGGCTGTGCCACGAGATTTTTAGCCTGTTCTTTTGCCATCTTGTCTTTTAGCCTAAGAGGCCAGGAAAATCCTTATAAGGACGTCCAGTGCCTGCAAAGCAGGAGCTTCTGGCAGCTACTGGAGGGCTGGTTGTATTTGCTGGCAGGATGTGGGCTGGGTCTGTCTCACTCCAATCCACAAACTGATTTCAGTGTGTCTGAGTGGTATGCATGAATGTTCCCGTCAGTGGTCCTGATTGGATCACTGCTGGGGTTTGTGTGTGGGCTAGTCCTGCTATTGGCTAGTGGGAGTTTCAGCTCTTACCTGGCTTTTAGGATAAGAAGGGGCCCCGTGCATCCATTCTTCAGAGATCCTGGAGAAACCTGAAGGAGCCAAGTATCCTATCCACTTTTGAGACCCGCAAAGAGACCTGAGACTCAACTGAAGGAGGCCACGCAACCAACTTCTGCTGCTGTCCTGGAGTATCTCTGTCTTGATCTTGAGTAGCCTGCGAAGGAGCTACGACCCTTTGAGCAGAGGGACCATCCATTCCCGATGTCTGCTTGGTGCCCTGCCAAAGGAAGCCTTCGGAAGTGTTCTAGAACCGTCCTGTGGCTGACCAGCTTTGTTTTTGGGCTACCGCGCTGTGGTGTCACCGTACCGAGTTTTCGGCCTGAAACTTGGGGGATCCCCAGCTGGTCCTGCAAGACTACCTCCTGTGAAATATCGGCATTCTAGCATCAAGGGGACCCGAAATAGGAGGGAAAGTCCAACCGCGGCTCCTGCGTCGCTGTGTGCAGTGACCACCGTCCGAAAATTGCTTACCTGACCCGAGTCCCGTCCTGAGAGGGGTGCTGCATCGCGTTTTTCGAACGAGAGTCCTTGCAACAGTAAAAGACACCAACCGAAGATCAGCTCGAACCTGCAACCCTTGGAAATCGAGGACTGTGGCTTTCGGCGGGAAAAGCAATGTCAGACACTCTCTTTGTTCTGCCAAGTCTGGGGAAGAATCGGAGTACGGGGGGTAAGTTACAGAGTTTCTAACCATTATAAGTCTATGGGCTTATAATAAAGCTTATTTCGAACACGTTTGGCTTTGCCATAGCTTGCTTGTGCAAGACACCTGTCTGTTGGAGCTACTTTTGGGCATTAGTCTAACTTGAACCCTAAACCTAAGAACCCTACTCTGGACCCCAGAGACTCTACCTGCATTTTTTCCTGCATCCTACGTTCTGTGGAACTGTATCCTGAAGTAATGGGCACAAGGCCCCAGGCAATTTAGTGCTGGACAATTTCAGTTAGGGATCATCTCTGTGGACCTTTTTGTGCATAATACTTGTCTAACCTTTTCTTTGCAGGAGTTTCTGATTTGTATTATTCCGTACAACAAAGTGAATGTATATATGTATTTAGTTTGATAGTTTTGTGTGATACGTCTACCTGCAGTCATTTTTCTATAGCGTGCTTTGGCCATAAATAAATAACTGTATTTGTATACATCCTGTCTAAGTGTAATCTGTGATTCCCATTGTGGATCCTTTACAAGCTCACCCACTCTGAACAACTTAGCCTAGACTGCCTGTCACTGCTACCTAAACTGGTTTGGCTACAGCTTCCCAGAGTTGTTCCTTTCACAATATAGGTTGGCCTTATATGCATCTGTCCACCAGGCCAGAGTATAGAAAATCAGTTCTAACAAATTGCTGGCAGCGGTGGGATGACCCTCTCCACATAACACCGGGTGTTTAGTGAAAAGGATCTGTATTGAGTACTGCATTGTAGATCACTGGTGGTGTGTCCAGATAATACTTACACAGAACACTATAATTCTTTATTGCCTCACCTACTGTACTAAATATAATGGATACAATCACTTTCACCACCTCAAAAGTGGATCAGTTGAGAATGTTGTGTGCTGAGAAGGGCTTGACAGTCTCTGGCACAAAAGCTGAGTTAGTTGTCAAAATTCTAGACTTTGAAAGAAACAAGGTTGTGCCTAACTTGACAAATGGTCCTGACAATGGAGCTGGGGCTGGGCCTAGCACCAGTTATGTAATTGCTGCCACTACAGTTCCTAGTGTTGAGGATGAGGACAGTGCATCCTCTGCAAGTCTGGCTGTGACCTCCTCAAATGCTGAGGCATTGTTCAATTTGAAAAGAGGTACACTTAGGCTCAAAGAGAAAGAGCTTGAGTTTGAAATGGCCAAATTGGGAATTGAGAGGGTTGAAAGGCTGAATGTCAGGGATCATCAACTGGAGCTTGCCAAGGTTCAGGCTTTACAAGGTTCTTCCAGAGGATCTGGAGATGGTTCTGGGTCCTCTTCACATCCTAGGTTTCCTAAAGATCTCTTGAGTATGCATGAAGAGAAGAATTATATAATTGACTGGCTTGTAACCCTTGAGTATGCATGTGAGGTACAAGAAGTGAGTGATGTTGACAGGATTGCATGGTTGATCAGCAGACTGCCCCCTTCTGGCTGCAGCGCCATTATGGAAATGTCAAAGCTGATAGATTTGACTTTGTAAAACTGAAGCAGTCTCTGATCCTCAAGTTTGGGAAGACTCCTGCCCAATACTTGAGGTGGTTTAGAGAATACAAAAGAAAAGAATGTATGACCTATTTAAGTTTTGTTGCAGATTATTTGAAGAAAATGTGTGGCTGGATAGAAGGCTAACAGGTAACATTGAGGGCATGATCAATTTCGTCATGTTGAAGATATTTTTGCCTGTTGTTCCCCAGAGCTTAACCAGCATTTGGCTAACTCAAAGGAGTTAAATCCAAAGAGGCTAGCCATTGCTGCTGACCTATGGGTTTCACATAGAGTGTCCCATAAGGACAGGCCTGCTTCAGGTAAGCATGAGGGGGAAAGAAGCAGAAAGAGAAAGAGGACAGGGGTACTGATAAAACTATGTCCAAGAAGGCCCACAAAAGGTTTAATAAGGGGAAGTCATCAGAATCAGGTCAAGGTAGTGGGACTAACCCTCCCATGCATGCGAGTGGCTACTCTAAGCCTCCCTATGTGTCAAGTGCCAGTAGTAATTGTTACACTTGTGGAGCAAGTGACCACAGGAGGGGGGCCTCAAATGTAAGTGTAAAACCTTGGGGGGCCACTCTGCTAGTATGGTCTTTGCTCAGTATGAAGAAGAAGAGATGGCAGGGGCCTCCTTCCCTTTAGACTGCATTCCCTCAGAGGAAGAGTCTGAAGTTAGTCTAGATTCCTTGGAAACTAGCAGTGCTGGTGCCCTGGCTCCCATCCCAGTCCTATTGCATAGTGATAATTCTGTTGAGGATAGTGTTCAGGTAGGAGGTGTACAAACCTCTACTGTTAGGAACAATGGGTCCAGTCCTACTGATGTAGCTTCCTTCATGGCAAACCCACAGGTTTTTGCCAGAGGTCCTGTGGATATACTCAGTTGGCTGGTAGGCCCTCTCTTAATGTTCCAGTAGCACCTGTCACTCAAGCTGTGAATAGAGAAATGGTCAGGGCATCTGTCAATATGAGGGGAGTGGTTCCTAGAAGAGTGCTGGGTGAGTTGAGTCTTCAAGACGTAGGTCCTGATAGGCCCTCACCGGACTCTTCAAGCACTAGGTCTCACAATCAGGCTGTCTTAGCCAAGCCTAAGAGAAAGCCTAAGCGTAGGGGAAACCCATGGTCAGTGGAGTCAGAAACAGAGGCAGAGGGATCGAGAATATTCCCCCGTGCCTGACCTACAACTGATGTGGAGGTAGTTGGAAGTGTCCCCATTCCTAGTTTGGAAGAGGAATGCCCAGAAATCCTTGAATCCTCAGGTCCTGCTCAGCTGCCTAGTATACAGGTAGAGGAGAGTCCTAGGAGGGCAAGAAGTATGGTCCAACAGAAAAGGAAACCATCATGGTTAGGCCTATGGAGAAAGGCCTGCTTCCAATGGGAGGATTCTCCTCCAGTGAAGCAAAGAGTTCAACAGGAAGGTGGGTTACTGCAAAGTAAACCCACAGAGCCCACCAAAGCAGACCTTGAGAGGTTGGAGGTTGCTCAGGTTGTGAGGCCCTTCCTCCTACAGTTGGTGTGTGACATTACTCCTGGTGATGCATTCAAGTGTCAGGATATCACCTGTGTGGTTTACCACACATTCCTGCTGGCCCATGATGGGGGATCCCAGAGGAAAGCCAATGTAGGGGTTTCACTCTCTGTCACCAGGGTGACAGGGGTGAGACAGGAATTCAGTTACTCCAGACTTCACTTTTAGGCATGAACTCCTTGCGATCAGAGACAAGACGTAATTGTATTAGCCCTTTGACTCTGGAGAACTCAGGCAATAGGTTGCAAGTGGTGATTGCTGGTCACAATCCCATATGCCCTTGTGCCAACCCAAAGGGAATGACTGCCAAGTCAGTCATTGACATCCTACTGCATGACAGCTACAGAGGTAGCTCCTCTACTATGCTCAGTGGTGGTCAGACCCAGTGGAGGGATGGTGAAGTGACCTGTCAAGTGTCACTGAGCTGTCATCCACAGGATGGTCGGAGAGAGAGATCTATCAGATCTCTCAGGAGTTTGATTGGAGCTCTCAGTGAGCCCCAGAGAAGGAGGTGGGACCTTCTCCTTTCAAACGTGTTCTGTAAATCCCTGTCTACCTGTCAGTGGTCTGGGCTTTGCCAAGTTTGACAGCTTGGCAAGGTAAACTATTCTGAAGGCTTTGGTTAACCTGGACAAGTTGCCATACAGTTTCCTGGGAATAGTACGGAAATGTTATCTTGAGGGATGGCCTAGTGTCTCCTCACCTGACCCTACATCAGCAAAATGAGCTGGGGAGTTTTCTGAGGCAATCTCCCCACCCCTGTGTTGTCACTAACACCCTTTATAACAGGATGGTGTAAACCAGACTGTATTCTGGGAGTAAGTGAACCCACCAAGGTTGGGTATTTTGGTGGCTCAGAGCCAAGTGAAACATTCTGACAGTTGGTGTGAGATCCACCCTGTGTTGGAACCAAGAGTGTATGAGCATTCTAGCTGTCAAGAGTTCAGTTCTGAGGCACTGGAGGGAGATATAGGTAAAGCCAGTTTTGGATTCTATGTGGACACTAGAGCTCTGTGTTATGTCCCCAAGACAGAAGTACACTCTTCACTAAGAGGTAACATCTTGGTGGATCAGCTCTGTACTGAAAAGTACAGTTACTGTTATGATCGCTCTCCAGGGTATGGCAAAATATCCCTGTCCGTCTATGCTGCGGAGGAGACAGCAGTTTCTGCCTTTTCAGAGCCTTACTTCAGTGTATGGACTTCCGGATTGATGGCTGCAACTGACATCAGTCAACTGAGCTTAGCCCCTGTTCTGAATGGGAACATGGGTTTCACCAATACATGTCTAGATGGCATGGCAGATTCAACCCCCAACTGTTAGGAACTGGGTCTGACTCAAGAGACTGGGTGTCAGGACCTTCATCAGGCCAGCTTGTTCAGAAAGACAGCCAAGTTTTAAACTGAACAGGGGCCATTGCCCTTCCTCATGTATAAAGCTGGTGTATGTGGGGACAAGATGCAACCTCTTGTCAGTGAAGTACTACGTGTACAGAACTGGGCAACTACCACTACCCAAGCCCAAGTGAGGACTTTCCTGGGCCTCACTGGGAAATAGAGGAACAAAGTGGCAGCCTATAGGAATATAGCTGTCCCTCCGTCTGTCCTCACTACTCATAGGGGACCTAAAGAGTTCTTATGGACTCCTGAGTGTGAGAAGGCCTTCACTGACCTGAAGGAATCCCTAGGTCAGGCCCCTGATTTAAGGGCACCTGATTGGAAGAGACCTTTCTTAGTGCAGACAGATGCCTATGACACTGGGATAGTTGGACAACTTTCACAGCTTAATGACAAAGATGGGGAACAGCCTATGTGTCTTATCAGCTACCAGTTTAGGAATGGAGAACTCGGGTGGCCCCAGGTGGAGAAGAGTTGTTTGTCCATTGTATGGTGCCTTAGGAAGTTGAGGACCTACCTCCATGGGACTCACTTCACTGTATATCCTCACCCTAAGCCTTTGAAGTTTGAAGTTGTTGATAGATGTTAAGGGAGAGAATCCAAAGTGGCTCAGGTGGTTAATGAATATGCAGACCTTGAAGCTCACTATTGGGCATAGGCCAGATCCCAAATGTAGTCATTTTGATGGGCTGTCCAACAGGGATAACCGACTGGAACAGAGGACCCATCCAGGGATGGATTAGTTCACCCTGTCCCTTAGTCTGATATGTTCTTCAGGTTGTCAGTACTGGGAAACCTTGTTTCCCTTAGTTATGTTACTACTTTGGACTGTTGTATCACTTGTGGTAACATTCTGTCATTGTACAATGCAGCTTACAATGGGGTACATTTTTTGTTTTGCCCTAGACTAACACTCAGATGATTTTTGGTTACTCTAGGTGTGCTAAAAGTATAGGCTGGTGGCAGCAGTGACTTGTCCCCACGTTTACCGCGTTTGGCTACTAACTGTGGCTACTGGTCAAACATGGCTGTGCCACAAGATTTTTCTCCTGTTTTTTTGCCATCTTGTCTTTTAGCCTTCTTTGTGGCCTGATAGGCCTGGATAATCCTTATGAGGACTTCCAGTGCTGGGAAAGCAGGAGCATTTGGCAGGCTACTGGAGGACTGTGTGTGTTTGCTGTCAGGATGTGGGCTGGGCCTGTCTGACTTCAATCCACAAACTGGTTTCAATGTGTCTGCGTGGTATGCATGAATGTTCCCACCAGTGGTCCTGATTGGAACACTGTTGGGGTGTGTTTGTGTGTGGGCTAATCCTGCTATTGGCTAGTGGGGTTTCAGCTCTTAACTGGCTTTTAGGATAAGAAGAGGACCCCTGCACCCATTCTTCAGAGATCCTAGAGAAACCTGAAGGAGCCAAGTATCCTATCCAGCTGTGAGACCCATGAAGAGACCTGAGATCCGACTGAAGAAGGCCTGGCAACCAACTTATGATGCTGTCCTGGAGGAGACCTGTCTTGCTCTTGATCTTTAGTAGTCCTGCAAAAGAGCTACGACCCTTGGAGTGGAGGGACCATCCATTCCCGACGTCTGCTTGGGGCCCTGCCAAAGGAATCCCTCGGAAGTGCCCTGCAACCATCCTGTGGCTAACTAGCTTAGTTTTTGGGCTACAGTGCTGCCAGCGTCACTGTACCGAGTTTCGGGCTGAAATTTGGGGGATCCTCAGCAGGCGCTGCACGACTACCTCCTGCAGAATTTTCGGCATCCTAGCATCAAGGTGACACAGATAGGAGGGAAAGTCCGACCGTGGCTGCTGAGGCCTTTTCCATGGCTGTGCGCGGTGACCACTGTTCGAAAAATTGCTTGCCTGACTCGACTTTAGTCCTGAGAGGGGTGCTGCATCAAGTTCTTCTGCATTCTTCGACCTGGAGTCCTTGCAAAAGTAAAAGATACAAACGGATATCAGCTCGAACCTGCAACTCCTGGAAATCGAGGACTGCAGAAAAGCAACATCAGACACTCTTCCTTTGTTCTGCTGTTCGGTCTAATCTAGGCTCTCCATCCGTACTCCAAAGACACACCCTTGTTGCTTCCACACAGCCGGGAAAGGCCAAACAGCAGGGGACGTCACCAGAGTCATGCAGCCCGGAGAGATGGAGGGAATCAGCAGGCTCAAATAATTCAGGGCTTCTACTCCAGCCACCACACTGCAGGCGTCATATTTCTATCTGCCGCCCCCTCACGGCTGACTGCTCACCACCGGATCTCAGGAGAGCTGCTTTTCCTTCACTGGAGTCTTGCTGGTGAACACCTTCAGGCAGCCGACTGCCCAGCGGGACCCGACCTTAGTCTGCCCCACTACACCGGATCAGATGCTTCAAAGGCACACGCCGTCGCATGGCTAGCAGCTTATTTACTGTGCCCATGCCCCGCACAACTTTTATGCGGCCGAAAAGTGCATGGACCGGGTTGGCACACCACTGTAGATATCTCATGCACCGAAAGCCAGATGTTTCCGATACTCCCAGGTGTTGTTGCTGCCACCGTAAAGTAGTGTGGCGGCAGCTTTTCCAGCTTTGACCATGCCGAAAAAGTAAAGATATTAGCAGGTCCTGATACCATAGAGCGCAGATCTACAGCTCTATGCCGCCATTCACGTTGCTGCTCAGCAGCGCCCCTTCCTTGCTTTGAAAACATACCTGCTTGAATAAACACTTGATAAATCCATCTTCCAGGTTTATTAGTAGTTGTGTCTCGTGCTATATGATATGTCTTTAGTGTATTTGTCTCACACCCTGATGCCTGTCGGGTTTTCAATGTGTAATAAAATAAAAATAAGCACTATGCGCAAAGACATGGAGACAGGGCCTCAAACCTGCACAGCGTTTGTACGGTATTAAGTAAAAAAGTATTTATCATTTCCCAAAAATGAAAAAGATTGATTTAGAAAAACTGCCATGAGAACGCTCGGAGTGGTCTTTTTAAATCGTATCTGTCAAACCCCTGCTGCAAACGAGCGTGCGCAAGGGCTGACAGGCTGGCCGAGATGGGCAGGGGAAGACTGGATTCAAGTAAGTGTGTGTTTGCGTGCATGTGTGTATGAAAGGAGACAGTGTTTGGGTGCTGGGGAGAAGGAATGTGTCTGCGTTTGTGTTTGTGTGTATTTGTATGTGAGGTAGGGGTTGGGGAAAAGGGGGTGTGTCTGAGTATGAGGTAGGGTTTGGGTGGGGCAGTGATTGAAGGGGGTTTGGGGCGAAACCTCTGATTTCAAATGGTGGGGAGGAATTGATGTTTTTTGAATATTAAAGGCCGCCCAACATTGGCTGAAAGAAATAGGTATTTTTTTGGTCTGCTCTTTACTATTCGAGTTAATCACATAGAACCGTTTGTATGTGCTCTAACTTAGATAATGTTAAAGATGGCGTCTCTAGGGCGCAGAGTACCTGAACTTCCGGTAGTTGATCGTGGTGAGGTCGCCAGGCTGTCCGACAGATGACTGCAGAAGGTGTAACGCGAGAAACCGGTGCAGCCCTCTCCCTGGTGTCAACAGGGCTAGGGGTGGACCAGCTCCCAACGCCACAAGGGTGCACCTCCCTGATTCTCGTGGCGCCGGGGCAGTCTAGAGGGCCAGTGCCTGCGGACTGTATGCTGGAACCTACTTCTGAGAGGACCCCAAAAGTAGGCTGAAGATTTAAGGCTAATGTCCACAAAAGAAGTAGCAAGGTTCCAGGAAACGGCTGGGGACCAATAGTTCAGCTGAGTAGATAGTCCAAGGCAGTGACTGCAAGGCACAAGGAAGGCAGCAGGCAAGTTGGCTGGTCTGAGGAGAGTAGTCCAAGGCTGTAGCTGAAAGGCTCAGGGTAGGCAGCAGGCAAGTTGGCTGATCAGGAGTGAATAGTCCATAGCAGGGTATGGCTAGGCTACAGGAAAGGCTGCAGCAGGCAAGGCTGTAGAGAAGCAAGGCTGAGAGAGAGGGAAGGAGAAGAGCTAGGCAGCCTGAGGGAACCAAGGGAAGGGAGGACCAAAACCAAGGAAACAGAAGGTAACAGGAGGAACAGGAATCCAACAAGGAAAATGGACGCAGCGGGAGGCTGGAGGAGCGAAAAACACGATCCGGAAACAAACCGCGTTGAGACGCGTTGAGTCTCAAGATTCCATCCCTTAAATAGGGCTGGCAGCACTCGGGAGGCTTGGAACGCAAGCCGTGCTGTCCCCAAGTGCTGCCGTGCCCAGAACAGGCTTGGGAAGCGTCTCCTTCTTTAATTCGAATTAAATGATAAGCGCCCCGCAGATCCAACTTGGTGAAAACCTGGGCAGCTCGAAGGGATTCCATGATGCTCCGAATTAAAGGCAATGGATATCTATCTTTTCGTGTGATATTGTTTAATTGACGATAGTCGATACAGGGCCGTAGGGTTCCTTCCTTCTTTTTCACAAAAAATAGCGGGAAACCAGCTGGTGACTTTGAGGGAGCAATGTATCCCTTCCTGATGCAGTCTGACAAGTATTCTTGAAGGACCGTCTTCTCAGTAAGGGACAAGGCATATACCTTCCCATGAGGTATCACAGAACCAGGTACCAGTTCTATAGAACAGTCAAAAATTCGATGAGGAGGCAGTGGTATGTCTTCAGGTTCAGAAAACACGGTTTGAAATTCGGCGTATTCCTGTGGGACAGACGACAGGGAACAAAACCCAGGAGGACCAGTACCCCTCGTGAGGGGAATGGAGGAGATCTCCTTTCTTGACATGCCGGGCAAAAAACAATCTTGGAGACAATGAGCAGAGGAGAAATCCAGAGTGCGAGCTCCCCAATCAATGGTTGGATTATGGTGAAGAAGCCAGGGCAAACCTAAGACCACAGGATAGGAGGGTGATCTGATGACATCCAAGGCGATTCTTTCCCCATGTTCTTTAATCTGAATATGTAGGCACATGGTTTGTTGACAAATTGGGCCTGAAGATAAAGGGGTCCCATCGATCACCTCGACGGGCAGGACCCTTCTCCGGGCGAACAGAGGTATTCCATGATAGACTGCAAATGTCTTATCTATGTAATTTCCGGAGGCCCCACAATCCAATAAGCCTAGAACCTCTGCCTCTTTGTCTAACCATGATAGCTTGATCTTTACAACTAGTAGAAAAGCCGGTTGCATGGGCTGGAACAAGGAATTGGAATTGGAAAGGACTAAGTACGAGTCTGGACCTGTCGTTGCCCTTCCTACCGACGACAGGCCTTCTAGTTTTCCGACTTCCTTTGTGGGCGTAGAGGACAGGTACCCAAGAAATGGCCAGCAGCCCCACAGTATAAACAAAGTCTTAAACTTCTTCTGCGTTTTCGTTCCGCTTCGGAGAGCGGACCCCTAACGGCTCCCAACTGCATGGGTTCTGGACCGGGGTCTGAAGACCCGGAATTTCCGGCCTGAGCGTTGGGTGGTCTTGTGAACATCCGTTCAACTCGTCGTCTCTCACCCCTCCGTTCTGCCAATCTGTGGTCTATCCGCAAAACCTGTTCAATTAATTGCTGTAGGGTGTCTGGCTCTGGAATATGCAGTAATTCGTCCTTATACTCCTCTCTCAATCCTCTTCGAAACAAAGTCTTTTGGGTTATCTCAGGCCACTGGGAGTCGGTTGCCAATTGACGAAAACGGCCAATGTAGGCTATTATATCCATAGAACCTTGTTTCAGATCCAACAATTGGTTCTGGTTCTTGGTGATTGAAAAACCTCCAGAAATGCTTTTTCAAAAGCTGCTAAGTCATTGAGTATGGGGCTATTGGTGGACACCAATGGGGCGGCCCACGCCAGGGCATTCCCAGTCAAATTTCCCAGAATATATCCTATCTTGGCTTTGTCAGAATTAAAATAGGAGGCTCTAAAGAGAAAATGTATTCTGCAGTGGCTGCAAAACTCTGCCACACGTCTTGAATCTCCGTCAAACTTGATGGACGTGGTCTGGGACATAGCTCCTTCTCCCTGAGGTGCTGCCCCAGAGGATTGTGACACCATCTGTCTTAGACCAATGTTCTCTTGACGGAGTGCTGTCATTTCGGCCCGAAGAACTCGCATCTCCTCCCGGAGTTCTTGAGCCTCATCCATCTCGGAGTCGGAAGGTAGGCATCTCAATCTGTTAAAGATGGCGTCTCTAGGGCGCAGAGTACCTGAACTTCCGGTAGTTGATCGTGGTGAGGTCGCCAGGCTGTCCGACAGATGACTGCAGAAGGTGTAACGCGAGAAACCGGTGCAGCCTCTCCCTGGTGTCAACAGGGCTAGGGGTGGACCAGCTCCCAACGCCACAAGTGTGCACCTCCCTGATTCTCGTGGCGCCGGGCAGTCTAGAGGGCCGGTGCTTGCGGACTGTATGCTGGAACCTACTTCTGAGAGGACCCCAAAAGTAGACTGAAGATTTAAGGCTAATGTCCACAAAAGAAGTAGCAAGGTTCCAGGAAATGTCTGGGGACCAATAGTTGAGCTGAGTAGATAGTCCAAGGCAGTGACTGCAAGGCACAAGGAAGGCAGCAGGCAAGTTGGCTGGTCTGAGGAGAGTAGTCCAAGGCTGTAGCTGCAAGGCTCAGGGTAGGCAGCAGGCAAGTTGGCTGATCAGGAGTGAATAGTCCATAGCAGGGTATGGCTAGGCTACAGGAAAGGCTGCAGCAGGCAAGGCTGTAGAGAAGCAAGGCTGAGAGGGAAGGAGAAGAGCTAGGCAGCCTGAGGGAACCAAGGGAAGGGAGGACCAAAACCAAGGAAACAGAAGGGAACAGGAATCCAACAAGGAAAATGGACGCAGCGGGAGGCTGGAGGAGCGAAAAACACGATCCGGAAACAAACCGCGTTGAGACGCATTGAGTCTCAAGATTCCATCCTTAAATAGGGCTGGCAGCACCCGGGAGGCTTGGAACGCAAGCCGTGCTGTCCCCGAGTGCTGCCGTGCCCAGAACGATGCTTGGGAAGCAAGCTTGTGGCTCCCCAAGCGTCTCGTGGACTGCGCATGCGCGAAGAACAAAACGCGGACTTCCGCGCATGCGTGAATCCCGAGACACAGAAACCCCGGAAGCGCCGAGTGCCGCAGAATACCGCGGTCCCCCCCAGCCGGTATCGGGGATAGCAGCGCCAGGATGGGGCGCGCCAGGACCCATAGGTGCGCGTCCTACCCCAGGTAAGTGAAGAGGAGCACCCCCTACGACAGGTAAGTGATGTGGTAACAGATAAGAACAAGGAACTGTTATGTTTCCTGCTGGCTAACCACACAAGGGCAGTTGGCAGCTTTTAGCATTACACACTTCTCCAGCATGGGGTCTGGCATGGATTCACATGCTCATGAATATTCCCCGTCGTCAGGCTGGGAATCCTCGGTAAAGAAAAAACCAGTATCAGTTTCGTTTCTGATCTGTCTTTCGTAGTAATAACCAATCACTGGTCTCTGCGTCATACTGACCACAGCCAATGACTGCTCTCTACCTAACCACCGCCTCTGGCAGCCATCTTCAGATTTGGAAGCACGTGAAGTGGCAGTATGACCAAGTGAAGAGCCGCAGAGGGGTCGGCGGGAGGGTTCGCATGTGAATCCATGCCAGACCCATGCTGGAGAACAACAGTTACAGGTAAGTAACTTGTTCCTTCTCCAGCATGGGGTCTGGCATGGATTCACATGCTCATGAATAAAGAATACATAGCAGTACACACATGCACAACCACGGGAGGTGGCAAAGGCTCAACATTAAGCATTACATCAAACCCAACATTAAGCATCTTACCTCCTCACCAGGCTCACCTCAGGCGAACAGGTTGCGCAGCACTGCTTGGCCGACCCTGGACTCCTCCCTGGAATCCCGATCGATGCAGTAGAATTTCGTGAAGGTGTGCGTCGACCTCCACGTAGCAGCCCTGCATATGTCCAGCAGGGGCACACCAGAAAGGAACGCCGTGGTGGCTGCGATCGCTCTGGTGGAATGGGCTCTCGGACGGCCAGGCAGCGGTCGTTTTGCCAACCGATGACAGTACATGATACAGCCGGAGAGCCATCTGGAAATGGAAGCCTTCGAGAGAGCCTTCCCCTGATTGACAGGTCCGAAATTCACAAAGAGTTGTGACGTCTTCCGAAAACACTTCGTGCGGTCCACGTAGAACTTCAGCGCTCTAGCCACATCCAGCGAGTGCAAAGTCCTCTCAGCCGGCGACGAAGGCGACGGGTCGAACACAGGCAACACCAAGGGTTCGTTGAGATGGAAGTCCGACGGTACCTTGGGCATGAAGGAGGGGTGCGTCCTGAGCACTACCCTCGTGTCGTGAAAAGTCAAGTACGGGGCCTTGCAGGAAAGGGCCTGGATCTCTCCCACCCGTCGTGCGGAGGTGATGGCCACAAGAAACGCTGTTTTCCACGACAGAAACTTCAACGGGGCCGAGTGCAGAGGCTCGAACGGAGGTCCCATGAGCTTGGTCAGCACCACGTTGAGCTCCCACGCCGGGGCCGGAGCCTTCACCGGCGGGAACGATCTGAACAGTCCTTTCATGAACTCTTTCACCACTAGATGAGACCACAAGGACGTCCGGCCCGTGGTCCTGGTGTATCGGGAGATCGCAGCAAGATGAATCTTGATGGACGCGTGTGCCAGTCCAGCTTTGGCCAGCGTCAGCAGGTACGGCAGTACCTGGGGAGCCGTAATCCATAGAGGGTTAATCTTCTGTGCGTGGCACCAGACAGAGAACCTCTTCCATTTGTGTCCGTAGCATTTAAGAGTCGAGGACGCCCTGGCCTTTGCAAGAACCTCTCTGCAGTCGGCCGGTATGTCGTATGCTCCAAACTCTAGCGCTGCAGGAGCCAGGCCTGCAAGTTCAGCGATTTCGGGTCGTGGTGGAGGATGGCGCCTCCTTCCCTGGAGAGTAGATCCGCGTCCACCGGCAGCCTGATTGGCGGGGACGCTGATAAGTCCAGAAGGTCCGGGAACCATATCTGCCTCGGCCACGCAGGTGCGACGAGGATCATCCTGCACCGTGACCTCTTGAGCTGGTTGACGAGCCGGATTAGCAGTGGCAAAGGGGGGAATGCGTAGAGGAACAGGCCCTCCCAGGGAAACGGGAAAGCATCGCCCATGCTCCTCGCCTGGGGAAACCTGCTGGCGAACCTCCGGCACTTGGAGTTCGTCGCCGTCGCGAACAGGTCGATCTGGGGTGTGCCCCACCGTCGGAAGAGGCGGTCCACTAGATCCTGCCGTAGTTCCCACTCGTGGCACGAGCGCAGCTCCCTGCGGAGTGAGTCGGCGATGGTGTTTTTTATCCCTGCCAGATGAAACGGCACCATAAACATCCCTTGGGCGACGGCCCAATGCCACAGGTCCTGCGCCTCCTTGGACAGTGCTGAGGACCTGGTTCCGCCCTGTTTCCTGATGTAAAACATGGTGGTGGTGTTGTCGGTGAAGAGCCTCACCACCTTGCCCTTGAGGGACGGAAGGAAGGACCTGAGGGCCCAGAACACTGCACGGAGCTCCAGGACGTTGATATGGAGGGACTTCTCCGTCGGGAGCCAGAGGCCTCTCGCGTGCAGATTTTCGGTGTGCGCTCCCCACCCTTCCAGGGAGGCATCGGTGGTCACTGTCTCCTGGTGGTCTGGGGTCTGGAAGTCCATGCCCGCCGTCAGATGCGCGCAGGTGCCCCACCACCGGACCGCTCGGCGGAAACTCTTGTCGAGTGTGATCCTCTCCTTGAAGCCGCCCGTCGTTTGGATCCAGCGCACGTCCAGGAACTCCTGCAACGGGCGCATCCGGAGCCTGCCCATGGGAATGAGGTAGATGCAAGAAGACATCATTCCGAGGAGGGACTCGATGGACCTCACCTTGGCCGTGTCGGAAACCAACATCCGCTGTACCTTGCCCAGGATGGACCTGGTCCTTTCCTCCGACGGGGAGGCCAGAAGGGACACTGTGTCGAGCTTCGCTCCCAGAAACAGTGCGTTTTGCGCGGGTACCAGGTGGGACTTGGCGTAGTTCACGGAGAATCCCAGGTCCGTGAGAAGTTGGACGGTCCTTGCCGTGTGCTCCACGGCGAGCTCCCTCGTCTTGGCTCGGATGAGCCAGTCGTCCAGGTAGGGGTAGACGTGGATCCCCTCGCGGCGCAGCTGCGCCGCCACCGGTGCAAGGCACTTGGTAAATACCCTGGGTGCCGACCATAGTCCGAAGGGGAGGGCTTTGAACTGGTAGTGACGCCCTTGGACCACAAACCTGAGGAACTTTCGGTGCCCCTTTAGGATGGGAATATGGAAGTAGGCATCCTCCAAATCCAACGACGACAGGAAGTCTCCTTCCTCCAGCTGACCCAGGACGTGCTGGAGGGTGACCATCCGGAACTTCTGCGCCTTGATGAACTTGTTCAGACGTCGCAGGTCTAGGATGGGGCGCCATCCTCCCGTCTTCTTCTTCACGAGGAAGTATCTCGAGTAAACTCCGGAGCCCCGAAGCCTCTTTGGGGCGAGTTCGATGGCGCCCTTCTTGAGCAACGCCTTTACCTCCAGGAGAAGCTGAGGGACGTGAAGCTCTTTCCTGGCCACGGGGGGGACGCGCGGGCACCTTCTTTGAAACTCGAGCGCGGGGCCCTGGGCTAAGGCGTCCAGCACCCAACGGTCGGTGGAGATGGACTCCCACACGCTGACGAAGCTCGCCAGCCGGCCTCCCACCGGGGTGCTTCGGTGGGGGCCCGACCCCACGGCCGGTTCAATCCTGTTTCGACAAGGTTTTGCCGCCTTGACCTCCTTGGCGATGACGGCGGGGTCCGCCAGACTTGCCTCGTCCTCTGTAGGCCTCCTGAGACGACGAGCGGGCCGCTTGACGGTAGGTAGAGAAACCGCCGCCGGAACCTTTGGAGGCGCCCTTGCCTCCGCTGCTCCGAAAGGGCGTCCGTCGTTGCTGTAGAACCCCAAGGGCCCGGGCCGTCTCAATGTCCGCTTTAATGGCCTGAAGGGAATCGTCCACTGTTTTCCCAAACAGGTTGTTCCCATCGAACGGCATGTCCAGGACTGTGGTCTGTACGTCTTGACGGAAGTCCGTAGCCTTGAGCCATCCACGCCGCCTAAGGCACACGCCGTTGCCCAACTGGCAAAACCCAGTGTCGGCGATGTCCGTCGCAATAGTGATGGCGTGGTCCGACGCCACCTCACCTTCCTGTAGGATCTCCAGGGCATCCGCCCTCTTGTCGTCCGGTAGGAAGTCCAGCAGGGGAGCCAGTTTGTACCATAGCTCCCTGTCGTAGCGGGCCACGATAGCCAAGGCGTTGGCCGCTTTAATCGTCGTCGCTGCAGACGAGATGACCCTGCGTCCCATAGCGTCCAATTTCTTTCCCTCGCCGTCCGGTGGGGAAGTCGATGTGGAGGAAACACCCCCCCCCGCTTTCTTCCTGGCCGCCGCGGAGACGACAAGTCCGGGGTAGGCTGCGCCCGGAGGCACAGGGGGGCCGCGTCCGGGACCCGGTACTTCTTCTCGTACCAGTCTCTTCTAGCTGGCGTCGTGGAAGGGTTCTTGAGGAGGGCGAGGCCCTCATCCCAAATGTCGTCCAGTAGAGGCACCGCGAGGACCGTCTTCCTCT
This sequence comes from Ambystoma mexicanum, assembly GCF_040938575.1. Lineage (NCBI taxonomy): Eukaryota > Metazoa > Chordata > Amphibia > Caudata > Ambystomatidae > Ambystoma > Ambystoma mexicanum. Next base: position 264,849,588 of record NC_090921.1, read on the forward strand.
TGGCCTCGCGCCGTTGATAAAGGAATCCTTCCTTTTTCTTCTCCTCAGGGCAGAGTTGGAAAAGCTCGGATGCCCTGGCGATCATGGAGTGGAACGATCCAATCTCGTCGGGCGGAGAAGCCCTGGTGGGAGGTGACGACGGGAGATCCTCGTCGTATACCTCGTCGTCCATACCCGTCACTGCCGTATCAGTCCCCGTATCATCCCCTCGGGTGGACGGGGAGGAGGGCTGGATGGGTCGCGACAGCTGAAAAGGAGGTGGAGGGTGAATCCTTCTTTTCTTGGGCGGGGGAACACCAGAAGGTCCCGGTTCAGGATCCCCCGACGGGAGAGGTTCCTCCGTCGGCAACGGTAGTCTCGTCCTTATCTCTGAGCATAAGGACTGTATAGCCAACAAAATGGCCGCCGAGTTGTCTTGCGGCGCTGGCAGAGGGGAATCCGACGGGCGATCAGGGGCCCCGTCGGCACCCTCGACGCTGTCGTCGTCACCTGCGTCGGGATCCATCCCGACGGGCCGGTCTTTATCCACGCCAAGGCCGTGGCTTAAGACCTCGATCAGCTCTTCCTCTGAAGCCGAATCTACGACAACGCCCTGCCCCCCTTTTTCTTCCCCGCCGAGGATTTCACGGGGGTCCTATCGATGGGCACAAAAGAGGACTCCCTCCGAGGTGGCAGGGAGACTCTGAGCCCCGAGGTCACCACCACTGGTGTAGCCTCCACAGGCTGAGCCAGGGCCGCCGCGACAGTATCGATAGGGGGCTTGGCCGGATGGATTAAGGCCTTCACCACCTTAGGTGCGCTCACCGCCTTATCCTTGAGGGGGGGGGACACTGCCTCGCTCCCCCTCCGATGGGGCCTTCGAGCTCGACCGGGGCCTCTCCAGGAGCTTCGCCGGGTGCTCGCCCTTCCTCTTACCCGACCCAGTGCGTTGGCTCGTGGCTGAAGGTGCCGGGGAGGGTGCGCCCTGCCCGGAGCCCGTAGAGCCCGACCGTTCCACGCTCCCGGTGCCAGCGGACTCGCGGTGCTTGGCCTTGTGTTGGACCCCCGTCGCTGGGGCGTCCTCAAAGGTCTTAGAAGACCGCTCGGATTTCTTCCTCTTCTTCTCGCCTGACGGGCTCTTACCTTCCAGCCAGTTGGTGAGGCGTTGGTGGCGGTCCTTCATGGTCCGCTCCGACATATTGCCGCAAAACGCACAGTCCTTCTCCACGTGCGTCTTGTCCTCATGTAAGCAGTAGAGACAAAAAGAGTGTTCGTCCTCCTTAAAGACGTTCTGCAGCTGGCATCATGTTTTTTTGAAGTCGATGTTTTGCAAAAATTGTATCACTGCAATTGTTTCCTTTACTCCTTCACCCTCTATTAGGCGTTTCCACCAGTATTGTTCATCATAGAAGAGTAAATCCTCAAACAGATGTAAAATGTGCGTAGTTCTCAATTCAGTTAAACACTTGCAGTTTAAGAGCAGGTGCCTTAAAGTTTCCTTGCACCCCGTTTCCTGACAAAAGCGGCATTTATCAGTAGCTGATGTTCCTCTGATTGCCCTTATCTCGTTTGTCTGTAGAATGTTAAGGCGTGCCCTCAAAAATGTTTGTCGATGTTTTCTACTTGGAAAGAGCTTCAGGTATGATTTTATTTCATTTAGCTTTTTGCAAATCGGTGTTGCGTGTGCCGCTAGTTTGTATGACCCCGCTGTGTCAAGAGTCTTTATCCAATCCCAAGTTTCTATTCTTGTTGCAACTTTTGTTGGATTATGAATTAGCTCTTCTATTTCTTCCAGTAATAGGGTATTTTTCTGTTGCCAATTCTTTAAAGTTTCGGAATTTGATCCTGAGATTTCTCTGTGGATGATATCAAAAATATTCAATCTCTCCGGCATGATCACTTTCCTGTACATCATCAGTTTATTTCTTAATACAATGCCTTGCAATGATAGGATACATAGTTCCCTTCTTATTAAAGGCATGGGCGTGGATGTTGGGAGATTTAAAAGCTTTCTCCAAAAGTAACTTTCCAACTTTGTCCAGATTTCTTCTGGGATGTTAAAGAAGGCCTCCACTCCATATGTAACTGATGGAATCACTTTTGTACGATAGAATTGTATAATTGGTTTGAGTGAATACTGGCAAAATTTCCTTTCAATGATTTTAGCTTGGGATGTTAAGTTCTTCATTCTTTCCCAGAGATGATGTTGCATACTTATTTCCGTTTGGTTGTTGCTCAGTAACACTCCCAGGTATTTAAACTCCATTACCGTCTGGATCTTTGCACCTTCCAACTGCCATGTAAATGGGTTTTTTGGGGTGTTACTTTTTTTGTAGCACCATCATTTTTGTTTTATTCTTGATCTCTAAGTTGTTTTTTCGATATATCTGCTTAGATTTTCAAGTTGCCTTTGTAGTCCTATCGGCGTTTGATCTATTAATATTAGGTCATCCGCGTATAGTAGTCGAGATAGGGTGGTCCCACCTATTTTTGGGGGGTAAGATCTAATTTCAGCTTCCGAATCTCTGAAATCCCACAGGTAGGCGTCAAATAACGTTGGCGCCAACGGGCAGCCCTGCTTCACCCCTCTTGCTGTTTCTATGGGGTTTGATAACGCTCCTTGTTGGTTCAGGCGGATTGATAAAGATGTCTCTGTGTAGAGTGCTTTAATTTGCTCTAGTATGTTACCCGGGCATTTTTTTGTTTCTAATTTTCTCCAGAGGGGCTCTCTATTGACCTGGTCAAACGCTTGAACCAGGTCAATAAAGGCCATATATACGCCCGGTTTTCCTTCTTTCATTCTGCTTTTTAAGATGTTAATCAAGAATATGTTGGCCAGAGTCCCTGCGTTCCTCACGAAGCCCAATTGAAAAGGGTCCATCAGTTCATTTTCATTAGCCCATTTCTCGAACATCTCCAACAAGGTTGAACCATATATTTTCCCAATGACGTCTAATAACGCTATTGGTCTGTAATTTTTTGGATTTTGTCTTGGCCCGTTCTTATAACTTGGAACTATTATAGCCTTTTTCCAGGATTTCGGAATCGATTTAGTTTCTTCGATGATGTCAAATACATTGCTAATAAATAGTGCCCAGTTTTGTGGCGATTCCTTTGGATGGGCGTTAGTCAGGCCATCCGGCCCCGGAGCTCTAGAGGTATTTAGTCGTTTGATTCTTGTTATAATTGAAGGTATGTCATTTGGGAGTACCCATTTTACTTCCACTTTGTTGTTTTCGGTCTTTGTTTCCTTATTGGAATTTTTATAGAGATTGGTGAAATGCTCGATCCACTTGCCTTCTCCTACGTTATTATTGATTGCGTTTCTCGGAGTATTCGTTGTTTGCTTAATTAATGTCCAGAAATCTCTAGAGTTACGCCCATTCATTGATCTTAGCATCAGCTCCGCATCTGCTTGGAGCATTGCTGCTCTGCGTGATCTTAGCCAGTGTTTATAATATTTTTTTGCTTTTTGGGCTGCCTGTACGTCTTTTATATCTTTAGTTTTCTTTGCCCGTCTCTGCAGTTTTCTTAGCTTTTTCTGTTCGATTATCAAAGGTTTGTCGTAACTATGCATATATTCACCTACTTTCTTTGTTACCGTGTTCACTCTTTGTTTATAGATGTTTAAACATTGTTCATAATCAACTTTTTTTTCTTTTTCGTTGTTATTTCTTTCTACGTATTTTTTGGTAAGATTAGTTATGTCTTCCGGTTTTTCCTTTAATCTTATTCTGCCTCGGGATTCCCCGATCTCTGTTTTCATTAGATCTCTTGGTTCCTGTTGGGTTTTCCATTCAAACGCAAGTAAGTTATGGTCACTGTTCTTGGTACGCTTGACCTTAAAATTGGTGACATATGTTAAGAATTCCGGGCTAACAAAGATGTGATCCAAGATATATGCTGAAGAGCCGTTTTCCCAAGTTGGTATCCGGGGCACGTGTTCCTCAATCAAAAAGTGGAGATTTTTTAAGGATCTTGTTTTCATTAGTGTGTCCCATTTTATTCCCCTTTTCTTTGCTGGGGTTTTTGAATAATTCTGATTACATTGTTGTAGTTTAGGATATTCCAGATTCAAATCTCTGCATATAATCCAGTGACTCAGTTGACATTCCAAGTCAATTTTCTCAAAGATATTGTTTAGCTGTTTTAAGAACTGTTCGTCACTTAATGCCAGTGGGTTCCAATAAGTATTAATTATTATGATGTTCTCTGGCTTCTGAGCTGGCAATCTTTGATTTCTTCCTTCCCATGTTAATAGTAGCACTTGGAAGTATAGCAACGATTCTAATACTCTTGTCACTTGTAGATCTTTGTTTGAACGTAACATTGTCAGGAGGCCGGATGACGGTCTACCTGAAAGTCCTTTTGCCGCTGGAGAAAGATATACTTCATAACCATCCATTGTAGGCTGCTCTCTTAACCATGTCTCTTGGAGACAGAGAATATCAAAGTCTCCTAGATGTACGTCACTTTGTTTTAGGAGATGTGCAAAACCTCTAGCGTTCCAGGAAGCAAGTTTCAACGATACAGTCTCCTCCCTGATTTCCTTGTTTGGTGGAGGTTCCAAAATCCTAGTCTTCGTTTGCTAACTGGAATCACTTTGATTGAGAACTTTGGAGATCCATCTCCATTTTTGACCTTCTTTCAGTTTCTTCCATTCTTTTTCCAGATTTGCCGATGATAGCTCTTCTTTTTCGTTATCTTCTGGATTGAATGTGATCTTTATTTTTGGTTGGGGTCCTTTAGGGAATTCATTTTGTGGAGATGTCGAGTCCCTCCTATATCTCTGTGTTTTCCCCTCCTGATCTTTTTGATTTCTACTTTTATTGCGACTACTGATTCGTTCTGTAGATTTTTCGTTCTCATCAGTAGCACAAGTTCTTTTTCTTTTTGGCGATGTAACTGCTGCTTTTCTATCCAGGTTTAAATGTTCATATTTCCTTTGTTCATCCCTTCGTCTTGGTGGGGATCCTGTTTGCGTTGTTTTTTCCCTTTTCTGATTTAAGTCTTTATATATTGTTAAGTCATATCCCAGTATCAAGACATTTTCTGTGGCTGTTCCATCATTGTTCTTACCACCGGAGAAGGGATATGTAGGTAGACGCTATCCTGTTTGCCTCGCTTGGCGAATTCCACAATCCTGATATCCACAGAGGTTATTGTTTTTAAGGGTGGTATACATTGTAGCAAAGTCATTATGTTCTTCCTGTTCAGAATAGTACCGTTTGATTTTCTTATACTTTCCAGATGAAAGCTTCTACAGCTTTTTATTTTTTCTTTATAGGTTAATCTGTCATTTTTGGTATTTGTATAGCTCGAGTTTTGAATTCGCGATCTCGATCGGTGTTCTCGCTGTCTTCCTAGTTTGTAACTCTGGTTATCCCTGAAGGCTCTTCTAGATGTGTTAACGCTAGGGGATTTTGTTTTTTCTTTCTCGTCCTGAAGGCATTGAGGTCTCTTGTTAGAGTAATTGTTTATTTGTTCTCTTTCGGTATGTTTTTCCCCCCATGTCGTCCTGTCTAATTTTTTTCTTTCTTCATTATTAATTTTTTTTCTCTTATCTTCTAGCGAGATAAATGGTGACAAATCACCGTCCAGGTTAATATCTCTAGAGCTGTTTCTTAGAGTTTGCGTATTCTCTAGATGTTCCTTTATATGACTTGTTTCATTATCTCCCTCCTACTCCTGATAATGTGATAGATCTAATAGGTTTGTGGATTCTTCTGAATCTATGATCACAATTCTCTTAATCGGTGGATTAGTAGTTTTTTTTCTCGTTCCCTCTTCTGTCTCTTTAAGTTGAGGGGGGTTGTTTGGTACTAACCATTGTGCTAAGATAGACAGGGCTACTTCATCCTCTGTTTCCTCATCATATGGTTCCTGTTTCTTCTCTTTATTGTCAGGAGATTCAAATATTACTTTCCTTTTCTTGGTGAGTTTGTCTCCCTGAATTTGGGAGAATAGCGGGTATATCTCACCTCTCAAATTTTGTGTAGATTGTTGTCGTGTATCCTGTAGTTTACAATCCATTTGTATTTCTGATGATTTTTTTTCTTTCAGGACCACACAGCCGTTCACACGTTTCCTAGTTGTTTTACTTTGCATTTCTTTTCGGTTAGAGTTTATTTTTTTCGATCTGATTTCTTACTTTGACCCCCGGTTTGCTTAGGGGATTGTAGGAGTGTTTCTGATAGGTTTTCCCCAATGACTCTCTCTCCTGCGGATTCCTCTCCCTCTTTTCTTTTTTTGTTATTATCATTCGTCTTCTGTCTCCGGATTTCCACTCTGCGTAGCACCTCTTTTTGCCCTTCCTCCTCCAAACCTGTTTGTGTCATTTGATTCCTTGTTTCTACTTGCGTGGTTTCTGTTTTTTGATTGCTACATGTGTTCTCGCCTCCTGATTCTCTTTAAATTGTTCACCGATGGTGGATTTATACAGCTCTTTTTGCGTTGGTAATGCTGTAATGTAGCCCTCTAAAAACATAATTTTAGTGTGCAGCGTTGTTAGTAATGAAGACTGTTCTTTGATCGTATCATTAAGTGACTTGTATAGCTTTGTAAAAGGTGCCAGAGCTATAGTGAAGGTGGACATTATTGTCATAAGGTCCATTTTTTTTGTCTGGGTTTCTTTTTGTGGGTATTCTGGGAATCTTGATAAAGAATGTCTTCTTGTTAGTGGGGTAGACAGTGGTTGTGATGGTTTATTTCCTTTTGTACCCCCTTTGACGATATCATTAATCTCACATTCGCCTGATATTCTCTTTTGTCGGGGTGCTGGAGATGGTGTTTTTCTGATCATTGCACTGATGATCTTTCCCTTGTTTTGCTTTCTCGTTGGTGTTTTTTCTTTCGGGAGGATTTCCCCTGAAGTATGGGATTGAATTTTGTTGCCTCTCATTTCCCTCGATACGAGTCCATTCGTTGGGCTTCTGAGATTGCCTTCTGTCTGGTTCCTTAACGCTGTTTGCTCTTTATTAGTGGTCTTCTCTTTCGTTAGGACTGGCACTATGCTGTCATGTAGTTCAGTTGATCGTGGTGTTGATTCCTCTCTCTGTATTCCAACTGTTGAAACACATTTGCCTACTAATGTTTTAGTTTCTAGCTGTGCTCGGTTCTCCTTCGTCTGAGTTGTCAACTTAACATTAGTTGGTTCTAAAGTGTTTTGCGGTACAGAGCAACGTGGCTGTCTCGTCATGCCCTCTCCCGGGCTATTCAGTGTATTAGTTGCCACGTTCTCTCGTTGCTTCTGTGGGGAGTCGGCTTCTATTGAATTTCTCTCACACTGAGCAGTTGGTCTTGTTACGTCATGGCTTCGTGCAGCCTCCCCCCTTGGTGGGGTCTTTCTCCAAGTTTTGCTTGGTTTGTGCATTAGCCATACCTGACCAAGAAAAAACCTGCAGACCTGGTAAATGGATCTTGGGGTCTATGTCTGCCCCTTGTAGAATGTCTGCATCCAATAGTTCTCCCAAATTTTGAACCTTTTTGTTTTGCTTTTTCAGAAAAAAGTGTGAGACCGTGGGTTGGTCTGTCGTTATTCTATTTATCAGGTTGATTTTTTTATACACCCGTTTTCCTTTCATCTCGGTTTCCAGTTTCTTCTGCTCCTTCTCTTTTTTTCTCATCAAGATAGGTGGCTTTGTTATAGTGTTATTTGTCTTGGGTTTTTTAGATTTCAGTTCCTTCAAGTTTGATTTTCTCTGTTTCTTTAGGCTGATTTTATTTTTTGCCTTCTTTCTAGGCTCGTTTCCCTCCTCGTTGTTCGTAGAGCTTAGTGGATTTTCTATTATCTGTGAGAGGTCCAGCCTTTCCTCCAAGTCTATAACATTATCTGTTAAGATCACCGCGTTCGAGTCCGATATCTCATATGATATTTTTCCAAGCTCCTGGTCTTGGAGGTAAGACATGCTGCCTCCTGCCGGGGGGCTTTGGAGATTCTGGACATTGGATGTGGGGTGGAGAGTACACTCCGTTATACACCCCATTTTAGATTTTACGTTGTCCGGTTCGTCTGTTAAAACAGCGACATCTTTCCCGTCCATTTTCTCTGTTAGGCCGCTAATTACACAGGAAGCGAGCATGCTTTCATCCTTTCTCTTTTTTTCCCCAACCGATATATTGATCGTCTCCGTGTGTAAAGAGACTCCGTCCACATAGCTTCCATTTGTCATTTCAGATCTCAACCCTCTCCCAGGACGATGGACTCCAGCTTGTGAGGGTGAGCAGATTTTTTCACCCCTCTTGGTCTCGTCTCTCTTTTCCCTTCCCTTTTCCTCTCCTGGGACAAAGACAGCTGGTAGCTCTATTGACCTTCTCTCCCCCCCTTCCACTGGCAGCGTTCTCATCGGCACCTCAGAAGGGGTGAAAGCGGGGATATTAGTGTCAGTGTTTGGTGGAATCGGTCTTCTTTGAGGTTTTTCGGAAAGCCTGGGTAATCGCTGCCCTTGCTTTCCTTGCGCTGTTAGTTTGTCCTCCAGCAAGATCTTACCTCGTTTTGATGTTGCAGGTTTCAGCGGGCTCCGATGGTCGAGCTCTGAATCTTCCGTCCGCTGGCTATTGCTACGCAAACGTCTTTGCGGTTCTTCTTCATCTGGCGCCATCTGCCGCAGACTGCCCAACTCTGCTGCGCAAACTCCACGGCCGCACCGCTCCGCGGTTGCTTTTGTAGAAAGCTCCTCCTCGAGCCAATAAAAACAGAAAACAGACGTCAACTGGATACGAGGTGTTTTCTCTCAGGTGTATGGACTGCCGCAGACTGCCCAACTCTGCTGCCCAAACTCCGCGGCCGCTCCGCGGTTGCCGGCGGTTTTTGTAGAAAGCTCCTCCTCGAGCCAATGAAAACAGAAAACAGACCTCAACTGGATACGAGGTGTTTTCTCTCAGGTGTATGGACTGCCGCAGACTGCCCAACTCTGCTGCCCAAACTCAGCGGCTGCTCCGCGGTTGCCGGCAGTTTTTGTAGAAAGCTCCTCCTCGAGCCAATGAAAACAAAAAACAGACCTCAACTGGATACGAGGTGTTTTCTCTCAGGTGTATGGACTGCCGCAGACTGCCCAACTCTGCTGTCCAAACTCTGCGGCTGCTCCACGGTTGCCGGCGGTTTTTGTAGAAAGCTCCTCCTCGAGCCAATGAAAACAGAAAACAGACCTCAACTGGATACGAGGGGTTTTCTCTCAGGTGTATGGACTGCCGCAGACTGCCCAACTCTGCTGCCCAAACTCTGCGGCCGCTCCGCGGTTGCCGGCGGTTTTTGTAGAAAGCTCCTCCTCGAGCCAATGAAAACAGAAAACAGACCTCAACTGGATACGAGGTGTTTTCTCTCAGGTGTATGGACTGCCGCAGACTGCCCAACTCTGCTGCCCAAACTCCATATTAAAATGCATTGAAATTATAACTCTTTTGTCAAGCATATGTTTAATTGCAACTAGTCAGAATGTTACCTCCAAATGAGTCAAGACCCCTCTTTTCCCTGAGTGTGTATATTTAATTGTGTTCATAACAGCAGAGACTAGGCCAGCCTGTCTTTAAGTGCTGGTACATAGCCTATGGTTGTTTAAACATGAATGACTGATGACCAAGGGTCAATTGTCACAGTCTCGCTCATGCTCACACCTGGTCCACAGACAATCGTATCAGGCGACGCTCAACAAAAAACACTGGGCTTCTTAGAGATGACAGTAGCATTGCCAATAATAAACATCATGCCCCAGTCATGATAAACAGACTGGGCAAAAATATTTATTTCTAAAAAAAAGCTTTTTTAATAATAAAGAGTTTAGGGGGGCACAGAAGACGGCGCATCAGGAAATCAATAGTCCTGACCATTGCAGAACTGCTGTTCCTGATTGACTCAGGCTATCGCACTGTGAAGACCAAATATAAACTTTACAGTAGTGATTGGACGATCGTGAGGTCTGCCTGCTAAATCGTTCTTCACTTATTTGAAGACCCCAGCAAACAAGGTAAATAATGTAAATGCCACTCTCCTGATAAGGAGAGACTTAAATGCTATCAACTATTGCTCATACCAGTTTCCTGAACTGGCTGTAAAACATATACATCATGTCAACTGGTTTGGTGGTAACCTAGTTTATCCACAAACAAATGCTAGGCATGGACTGTTAGCCACAACCAATCTGTCACTAGAATTCCTAGCCAAATTTCTATTCGAATCGCAAGGGCCCCTTTTTGCAAGCAGACTATGAGCTCCTCGCTGCACGCTTTGACACTGTACGTAACCTTGCATTACATTACATTATGATGTGCAGCATGGCATAATGCCTGTCCAGAAACCATAAGGACAGTGCAGCGACAGACATTGAGAATATTAGGGTCATGCCATTCCAAAAATGAGGACATACCCAAGTGGTATTCAGAAAAGCTAGGACAGCTGGAAGCCACCACAGCACAGGCACAGGGCCCTAGTGTCACGCTCACCTGATTCCCACGGAGGCTCAGGTCTGGCTTCGAGTGCTGATGCTTCTTCTATGGTGAAGCGCAGGACTCTGAAGATGGACTCACTGGCTCGCAGGAATATTCCCCTGTGCGTGAAAAGGGAGTATTACCTACTGACGGAATAATGCTCAAGCCTCCCACTCCCTTCCTCGATTCCCCGTGAAGTCTCACCTTAGGGTCTGGAAGGATGAGTTCTCCATCCTGCTTCTGATGCAGGGGCGCGTTGAAACCCAGTTACTTCACTGGATTGAGGTTTGATGGGAGTTCAAATAAGCTTGACTATTCAGGTAAGGTGCTGTAAGAGTTATGTAGCAAGTTCAAAAGTTCAAGCTTAATAATAATGTTCATTGTCTTATTGCAGCAAACGCTAACGCTTATGTCTTTTTCCCCTTAGGGGCCGGGGTTTGGAATGCCAGAGATATGGCGCCGACCCGAAGTGAAACGTGCAGTTCCAGTAAATGACAGGTAAGTTCTGGATGAGCGTTCGGGTAATGTCTTTGCATTCGCTCATTCAATGTCTTTGTCTTTTTTCCCCATAGAGGCCGGGGTCCGGAATGCCAGGAAGCGGCAGGACCCGAAATGAAATGGGAATGACCCAACAGGTAAGTCTTAGAAGGAAACTGAGCTTTTCCTATTCCCTTCCTTCTCTCACCTTGTGTTCTTGTCTTTTTCTCTCTAGGATCTGGGAAGTGGCTGCGGATCCGGATGATCGCTGCTGAAGATGGAGGTGCCCAGGAAAGGTGAGTGAAATGCAGCGCTGCAGCGATCGGAGCGAAATGCTTTTAAAATGATGTCTTCCCTTTCAGGATCGTCGGTGTGAAGTCTCTGTGATGCAGCTTTAGCAGGTAAGGTCTTCTTTCTCTCCAATTCTCTCTTAGCAGGTGACCCAGGATGCTGACAGGCGTGGCTGAAGTCCAGATGCAGGAGCTGACACGGTGAGTGTCCAGCTGTGAGGAGCAGAACAATGCGAAGCGTGAGTTGCTGATCGGGCGTGGTTTAAATAGCTTTGGAAGAAGTTCCAGGTATGTATCCTTCCACCGATCAGGTATGTATCCTTCCCTGACCACACCCAGGGGAAAGTAGGTCCACAGGTAAAGTAGTTCCATTCAGGCCTCAAGAGGGCCTGGATGTAGCAGCATGGTCTGCATCAGGTAAGTGCACCTTAAAACACTTGAACACATGTCTAGCTTTATGAGCCTGGCGCCTAAGGCGCCAGGACAGGGGTCCAACATGAGCTTGGCACCTAAGGCGCCAGAACTGTGTCCAAAGGACCCCAGCTTGGGCCCGCTGGCACTTCCCTGGGGGAAATGATGCCTGCCTCTGGGGTTGCTGGGTCGGACCTGGCTCCTTGGAGGTAGGCATCATGACAGTACCCCCCCTCAAGGCCCCTCCCAAGGTTGTTCCCTCGGGGGGTTTTGGCTTGTTCGGAAATCACCGGTGGAACCTTTGTATTAATCGAGGTGGGTGAACATGGTTACTAGGCTCCCACGATCTCTCCTGAGGTCCATATCCCTTCCAGTCAACAAGATAGAAGAGTTTGGACTTTAACACCTTGGAGTCTAAAATGTCTTTAACTTCGAATTCTAATTCCCCTTCAATTTGAACTGGGTCTGGAGGCTTGGACAGTCGGGTTCCTGGTTGTACTGGCTTCAAAAGTGATGCATGAAAAACTGGATGAATACGCATGTTAGACGGTAAATCCAGTTGAAAGGCCACGGGATTGATTATAGCCTTGATGGGATAAGGTCCTATGAATCTGGGATTGAAGGTTCGCGGGCCCTTGAGGGGTAAATGTTTCGTTGCTAGCCATACCTGATCTCCTACTTGGTAAGGAGGAGTTTTACTTCGGTGCAAATCAGCGTTTTCTTTATACTTTTTCTTGGCTTGCTGTAAATGAGTTGCAACTTCTTTGAAGGCTTGGGTTATTGAGGAATGCAGATGATTTACTGCGGGCATTTCCAGGGTCAGAGGTGGATCTAGACCAGAGGTCCGAGGATGGTGACCATACAAAGTATAAAAAGGAGTTTGTCCGGTTCCAGAATGCACTGAATTGTTTTATGCATATTCTGCGATCCAAAGGATGTCTTTCCAATTTAACTCGGATTGGTGTAACATGCACCGAAGATATTGCTCGAGAGTCTGATTGGTTCTCTCAGTTTGTCCGTCGGTCTGGGGGTGGTGGCTGGTGGATAGCCGCACATCTATTTGTGGTAGTTGGCAACACTTCTTCCAAAAATGGGAGATAAATTGACTTCCACGATCCGAGACTAATATGGAAGGGAAACCATGTATGCGAACTATATTCTCCAGAAATTCCTTGGCCAAGGTGGAAGCTGAAGGCAAACCTTTTAAAGGGATAAAGTGGGCCATTTTGGAGAATAGATCCTCAATTACAAGGATAGTGTTGTAACCAGCACAAGGAGGCAGGTCAGTTATAAAGTCCATTGACAAGGTGTGCCATGGTGCCGGTGGAATATCCAAGGGTTGAAGTAGGCCGGCTGGCCTTTTCTTTTGACCCTTGTTTTGGGCGCAAATTCCGCAAGACAATACAAAAGACTTTATGTCTTTTCTCCAAGAAGGCCACCAGAAGTGGCGTTTGATTTTTTCCTCCGTTTTAGCGATACCAGGGTGTCCTTCCATTAATGATTCATGATGATGGGCAATAACAAGTTCTTGCAATTCTTTACTAGGCAGAAACAACCGCTCCTGGAAGTAGGGTAAGTCATCCTTAACGGTGTAATGAGGACCCTTTTGACTCCATTCCAGTAAGGCTGAAGAGTCTAGAAGTTGTTTTACTTGCGTTTGGATGTCCTCAATAGTTTGCAATGAAGTTAGGCCTAAGATTCTTTGTTCTGGTATGATTGGCACAGGTTCTAAACTCGAATTGGGTTCTTCCATGCCAATCCGGGATAAGGCATCCACTTTACCATTCTTGCAGCCAGGTAATTACAAAATCAAATTCCGCAAAGAATAGAGCCCATCGGAGTTGTCGTGAAGATTGAGCCTTGGCCGTCTTTAAATACTGTAAATTTCTGTGGTCCGTAATTACGGTGATGGTGTGTCTTGCCCCGAGAAGGTAGTGACGCCAAGCCTTGAAAGCAGATTTAATAGCCAGTAACTCTTTGTCGGTAATTGCGTAGTTGATTTCAGGAGGAGAACATTTCCTGGACCAAAAGGCCACAGGGTGTAGTTGGTTAGTTTCTGGGTCTCTTTGCGACAGGACAGCTCCCATGGCCGAACTGGATGCGTCGGTTTCCACAATGTAAGGGAGATCTGGGTGCGGGTGCTTCAATATAGGTGCAGAGGTGAATTTGGTTTTCAGGTCCTGAAAGGCTTGTTCGGCCTCAAGAGTCCATTCAAAGCGTTTGTTTTTCTTTAGGAGAGCTGTGATGGGTTGGACTGTTCGGGAAAATTCCGTGATGAATCTTCGATAGAAATTAGCAAAGCCGAGCATGCACCGAGCTAGGAGATGGCCATTTGAGGATGGCGTCCACCTTTCGCGAGTCCATTCGGACTCCTTGAGGTGTCAGGATGAATCCGAGAAGAACAAGTTACTTCTTACCTTGTAACGTTCTTTCGACGGGATGTTCCTCCGACGTATTCCTCATCTTAGATATATCATTCCAGCTCTGCTGGCCTCGGAAATTTTTTTCTCTAGAGGGCGCTGCGCGTCGACGATCCTCGAGTCGATGTCCCTCGACAGCCGCTGTATCGACGCTCGACGTCATCCTGCCTATAAAGACCGCGCGCAGCGTCCGTTGCTCAGTTCCGTTTTGTAGCCCACAGTATTACTGTCTGGACTAGACTAATCACCCTGAAGGAGCGTAAACTGCAACAACAAGGGAAGTAGAACTGAGGGGATGGATGGGAGGGTCGATGAGGAATACGTCGGAGGAACATCCCGTCGAAAGAACGTTACAAGGTAAGAAGTAACTTGTTCTTCGAAGGGATTGTGTCCTCCGACATATTCCTCATCTTAGATAGGCTCCCATAGCAGTATTCTATATTCGGAGGAGGGAGTACTGACTTCACGCTGTCTTCTATTGATGAATAGAATGCAGTACAGCCCTTCCAAACCTAGTCTCTTGACTGGAGGAGGAATCCAGATTGTAAAAATGTGTAAAGGTATGGACAGACGACCATGTAGCGGCCGCACATATGTCTTTAACCGGCACGCCTCTTTTGAGGGCCGATGAAGCTACAATACCTCTGGTCGAATGAGCCCTAAGGTTTTGAGGGGGCTCTTTCCCTGCCAGTTTATAACATCCCAGAATGGCTAGAATGATCCATCTGGAAATGGTCTGCTTGGTTATTGGTAACCCCAGCTTGTGACCTGCGTAACCTACAAACAGCTGGTCTGCCTGTCTTATCCTGGCTAGTCTACTAATGTAAAAACTTAAAACCCTCCTAGGGTCTAGTCTGTGTAACCTCTCTTCCTCTTTCCCCGGGTGAGGAGGAGGATAGAAAGATGGTAGGGTAATCTTCTGAGTGATATGGAATTCAGAAACCACCTTTGGGAGGAAATTAGGCTTCACTTGCAGGACAACTTTGTCTTTGTGAAAGATTGTATGAGGGGGTTTACAAGAAAAAGCTTGTAATTCGCTCACCCTTCTAGCAGATGTAAGTGCTATTAATAAAACAGTTTTAAGGGTAAGGAATCTTAACGAACAAGAATGGAGAGGTTCGAAAGGTGTACCCATCAGGAAAGTTAGTACTAAGTTTAAATCCCATAGGGGAACTGGTCTTGGGGGATAAACATTGGTTAACCCCTTTAGAAACTGTATTACCAAGGGTAATTTGAAATAGGATGGTTCTTCCGCAGTACGCTTAAAGATAGATAGCGCTGCGAGATAGCCCTTAATGGTGCCAACTTGAAGGCCTGAATTTGCCAAATATAGTAGGAAGGACAAAACCATTGGTGTACCACATGAAAATGGGTCGATATTCTGTTCTCTATACCAGCTGCAAAATCTGTTCCAACGGCAGCGGTATAAAGACTTTGTTGCTGGCCTCCTTGCCGAAAGCAACACCTCCATAACATCATCAGGGAGGTCCCAATCCTTGTACCTCAGCCGTTCAGAAGCCAAGCGTGAAGGTTGAGGGTTTTGATGTCTGGATGGAGAACCTGACCTCCCTTCTGTGAGAGAAGGTTCTCTCTGAGAGGAAGTCGAATTGGAGGGCAGATGGACAAGTCTAGAAGGTCCGGGTACCACGTTCTCCTGGCCCAATCCGGGGCAATTAGGATCATGGTTCTCCGGAATCGTCTCAACCTCCTGATCATTTGAGGAATGACAGGGACCGGTGGGAACGCGTACAGAAGCGGAAACTCCCAGTCCACTATGAACGCGTCTCCCAGAGCTCCTCTCGGAGGAAATTCCCTTGAGCAGAACAGGTCGCATTTCCTGTTTAGGCTGGTGGCGAACAGATCTACCTGAGGGGTTCCCCAAAGGGCGAAGATCTCTTGAAGGACTTCCTGAGCTAGCTCCCACTCGTGGGAGACTGTATTCTGCCTGCTCAGAGCGTCCGCTGTCAAGTTCTTCTCTCCGGCTAGGTGAACTGCGGATAGAGAGATTCCTTCTTGGATTGCCCAAAACCAGAGCTGCATCGCCTCTCTGCACAGGGGTAGTGATCCTACGCCTCCTCTTTTGTTGAGGTAATGCATGGCCACCGTGTTGTCCGTCATTATCAGGACGTTCTTCCCTTGTACAGCTGGCAGGAAAGCCTTCAACGCAAGTCTGATGGCTCTCAGCTCTAACAGGTTGATGTGTAGTCTGGACTCCGATGGAGACCAACGACCGCTGATGGTCAAGTCGTTGGCGTGGGCTCCCCACCCCGTGAGTGAGGCATCCGTGACTACTGTTATCTCCGGCCAGGGTTGCCAAAACTGTTCTCCTTTCAGAATGTTCTCCTGACAGGCCCACCACTGAAGGTCTCGAGCCACCCTGCTGGGAACCTGAAGAAGATCTGTCATTCTCCCTCAGAATTGTGACCACTGAGTCCTCAGTGCCCACTGGAGGGATCTCATTCTCAGTCGAGCCTCTGGCACAAGGAAAATGCAGGATGCCATGAGGCCTAGCAACCTCAAAAAGTCGAAGGCTGGGAGACGTTGGGCATGCTGGAACTTGGTAACCATCTGTAGAATATCTTGAGCCCTCACCTCTGGTGGCGGGGCTTTTCCCAGGGAAGTATCCAGGATCGCTCCTATGAACTGGAGTCTCTGCAATGGTATCATTTGTGAATTCTTTAAATTGAGGGAGAAGCCCAGTCTGTGAAGGAAATGGCACACGTGATTTAGCTGGATCTGAGCTTGCTCCGGAGAAACAGCCCTGATCAGCAAATCGTCCAGGTAGGGGTAGACGTGAATCCCTTCCCTCCTTAGACTTGCAGCCACTACCGACATTAACTTGGTGAAGACCCTCGGGGCGGAGGTCAGCCCAAATGGCAGTACTCGAAATTGATAGTGAGAGTTGCCAATTGCGAACCTCAGGTATTTCCTGTGTTTGAGATGGATAGGCACATGGAAATAAGCGTCCTGAAGGTCCAGAGATACCAACCAGTCCTGAAACTGAAGGGCCTGGAGGATCTGAGAAAGAGTGACCATCTTGAATTTGTCTTTTCTGAGGAATGTGTTCAATTCTCGCAAGTCCAAGATGGGTCTCAGTCCTCCGTCTTTCTTCGGAATGAGAAAATAAGGGGAGTACCAGCCCTTGTCCCTCTCCACTACAGGTACCGGTTCTAATGCACCTTTCTCTAGCAGGTCCAAAATTTCCTGCAAGAGGAGCGGATCTGAAACTTTCTGAGAGCTGATCCCCGGTGGATGACTCTGAGGTATACGTAGGAAAGGCAGGCAGTAACCTTGGGCGACTGTTTCCAATGCCCAAGCATCTGACGTGATAGCCTGCCATACCGTCAGATATTGAGTCAACCTGCCTCCTACAGGTGTCCTGTGAGGGGAGTCCTCAGAGTAGTTTTGGGGCGGCTGATGCAGATGCCGATGGTAAAGAGGCACCTGCTGTTGCTGCGGCTTTAGAATATCTACCCCGTCCACCTCGGGTAGTTCTTCTTTGACCCCTTTGAGCCGGTCGTCCTCTACCTCTTCCGAATGCGGAGTAGAAGCGAAAGGACTTGCCCCTCGCAGAGGTTCCAATGGGACGAAAAGGAGTCTGACGGATTGCAGCTCCTAGGGATTTTGCTGCAGCTTTTGAAGTTTGCAGTTTCTCTAAACTGTCATCCGCCTTTTTCCCGAACAAAGAAGAGCCATCGAATGGCATGTTCAAGAGCCTGGCTTGCACATCTGGGGCAAAACCCGACTTTCTCAACCAAGCGAATCTCCTGGTTGATGTACTTGCCGCCATTGCTCTGCTGATACTGTCAGCCGAATCAATGCCCGTCTGGAGGGATTCGCACATAGCGTCTTTACCGTCCTGTATAATATTCAGGAACGCATCCCTTTCTTCTCCCTCCGGGATGCAGTCAGCCGCTGTAGAAGCACACTCCCAAAGTGTATGGCTGAACCTAGCAAGGGTGCAAGTAGCATTAACAGACTTTAAAGCCATGCTACATGCTAAAAAGACTTTCTTTGCCATAGCATCATATTTTTTATCGTCCCTGTCCTGTGGGACTGTAGGATAAGCCGTCTTGACATCGGTAGAGGATGCTGCTTGTACCACCAGACTTTCTGGGGATGGATGTTTAGACAAAAACTCTGGGTCTGTGGAAGATACCCTGTACTTTGCAGACAGTTTTTTATTTACTGCTGGTATTACATCTGGGGTTTCCCAGTTTGTCATGATCTTTCTCTGAAGAGCTTTATGAAAGGGCACCACAGGATCCTCTTGTGGGCCTTTGTCAAGAATATCTGTGAGGTCATCTTGCTGGAAAGATTGTGAAGGTGCAGACCACCCCATGAACTCTGTAATCCTGGCCATTAAGGCTCTGTAGGGGGTTTCAGCATGCTCCCCCGGGTCTGGCTTAGCAAAATCCACCTCAGGGGAAGTGTCTAACCCACTTGCCTCATGTAAAGAATCATGAAGATCCTTTAATCTCCGCTCTTCAGAGGAGAATTCCTCTCTAATTGGGGTTACAGGTCCCTGTAACTCAAAAGTGTCTTGTTCAGACAAATCACCCTCTTCTAAAATTGAGGATATAGTTCTCAATTGTTCTGAACTCATAAAGGGAGTAAATCCCATTTCCAAGGCAGAGGGTGCCAAACTTGTCATTATTGGCCTCGAAAACGTCGATGTCGTCGACGCCGACGTCGAAGGCTTCGAGCGTGGCGTCGAAAACAGAGGTGGAGGCCTCGAGGACCTCGACAGAATTGGAATTCTACTCGACAATATCGACGCCATCGACGTCAAGGGCCTGGGGATAGTCACTGGATGTGTGGTCACCGTGACTTTTCTTGGCGTCGACGCCGGTGTCGAGGCCGGCGTCGAGGCGACAGACCCGTGCGTCGAAGGTCCCCTCGACAACGGCGCCAAAGACATCGACCTCGACGTCGACGGGACCTTCGTCGACGGCGTCGACGGAACCTTCGAGGAAGGTTTGGAGGTCATAGTCCTGCTCGAGGGTTCGAAACGCGCTCGAGAGGTTTCTTTCGCCGGGTACTGCGACTTGCGGCGTTTTTGACCTTCGGGTCTTTCGACCAGAGCATCGCTCTCGGCAGTCTTCGAGGGGGTCGAGGCCGCTTTCTCGAAGACGCTCATCATATTCTTTCGGAATTCCTCCCATTCAGCCCGGGAACTATGTTTCGTGGGGCAAGGGATTCTTTTTGGCGAAACAGAGGAAGAGGAAGACGGAGAAGGGGATCTTCGACGCCTCCTCTTCGAATGCTTCGATCTCGAGGAGTGAAGAGACCCACTCCGAGACCTGGAGCGCGAATGGTGACGAGGAGACGAATATCTCGACTTCGTCGACGAAGAAGAAGCTTTAAAAGTCTTACCTTCCTCCAGCTTCCCCCTACGCTCCTTCAGGGCCTTAGCTGTCATGGACATACAGTCCTCGCATTCCGAACAATGGTGTTCAGCTCCCAAGCACCACAGACAATTTCTGTGAGGATCGGTCAACGACATCTTTTTCCCACAATCTCGACATTTTTTGAAGCCGGATCGAGGAGTTGTCGGTTCCGACGAGGAAGCCATTGAGTATGGATCGAATAACTCGAGGTAAATAGGATTAATCTAAGAACTGAGCAACGGTATTCCGAGGCACTGAGTAAGCGCGGAAAAACGGAACTGAGCAACGGACGCTGCGCGCGGCCTTTATAGGCAGGATGACGTCGAGCGTCGATACGGCGGCTGTCGAGGGACATCGACTCGAGGGACGTCGACGCGCAGCGCCCTCTAGAGAAAACATTTTCCGAGGCCAGCAGAGCTGGAAGGATATATCTAAGATGAGGAATACGTCGGAGGACACAATCCCTTCGAAACTCCACTTCTGTGGTATGAAAAACGCATTTTTCGAGCTTTGCAAATAGTCTGTGCTGGCGCAATTTCTCAAGAACTGCCCTAACATGTTTTCTGTGATCGGATTCTGAAGAGGAGTACACCAGGATGTCGTCAATATAAACAATGACACAGACATCGATAAGTTCCCGAAGAACATCATTCATAAAATACTGAAAGGCGGCAGGTGCATTGCACAAACCGAAGGGCATCACCTGATATTCGAAGAGCCCAAATTTGGTGCGGAATGCAGTCTTCCATTTGTCGCCTTCTTTTATACGCACCAGGTGATAAGCTCCTCGGAGATCTAACTTGGTGTACACACAAGCGTCTTTCACCTGGTCGATAAGCTCAGGGATCAGGGGCAGAGGATAACGATTCTTAATCGTTATTTGATTTAGGGTGCGATAGTATATACATGTTCTAAGGTCGCCCTCTTTTTTCGGCAGGAAGAACAGAGCTAAGGAGACAGGAGACTTGGACGGGCGAATAAAACCATTGGCTAGGTACTGATCTAAATACTGACGCAAATGTAGGTTCTCAGGTTCCGTAAGAGCATAAATCCTACTACAAGGTAGTTGAGCATTGGGTACCAGATCGATTTGGCAATCATAAGACCGATGGGGAGGTAACGTGTTAGCCTGTTCCTTCTGAAAAACGTCTTGGAATTCTTGGTATTCTGACGGTAGCTGTACAGGGGTGGAAGTTGCTGAGGCTAGACCCATAACTGGATTTCTTGGGTAACAAGTTGGTTCACAATCAGGAAAACTTATCTTCTTTGCTCGCCAGTCAATTCTGGGATTATGTGTTTCTAACCAAGGATTTCCAAGAATTACCTGAAATTGTGGTGCCTTGATCACATCAAACACGATTGCTTCCCGATGTCCATCCTGACCCACCAGTGTCATTTCAACAGTGGAATGCGTTACAGGCCCTGAGGCTATTTCGGTTCCATCTACTGTAGTAATGACATCTTGGGTTACTTTCGGGCGGAGAGGGAGCTTAATCCTGGAAGCCAATTCACGGTCTATGTAATTTCCAATAGCTCCACTGTCGATGTATGCTTTTATAACATGCAACAGCTGAGGCTGTTTTGGGTCCACGAGCACCATTGGCATGACAAAATGCGAGGTCAAAGAGTCTGTTTTCAAGCTCGGCAAGCGGACCCCTACGCTTGTCGGGCTAGGTCGTTTCCCGAATCAGGTGTCAATAAATCGTTATCAATGGCTCCAACCACCTTCTTACGTGGTAAGTCCCGCAATACAGGCCAAGTTACATTTGCCGCCTTCTCTCTTGTTCCTTCTGTGTTAATGGTCCTTTAACACCGCCGATTTGCATAGGTTCGGATATGTCGGTACTCTTGGAGTTAGCGTGGGTTTTGATCGGTACTCGGGTTTCGTACTTGAACCAATCTGCTTTTCTATTTTGAAGTCTGTGATCAAGTTGAACCACCAAGTCTATGTAGTCTGCGCAGACCTGGGGTGGATCTACTATCTGAGCTAGAACATCCTTAAGCTCTCCGCTCAGGCCTCGATGAAACAATGTGATCATTTGTTTTCTGGCCATCCAGTTTCCACAACCAGTCTATTAAAGGTGGCAACGTAGGACAGAAGATCCTGATTACCTTGTCGTAAGGATAGCAGTTCGTTATCAAGGGCCTGTCCTTGAGAGTGTCGAGCAAACAATCTTTCCATGCTGGCCTGGAAACCCTGAAAATTCTGGAGAATGGGATCATCCTGATTTACCAATGGAATAGACCAATCGACAGCACTGCCACTGAGGTAAGATAGTATAAAGGCTACCTTGGTCTGATCGTTAGGGAAGGCCCCGGGTCTGCATAGAAAGTGTAAACGACATTGGTTCATAAAGACGGCATATTTCTTGGGATCCCCCGCAAAACGTTCAGGCGGGGCCAAAGGCATGTGTCCAGGTAGATTGATTTTTACAGGGTTATTCAAACCCATTGATGTGGAAGTATCTCCGGAATTAGGTAAAGGAGTCTGCCCTTCCTGGGCCTGCAATAACCTTTTGTCCAGGTCATCTGTTCTTTCCTTGGATAGGATCAGTTCTCTTTTGAGAGCGTTACTCTCCTGGCGGGCTGAGTGCACTTCTGCCCGTGATTCCCCAAAAAGCTGGGTCAGCTGATCTGTCTCGGAAGTCTCCATAGCGCCCGGGTGGGAAATTGTGGGTAGGCTTCGCGTTCTGTCACGCTCACCTGATTCCCACGGTGGCGCAGGTCTGGCTTTGAGTGCTGATGCTTCTTCTATGGTGAAGCGCAGGACCCTGAAGAAGGACTCACTGTCTCGCAGGAATATTCCCCTGTGTGTGAAAAGGGAGTATTACCTACTGACGGAATAATGCTCAAGCCACCCACTCCCTTCCTCGATTCCCCGTGAAGTCTCACCCTAGGGTCTGGAAGGATGAGTTCTCCATCCTGCTTCTGATGCAGGGGCGCGTTGAAACCCAGTTACTTCACTGGATTGAGGTTTGATGGGAGTTCAAATAAGCTTGACTATTCAGGTAAGACGCTGTAAGAGTTCTGTATCAAGTTCAAAAGTTCAAGCTTAATAATGTTCATTGTCTTATTGCAGCAAGCGCTAACGCTTATGTCTTTTTCCCCTTAGGGGCCAGGGTTCGGAATGCCGGAGATATGGCGCCAACCCGAAGTGAAACATGCAGTTCCAGTAAATGACAGGTAAATTCTGGATGAGCGTTCGGGTAAGGTCTTTGCATTCGCTCATTCAATGTCTTTGTCTTTTTTCCCCAGAGGGGCCGGAGTCCGGAATGCCAGGAAGCGGCAGGACCCAAAATGAAATGGGAATGACCCAACAGGTAAGTCTTAGAAGGAAACTGAGCTTTTCCTATTCCCTTCCTTCTCTCACCTTGTGTTCTTGTCTTTTTCTCTCTAGGCTCTGTGTAGTGGCTGTGGATCCGGATGATCGCTGCTGAAGATGGAGGTGCCCAGGAAAGGTGAGTGAAATGCAGCGCTGCAGCGATCGGAGCGAAATGCTTTTAAAATGATGTCTTCCCTTTCAGGATCGTCGGTGTGAAGTCTCCTTGATGCAGCTTTAGCAGGTAAGGTCTTCTTTCTCTCCAATTCTCTCTTAGCAGGTGACCCAGGATGCTGACAGGCGTGGCTGAAGTCCAGATGCAGGAGCTGACAGGGTGAGCGTCCAGCTGCGAGGAGCAGAACAACGCGAAGCATGAGTTGCTGATCGGGCGTGGTTTAAATAGCTTTGGAAGAAGTTCCAGGTATGTATCCTTCCACCGATCAGGTATGTATCCTTCCCCGACCACACCCAGAGGAATGTAGGTCCACAGGTAAAGTAGTTCCATTCAGGCCTCAAGAGGGCCTGGATGTAGCAGCATGGTCTGCATCAGGTAAGTGCACCTTAAAACACATGTCTAGCTTTATGAGCCTGGCGCCTAGGGCGCCAGGACAGGGGGCCAATATGAGCCTGGCGCCTAAGGCGCCAGGACTGTGTCCAAAGGGCCCCAGCTTGGGCCCGCTGGCACTGCCCTGGGGGAAATGATGCCTGCCTCTGGGGTTGCTGGGTTGGACCTGGCTCCTTGGAGGTAGGCATCATAACACCTAGCCATGTTTCTCCCTCTGGCTACACACCACCCTTAGCAATCTGGCTTTATTTCCAGCTGTTAGGCACTCCATCAATCACATCTTTAGCATCAATATTGGCAGACATTATGGGAACACAGGGTGATGCTGCACCCATGAATTTAGGATTGTCAATAGCATCCAAGAGTTATCAAATGATTGAAAGCCTAATTCTACCTTATTGAAAGGAGAGCCTGCAAGATTAGAAGTTCATAGACAATTGTCCCAATTAAATGAGCAAGAACAAAGGGAGCAATTTGGGGGCACAGTGATGTACTCAGGGGTCCTCCAATCACACCGTAAAAACACGTACTTAAAAAAGGAGCACACACTGGGCAAGAAGTAATACTGTTTATTACAGCTGGTCAAGCACAAATCAAACAGAATAGTGGAATAGATCTGATTGATGAGTGCTGACATCTGAATATACTGCGAACATTAGTTGTGTACCATAAAACACAACAGTCAAGACCCCTTAAAACACCTACAATTTAGAATGTTCCCATTTTCGATTTTCCCCATAAATTTCATTGGCTAATCTACTTCATATCCTTTGTGCTGGACGCATGTTAGTGAAGTATGATTGGAGCAAACAGTTCAACAGTATCCCAACACGTCACCTCCCCATGTGGAGCCATATTGATTCTCAGCCCACCCCAGAACAATTTGCAATTAGTTAAATAACATTTGTGCTGACCACCAGAACTTTATTACACTGCCATCGGTCAGCACCATTGAGAACGGGACACGAGACACCCTGCTTCTGGTGGGAAAGGAGACATTCACACAGCACCTGCTAGATAATGCCCTTTGCAAGCCCTGTGGTAGATATTCTGAAGGCTGGCCACCTCCCAAAAACATAGTGACTTACCATTTGATTGGTTCTCCCAAGAACTCCACTTTGTCCAGTGTCCTTTTCCCATAGCCACCTGCCAATGGGCATTGGTGGCCATGTGACTGGTACACTGGTTCAAATCCATTTCCCCTCTACCCTGTGTGACTGCTGGATTGGCTGATCACCCTGTAATTACATCACCCAGTGGTGTTCCAGCTGCTTAGATTTGCCTGTGACAAACAGCTTGAGCTCCTTCTCCCTCTTCCCTGTCCCACAGAGTGTTGTTCATGTTTCAGATCGGGGTTTCCCAGGTTGGGCACGCCTGAGGGTTTCCCTGCCAAATGTGTTTAACAAGGATATTGATTTTCCCCATCTTGTGCTGATTATATAACAAAATCACTTGGGTTGACTGTACGCACGATGCATCTCTTCCCTTGCCCTTACCATTGTGGTAATCTTTTATAGGGTGTGTAAAGACTGGTAGGGGGTGTCTGTACTTCCGCTCTCTATATGGTAGAGGAGAGGCACAGAGGACCCCAGCCAAGATTCTCTACTATTGGTACGTGGTCGAGCAATCAAGGCCTAGCTTCTCAGGCTGGTTCTTAAGTACAGTGTAGTCCCCGAAAGGAATGTCCACACACTGTATTACTGAAAACACACAGGCCGATTCATGGAATTAATGTGTGCCAAATATTTCGGCGCAAGCGTGCGAAAACGTGCGATTCGCAGTGAAAGAGCGAAAATCGCAGTGCAAGTGCGAATATCGCAGGGAAACCAGCGCACATCTATTCATGGAAGTCCGTGCGCGAGTAAAATCAGGGATGTGCTCTGAAAAAGTGCGCGGCGCACGCCAGCGCACAGGTCATCTAACGGCGTGCGCTAAGGCCACAGCGAAAGCGCACATAGCGCAGCGTACATAACAAAAGTAGGCGGAACACGGACCGTAACACTCGGAATGGGGAACAACTCGTGAAAAAGTACAGGAGGCAAGTGCGCGGAAAGCCCACACGCTCGCCTACAACACGTATTCATGAAATCGAATAGGGCAAACCAGGTCACGGGCAAGAAGCGCACTGACCCAAATCCGTCAGCCACATGAAGGCAGGCGGTAGCGTCCCTGCGCTGGAAAAAAAAAGTGTGCCAAAATGTGCGCTAACAAAAGGCACGAATATACAGCTCTGATGAATGTCCTATACTGTGGCCCCCTAGGACAAATGACGTGCAAAGGGGTACGCGACAAACAGCGACACCCGATGTGTGAAAAATTAGCTTGTGCGTGTATTTCGTGTGTGCGCGTGAAGTTTCACACGCGATCGGGCATGGGGGAGCGGAGTACGTGTATTTCAGGGGTGCGCGTGAAGTTCTACACGCGATCGTGCCTTGGGGAGCGGGATAGGTGTATTCCAGGGGTTCGCAGGAAGTTTCAAACGCGATAGGCCCTGTGCGAGTGAGGTGCGTGTATTCCTGGGGTTCGCATGAAGTTTCACACGCGATTGGGCTGGGTACGTGTAAATCTGGGGTGCTCGGGAAGTTTCACACGCGATTGGCCTTGGTCGAGCGGGGTACGTGTATTTCGGGGGTGTGCGCGGGAATTATCACACGCGACAGGCCCTGTGCGAGTGGGGTATGTGTATATCTGGGGTCCAGGGGAGTCCTAGACGTGAATTGGCAGTGTGGGTCCTCCCAGGTGTTCCCTCTACACCCTCCACGGCCCCTGCAGGCAGCCCAAACCACAGGGGACTTCATGTTCCGCAGGCAGCCCATGCCCCCCAGGCAAGCCACATATCAGATTGCACTACTACTACTACTGATCACCAACGCATGACCCCCTCCACCGCCACCCCCCAGCAGTGCAGGGCACCAGGCAGCAGGCCCACACTCATGTCCCCCTGCACCCCACCCCCAGGCAGTGCGGGGCATCTGCCAGCAGGCCCCCACTCATGTCCCACTCATGTCCCCCTGCACCCCCACCCCCCAGCAGTGCAGGGCACCTGCCAGCAGGCCCCCACTCATGTCCCCCTGCACCCCAACCCCCTAGCAGTGCAGGGCACCTGCCAGCAGGCCCCCACTCATGTCCCACTCATGTCTCCTTGCACCCCCACCCCCCAGCAGTGCAGAGCACCTGCCAGCAGGCCCCCACTCATGTCCCACTCATGTCCCTCTGCACCCCCACCCCCCAGCAGTGCAGGGCACCTGCCAGCAGGCCCCCACTCATGTCCCAATCATGTCCCCCTGCACCCCCACCCCCCAGCAGTGAAATGGCGATCCCACGACACAAACCAAAAGTCAAGTATGTACATCAACACATGTCCGCCACATGAAGGCAGGCGGTAGCGTCCCTGCGCATTAAAAAAAAGTGCGCTAACAAAAAGCCGTATATACACTCATGTCCCCTTGC
This sequence comes from Ambystoma mexicanum, assembly GCF_040938575.1. Lineage (NCBI taxonomy): Eukaryota > Metazoa > Chordata > Amphibia > Caudata > Ambystomatidae > Ambystoma > Ambystoma mexicanum. The sequence goes on from NC_090921.1 coordinate 264,876,311, forward strand.
ACACCCACCCCCCAGCAGTGCGGGGCACCTGCCAGCAGGCCCCCACTCATGTCCCACTCATGTCCCCCTGCACGCCCACCCCCCACCAGTGCGGGGCACCTGCCAGCAGGCGCCCACTCATGTCCCCTTGCACACCCACCCCCCAGCAGTGCGGGGCCCCTGCCAGCAGGCCCCCACTCATGTCCCCTTGCACCCCCAGCAGTGCGGGGCACCTGCCAGCAGGCCCCCACTCATGTCCCCTTGCACCCCCACCCCCCAGCAGTGCGGGGCACCTTCCAGCAGGCCCCCACTCATGTCCCTTTGCACCCCCACCCCCCAGCAGTGCGAGGCACCTGCCAGCAGGCCCCCACTCATGTCCCCTTGCACCCCCACCCCCCAGCAGTGTGGGGCACCAGCCAGCAGGCCCCCACTCATGTCCCCTTGCACCCGCACCCCCCAGCAGTGCGGGGCACCTGCCAGCAGGCCCCCACTCATGTCCCCTTGCACCCCCACCCCCCAGCAGTGCGGGGCACCAGCCAGCAGGCCCCCACTCATGTCCCCTCGCACCCCCACCCCCCAGCAGTGCGGGGCACCAACCAGCAGGCCCCCACTTATGTCCCCTCGCACCACCACCCCCCAGCAGTGCGGGGCACCTGCCAGCAGGCCCCCACTCATGTCCCCTCGCACCTCCACCCCCCAGCAGTGCGGGGCACCTGCCAACAGGCCCCCACTCATGTCCCCCTGCTCCCCCACCCCCCAGCAGTGCGGGGCACCTGCCAGCAGGCCCCCACTCATGTCCCCCTGCACCCCCACCCCCCAGCAGTGCAGGACACCTGCCAGCAGGCCCCCACTCATGTCCCCCTGCACCCCCAACCCCCAGCAGTGCAGGGCACCTGCCAGCAGGCCCCCACTCCTATCCCCCTGCACCCCCACCCCCCAGCAGTGCGGGGCACCTGCCAGCAGGCCCCACTCATGTCCCCTTGCATACCCATCCATGTCCCCTTGCACCCCCACCCTCCAGCAGTGCGCGGCACCTGCCAGCAGGCCCCCACTCATATCCCCTTGCACCCCCACCCCCCAGCAGGGCGGGGCACCTGCCAGCAGGCCCCCACTCATGTCCCCTTGCAACCCCACCCCCCAGCAGTGCGGGGCACCAGCCAGCAGGCCCCCACTCATGTCTCCTTGCACCCCCACCCCCCAGCAGTGCAGAGCACCTGCCAGCAGGCCCCCACTCATGTCCCACTCATGTCCCTCTGCACCCCCACCCCCCAGCAGTGCAGGGCAACTGCCAGCAGGCCCCCACTCATGTCCCAATCATGTCCCCCTGCACCCCCACCCCCCAGCAGTGAAATGGCGATCCCACGACACAAACCAAAAGTCAAGTATGTACATCAACACATGTCCGCCACATGAAGGCAGGCGGTAGCGTCCCTGCGCATTAAAAAAAAGTGCGCTAACAAAAAGCCGTATATACAGCTCCGATTAATGTCCCATACTGTGGCCCTTTAGGACAAATGACGTGCAAAGGGGTACGCAACAAACACGGACACCCGCTGTGTCAAAAATAGCATGTATTTCGGGGGCTCACGGGAAGTTTTACACGCAATTGGGCCTGGCCGAGCGGGGTCCGTGTACTTCCGGGGCTCGTGGGAAGTTTCACACGCGATTGGGCCTAGGCGAGCGGTGTACGTGTATTACTGTGGTGGGCGTGGAAGTACAGGAGGCAAATGCGCGGAACGCCCACACGCACACGCCAAAAAAGACGCACTAATCCAGAAACACGTACGCAAGCAGGAAGCAGGCGTACGTCGACACGCGCAGCATAAAAGTGCAAGCAAACAACAAATAAGCTTAGACGCCAGGATGAATATACCGTTCCTAGCAGCAGTGGCCGTGGGATACCGCAGGAGGAGGAGGAGGATAGCCAGGGCCAGAATTTTTAAACCCAGAACCAGCCTTTTTGGGATGCCTGATGACCACGTGTATGGGAGTACAGATTTCCACCTCACATAACTCGACCTGGTCAGTGAGTATGAGGATGACCTCACATCACCCACCCTCAGCCTCCTGGTGAAGGTCCTTAATGTAATGTACTTCTTAGCCACTGGATCATTTCAGCGGACAAGTGCCATAGTGGGGGGGGGTCACAGGCCACGCAGTCACGCTGCCTACACCAGGCCTTGGCCATCATGACTGCACGCCCATCAGTACGCAGGCACATATACCTGCCCAGAACACCTGCAGAAAGGCAGGCTGTCGTCCAGGATTTTTACGGGGTGGCACACTTCCCCAAAGTGCTGGGTGCCATTGACTGCACCCATGTGGCTCTACGTCCCCCCAGGGCATCTGAGCACATCTATAGAAACCGCAAGCAATGGCATTCCATCAACGTCCAGGTAGTATGTGATGCCAAGGGAATCATCACCTCAGTATATGCCAACTATCCAGGGTCCACCCACGACAGTTTCATTTACAGAATGTCAACCCTAAACAGGGACCTAGAAGCTGGTCGGCATGGCGATACATGGCTGATTGGTGAGTATAAATGCCACAGCACATGCATGCATGTCAGATACTGAGTAATGTCACAACCCCACTAATGATACCCATCACCACCTCCCCAGGGGACAGTGCCTACCCTCTGAGCACCCACATGATGACGCCAATTCGGAACCCCACCATGCCACCCGAGGTAAGATACAACACAACCCATATTGCAACCCGGGGCATAGTGGAGCGCACATTCGGAGTGCTCAAGTCACGCTTTCGCTCCCTTGACCGTTCTGGCGGGCAGCTGTTATACGCTCCCCCAGTAGTGTGCAGGATCATAGTGGCAGCATGTGTCCTGCACAACATTGCAACACGCCGGGGCCTGCCGGTGGACATGGTTGTGCCCCCACATCCCCAACCACATGCACTCCCGCTGCGCATGGGAGGGGAAAGGGCTCGGGGTGAGGCAGCCCGTATGCAGCTGGTGGCTAATTACTTCACCTAAAATCACACCCCTGTGGAGTGCACACAGCCCTGGCATATACCAGCTGACTATCAATGATGATGAGTCAACTGGCAGTCAACTGTCACAACCATACCAGCCTGAGATTGTTCACCTGGTAGTGTTCCATTGTGTGCATCCCTACCTACACAAACACCAATGATGTGTCATCAAAAGACACACTTCTATGCTGCTAAAATCATTACCCCCTTGCAAGATACAACATGACAACAGTGCCATGTCACCCAACACCTCCCCAGCACCGCCACCCAACACACCATGGCATGTTATGCTATGTGAGAGCAAACAAAGGAATCCCCAAAACATGAACAAGTGTCACAAAGTACAGTGTCCCGATTGGAAAATGGCCACACACAATATGCTCACATTAATGTAGAACTGACAACACACATGACCAAAGATTTACCACAATACAATGCATCTAGCCACCCCAAACATAGCATTCACATGACAGTACTAAGTTAAAGGATACGTAGACTTACAACCTGGTGATGCTAGCACATCGACCACTTCCAACTGTACAGTGTTGGTGCCACGCAAATCTGGAAGTGCACTGCTTACAACATGAACTCCATCTCCAAAGTAGACGGCCTTGTGAAGACATGTGGAATGAACCTGCAAATTAGGAGGGAGACATGGATGCACAAGCACACATCAATACACCATGCAGTGTACAATACTACAACAATATGCACTAGGAATGTATACACAGTATTGACTACAGACTGCCCACACATGTCATGGGAGTCCAACATCACTGCGTAAGTTACTGTCACTTGGGCACACCCTTTGTTAGCCCATGGTAACGGGAAGCAGGAAGGGTGTGTGGCTCACGAACCTAAGCATCTAACCCAAACTCAGGACAAGCCTGCATGTGCCCAGCCGGAATACAGTGGATGCCCACGGGAGCCACACAAGGCAACACACTGTAACAAAAACTCAAAAACAAAAATCAAAAATGGCCATGTGGGGGCCAGGGGGGGTGGAGGAGGCCACCCAGGAGGTTTGAGGACAAGGTGCACACCAACACCCACCTGTGTGGATGTTGCGAAAAAAAAACACCTCCATGGGCTCATGGCCTGCACGGCTACGCTATTATTAGAGATTCAGATTCACTGTGGTCGCTCTCATCACCCTGTCCTGCTGCCGCCACAGGAGGTGGAGGTGCTATGGGAGGCAGCCCACGCAAAGCCCTAGTCTGGTCCTCCATGGCAGCAAGCATGCCGGTGTGGAAGGTCTCGTTCTGGAGGATTATGGTGTGGAGATTCCCATGCACCACCTGACGTGATGCCCGGACCTCCTCCCGAGTTGCCTGCATCTCTGCTGAGAGTGTACGTGTTACCCGCTCCAGCAGCTGTTCTGTCCTCATGACAGTGGAAGCCTCAAGCTCCACAAGAGTCTGCTTGAGGTGACGGACTTCTACCCTCAGGGCTTCCCTCTGGCCCTGGGACTCTAAGGAAATGGCTTCCCGCAGAGTGTCAAGGGCCGCCCGTCTGTCCCTGTTGGACGCCAACATGTCCTCCCTGAGTGATTGGCAAATGGAGTCTGTTGCCTGCTGTAGTTGCTCCATCTGCCTCTCTGGGGGGACAATGGAAGTGGCCACCCTCTCCATAGCTTGAACCATCATCTCAGATGCTGCTGCCTGTTGGTTTGCCATACCGTATATGGATTTCTCCCATGCGATATTGCCTGGTGGCGTACGGCCACCGCGTTGGTGGACACCACACCTGTCTGGGGCAAGGCGAACTGTGCCTTGCTGTGTCGGCACTGCCTGAGGCTGCATGACTGCATTCCCCCTCTGATCTGCTGGCCCAGGAACAGGATCAGATGTTGCGGAGTGTGGCCCTGCATCCGTAACCACCAAAGGCGGACCTACCAACACTGACATCCCCATAGTGGGCTGTACCCCTGGTGCAGGTGGGTCGGACAGAACAGAATCCCTCCCAGAAACACCTACCTGCGAAGCCACATAGGTCTCATCATCCGAATCAACACCCGAAAAGAGGTCTGGGGACGTGCACCCAGAGACACCCCTGGAGAGAACGGTCTGCAGCAAGAGTGGGTTCTCACCCACCACCACACCCCGTCCCCCACTGGTGCCCGGTCGTGCCTGAGATCCCTCCTGGGTCTGCACCATCTCCTCACCCTCAACAGCATCAAGTGCGTCATCGCCTGCAGAACCATGAAAGACAAAAAATGAAAACAGGCATTAGCACCATGGCACACAATTAGGCCTCACAAGGTACAGAACCAGTACTTGATTGACACATGTCCCACATGACTATAACCCTCCCATGCATGCACTGTCACTGAGTTTGAAGGGGAGGAAAATGTCAGACACTGATGACACCAAGATGGAAGAGCAACACATTAGCTGCATGCTGGCTAGCAGAGCCATCACACATTGGCCTGTGAGTGGCATGTCCAATCCACATACATGACACATGCCATCACACAGATGGCATGTACCATAGGCATGTCACATATCGTTTGACAATAGGGCTGAGAAATGCGTAGTGAAAGTGGGGGGATCGAAACAATCAGCCTGAATGAACAATGAGAAATACGGAACAATGTTGTTACAAGATGCCACTTCAAGGGCAACTGGCGTGATGTTGCACAAAAAGTCTACTGTGGGCAGAAGGGATACTGTAATACCCAAATCCAGGGGCGCAGAATGTTTTGGATGAAGCACATGGGTGACCCAAACCACTCAGGCACACACACCCTCACCTGGCACTCAATCAGAACCCCTCACACACACACCATACACATGGATCACACACACATGCATATGCACTCACCGGACAATGCCTTGTAATCTGGCAGATCTCCCACACCTTGGATCTGTTTCTCTGTGACGTAGGTCCCAGCAACAGACTCATGTACAGTGAGTTCAATGTCCTCTTGTGGAGACCCACCTCCAGTCACCAGAGTAGCGGCATGACTTGAGGCCAGCTTTTTCTTTGCCCTGCGCTTATGGTCATTCCAGCGCTTGTAGCACTCACCATCTGTGCGCCTCACTGATCCAAGGGCACTTATGATGTCCGCGACGGTCTGCCAGTGTGCCTGACGTCAGGCACGTGTGGTCTTGCACCCTGAAGTGATCAACATTTCGCTGTCATGTGTGGACACATACTGCACAAGTGCATCACGTTCGGCATCATTGAAGCTAGGCTTCCTTTGCGTGCCGGACTGCGTAGCCGCGTCTGGGGTATCAGCCTGTAGTGGACGAGCACTCTTCCTCTTTTTTTTGGAAGGTGGTGGGGATCCTGAGTGGCCTATGCCGCTCTGGCCACTAGGGGCAGGAGCACCGGTGGACTGGGTAGTTGGAGTGTGGGAATGCACACTGAGCATGGGACTTGGTGCAGGCATTGGCTGAAGTGTTACGTAGTCAGGGAGAACGTTAGCAAGATGGACTGGGACCAACACTGCCCTGGCTGGGAGAGTCAGAGCTGGGGTGGATGGAGCTGCAGCTGCCTCTGTAGCCTCCCCACCCTGCCTACTCGGGGCAGCAGATGACATAGCTGCCCCTGATCCACGTTGCCTGGTGACAACAACTTGCACCGCCACACGTGGCCTAGACTTGGCGACCTGGAAGTCAGCCTTGGAGTCTCCCTCTGCCAGGTCAGGTGCCACAATGGGCCGGTCCAACAAGGGCTGATCAGAGATGGTGTCAGCCATGTTTCCCTCAACTATGGGGGGAGGGGGGGGCATGGGTGTCCCTGACTGGTCCTCCACACATGGGGGGCTAGGGGTACCCTGCAAATCCGGGCCACGTCCCCTACCGTGCCCACCACGGCCACCTCTTGAGGCTCGGCCACCTTTGCCACCCTTACCGCTTGGTCGCCTCCCAACCATGGCACTGATGTTGTTGTGCATATGGGAGTTGCAGTAAACTATTGTCCTGGGCAATTGGGTGTCAAAGGGGTAGGGTACTAGATGGAATTCATACCCTAGTGCTCTAGCAAGGCTGTATGTGACCCCTGGGGAAAGATGACGGGTCACGCAACGCACAGGCACCCCAAAAACAGAATATAACGTGCACGCAACCCCTCGTAGACCACGTTAGTGGAAAAATGAACCTGCACTACGCTGTGGTACCCAGAAACACAAAAATGAACGTACGTGTGTTACACGCAGCCTACAATAACCTCTGAAGGGGTACGCGACACACGGGGCAAGCACAGTTGGTAAATACGTGCGCGACTCACCGTCTGCCTGGAAAATGAGCGTGAAAAATATGCGCGTTGGCAACACCCCCGCCAAAAAGAAGAATTGTACACTGTCTGAGGAGACAAGACAAAAGAAGAAGTGAACGCTGTTTGAGGAAACAGGCCCAACAGAAAATCAGAAAAAAGCTGTCAGATGTAACAGGGAGTACGAACTAGAAACGCTGTGAAGTAAATTGCGTGTGAACCGACACCCACTCGCTCTCCACGAAAAGCACGTACAAGGAAATGACGTCAAACAGGTGCCTTTTGAACCGGTCCACACGTCCAATGTCATTTCCGCGTAAATGCGCTAAGGCCCTAACCTCCAATTACACGAGCTGACACTCGGACGTGCAGTTCTTGAACGTGTAACATGCACCCGTGTTCATGGAAACGCCTGCGCGCGCACGTCACAGACGCGCTTACGCGCTAAGGGCCTTTGGTCCAATGAAATGGCATACGCGTGCTGACGTGCTTACGCGCTTAGGGCCTTTCCTCAAATTACACGCTGACGTGCTAGATTTTCACGTGCCAAATCACTCCGTATCAAGCTGGCCACGCGTTCACACACGGAAGACCACGCTCCTGCCCAGAAGGCCAGATTACTGCCCCCCAGACCCCCGAGCACGCTCCCACCTGCCATCTTCTGCTGCATGATTGCCTGCTGCCCACGTGCCCTGCACGTCAGCCTGGGGTGGTGTTGCTGTGACCACCCCTGCTCGAACCGAAGACTCCAGACTGCTATTCCATCGCTCCACAGACCAGCCCCAGGACCCAGTTGCCCTCTGAGGTTGCCATGTCGGGCACTACACCATCTGGCACCACTGGCAAGCCCCAGCCAGGGAGGCAGAGGGCCACCAGCTTCACTGCCACCGAAGTTGATGTCCTGGTGGAGCAAGTCCTGGGGCAGTATGATGCCCTCTTTGGAAGGTCGGCCGCCGACAAGGAAGGACGGACTCGGATCTGGACGGACATCGTGACTGCCATCAACACGGAGGGGGTGGCAGTCCGCGACTTCCAACATGTCAAGAAGCGCTGGGAGGACTTCAGGTCTAGGACCCTCAACAAGGCCCGGCGCCTCTTGAAGACAGCGGATGCTAACAGGCACCGGGGCCACCTGTCGGAACATCAGATGAGGGTCCTGGAACGCATACGCCCAGCGCTCCACGTCCAGGTCCTTGAGAGGCAGACCCGTCTGGAGTCGAGCGGTAAGTGTACATGCATACTGATTGGAAGCTGTGCGTGTAGTGGTGTGCTAGTAGTGTGCAGGTTGTACATGTGGTTTTGTAGGGCCATGTATGGATGTGTATGTACAGGGCTGTGAGGCTGACACATGCAAGTCCTTTCATGTGTGAGACACATGGATGGTGTATGTGTGGGTAAGCATGCAGGCCAAATGCAGATGTTTGAGCACACATGTTTGGATTACTGTGTATGTAAATTGGCATGGTTGTGGTGTCACACATGGATGTTGGTTCCAGCTGCATGTGTCTGCACCGTGTACATGTGCATGTGTGTGTATTTGACATGGGTGCAACAGTGATGCAACATGAATGCATGTGAGACTGATATGTAGAAGACTGATTGCCAGATGTGACATGGATGCCCATCCCATCACTGCGACAGTTGGCGGAGGTGTACGCATGCATGTAATTGTGGTGGCGTGTGTGCATGTCTAGTGCACTCCCTGTGTTTCATGTGATGTCTGGCTCACCTTTGGCTGCTCATGCTGTTTGTATGTGTATGGATGGTGCTGGCTGTTGCAATATGGCTGTGGAATAGCTCATGTGTGTGAGCTGCAATGACATGTGTGTTGGGGATTGTGATGCCATGTCTGAAGTTTGACAATGCCACTCATGTACAACTGTCATGTGTGTATGAGTCCATTGTACAGTGCCCTGATGCCTGTCTCCTATCTCTCCCTGTCTGCAGCGTCAACTGATGAAGAGGGCGGAGAAGGTGCTGTGGAGCACAGCGGCAGGGATCGCACCGCCAGCCGGAGACGCAAGGCCCTGCTCCCCTCCCAGGTTGTCATCTCGTCGGGGAGTGAGGAGTCCGGTGCCGCCTCCCAGGTCGCACCTGCCGATGGGAGGTCCAAGAGGCGGAAATTGGAGTTGGACTCCTCGGCAGCCGAAGGGGCAGCTGAGACCCCACAGGGCCCAACAGAGGATGATGGCACAGAGTCATCCAGGTTGGTGGGGGGTTTGGTGGAGGAGGAGGCCGTCCAAGGGACAGAGACGGTGTCTGGAAGTGGGGATTCCACTGGTGCTAGTGGTGCAGTGCAGGGGCAGGGACAGGAGGCAGCACAGGCCGACGCGGAGGTGCCTGTGTGTAATCCTGTTTCCGATCCTGTGACTGCATCATCTTGCACAGGCAGGGATACCTACGTCCAGACCCGTTCTCAGGGAGGGGATTGGCTTACACCAACTGGCCTTCCTCTCCCTGCGGACGTGGCTATCCGGCACCGGGTTGAGCCTGTCCTGGGTGGGGTGGCGTTGCGTCAACGTGCCATGCGAGCTGACATGCATTCTTTTCATGAGGAGACTGCGAGTCTTCTCGCATGGCTCGTTGACCGCGTTGAGCCACTGGGACAGCTCACGATGGCCGGATTCCTCCATTTTGTGGACCTTGTTCCGACCCCCTCCTCAACTGAACCCCCTATGCGCCAGTCGTCCTCCATGCCATCTTCCCACCCATGTGTCACCTGAGTGCCCTATGGAGCTGCCTCTGACCCTGCGGCCAGACTGGTGGAGGACACATCCCTGCCACAGTCGGGAGTTGGACGTCCAGCAGGGGTGGGCACCTCAACAACTGCATCCCAGCTGGAGGAGGATGTGCAGGCAGCAGGAGCCAGGGCACAGGCAGCGGCACAGCAGCAGCAGCAACAAGGTGGGAGCCATGATGTCTCGGGCCTTCATCATCGGAGGGGCAGGCATCGGCCGGAGGGCAGGAGGACCCTGGATGGGAAGTGTCTTCCCTGTGGCAGCGGTTAGGCCATGCGATAGATGCGGAGCGGCAGCGGGCGGAAGAGGCACGGCTCACGATGTTCAGGGCAGAGAACTCCATGCGTAGGGCCCTGAGGCGGGCCGAGTGCCTCAAGGCCATTCGCAGGGACCTGGAGTTCCAGATGTCATCGTCCCTGCGAACCCTTGGGGCCATGGAAGAGGACCGCCTCCGGGACATCGAGTAGGAGGTCGATGATGCCCTGGCCCGGAACATCAACATGTGAGCCGTTGGACTTGCCCGCTGCCCTTGTAAATAGTTATTTAGTTAGTATTAGGTTTCCATTGTTTTTTTTTATTTTGGACTTTTTGGACAATGGACCACATTTTTGTATATAGTTTTTTAATTAGGTAGGAGTTTTTGATAGGTTTCATTTCTTCAGTTGGGATCATGCACCCTGGATTGTTCATCTGTGTATAGTTGACTGTTGGATTCTACTTTTTTGTTTGGATTTCCGCATGGAGCAATGGTTTTTACTTTTGTTTTTCCCTTGGATTTCATTTTTGGAACTGTGACTTTGGGCACCTTTCCTTTGGATTATGATTTGTTGTTTTTCATTATTTTACAGACATGCAGCTTTTCTTTTTAAATTTCCATTGTCGTTTGTTTGATTTTGATTCCATTCATGTTGCTTTTAATACATTTTTTTCTTCAAACTTCGATGTGTGGTATTATCTCATTGGTTTCATGCATGTCATGATATGGGTTTTGAGATTCACTTGCACCCATTGCCACTGGGGTTGTGTCATGTAATTGGCATTTCTTTGTGGGTGGGTGCAATACTTGGGTGGGTCTTTGGCATGTGGAGACTGACCATAAGGGCCAGGGATCTAGATTGTGATGAGGTGTAGGCTGGGGGACATGTGTCAGGGCCTGCTGGCAGGTGCCCCGCACTGCTGGGGGGTGGGGGTGCAGGGGGACATGAGTGGGACATGGGGCAGGGTACATGAGTGGGGGCCTGCTGGCAGGTGCCCCTCAGTGCTTGGGGTGCAAGGGGACATGAGTGGGGGCCTGGTGGCAGGTGCCCAACACAGCTGGGGGTGGGGTGCAGGGGGACATGAGTGGGACATGAGTGGGGGCCTGCTGGCAGGTGCCCCTCAGTGCTTGGGGTGCAAGGTGACATGAGTGGGGGCCTGCTGGCAGGTGCCCCTCAGTGCTTGGGGTGCAAGGGGACATGAGTGGGGGCCTGCTGGCAGGTACGCCTAAGTGCTTGGGGTGCAAGGGGACATGAGTGGGGGCCTGTTGGCAGGTGCCCCACACTGCTGGGGGGTGGGTGTGCAAGGGAACATGATTGGGGGCTTGCTGGCAGGTGCCCTGCACTGCTGGGGGTGGTGCTGCAAGGGGACATGAGTGGTACATGAGTGGGGGCCTGCTGGCAGGTGCCCTGCACTGCTGGGGGATGGGGGTGCAAGGGGACATGGGTGGGACATGAGTGGGGGCCTGCTGGCAGGTTCCCCACACTGCTGGGGGGTGGGGGTGCTGGGGGAGATGAGTGTGTGCCTGCTGGCAGGTGCCCTGCACTGCTGTGTGGTGGGGGTGCAAGGGGGTGATGCGTTGGTGATCACTAGTGCAAGGTGACATGTGGCTTGGCTGGGGGGCATGCCCATGGTGGATGGGCTGCCTGCGGGACATGACCAGGGGTGCAGGGTAGTCCCCTGTGGTGTGGTCTGCCTGCAGGGGCCGTGGAGGGTGTAGACGGAACACCTGGGAGGACCCACACTGCTAATTCACGTGTAGGACTCCACTGCACCCCTGAAATACACGTACCCCACTCGCACAGGGCCTATCGTGTGTGAAACTTCCCCACACCCCAGAAATACTGGTACCCTGCTGAAATCACGTGTATAAATTCCCCGCACCCCAGTAATACACGTACCCTGCTGGAATCGCGTGTGGAACTTCCCGCGCACCCCTGTAATACACGTACCCTGCTGTAATCGCGTGTTGAACTTCCCCACACCCCAGAAATACAGGTACCCTGCTGAAATCGCATGTGTAACTTCCCGCGCACCCCTGTAATACACGTGCCCTGCTGAAATCGCGTGTCAAATTTCCCTGCACCCCAGAAATGCACGTACCCTGCTGAAATCGCGTGTGAACGTTCCCCGCACCCCAGAAATACATGTACCCTGCTGAAATTGCGTGGAACTTCCCGCGTACCCCAGTAATACAGGTACCCTGCTGAAATCGCGTGTGTAAATTCCCCGCACCCCAGTAATACACGTACCCTGCTGGAATCGCATGTGGAACTTCCCGCGCACCCCTGTAATACACGTACCCTGCTGTAATCGCGTGTTGAACTTCCCTGCACCACAGAAATACACGTACCCTGCTGAAATCGGGTGTGGAACTTCCCGCGCACCACTGTAATACACGTTCCCCGCTCGCCGTTTGCTGTTTGGCAGCCCTGTATACTGGTCCAGGGTTAGCGCAGCCCTTTGCGATGAATTGTGAATTTTGATGGCTTTTCCTTGCGCGAGGGCGTTCCTGGGGGCGTAACTGGCGCAGCTGCAGGGTCGCTGCGCCACTCTGCGTCACGGCTAGTTTTGGAGGCTGAAATCCATGAATACGCTGTGCGCGGATATCGATCTTAGCACACGCGGCTGGCACAGACATTCGCACGCGCACACTGTGCGCCAGCCGCGTGCGCCACTTTTGTGCGAAATCCTATGAATTACCCTGACAGTCTTTATATAATTAATATTCAAAGGTATGTACACGATCACAATAACGCACTTTGTACTCGGAAGTCAATAATGATAAATATATACAATTCTAAAGTGGTACCACCAATGTTATCGAATCTCATTAAAGTGCATCAACTGTACGGTTAAAATGTCACACAGATCAATAACGAGTAAACCAGCAATAGAAATAGGAAGGAACGCAAGATGGTTGAAACAGTAGGCAGAATACTGACCCCTACCACGAGGCACAGTTCTGTGTGGAGATCCCCCCACCTAGGCAACCTGTAAATAAAGATATATAGCACAAGCCCAGTCCATATAATGTTCAATAGTCTTACTTCCTCCTATTAAGGTTTTACCCCCCCAGTGTACCTGGTGGAGTAGAGTTCTCTGACGATGCGTCGACCGATCCTTCTTGAGTGACTCCCTTTAAGGTAGGAGCCACGGATCGTCGAGAGGTGTCGAGGAACTCGGCGTTCGGTGTCGGGGAATCGACGGCCCTTCTTGAGTGCCCTCCCTTTAAAGCAGGAGTCACAGGTCGTCGAACGTCCGAAGGTGAACAGGTTGAACTACGGCAGGGAAGTGGCAGCTTCGTTCCTAGCGGTGCTCGTCGACGACAGGGTGTTGGCGTCCTGCAAGGGAGAGGCGTGCGGGGCACCTCAGTGACGATAGTTCTGGACCGCAAAGAGATGATGAAGAACTGTGGCCCAGCAAGGGCGTCGAATCATCGGCGTCTCTGTGGTCTTTAGGTGGCGGGAAACCCACCGGTGGATGCTCCTCGGCGCGTCGACATTCGGGCCTTCTCCAGCAGGAGACAAGCTGGTAACGATGCATACGAGAGCGTCTGATGATCAATTAAAGTTCTTAGGCAAACGGGAGGACGGCGGCTCCGGTCGGCGATGGCGGTCATTGACAGTGGCGGACAACAGTCCGAGTGCTTCTCCTTGGAGTTCCGCAGCAGTCCCCGTATCGGGTCGGCAGCCTGTGGTAGGTCTCTCTACCAGGGACCTTTGGCAAAGATCAGCTGTGCACGATGGTCCCTCGTAGCTCGGGGAGAGGGCGCCTTACCAGGTCCTCTCTGGGTCAGTCCTTGGAGGACAACAGCTTTCAGATTGTGAAGGAGAGCAACAGCAATTCTTCTCGTCCAGCAGGGCTTCAAGGTCAAGCGTCAGTTACTCCAGTTACTCGTCGTAGTGGACTTCAGTTTCTGAACACGATTCGTAGCAGTGAGAGGTCCCCAGATATACGGTTGATCTCCCATTCATTCCGCTGGTCACACTCAAGCATCCAATCACGACTACGGCCATTCATGCAGGCAGGCAGCCAATCAGACACAAGAGGTATTCAGGCCATTCCCTTCTCTCCAGACACTCACAACAAGTTATGTGTATTGGGACAAGTACCGAGTCATTCAACACTCCAAGCTGCATTCATACCGGTTTCGGGCAGGGCTGTCTTAGTCATTGTGTCAACCACCAGATACTAGACATCCACAACACAGAATGCATATTCGTCACCCACTCTATTTACCCAGGTCCCACCCACAGGAGGTACCCACAACATACATCACTGGGAAGGTTCCCGCTAGTCTGGCCCGGCCTTCACAACAACACCATATATGGCATTTCCATCCAACAGCCAGTCAGGGGGAAGGGACAGAGTCAGGGCTTCCCAAGACTTTGGGAAAACAAGGTAATGGGTAATAGAAAGCAAGAGGCCACAGTGGCCATCTTGTTTTCCATCAGTAATCAACTGGTCCCAATAGCAGGGCCGGGGTATCCCAAAATGGAGGATACTCCGCGCACCCGTCGATTTCAGCATGGAGCTGCCACCAGCCCATACCCTGTTCTGTGGGCCACCCACAGGTGCCCAAAAACATACACTAGGGGCACAGGGTTGTACCCCGACCCATGGGTGCCATAAGGGTATCCCACGGGTCCGTTCACCAAACCAAAATAGAGAGAGCTGCACCGTCAGGAGTCCCACGTGAACTCCTGCGCGGAAAACACGACAGAACACATGATAAAAAGCAGTAAAGGACAAGGATACTGAGGCCCTGTCCCTCCGATGCATTTCCAGCATCACAGTCGCCCCCCCCAGACTGAGGTGGAAGGTGCCTAATCTCCCACGGGATAGACACCCTCATCCAGACGGTCAACATACCTTCTGGAAAGGCCATCTGCATTATCGTGACTCTTCCCTGGTCTGTGCTCTATGGTGAAGTCTAGCCCTTGCAGGCTAATGGACCACCTGAGCAGTTTTGGGTTCTCACCCTTCATCTGCATAAGCCACTTCAGGGGCTTATGATCTGTTTGGACCTTGAAGGTAGACCCCGTAAGGTAGGGCCTAAAACGCCTAAGGCTCCAAACTATACTGAACCATGCCTTTTCAACAGTTGCCCACCTAAGTTCTCTACCCTTGAGTTGTCTACTGATGAATATGATAGGATGTTCTCTCCCTTCGTCATCTAACTGGGACAAGACAGCTCCAATTCCGGTGTCGCAGGCATCCGTCTGGACGATAAAGGGTCGGCTGTAGTCAGGCGCACACAACACGGGTGCCCTACACAGACTTTCTTTCAAGCCATCAAAAGCCCTCTGACAGTCTTCAGTCCAATTAACCTTCCTAGGCTGTTTGGGTGAAGTCAGAGCTGTCATTGGTGCAGCTATGGTTCCATAGTCCGCCATGAAATTGCGATAATACCCAGTGAGGCCCAAAAAGGCTCTCACCTGGGTTTGAGTAGTGGGAGTCTCCCAGTCCTGTACATACTGTACCTTACTGGGGAGAGGTTGGATTTGACCCCCTACTACCTCATGACCAAGATACGTGACTTTCCCCTGAGCTATCTGGCACTTGGTGGCCTTGATAGTGAGGTTAGCCCTTTTTAAGGCCTGCAACACTCTACCCAGATGTGTCAAGTGCTCTTCCCAAGTGGAACTGTAGAAGGCAATGTTGTCTAAATAAGCCACACAAAAGGCTTCCAGCCCACTGAGAGCATGATTGACCAATCTCTGGAAGGTGGTAGGGGCATTCTTCAACCCAAAAGGCATGACCCTAAACTGGTAGAGTCCCTCTGGTGTTGAGAACGCCGTCTTTTCCTTGGCATGGTCCGTCAGAGCTATTTGCCAATAGCCTGAGGTGTGGTCAAAGGTGCTCACAAATTTCGCAGCACCAATGGTGTCCACGAGCTCATCAGCCCTGGCCAATGGGTGCGCGTCAGTTTTGGTGATGGCATTGACTCCTCGGTAGTCCACACAGAATCTCCAATCCTTGGTACCGGCCTGGGAACTAACCTTGGGGACAAGGACCACAGGACTGGAAATGGGACTGGTTGAGGGTTCAATAACACCCAGATCCAACATCTTGGTGACCTCAGCCTGGATGTGGTTCTTAACCGTATCTGACATTCGGTAGCTCCTGCTCTTGACAGGCACGCTGTCACCAGTGTCAATCTCGTGCTTATACCATGGTGTAAGGCCTGGCGTCAGCGAAAACAGAGAGGCATACTGCTGGAGCAAAGTCCTGCAGGCCCTCTGCTCCTCGGTTGTCAAATCTGGAGAGAGATGCACTCCCTCCACTGAGCCATCCTGAGGGTTGCTATGCAGCAAATTAGGAAGGGGCTCCCTCTCATCCTCTTCTTGCTTTGAAGCCAGCAAGAGACATGAGACTTCGGCTCGCCTGTGGAAAGGCTTGAGCCTATTAACATGGAATACCTGAGGGGCTACCCCTGGGATTCCCATGTTAACCAGATAATTGACCTCGCCATCCTGGAGATTATCCTGAAGGGTCCAGTCCATTTATCTGCCAATGCTCGAGGCTTGGTAGGCTCCATCATGAGGACCTCCTGTCCCAGAGTCCAATCTACTTGCGATGCTTTAAGGTCATGCCAGTACTTGTTCAATTCTTGGCTGGCCTTGAGATTCTCCGTTGCTTGACCCATCATCTGTGTCATCCTCCGTCTGATGCCTAACACATAGTCCCCCACTTGCTTGGCGGGACCGGGAGGGGTGGCTTCCAAACCTTCTCTGATCAAGACAAGGGGCCCCCTCACGGGATGTCCAAAGAGTAACTCAAAGGGGCTGAAACCAACGCCTTCTTGAGGTACCTCTCTGTAAGCAAACAGCAGGCATGGCAGGAGGAGATGCCATTTCCTCCTTAGGGGCTCTTCCAAAGCACCTAGCATGCCCTTGAGAGTTTTATTAAATCTCTCAACCAGACCATTGGTCTGGGGGTGGTAAGAGGTGGAGAACTTGTAGGTTACCCCGCATTCTTTCCACATGGTTTTCATGTAACTAGACATGAAGTTGGATCCTCGGTCAGAGACAACCTCCTTGGGGAATGCAACATGGGTGAAAATGCCTAGGAGAGCCCTGGCAACCACATTGGCAGTAATAGTCCGAAGGGGTATAGCCTCAGGGTACCTGGTGGCATGATCTACCAAAACCAGGATGAACCGATGTCCACCTGACGTGGCAGGGTCAAGGGTACCGGCAATGTCAATGCCCACCCTCTCAAATGGTGTGCCGACCACTAGCAATGGCTGCAGTGGGGCAATGACACTGCCTCCAGTCTCGCCAGACAACTGACAATTTGGGCAGGTCCTGCAGTGGGACTCCACTTCTACTCCCATCCGGGGCCAGTAGAAATGGGCAGAGAGCCTCTGCTTAGTCTTCTTGGTACCAAGATGACCAGCCAAGAGCACCTCATGCGCCAACTGCAGTAGGAAGGGCCTGTAAACCTGGGGTACCACCAACTTCTTGAGGGCACCAGGTTCAGGCTTAGTGGGCTCACTACCAAGGAGCTCACCCTCCCAATAAATCCGGAATGTCCTAGGCACTTCTCCTCGTGCCTGGCACAGGGTCTGTTTCCTCAGACCCTCGAGAGAGGGACACTCTCTCTGTCCTTTACAGAAGTCTGCCCGGGAGGGTCCCCCTTCAGCTAACAAGCATTGAAGATCGGGATGATCCTCCGGGTTGAGAACCTCTCCCACAGTTGAGTCTTCTGGCTCTTCTCCCACAGGAGTTGAGATGGGGTTTACCACTGGACCCAGCCGTCCGGAGCATGGATCCCAATGGGTGCTGTAGGAACAGCACGAAGAGAAGGAGCTCCCTCCACAGAGGTTGCCTTCTTGCTCTTCCTTCGTCTTGCCTTAGGCCGCGCCTTCGGCTCGGGTACCTGACTCACAGCCAGACCCGGTGTCACCTGTGACCTAGTGACCGCAGCAGCAGTCATGTGAAGACCATCAGTGATCAACCCCAACTCTACTAGATCGTTACCTAACAGAATGTTAGCTGGGACATTGTCCGAAACCAGCACAGGAAGCGTTGCTGTCTTGTCTCCAATTACGAGTGTGACTCGGGCTACGGGCGATAATTTGGGAGGCCCACCAGCTAACCTGGTGGTTCTCAGAGGAGCATCTACATAGTCCTCTGGCTTGAGCAGGGTCCTGTCCACCACTGTCATGATTGCCCCAGTGTCTCTCAAACCAGGAGAAGGCTGGCCATTCAGGAGGACACTTCTCAAAAACCTACGGGTGTTCTGTGGGATAGTCGCCAGTACTTCCGCGTGGAGTCACCCCTTTTGTGACCCAGAGCCCCACAGTCCCAACAAGTGCCGGAAGTGCAGGGTTCGGTACTGGAACCACCGGGAGCATGCTTTGCAGCAGGTGGACCACCACTCTTATTCCCACCCACAGATGACTTATCCCCACTAGATTTTTGGGTCTTAGGAGAGGAGGGTTTAGGTTTATTCGACTGTGACTGCTTTTGGGACTCCTCAGCTTTCTGAGAGGCCCCCTTTTCTTTGTCCTTGTCCTTCCCTCTGGAGTCCTTAGGGGACACCCAGTGGGAGACCCACTTGTCAGACAGCCTAGCCAGCTTAAAGGGATCCAAAATGTTCTGGTCAGCAAGATACCGACGCAGCTCTGGTGAACAGGCCTCAGAAAAATGCTCAAAAAACAACAGGTGGGACAATTTAACAAAAGTTTTCACCTTGGACCCATCATTCCACCCCATTATATTCATGTGCGCTGCACTCACCCAGTGAACCCAATACACATTCTCTCTTTTCTTAAAATCCCTGAACCTTTTAAGGTATTGGGTAGGTGTCTTGCCAAACTTGGCAATCAAAGCAGATTTCATACACTCATACTGACCCCTTTCTTCCACACTCAGCTTCAGAATACAGTCATATCCAGTTTGAGGCACTCTGCTTAGCTGCTTAGCAAACACTTAGCCCAATCTCTTTTGTCAACATCATGAATTGCACAAGCCATTTCAAACGCTTCAATCCATTGGAGGATATCAGAACCCTCCGAAAAACACAACAACCAAATCCTTCATAAATTTAGTTGCTGGGGACCTGACACTCTCACTGGGTTTCGCTGAAGTCTCCACTCGAGCTTTCGCTAGCTGGATTCTCTGACATTCAGTGTCCTTGTCTTTGAGTTCAAGATCCCTATTCTCGAGTTCAAGATCCCTATTCTTGAGCTCCACTTGTTGAGCCAACTCCTCCTTCTTAAACTCAGCATCTATTTCCAACTTGCGATATTCAAAGGCCAATTTCTAACTCATGCTCCAAGGTATTGCTGGGGTTCGGAACAGAGGCAGCAGGAATGGCGGCATTCCCAGAAACAGATTCAGTAGAAACCCCAGGGGCAGAGTCCTCATTGGTTGCATTCCCCCTTCAATAAGAGTTTCACCATCGGTCTGGTAGTCCACCAGGGCAGCGATCAGCTCGGCCCTAGACTTATCCACAAAGTCTAACTCCCTGGCTTCACAAGCACTCTGGAGAGCCTCTAAGCTCATCCGAGTCAATTTACCATTCGCAATAGACTCCATTGCTTGTAATGCAGTTATTTTGTACACAACCAAACCTTAATCTAATAAAGTGCAGATATTTTGTAAGTGGCACGGTTATACATTGATTCTTAAAATCATAAGCATCCCACCGCTGCCACCAGTGTAAAGACTGGTAGGGGGTGTCTCTACTTCCGCTCTCTATATGGTAGAGGAGAGGCACAGAGGACCGCAGCCAAGATTCTCTATTATTGGTACGTGGTCGAGCAATCAAGGCCTAGCTTCTCAGGAGGTGATGCAGGCTGGTTCTTAAGTACAGTGTAGTCCCCGAGCCCCCACAAAGGAATGTCCACACACTGTATTACTGAAAACACAGTCTTTATATAATTATATAATTAATATTCAAAGGTATGTACACGATCACAATAAAGCACTTTGTACTCGGAAGTCAATAATGATAAATATATACAATTCTAAAGTGGTACCACCAATGTTATCGAATCTCATTAAAGTGCATCAACTATACGGTTAAAATGTCACACAGATCAATAACGTGTAAACCAGCAATAGCGATAGGAAGGAACGCAAGATGGTTGAAACAGTAGGCAGAATGCTGACCCCTACCACGAGGCACAGTTCTGTGTGGAGATCCCCCCACCTGGGCAACCTGTAAATAAAGATATATAGCACAAGCCCAGTCCATATAATGTTCAATAGTCTTACTTCCTCCTATTAAGGTTTTACCCCCCCAATGTACCTAGTGGAGTAGAGTTCTCCGATGAGGCGTCAACCAATCCTTCTTGAGTGACTCCCTTTAAGGCAGGAGCCACGGATCGTCGAGAGGTGTCGAGGAACTCGGCGTTCGGTGTCGGGGAATCGATGGCCTTTCTTGAGTGCCCTCCCTTTAAAGCAGGAGTCACAGGTCGTCGAACATCCGACGGTGAACAGGTTGAACTATGGCAGGGAAGTGGCAGCTTCGTTCCTAGCGGTGCTCGTCGACGACAGGGGGTTGGCATCCTGCAAGGAATTCTGCCTCTGTCCAGTGCTCCATTTCACTGTGCCATCTAGCATATTGCGGGCCCCCCACTGTCTTCCACGCCATTGCTATAGACGTTTTGGCTAGTATACATGCCATGTCCATGAATTTGACCATGTGCCTAAATTTGCTTATTCTCGGGTAGACCCTAGCAAGTATTCTTTTGGTGTCCAATCGTATCTGACTATCCCAGCCTTTCTACAAGCCAGTTCTTTCATAGCCCAGAAGCGCTGTCTCTTTCGGCATCCCCAGAACATATGCGTCAATCCAGCTTCGCCTGAGCCGCACCAGGGACACAGTGGGCGCTTTGTGCTACTAAATTTGGCTATTCTGCGCGGTGTCATGTAAGTTCTGTACAAGACGTCCAACTGCATCAGCCGGAATCTGGCATTTCTGGAGACTTCCCGGGGGATACATTAGGATCCTCTCCCATTCCATCTTCGTTATATTAATTCTCAGGTCCGTTTCCCACCACTGCTTTAGTGCTTCGCTCGTGGGGTTGGGTCTATCTGACAGCTGACCATAGAGTCTGGACACTGGCTTCCAACCCTCGCCCATATTATGTATTAGCGTCAATAATGGATCTGCTCTGGGCTCTTCTTGGCATTTCTACCATTTCCTTTTAGCTACTCCCCTAACCCTTTGATACCATAGGTACTGTCCTGTGGGTATTCCTTCTTTCTCCCGCAATGATTCAAACTCCCTGAAGACACCCTCCTCATACGAGTCCCCCCCAGGTATAAACACTGCATCCTTCCCAATACCTTATATTCGCCAGGTCTGACCTGACTGCACAAATGTCTGCTGCAAAGTAAAGTTGTTTACGACCCAGCAGCTTGTGGACCCTGCACCAAACCCTTCTTGCCAACGCTACAATCATTGGAACACTACTCAAACATCCCGTTGGGACCCATAGCATTTCTTTCAGCCTTGCTGGCGCCACCAGGCACCTTATCAACTGTGTTTCCGAGGTCACCTCGTCTGCAAGCCATTTAGCCACAAAGCTAAGTTGTGCAGCCAGATAATATCTCTCTAAGTCTGGTAATTGAACCTCACCTTCTCTGTACGATAGCGCAAGTATGGATAATGATAGCTTGTGTCTGGTGTGACCCCAAAAAAAAATCCTGCAGTAACGTCTCCAATAGACGAAAGAATGCGGCCGGAATATAACAGTGGACATTGTGAAAGTAGTATAGAAAACTCAGTAAGACTATCATCTTCACAATGACAACCCTGCCCAACATCGACAACGGTAGCCTGGACCAGAACTTCATAGATTTCCTGAGTCCCTTCACTGCTTTTACAGTGTTATCTTCATGCATCAATTCAGGCGTGTGGCAGATATTCACTCCTAGGTATCTAAACGACTTCAACTGCCATTGGAGCCCAATTTTCGGAAGTTCACCCTCTTCTTTTCTTGCAATACCCGCCAGCGGGAATATGCAGGACTTCTCCTTGCTAAAGCAGATTCTGGAAACTTTTGCAAAGTTCTCCAGTACATCTAAGATTACTGGTAAGTGTACTGTTGTTCTCTAAAATGTGGTAAAACTAGAGTTTTTCTCCCCTCGCAGGTTTTCTCAAACTTAGGTGGCCTCTCCACTGGGTGTACCTAATACGCATTACTGCTGTTCTCTAAAATGTGGTAAAACTAGAGTTTTTCTCCCCTCGCAGGTTTCTCAAACTTAGGTGGCCTCTCCACTGGGTGTACCTAATACGCATTTACTGTTGTTCTCTAAAAGGTGGTAAAACTAGGGTTTTTCTCTCCTTGCAGGTTTCTCAAACTTAGGTGGCCTCTCCACTGGGTGTACCTAATATGCATTTACTGTTGTTTTTCTGAAAAGTGGCCTCCTACTCCATGGTGCTCTCTATCTCGCCTATCTTCTCTAACTGCTTCTCTATTGACCATCCTGCTCTCCTCACTAAATCTGGTAGGAAAAAGTTTAAAAAGGACATCCTGGTCTCCAACCCAGGCCTCCCTATCGCTGACACCTACACTAGTGCGTGCTCCAAGGAAACTCTTACTGACATCCTCTTTTTTTGTGCCTTCACCTGACCTATGGACCCTTCATATGGTCTCTGTGCTCTCTCCTTTCTCCTCTTCTCCCATTAATGGTGGCACCCGTTGGGATGTCCTCTTGGCCCCCTTCCGCTCCTCTAAGGCCATCATTAATGTCTACGCTAATGGGACCGTTTTGGTCCAAGGACCTCAGGCCAACCTTCACCTCTTTGATAGACGCTTCCCACGCCTCATCAACTTCCTTTCCTCTCCTGCTGTCCCCCCTCCTCTGTCCTCGTCTACCTTGCCTCTACCCTCCCTCCCTGCCCCCTCTCTTGCTCCTTCTTCACCTCCTTCTTCTACACCTCCGCAGGGCGTACCTCTCATCTGTACCCCTCCCCGGAAGTCCTTCAAGGATGGCAACCTTCTCCACATTGCCACTTTTAACTCGCGCTCTGCCATCAAACATTCCTCTGATATCTGTCACCTTCTTGAGGAACTGGACCTGGATGTCCTCGGTCTCACTGAGACATGGTTCATGGCCAGCTCTGTCACCAGCTTTGACACTCTCCTACTTGACGGATACAAGATCCTCTCCGTGCCCAGGCCCAACCATGCAAGGGGGGGTGGCCCTTATCTTCCCCAAGTGGATTCCTGCCACTGTCACTCCTACGCAGACCTACTCCTCTTTTGAGTGTCTTGTCTGCCGACTCTCTCTCTCTCCTAGCCATTCCCTTACAGTGGCTACTATCTATCGGCCACCTGGCCAAATTTCCTCCTTCCTCTCTGAGTGGGCTGACCTCTCCTCCTCACTCCTGGCCTCAACCACTCAACTCCTCTTCCTTGGTGACTTCAACATCCACCTGGATGCCTCCTGCCCCCCCTCTTCACTCTTTCGAGACCTATGCGACTTTCTCTCACTCTCTATTCTCCCATCTGGGCCTACCCATTCTGCAGGGCACACTCTTGATGCTCTGATCTCTTCTGACCTTCCCCTCGCCGTCCCTCTCTCCACTCCTCTCTCCTGGAGTGATCACTTTCTCCTATCCTCCCACCTCACCCTCCCTACCCCACAGGCAAAGCCACTCTCATCACTGCCACCCACCTTCTCGGTCATCCGACCCATGAAGCGCGTGTCAATTGAGGCTTTCGCTGCCACCTTCTCGCCCCCCCTTCTCCTGACTCCCACCCTGACACAGCCCTCTCCACGCTCCACTCTGCTATATCTGATAGTCTTGATATCCTTGCCCCTGTCATGAGAATCCGCCTGAAGCCCAAAGCCAAATGCAACTCCTGGTATGACTCGGATCTCGTCACCCTAAAACGCAAGTGCAGGGTGGCAGAGAGGAAATGGCGTGCTTGATGTACATCCTCTGACAAACTGGCCTGCCGCCTGCTCCAAAGCAATACCGTCTCTCTGTTTTCACCAAGAAGAGAGCCCTTATCCAAGCCCGCATCTCTGCTGCATCTAACAACTCGGCCGAACTCTTTAAAATCTGCAAGGAGCTTGCCAACCCTGCTGCAGTCTCTACCTCTCCTGTCCCCTCCCAGGCCCTCTGCACTGCACTGGCCTCTCACTTCATCTCTAAAACTCAGGACATCCTGTCCACACTCTCCTCCTATCACCTCCCTCCATCTCTTCCTGGCTCTTCCTCTGGCCCTTCTGCAGCCACACCTCCTCCCTCCTTCTCTGCCTTTCCCCTTTTTTCTGCTGTCGAGGTTTCCAGACAAGTCCGATCTATGAAAGTCTCGTCTAAACAAGTTCACCCCTGCTCCTCCAAAACTATCAAGGACCACATCGACTCCCTGGCTCCTGCCCTGGCTGACTTTTGTAACCACTCCTCCGCCTCTGGAGTCTTTCCATCCCCCCTTAAGCAATCCCTTGTGCACCCTCTTCTTAAGAAACCCTCTTCCGACGCTGCCTGCCAGGCTAAGTATCGCCCAATCCCCATCACTCCCTTCCTGGGCAAGCTCCTGGAGAAACTGGCCATCTCCCAGCTCAACCTCCATGCTGAATCTGTTGGTAGTCTTCATGACCATCAATCTGGCTTCATAGCTGCCAGAAGCACGGAAACTGCTCTCCTGAACATTCGTGAGGAGCTGCTCTCGAACCTCGACTCCAACACTCCGTGTGTTCTCATTCTGCTCGATCTCTCTTCTGCCTTTGACACTGTCAACCATGCCATCCTGCTCAACCGTCTCCGTGATAACCTGGGTATCACTGGTCAGGCTCTGGCTTGGCTGACCTCTTTCTTTTCCAATCGACCCTCCCAGGTCCAACTGGGGCCCTTCCTCTCTGACATCTTCTTCTCTACCTGTGGTGTCCCCCAGGGATCTAATCTCTCTCCCTGGCTTTTCAACCAGTATCTGGCACTCCTTGCCCACCGCATCGCCACTCTCTGCCCCAACTTTCAGTGCTATGCGGACGATACCCAGCACATTTTCAGGCTACCCTCGGCCTCCTCCTCTCCTTCCCTCATCTCCGACTGTCTGTCTGCTATCCAGGAATCGTGTGTCGCCAATGACCTCTGCCTTAATGCCAGTAAGACTGAGATTCTACTCATCGGCACACCCCTCCCTCCTTCCCTGCAGCTCTCTGGCCAGCCTCTCTTGGCCCGCTTCCTGCTCCTACTTGCAGGGCAAAAAACCTCGGGGTCTTCTTCGACTCCACACTCTCCTTCTCTCCTCATATATCTGACGTCTCTAAGAAGTCACACTACCAGCTGCACCTCCTCAGAGGTATTCTTCCCTTCCTCTCCTTCCCCCAGAAGCTCACTGTCTTCAGAGCAGAGTCCTGGTTCTCTCGAAGCTGGACTACTGTAACAGCCTCTATCTTAATTTGCCTGCCTCCACTCTCCGCCCTCTGCAACTCATCCAGAACAGGACTGCGAGACTTGTCCTTGGCCTCAAGCCCAGGGACCGTATCTCTCCAGGACTGAAATCTCTACACTGGCTCCCTGTGGCCACGAGGATTAAGTTCAAAACCCTCTTCATTGTCCACAAGGCCTTCTGGGGCCTGGGGCCTAAATACCTTCAACTCTCTCTTCCTAAATATCTTCCTTCCCAAGCCCTTCGCTCATCTGTCTCCAACTCCCTCAGGGTCAGCCGCTTCTCGAAGCATTGAGCTGGGGGTAGATCTCTCTCTGCGGCAGGGACCTCCCTCTGGAACAGCCTTCCTGCCTCCCTGAAACTTGAGGAGAACCATCTTCGGTTCCGGAAGCACCTCAAAACCTTCCTCTTTGCTTCTGCTTTCTCTCTCCCTCTCCCCAGCTAAATTCTTCACTGAATCTGCACTGAACCTGCACCTGGGCCACTCTCACCGACCTCGGTCCTTGGCCCAGCCACTCTCCACTTGCACTGCCTCCCTGGCAACCCCTGCACTGCGGGACTGTCTCTGCATCCCTACAGCCCCCCTTCCCAGCACTTTTCTGCACTTACCTTGCACCTGCCACCAGCTGGCCCTATTTATTTATTTATTTATTATTCTACTTACCCTGTTCAGCACTTCCCCCTCTCCCCTTCCACTTTTTCCTTTCCCCCTACCCCTGCACTTGCGCGATCTGAATGACACCTGGCCTAGTAGGATCATTGTCTGTCTTCCCCCATGTTCCCCCCTCCCTGCCTCGTCGCGCCTTGAAACACTTGTGTATAGGCGCGTTACAAATGCCATATCATATCATATCATATGTGCAGGTCTCTTAAGTACAATAGTACGTCATCCGCATATAGGGATATCACGTGGTTCACTCCATCCACTCTGATCCCTGCTTCGAAGAACTACTTTCTAAGGTATAACCCTATTGGTTCCAGTCCCAGCACGTAGAGCATCAGGGATAGTGGGCAGCCTTGTCTGGTGCCCCTTTGGATGTTCCAGATCTCCGACACTACTCTTCCTGTTCTCACCCTAGCTACCGGTGCCTCATAGAGAATTTTGATCCATCTAATGAAACTCTCGCCAAATCCGAACTCTTTCAGCGTTGCAATTAACCACTCCCAGTATATGGAGTTGAACGGTTTGATTGTGTCTAGTAATACTATTGCGTACAGTTCCTGCAAGCTTGCTGTGTGTGCCATAATATGTTGCCGTGTTTCGGCTAGGTATAAATCCATTCTGGTCCCCATGCACTATGACCCTCGAGAGCCGCTTGGCCAGTATGGTCGTTAATATTTTGACATCATAGTTTATCATTGCTAATGGTCTGTAGGAATCGCATTCATCTGTGGGTTTCCCTGGCTTGGGTATCGGGATCACTAGTGTCTCCCTTATGCTCCCTGGTAACACCCCTTTTTCATATGCCTCCTTAAATACCTCGTACAAGACCTGGGTAAGCTCCGAACCATATGGCTTGTAAATCTCTGGGGGTAACCCGTCACTCCCAGGAGTCTTGCTAGTGCTTAACGATTTGATCACTTCACTTATATCTTCAGCCGATATCTCCCCTTCTTGCATTTCACTTTGCGCATTGTCTAGTACAGGTAGCCCTATTTCCTCCAGAGTGCCCAGAATGCCATCTTGGGGTATCAGCGTGTCGTGACCATAGAATCGGAATACATTTTCTTAAAGGTGTCGTTAATTAATAGTTGTGATTTATGCACCACATCTTGTCCATCTTTGATTTCAGTAGTCCGGTGTCTCGGATTTTCCCGTTTGCACAGCCACGGCAACAGCCTGCCCGGCTCGTCTCCCTCCAAGTGTGCCCTGGTGGTCATTGCTATGTAATCAAACTTCGCTAATCTGGTCCAGGTACCCTGGCAATCGTCCCTAGCTGCCGCTAGTACCAGTACAGCCTCCCTATTTTTCTGGGCACCACCCTCCATTAGCCTGATCTTCTCTTCCCTCACTTCCAGTTAATTTTTCAGAGTCCTTCTGATGCCCCCGGCGCTAGCTATGGCTTCCCCTCTCACCACATCTATCAATGCCTCTCAAACCGTACTCCATTCTGCCACGCCCCCTACATTGTTCCCTATGTATTCTGCCAATTTGCCCCAGAGCCCTTCTTTGAATGCGCCATCCGTCAGTGCATCTGCTGACATGCGCCATACTGGAATGGGGGGCCTAGGGCCCTGCATTCTCCATTCCATGAGTAGCAGCGAATGATCAGATATGGATTTGCCCAAATATTGCGCTGTTTCTATTTGTGATAGGTGAGTTCTATCTATTAGCAGATAGTCTATTCTGGTATATAGTTTGTGGGGTGATGAGAAGTAGGAGTATTCATTGCTCTTTGGGTGTAGTTCCCTCCATACCTCTGCCACATCTAGGTTTCTAATTACTTTATTTAATACCACCGGGGCCGCCGCCACCCCCCTCCTCAGTGGGCTACATCTGTCTAGGTTAAGATCACGAGCAGAGTTGAAATCGCCTCCCCATGTAAAAAAGCAGTTGCGGTAAGGGGCTGTTTTGGCGCACAACATTCTCAAGTACGCTGGGATCCCGCAGTTAGTCAGGTAGGAGTTAACTAAGCAGATTTTTGTCTGTTCAATGCTTCATCTGAGTATTCGATATCTCCTATCTGCATCCACTTCTTCTGATAGTAGACGAAAGGGTATGGTTTCACTGATCCAAGTGTACACACCCCTTGTATATTTGAAGTAGGTCGCTCCATATCCCTGTCCCCCCCCATTGGCCTCCCACTCTGTGGCCAATGTCAGCAGTGAGATGGGTCTATTGTAGCAGTGCTATTGAGATTTCCTTCCTCCTCAGGAAGGATTTGATCCGGTTTCTAGGCATATAGGTGCCCATCCCTCTGACATTCCACATCAACACTTTTATGTCAGCTGCCATTGCTGTGTCGTTTCGTCCCCTTCCATGTCTCACACTTGCTGGTCTTTCTCCAGTACTGCGCCCCCTTTCCGCCATCCTCCCCACTCCCTGCTTTCCTCCAGTTCAGTGCCTGTTTCTTTGTTACATCAATGTTCGTGAAGAGCTTATAACTTTTCAACCAACAACAAACAAATCAACCAACTGCACCCAGCAGTTTCTCCATAAAGGCAACACTCATGCGTCTCTGCCACTTTTCGGTCCATCCGGGTCTCCGTGCACGGATTACAATGCGTCAGCAACAGGCCGACACCAATCCTTTTGCAGGGATGTGCCTGCTGGCCCAGGACAAGTGGCCCAGTCGTTCCCCCATCCTGCATGAGTTCTGTGACTTGGCTGTGATGGATTTAAGAGTTTATCAAATACATGCCACCTCAATTGTTTCTTTGGGTTGCCCCGGTTGTTCTACTCAGCATTCAGTCCTTCTGTGGCTCAGACTATAGGGCCTCATCACGAGTCTGGCGGTAACCCTTAAATGAGGCGGTAGCGCTATTACCGCCGCATTTAAGGATCCGCCGGATCATGGCCTTGGCAGATTTCCCCCCAGCTCTGAGCTGGGGGAAATCCGTGGCAAATTTTGGAAATTTTCCGCGCTATTACCGCCGGTGGGAAATCCGCCGGCGGTAATCATGTGAGTTTTCCCCTTTGGGCCCAATGGGGAATGAGGAATTCCCGAATGGGCCCAATGGGGAATGAGCACTAACCGTTCTGCCAAACCCGTGATCCGGCGCTAATAGCACTGGGGGTTTGGCGGTAGGGATAATAGCGCCGGCGGTAATAGTGCCGGCGTTACCGCCCAACTCGTGATGAGGCCCTATGTTGCAACCTCCTCCCCCCCAGCCATGTTGTTGTGTTTGAGTCACATGGTAGCTGCCACGGGGTCTCTAGGAATATAGCACAGCCCTTGTATATCACTTTGAGCCTGCTTGGGTACATCAGCATGTATTTGAGGTTTAGCTGCCGGAGTCTGGACTTGATCAGGATGAAGGAATTTCTTGCTCTTTGCACTGTCGGGGTGCAGTCTGGATATATTGCAATTTTGGCATTATCTCTTTTTATCTCCCCCCCTTCCCTTGAGTAGCACAGTATGATTTCAGTATCCTCACTATCATCAGGCGGGGCCATGATCCTGGCAATGGTCTCTTCTGTAGTGTTCTGTGGGCCCTTTCTACCGCGAATCCCAGCGCCTATCTCCTGCTGTAGTAAGGTTTATATGAGATTCATGGGACTGGGCCTTCCATTCCTTCAGGAATTCCCAGCAGACATACATTGTTGTGTCTGGATCTCCCTTCAGCATCTTCAGCACTCACCTCCAGGACCATGTTCCTTTTCTCCAGTTCCAGCCCCGTCTCCTGGCGGTCCTTCAGTGTTTCTGCAGTTTCCAGCTGTCCTGCTTCAGTAACCGTTACTCGCTATGTTTTGCATATCCTGCCTCATTAATTGCATGTCCGTTTTGACTTCTTCTACTTTAGTGTCTATAAATGCTTGTAGCCCAGCTATGGCTTTTAGCACCTGCTTGTCTTTGTTGGTCTCGTCGGGTGCTTCCTGGTCTGGGAGGGCCACATTGCTGCTTTGCACCTGGTCTCGTGGTTTGAAGCAGCAAAGGATTGCATGATTGAAGATTTGTTTTTCCCTTTAGGTGGGGACATATTCTTGTGTAGTAGTGCTGAGTAGCAGCCTTCTGTTGGTTGGGGCTATGTCCCTTTAGACGTTGCTCAGGTGTGTCTATGCGCACCCGAACCTCAGCCAGGTCCTGCTCTACACTAGTGGCTTCCTTTGCTGTCTCCAACTGGCAAGCGTTGGTGTCTCTGGGCTGGTGCAACTGCGTATAAATCGGCGCGTCCTTGATTGCCTGCTTCAGTGGTCTTGCGGCTCTATTCAGTTGGTTCCATTCAGGGCGGTGTTTCCTACGGTCCATTGTCTGTTCCGTTGTAACTGTGTTACCAGCAGCACCCTTTGTGCAGTTTATTTTGTCAGTTTCCTTAACAAGCAGGGTGGGCGCAGTTGCAGCGCTCTCGTACCGCTTGTTCAGTTTCCCGCTTGGGGCCTCTGTCAGCGGGCAACCAGGCCTTTCAGGGGGGTTTGGCAGCCAATCCCCTTCAATCGCCAGGTACCTCCTGTTCGTTTGGTGACCCAGTGTTCTTGGTCTAATCATGCTGTGTGGGTGGGGGGCGTTGGTGTGCAGCACTGCCCCCTTCTTTTTAATAATCTCTGTTGAGAGCAAGTTTGCTGTCTCCTTCTACTTCGTTTCCCTATGTTCTAGTCCCAGCCCCCTGCCGCTTTGGGCGGTAGGTTAGCTCACTGCAGGTACTATAATTTAATATGGAGCAAGTACTCACTCTTAGTTTCCCTTCACTCAGGTGATTATGTCATGTTTTTCCTCAGGTATGGGAATTTATTCTTGCATCCAAGTGTATACCGCCATCCAGCTCTGCATTGCTTTGGCAGTCTGGTTCGTGTGGCTGTTTTTGCAGTTGCTTGGATGTTCGCACTTCTGTGTCTCTCCCTTTGGTGCTCCGTGTTCCCCGGCTTGTTCACCGGCTCCTATCCTTCACAGTGCAGCTCCTTCAGCCCCCTTCCGTTCGTTTACTCTCAGGGTGCCAGGTCAGCGTTTCGGCGCCTCAGTCGTTCAGGCCGCGCAGGCCTCGCTTGCCCTCCACCCGTCTCGACTGCTTCTTGCCAGGGGGTCAGCGTTGCCCGTCCCTGCCGTGCCCAGATGGTCACACCACTTAAGGTCCATCTATGCCGTTGCAGGTAGTTGTGCTGGCCTCAGTTAGACTCGCAGTCAGGGTGGGTGTTTGCTTCTCCCTTCAAATGGCATCCGCAGCAATGGTCAGCACTGAGTCCGGTCCCGGCTCTGCAGCGTTTCAATACCGTGGGTTAGTCGGCCATCTTGTCTGCCGTGGGGCACTCGTTCAACAGGCTCTATCTCCGGCGTACAGGCTCCGATTTTCTGCGATGTTATGCCAGCTGGCTTCCCCAACACGTAGGTGGCAATTTTAAGCCTTGCAGTTTCCGTTGCCAATAGGATTCAGGATCTTGCCAAGGATCAGGACGGGAGCTTTGCCCAGGCCCTGGTTCACAGGATTTTTATGCTTATGGCCTAAACAGACGTACTTAACATGAGGAAGAACAAGCATACATTTTTTGAAAGAGCACAGGCAGACCTTTTGAAAGGTAGGTGACTTGTGCAGGTTACAAAAGTGTATAGTGCCTAAAGCAGTGACTAAATGTAGGTTACATTTGGGAAATTAAAGGGTTGTGTGACAAAGAGCAGCAGCGAATGTGTCGAAACGGTATGAAAACCATGCTAATACAACAGATGACATACTTTCCCGTGTTCCCACAGGTGTCCCGACCAAAACGGTACCTCACATGTGTGTGTGCACCAACCTGGCCGCAAAAGGAAAAGGCTATATCACTAGTACGTCTTTCAGCAGAGCAGATTTTGAGGAATTTTTGCGCTTGTGGACAACCTCCAGATTTGGCTATGGGGTGTCGCAGCCACCAAGGAAAAACAGGGATTCCCATATATTTCCGAAATTAAGACACACCTGGGAATCCACAGAGGACTGGCCTGCGCAAATCGGCCCAGAATGTACTACCCACAATCCCCGTCAAAGTCCGAAATGTGGCTAAAAAACTAAATTTTCAGACATTCTACTCTGGCCACTCATCTAAACACGCCACCAACACCACATGTCCTACCTTCCCGCGTTCCTGCAGGTGTCCCGATGAAAACGGTAACTCAAATGTGTGGGTGCACCTAGCTGGGTGCAAAGGGAAAAGGCTAAATGTTAGGATGTGCAGTGTTTCCAATGTTTACCTGTTAAACCATGAGTGTATAATATTTCCTTCACTATGTCTATTGTCACTTAGATACTATAGAACATAGAACTGCATCTTATGTAGCAGGGTTCCAAGGAGAGCCAGTGAAGAAGCAGGGCCTTAGTGGGAAGATTGTACTCCTCCTGCTGGGGGTCGTCTTATGTCATCAACTTGCAAATAAAAGGTTCTGGTGGATGTGGATCTAGAGAGTGTAAAAAGGAGAATTTTTGAAGCTGGAGTTAGATCCAAGGAGAGGTATGATCAGAAGAATTGTTGTAGGGAACTCAAGGTCAAAGAGGGTGATTGGATTAAAGTCAAGCTCCCCACCAAAGTTCGTAAAGGCGCCTCGTTGTTTTCTGAACCCAAGCAAGTTGTGAAAGACTTGGGTTCGTCAGTGTTGGTCAAAGGAGGAGCTATTTGGAATAAGGAAAGGGTGGCTTTTCCGTTTCAATGTTAATTTGTCTTCAGTTAGTTGGAGACAGGGACTTTCTTGTGACTCTACCTAATCAACCAGTAGATGTCATATATCTATGCTCTTGATTTGTGCCAGGACTTGCAGCGCATCCAATGTTTTACCTGTTAAACCACGAGTGTATAATATTTATTTTACAGGTTTCAATTTCAGTTGTTCAATATGTGTTTTACAGGTTTCAATTTTAGTGGGTCCTCACCCACACAGTTACTTGTTATGTTTAAGGAGGAGAGGTGTTAGGATGTGCAGTGTTTCCAATGTTTACCTGTTAAACCATGAGTGTATAATATTTCCTTCACTATGTCTATTGTCACTTAGATACTATAGAACATAGAACTGCATCTTATGTAGCAGGGTTCCAAGGAGAGCCAGTGAAGAAGCAGGGCCTTAGTGGGAAGATTGTACTCCTCCTGCTGGGGGTCGTCTTATGTCATCAATTTGCAAATAAAAGGTTCTTTACCTTTAAACTACTGGTTATGTGAAAGCCTCCCTTTGTACATAACACTAAACCACTGGTAACCCCAAGTCTTTCCGTAGAGCAGATTTTGAGGAATTTTCTCTTGTGGACAAACTACAGATTTGGGCCTGAGGTGTCGCAGCTAACCAAGGAAAACAGAGAACCCCATGCATTTCTGAAAAGAAGACACCCGTGGGAATCCCCAGAGGTCTGGCTTGCACAAATAGCCCCAGAATGTATTACCCACAGTCCCCGGCAAAGTCTGAAATTTGGTGGAAAAAAAACACATTTTTCAGACATTTCACTCTGCCCACCCACCGAAACATGCCGCCAACACACATGTCCTACATTCCCGCGTTCCGACAGGTGTCCTGAAAAAAACGGTACCTTACATGTGTGGGTGCACCTACCTGGGTGCAAAGGGAAAAGGCTAAACCACCAGTAACCCGCAAAGGGTTTGGGGTGACACCCTACAGATTTGGGCCTAGGGTGTCGAAGTCCCCAAGGAAAACAGGGTCCACATGCATTTCCGAACAGAAGACACCCGTGGGAATCCACAGAGGTCTGAGTTGCGCGAATCTCCCCAGAATTTATTACCCACAATCCCCTGAAATTTGGCTAAAAAACACAATTTTCAGACATTTCACTCTGGCCACCCATCGAAACACGCCACCAACACCACACGTCCTACCTTCCCGGGTTTCCGCAGGTGGGCAGAAGGGCACGCATTGGGGGGCCTGTCCCACGTTTTCTGGTGGCCCTCTCCCCACCACCCCAAATGGATGGGGGGGCATCTCATGTAGCCCTCCCTGGGGGCCGTTAGGGGCAGAAATCTGCCCTCAGGGAGGGCAACATGAGGTACCCCCACCCACTTAGGGTTGGGGGGAGGGGGCCACCCCGCTTCAATGCTGAAAAATCCTGGTGGTCTAGTCACCCCCCGCCAGATTCTCCACCCACACCGAAATCTTTTTTTAAACATTTATTTTTTCTTTTCCTCTAAGGGCAGATGGAACACCCATCTGCCCCGAGGGGACCCAATACTTGTGGCACCATGCTTGGGAGGACCTGCACCAAGGTTTCTGGTGTCCCTCTCTCCCCACCCCAAATGGATGGGGGGGCATCTCATGTAGCCCTCCCAGGAGGCAGATAGGGGCAGAAAACTGCCCCCAGGGAGGTCTACGTGATGTGCCCCCATCCACTTAGGGTGGGGGGGTGAGGGCCACCTGCCTTTGATTGGGCAATAAAATCCTGGTGGCTAGTGGCCTCCCACCCTCACCCATTTATTTTATTTGCCCCCTTCCCTAGGGGCAGATGATCACCCATCTGCCCCCAGGAGTGCCAATACATGTGGCCCCATGCTTTGGGGGAAGCAGCCCCGTCTCCCCCCAATATCACAAAGCGATCCCTGGTGGTCTAGTGGCATTGCTGGGTGTGGATCGAGTGCACTGTGCCCGAACCGCACCCAGTAAGGCTTCACAAAAGGTTTTGTTGGAAAGGGGAGAGTCTCTCCTTTCCAACGACACTCCCCTCGATCTGAACGGCACAATAGTACTGCAGATCGAGGGGGAGAAAGGTGGAGACTCACCTTTCATTTTCACTGCAACTGCCTTTTTCGGTTGCCACAGTAAAAATTACTTTTTGCACGCCACGTGAATCTGAAAGAAATCCAACCCCCTGCCGTGAGGGGTAACCTCCCCCTCATATAGCCCTGGGGTTGGATTTAAGTTTTGTGCAATCCCTGCTTACACCTTTCCAGTTTGGTGGTAGCTGGGCATAAGCTCTTGTTCCGCACGCCCACCACATGTCCATCACTGCCGCTGTCCCTTTCTGCAACGCTGCGATGCTCATCATTCTCTTGCAGCCAGTGTTCATCCCCAGCACCAGTGTCCTGTTTGCTCTGAAACACAAAGAGTACTATGTGAACGGTTTTATGTACACTGGGTGATGGTTTTCATCTATCCAGGTTATGGCATGTACATTGTTATTCCCCCAGAAGCTCACAGTCTCCAGAGCTCTGGTTCACTCTAGGCTGGACTACTGCAACAGCCTTTTTCTAAATCTGCCTGATTCTACTCTCCGCCCTCTGCAACTTATCCAGAACAGGACCGCAAGACTTGTCCTTGGCCTCAAGCTCAGGTATCGTATCTCTCCAGGACTGAAATCTCTGCCCTGGCTCCCAGTGGCTGCGAGGATTACCCTCCCTTGCCCCGCCACGCCTTGAAACACTTGTGTACAGGCGCGTTATAAATGCAATATCATATATCATAGGCGCATCCACATGACAATCTCTGCTTATAATCAGCATTGATGTTTTTTTTCTGCCCATAGGCTTGTATGCAGCCTTGAAACTCTCCTTGAAGGCATGTGAGGACACAGCAGACTTTTGAACTACACCAAGCATCCTGCATTAAGAAGATTCCAGACTGAAACGAACTATGACTGTTGGAAAATGAGACTTTTTAAAATATCTCCTGAGTGTACTGTCTGCTTTGACTTTTGCTGTCTGCTTTGACTTTTGATGCCTTGAATGCTTCTTGTCATCCATGTCTGGATTCTCATACTTGGAGTATAAGAACACTTTTTTCTTCTTTGCATGCGTACTGACAATACACCTGCATCCAGAATGTGTCAGATTGCTGTATCTGTATAAATCTTCCACGTGATATCGACTCTGGTTTCACTGTGGCACCAGTTCCTTTTAAATGGGTTGACACTTGTAGTGTGGGCATATATAGCATATGCTGCTACAGTCTCTCTGGCCCTGGCACTAGAGCTGTCCTGAACATGAGACGCATCCCCAAAACAATATGTCAAGGTGGCAATCGCACAACAGGTTGCTGCAATAACCTCCACAGGGAGGAGACTTTCAAACCCCCTTAGCAGCCAAGGTGAGAGTGAGATAACTGTCTCTGTTGGGGAAGGATTTGTAGAATGTGTTTACCAGTTTTTTTCTTCACATGGCCGTATTGAGGCAGGCTACTGAACGGAGAAAAGCACAGACATTAGCGTCCCCTGTTCCTCACCGCCTGCATCCTTTTGCACAAAGCCACCAAGCTGCATGTTCTCCAGGCTCCTCTCCAAAGTGGCAACGAGTGGCAGGTTTTCATAGGGCATGCTCACTAACGACTCCCCTTCACAGTTGCCTCTTAAAATGGCTGTTGTACCTTGCATACAAGGCTAATCAAGTGCCTTTGACTTGCCAAAAGAGCAGTATTGCCTAATGCCTTTACTTGCTGGGGTGCCATACAAAAGTCAATAATGGAAAGGTGTTGTTCAGGGAGACATTCTAGCATATAGAGGGCAACGTTCCAGCGAGAGACAGCCTCCAGCTTCTTCTGGTGGGGTGGCAGATGGTGTGTGCCCTGGAAGCAGGTAAATGCATAGTAAGCAGTATAGGAGCAGCGGAACTACTGTGCACATATCTTGCAGGCGCACTGCAGAATTTCAGCAAGGAGAGGTATTTTAGGAACCCTGTCTCAAGAGGTTTTATCAAATGCGCAAGCCATGGAATCATGGTCATCTCAGACTCGTTTACGGGTGGCACTTTAAGAGTGTGAATGATGTCATTAAGCGATAACCGCTCTATGTGTTGTGCAAATGGTTGATGCGTTGAGTGACAGCTGTCAAAGCTATGCAAGAGATACTGTTTATCTGTACTGGGTGTTTAAGGAAGTGTGTGGTCAGGGATTTCAATTGGCTCCCCCTATGCTACCCCTACACCTTTCCTTGCAACCCCTGTGTCACTGGACAAAGAGGCAGTGCCAAGAGCAGATATCTGTGTTACACCCGAGTGAGCCACTGGGCCTGTGATGAGAGGTGTGTGTCCCAGTGGCTTCTGCCACCAATCCTGCCTGGGCACTGTGTGACTGTTTTGCTTTATCTTGGCCACGTGAGGGGAGCTCGCAGTTACGCCCCCTGGCCCTTTGTAAAATCAATTATTGGACTCAGATAGGCTAATAATTACACATAACACGTTAGCTACAATAGTTAGATGAATGGCTCGTTATAGTTCCTTTATATAAATATAACATACATAAGAAAAATAAACATGTAGTTAGTTATACAAAACATAGAAAAATATCAATATCGTCACTGTTAGGATTGTTGAAGAAGACACCTTCATCTCGGCCACAAAAACACTGCTTAGTTCCAGAGCAGGTAGGCAAAGAGATCACTCGTACTAACGGGGTCTGGAGCGGATCGTCCTCCCAGTGAGACTGCATCACCTGGGGTCCAAATTCTAACTGAACTGTTCCATTGGCTTCTCTCTTTAAGGAGCTACTTTCGATCCCCGCCCAGACTGCCCTCGGCCGAAGAGCAGACAATAAGCATTAGGGGCCAAGAGTGGAATATTCCAGTTAGAAGCAGAAAAAACACAGCTTCTCTCCCTGCTTCCGTTCACAGTGTCCCTTATCATTGCACCTGCAGAGCACGCCGACACCCTTTCAAGCTTGTCCTTTGGCAGACAATACAACAACTATTCCCCACAGTTAGTTCATCTGATATCAAAATGTGACCTTGCCTCTGCTGCAGAAATACATGTTTACTTGCTGAGCCCACGAAAACGTAGGCTTTCATTGCTTTTTCATTGCAGAAATGGAAGTGAATGTCCAAAATGGTGCCAGCGCCATTTCTTTTACTCCTTTTTCGCACATGCACTACACTTGAGCCTTTGGACAACCAATCTCCATAACCCAATGGACGTAAGGGTTGTTCCCAGAATCGGCGAAACGAACACCACAAATTCGGAATACAAGAAATACAACAACAACAAATCAAAACGGCAAAAACACCAAAAACCCAGAGCAAAGCTGAACGTAACGCCTCAGGAATCCAGGAAAACATCTGATCCCACCAGTCCCCATACCTATCCTGTGTTACTCGGGCAAACAAATCTCTCAATTCCTTAATATGCTCCTCAATGGAACGGGAATGGTCAGACAAATCAAAATGAGTGAAACTTCGGATGAGGTCGTGGTCGGAGACTTCTGAGACCCATCTCAATTTTTCGCCCACTGGCACTATCTATTGTGGCCCCACATATTGAGCGAACATTCTTTCTATAAATCTTTTTGATGAATTATATGTCATGATTTTTTATAGATTTTATTTTGTACACCTATTGGTGCTTGGTATGAGTGGATTGGTTGACGGATGCATGTGGATGAATGCTTGAATGATTGAATAGTATGAATTTTACCATTTAGATGTGTTCTTAAAATGTTTTTTCCTGCTATGTAAATTGTTGCCATAAGTCCAGATTAAATCATGATTTGATTCATATATTTAAATTGTATCTGGTCTAATAAAAATCCTTGATACCAAACCTTTGAATTGTATCCTCTGGATGTCTTTCCGTGATTAATTAACAGACCATTCAAAATAACACATTCCTTCAACAGTATTACACCCCAAATGATGCTTCAAAAATAAGTAATCAATAGCTGCTCTATTCTGCAAAATAGCCTTCCTAAATCCTATATTATCTAATAAAAATTCCGCTAAAGCTTCCAAAGTTTCATTAAGCCCTTTAACTACTAGGTAAGCAAGTGTGATCATGGTTTTATACCCGCCCGCCCGCCAATCCCTAAATGCCCACTAGCGAGATGGCCAAAGCCAACAATTCTGCTTCAGATAATTAGTGTACATTAGTATCACAATCCGAGGACAGTGTGATATAATGGGCGGATTGCGGAAACCGCCGGACAGCAGGCTGCAAAGGAAACATCATTAAATCGAGACGCGTTAACGCACAGGGGGACACCTGAAAAGTTAGCAGGAATATATGAATAAGTATAATTTACACAGGAAAATAACCAACCTGTAGGCAATTTAACATGGTTCAAGTGGCTAGCAGTTAAAACTGTATGATTACAGATTTCAGAACAGACATCAGTCATGCACACAAGCGTTGCTCAAAATAAGTCCTTTTCTCAGCCCGGTTTAAGTTCAGTTGTTGGCATTTACCAACAAGGTTCGGGTCACAAGTCATGTGATAGCAAATATCAGCACGAGATTATATTTTTTCCATTTGCGGTTTGTATCCGCACAGAATTTGCAGTACTCATAAACCGAGAAGGAATTCCATACAGCGGAAGTCTCAACCAAAGAACCCTTATGTAATACTCTGAATAATTGCTGCAGTACCGGAGCAGGTGTGGGTACTGTCATGAGGCAAGTAGAACTCAAAGTTGCTGAGTCGTGCACATCTGCCAAGCAAAAATGAGAAACGTTCAACACCTGTTGAGCCAGGTAGATCTAAATACTCTCGGGTTGTCCGGAAATGGCTAAAACACCATTCTACCCCGAAGATACAGAAATTACAGAGGCGCAAGGCATCCATTTTATTTCCTCACCGTTTTCTACAGGCATTTTAAAATTCCCAAAGGGTTGCACCCTGTGGTGCGAGCGTAGGGGCAGACACGTCAGCCCTTATCCAGTTCCCTGATTCCATTCGTAGGATGGAGACATTTGACACCTCTCGCTCTAGCATGTCACCGGACCCTCCCCAAGACACTCCACCGTGCCTCACACCGGTACTCAGCACACACAGGATCTAAAAATCAGAATTCAAAAACAAGATATCATGGATAATTTTACAGGCACTAATATCAATTGGGCCACTTGATCTCTTTTATGAATGGGCAACATATTCTCTCATCAGAATGGCCTTGATTTCTCCCTGATAATCTGCATCTACATCCCTCCCAACACTTGAATACCTTTCAGGGGTAGTCCAGATCTAGGGACAATTAATTCCATATGTTCTGAAGGAATGTTCACACCCTATCCCTGTATCAATTACAACTATGCCTCTTGGTTCAAGTCGGATTTCCTCCCTTGCATGTAAATCCACCACAGCAGAGTCAGGAGTGGCACAATAAGAAACTAGCGCTCCAGGAGAAACTTCCCAATATACCAGAGTTTGTGCAGCTTTATTGGGTCTGGATTGTAAGGCTGGTGTTAACATGCGCCTCAATGGAGTCTCACCGTTCGCAATGGGACGGTTATTAAGTACCTGGACTGCATCTAGCACACATTCTCGTCACCCTTTCAAGGTACCCTCACCGGTTTTGAACAATTGTGCTTTTTAACAATCCATTCATTCTCTCAATTAACCCTGAAGCCTCAGGGTGGTAGGGTAAAAGATCCATTTGATTCCCTTCTCTTGACAGTAGTCTAGAACCAATGTTGCCTTGAAATGGAACCCATTATCACTTTGGATCTGTAAGGGGACACCATAATGCACAGCCACTTGATCTAACAATTTAATTGTATTCAATTGGGTGGCTCTTTTAAATGGCAATACCATTAAGTAACCGGAATACGTGTCCATAATGGTACACACATATTGACATCCTCTGCTGATAGGCATGGGACCAATGTAATCGATCTGCCAAATTTGTCCAGGCAATTTACCTCGCTTTAATGTGCCATGAATTATATGTGGAATATAGCTCTGCTTTTGATGTTGACACATGGGGCATTGTAGAATTATAGCTTTTACAATCTCTAACGGAATACTGATTCCCCTGTCCTGTGGCCACCTGGTATTAGCCTTCTCTCCCAGATGTCCTTTTTCTGTGCTCATTTAGCAATCCCCTCCAAATCATCTTCCTCAGTCCTCACGTACATGATCAAAATGTTTGCATGTTCGTCTGCAACAGAATTGAACCATCTTTCTAATGAGTCTATTGCACAATGTGCGTCTACATGCTACACAGTCACTGTGGTATGCAGCAGCATTTCAGCAATGTGTTGCCACACTTCTTTCCCCCATACTTCTTTAGCATGAATCTTCCATCCATTCCGCTGCCAAGTCGGCAGCCATACCACCATTCCATTCGCAACGGACCATGAGTCTGTATAGATGTAACAACTCTTGGGCATCTCCTATTTCAAAGCCTGGTATACAGCATATCATTCTGAAAATTGGCTACTCTTCCCTTATTCGGAGGTGGTTACCACCTTTTTCGATTTTGGGATTATGGGCTACCGCTTTCCAGTGTCGCTCTACTCCCACATATTTAGCTGAGCCATCAGTAAACCATGCACGTTTGACTTGTTCACTTGATAACTCTCTGTATGGGATTCCCCACTTCACTGGAGATTCCTCAATCGTCCTCTTTCTCAGGTTCCAGATATACTAACGGAACCCCAGCAACTTGCTCATGTAACTTCGCAATTCCCCCCTTTCCTGTCTTTGCACGATCTTGAATGTACCATTTCCATTTGATGATAGTAGCCTCTTGTGCATGCACAATTTGATGTTTTAGGGGAACTCCGTACCCACTGCATAATTGGTATTTCCGGTCAGATCAAGATGTCATGACCCACCGTCATTTGTTCTGTATCCACAAGTGCCAAATAACAGGCTAACAAATGCTTCTCAAACAGTGTATATCTATCACAAGCTTTGGCTAATTTCCTACTCCAAAACCCTAATGGCACCCTCTTTAGGTCCTGCTTCTGCCACAAACTCCAGTTGACATAGGAATCATGTACGGGTACATTTAGTTGCACTTCTCCTTCCCTCATCGGACATAAGTCAAGTACTTCCTGACTAGTGTCTTTGGCTAACTGGAACACCCTGTTTTGCTCCTCACCCCATTCAAAATTGAATT
Source organism: Ambystoma mexicanum (assembly GCF_040938575.1). NCBI lineage: Eukaryota > Metazoa > Chordata > Amphibia > Caudata > Ambystomatidae > Ambystoma > Ambystoma mexicanum. The sequence goes on from NC_090921.1 coordinate 264,918,238, forward strand.
TCTTGCATGTTACTTTGTAAAGGGGTGCCAGAATCTGCCACAAATGTGGTATATGTTGTCTCCAGAACCTGAACAGCCCAATGAATTGTTGGGCTTGTTTCTTAGTCCTCAGATTTAAAAACTCGAGGATCTTTTGTTGGCTTTAGGTAGCATTTTGCAATCTCCATTATGCCACTGGATTCCCAGGAAAACAACTGTCTCTGCAGGATCTTTTAGTTTTAGTCTCATTAATTTTCCATCCTTCCTTGCGTAAACCGTCCATGATAAGATCTAGGTGCACTCGTACACTATGTTCATCTTTCCCTTGAATCACTATATCATCAATGTAATGCACAATCTGTACATCTGGCTTAAATGGAATTTTTTCCAGGTGTTCTGCCACAAGCCGGTGACAGTTTGTCAGGCTATTAATATACCTGATAGGTAAATGTTGGAATGTATACTGCCTCCCATTCCAAGAAAATGCAAATTGCTCCTAACATTCGTCAGCAATCGGTATGGTGAAGAAGGCATTAGCCAAATCTAACACTGCATACCATGTTCCCTCAAATTTCTGTACATTTTCAATCAAGGTTACTGCATCAGGTACCGCCGGTATTAGTGAAGGAGTGGTTTTATTCAATTCGGGATAATCAACAGTCATCCTGTAGCTTCCGTCCAGTTTTTAAATCGGCCAGACCGGATTGTTCCAAGCCGTGGTCACAGACCACAAAACACCAGCTTCGATATACCCTTTAATGGTATCTGAAATCTCCTTCTGCCCTACGGGTACTCTATACTGTTTCATAGAAACTCTTTTTGTGGCTATCAGAACCTACACAGGGGCATTTTCAATCACCCTACAGTCACAGGGTTGCATACAAAAGCACTCACCCCAGATTGGTAAAGCTTACCTCCCAATCCGAGCGTAAACCCTTCTAGAATGTCAAATCCAATAATGTATTCAGGGATTGGGACAACTAATACCTGATAGGCATCTCTTTTCAAGCTTGTAATTTTCATGTCTATTTTCGTTTGACCGGCAGGGGTCTCTTTTCCCACCAACCATGTACTTGTGAAATGTCTTCTCTTAATCCTTGAAGGATTTCCATGTATCAATGAGGCCTCTGCCCTGGTATTAATTAAGGCGTTGACCTCCTGTATGTTTCCTGATTGCCAAAATAATTTTACTTTTACATGAGGCCTTCTGTCTACCTTAATTTGGGCATTTATTACCGGATTTCGACCATCATCCCATTCGTAATGAAAGAGTATGTTTAGATTCCATTTCCACCATCACACTCACCATTTTCCTCAAGTCTGCATAAGTGGGTTGAGATTGTGAGGACATCCAAGAAGACTCATCATCTTCCTTTTCTGGAGACGATGCAAATAAATCCTCCCTCTCAGGCTTATGTACCTCTTGCTGCTTCACTTGTTTGTAATGCTCCTTTCCATCCAAGCCCTGCTTTTTGTACAATTGATACATTTCCCGACACTTAATCCCATCAATATCCTCTCTCAGCACTCAATCTTTCTGTAAAGCTAGAAACATATCCTTTCTGGATACACGAGAATCTCGGCTGTCAAGCCTCTTCCCTGGCGTGCGTCTTTCACTTTGCCCTTCTCTTTCTCGCTCTCGTGGTTGTTCCTCTGTCCTTTCCCATTCTCCTAAATCAGCCAATTGCCTGATAGGATTTACTACCTCATCTGTTGCTCTAGCAGTCATTCTCACCATTAGGATCATGATGACATTTTTATATGCCAGAGGAGCAGTCCGAATAATAGTGTTTCTGGCTGAAACCGACAATGCTACCAACGCCATATGCTCGGGAGTATCCAAATGAATGGCCTCTTTCATTGCATGTTCCCTCACTCTTTGAATCGTCTCTTTTAATCTATACCATTTCTTGTTATCAGTTGGCCAATCTGAGGTGATAGGATACTTGCGGTTACATCTTTGGTCCGCCAAACAAACATTCAAGCCTCTCCTCCATGATCCTCTCGAGGAGGGCCTACACGTAGGATCTCCTGTATCTGAATTTCCTGCGTTAAGTGTAAAAACCAGGCAGAGTCTGTTGCATCTACATGCAGACCCGCCGCCCTTGCATCAAATAACCTGACCATCCAAGTCAGCAAGGACACTCATTTACCCCAGAAATTATCCTCACCAATAATATCACCTATGGCCTTACCACACAACCATATATATGGCGATTTTATTGGTGGGGATATTACCTGATACCCCACCAGGATTATTAGGATTACGACCCATCCTTCTTCGTATCACAGGTTTAACAATGATCTCTTTGCAGCCAGATTCCGACATGGGTAATACCTCTGGCTCTGAAGCAATCTCAGTACTAGTCCTATCAAAGACATCTCCATCCCAATTATCGGGATCCCAATCCACCCCTGCGGAAGCAATCACAGTTTCTACCTTGCGAGAATTCACTCTCCCACGTCTCTTTTTATATTTGTACTGAACAACTCTTACCGCAGCCCGCTCGGCAACCACTTGATATTTGTCCGCTTTATCATGATACAATATCATCTGGAGCTGCTGCATCAATGCAATTTATTTTTCTGCAGCCTGCTCCTTTTCCATTCTTAGGATATTTGCTTGTAATTCTACGTTCTGCTGGTGTATCTTCCGGAAGGCATGTAACATGATCCAGCCCCTCCTACTGAGAGCAGAACACTCCTTCCCTTTCTACACATGCACCTGTCTCAGACAACTCATCACTTCCTCTGGATTTGCCTTTCCTATACTGGTATCCCAGTCCTCACTCAAGCCTGCCCCACATGCCAAAGTCTGTGCGACTTTGTCATATAGACTCAGTCCACCCTGGAAAAGTCACCTCAAGACAGCCTCTGCCGGCAGAGCTTCCCTTTTTCCTAAATATGGAATTCATTTTACCCAATGGATTCGTCACGTCCCTACGATTAATACCCCACAACACACAGTTCACTTCCCAAATTGTTGCCTCTCCAAGTCCAATATCTTTTTCTTATATCAAATTATCAGGGATATTTGGCATCAAATATCAGCACAAAGACCCTGCTCACAGCGCCAATTGCTTTGCTTTATCTTGGCCATGTGAGGAGAGCTTGCACTTAAGCCCCCGGCCCTATACAAAATGAGTTATTGGACTCAGATAGGCTAATAATTACACATAACACGTTAGCTATAATAGTTATATGAATGGCTCGTTATAGGCCCTTTATTCAAATATAACATACATAAGAAAAATACACGTAGTTAGCTATACAAAACATAGAAAAATATTGTCACTATTAGGATTGTTGCAGAAGACACTTTCATCTCAGCCACAACACTGCTCAGTCCCAGAGCAGATAGGCAAAGAGATCACTCACAGGGTCTGGAGCAAAGCATCCTTCCTCTCAAAAAGACTGCATCACGCAGGGTCCAAATTCTAACTGAACGGTTCCAATGGCTTCTCTCTTTATGGGGCTAGTTTCGATCCCCGCCCATCATGCGTTACCAGATTGCCCCCGGCCGAGGAGCAGAAGAGCAGAAAATAAGCATGAGGGGCCATGAGTGGAATATTCCAGTTAGAAGCGGAAAAAAACAGCTTCTCTCCCTGCTTTCGTTCCCAGTGTGCCTTATCACTGTACCTGCAGAGCGCTCCAACTCCCATTCTAGCTTGTCCTTCGGCGGACATTTCAACAACGATTCCCCAAAGTTAGTTCACCTGACATCAATATGTGACCTTGCATCTGCTGCAGAAATACATGGTTACTTGCTGAGCCCATGTAAACGTAGGCTTTCATTGCGGTAATGAAAGTGACTGTCCAAAATAGCCACGCGCCGGCGCCATGTGTTTTGCCTAATTTTTCATACACGCACTACAGTGACCAAACCCAGAGCTGACAGACCTGCATCACAGGCACACTGTAGATAGAACCAAAGTGAGATAATCAATTTACATGAAGTTGCTCTCCGCCTTTGAAATTAAACATCTGCTGCTTCATCAAGAAGAAAAAATATATATTTGGAAGGATAGCTCAGGGACGACGAACTTAATTTGGGAATATGAGGATGCAGTGCAACCTGCGTTCACTTCCTGTTTCAGTGCTTACAAGCTAGAGGAGGCTGGCATTAAGCAAGATATAATGGACCAAAGAAAATAATAAAATTGGGCTTTTTCTAAAGGTGACATCATGGAGCTGCTGCTGCCGTTTACATTTTAAAATTGAAAAACTGCAATTATTGTGACCTGCAACACATCCTTCCCCTCTATCTCCCATTTAACAAACAAAACGGTGGGTTACTTACCAAATAAGCAAAACAGAAAGGTGATGGCTGGAAGGTTTCAAATTATTCATAACCACTGGCACAGCTCTGGGCAACCCTCCAGACCACTGTTTATCAGCCCGCCAAGCCACTACAGAAGGGGAAAGACCATATGCAAATCAGGCTTTGTCCCACCCCAAAATGGGCAGTCCAGACCAAACTGCTAGGTCACATCCCTCCTGCACGAAACCACAAGCATCCCCAGACATGTTACATCCTTATTGGGAATCACGAATGAGGAGTAGCCTAGGCCTCTAGCCCAGCAGGCTTTTCTAGCAGTGACGTTGTGGAGCTGATACTTACATTAAAAAAAAAATCCCTGAAACACATCCTCCAACACGTCCCCTTTGGCTCCCATATAACCAAAAGAAATATGGGTTACTTACCAAATAAGCAAAACAGAAAGGTGATGGCTGGAAGGTTTCAAATCATTCATAACCACGGGCACAGCTCTGGGCAACCCTCCTGACCATTGTTTATCGGCCTGCCAAGTCACTACAGAAGGGGAACGATCATATGCAAATCAGGCTTGGTCCCACCCCAAAAGAGGCAGGCTAGCCCAAACTGTTAGGTCACATCCCTTCTGCACGAGACCACAAGCATCCCCAGACATGTTACAGCCTTATTGGGAATCACGAATGAGGAGTAGCCTAGGCCTCAAGGCACAGCAGGCTTTTCTGGGGGTGGTGTTGTGGAGCTGATACATTTTAAAATAAAAAATCCCTGATATACATCCTCCAACACGTCCCCTCTGTCTCCCATCGAACTAAAAGAAATGTGGGTTACTTACCAAATAAGCAAAACAGAAAAACAGAAAGGTGATGGCTGGAAGGTTTGAAATCATTCATAACCACGGGCACAGCTCTGGGCAACCCTCGCGACCATTTTTTATCAGCCTGCCAAGCCATTACAGGAGGGGAACGATTAAATGCAAATCAGGCTGGGTCGCACCAAAAAAGGGGCAGGCCAGACAAAACTGCTAGGTCACATCCCTTCTGCACAAGACCACAAGCATCCCTGGACAAGTTTCAGCCTCATTGGCATCATCAGTGAAGTGTAGCCTAGGTCTTTAGGCCCAGAAGGCTTTTCTAGGGATGATGCTGTGGAGCTGCTGCTGCTGCTGTTTACATTTTAAAATTTAAAAAAATGCAAATACTGTGACCTGCAACACATTGTTCCCCTCTAACAGAATAAACTGTGGGTTGCTTACAAAATAAGCAAAACAGAAACGTGATGGCTAGAAGGTTTCAAATGATTCATAACCACTGTCACAGATCTAGGAAACCCTCCAGACTGTGGTGCTGCCCCTTTAAGGGAAGAGCAGGAGGCGGCGTGACGTTGCACACCGGCACGTGCTCTATAAATAAAGGGGGCGTTCCCGGACGCGTTAGTGCGACCGGGGAGCCCGAACACTGCAGATGTCTCCAGCTGAGTCTGTGGGGGTTGTTGGCTGACGGGAATCGCTAGCAGGGTCACTGAGAGACCCCCAACAGTGGCGACAAGTCTGGTATGTTGCCCGGGCCCAGCGGCGAACCTTGGGACAATTTATTTGAACAGAGCTTATTCGTTCCATGCCGCGGGCCGGGTAGATGCCACGCAGCAGGCGGCCATTTTGGAACTTTGGCAGTGGATGTTCACGGCGCTTCGTTGGGGCCCATGATTGACATCCAAGCCCAATTTTTTGAAACAATGATAGTGGGCAGCTATATCTGCCCACACATGCCCAGATTTTGAATTTTTTTTTATTTTTGGGCGAGCTACGTCGAGTAAAGGCGAGGTGCTGAGGGAAGGGAAGGATGCTGAGGCCTGCTTAATCCCGGGACCTCCCTAGCTCAATTTCTGGACCATCTGTGCTGGAATGTGGATTCTCCATGCTATCCTGCAGCTGAGGATTTTCATCTTCATCATCATCATCATCATGACCAGCTGCTACTTTTAAAAGGAACATTTTGGACTGGCGAACCCTGTGGCCTGCAAAATCTGCTACCTATCATCATCATCATCATCATCAGGTCTGGACAGTAGATTCTGTTTGTGTGACTGGACTGGTGCACTCCACTGTCTCCGAGGCCTGTGCTGGCTGGGTGAGTTGGGGCCGCCATCTTATCTGCGGGGGTGCCTGTGCGCTTTAACCCATGAGTGCGCCTGGTGATCAGGACGGTGGGCAGCCTGCAGACCAACAGCTACCTCAAGTTCAGCCCCCACCTGTGGCACAACTAACTGTTCAGCCGGTGCCCCAAGTCATGGTACAAATGCGGGCCTCTGCGGTGCTCCAGCCGATCCCGGAGTTCGATGTCTCAGGCCCCCCATCCAGCCTGGGGCCCAGATGGAAACGGTGGGTGGACCGCCTTGACATGTATTTCATGGCCACCATGGAGACGATGACGACAGTAAGCTGGTTACGCTACTGTATGCTGCAGGGCCTGCGGTGGAGGAGATCTTTGAGTCACTTCAAACTGCTAATGCCCCGTATGATGCCGCCAAAACAGCTCTCTGCAACCATTTCATCCCATTGGCCAACGCAGATTATGAGAGGTTTGTCATGCTGTCGGCTCAACAGAAAGAAGACGAGACTTTGGACACTTTTTATGGCCGTTTCAAACGCCTCTCCCTGGTGTGTGCATGGGGTGACCCAGATTAACCAGGTTACTCACTGTAGTGACCACCTTACTCCTAGTTCAAAGTCCCCTTTCCTCCATACTTATGTGACATCTCTTAGTCCTGTGGGATGGGACCGGAGCGCTTTGTAAAAATCATCCAAAACATTTTTTTTCAAAAAAGTTGTCCTTCCTCTCTTTCTTGCGCGGGGCCTGGCACGCGGCCGTAACCCCGCCACCTTGGCTCTGCCCCGTGCATCGCCTATCAGTCCTTTTCTATCGCCAGGTCAGAGACCTATTAGCAATAACAGAGGAACCTTATTAGAGGGGACGGCGGGCGGGCGTATGGAGGAAAGGGGACTATGGACATCGGAGTAAAGTAGTCACTACGGTGAGTAACCTGGTTATACTCCTATGTCCCGTCCCCTTACCTCCATACTTATGGGAGATTCCCAAGCACTCCTAACAGGAACTACGGGTGGATGGAAATACCCCTTACTGAAAAAGGTTCTTCAGCACAGCCTGACCAAACTGAGCATCAGCTCTTGAGCTCATGTCAAGAGAATAATGCTTACAAAAAGCAGATGGGGAGGCCCAAGTAGCTGCCCTAGCGATGGACTCCCAGGGGACATATTTCTGAAAAGCAACCGCGGCTGCCTTGCCCCGCACCATGTGTGCATGAATACCCTTAGGAGGTTTCAGCCCTTGGACGGTGAAAGACTCCGTAATGCAGGCGGCGATCTACCGAGAAATAGTCGCCATAGCCACCTACTACCCTGAGGGTTACTAAAAGTCACAAACAGCTGAGAAGAACTCCTAAGCTCGGAGGTTCTGTCCAGATAGAACTTAAGAGCCCTTCTGACATCGAGACAATGCAGAACTCTTTCGGCCTCTGAGGTAGGGTTCGGGAAAAAGACCGGCAGGGAGATCGACTGATTCAGATGGAATTCAGTTACCACCTTCGGCAGGAAAGCAGGATTTGTCCGTAGGACTACCTTATCCTTGTGAAAAACCAAAAAGGGATGCTCCACCGACAAGGCCTGGAGCTCACACACCCGCCTCGCTGACGTAACGGCGACCAAAAAGGACACTTTCCAGGATAGGTACTTGAGGACCACCGTGGCCATTGGTTCAAAAGGCTTATGGCACAACGTCGTCAGGACTATATTTAGATCCTACGGCGGGTGCGGAATACGGATTGGAGTGTAGAGGTGTGTCAAGCCTGCAAAATGCTTCTTAACCACTGGATTACTCAGAGAGTAAGAGCATTGGTCTGTAGAAAGGTAAGCGGAGACCGCTGAAAGATAAGTTCTGCATTACAGAACATGAACACCCAACTCTGCTAAGAAGGATACGAAGGACAGCACTGTGTCAATCGTAGCCCCCCTTGGGTCCAACTGTTTTTCCAAACACCAATGACAGAACTTGAGCCATTTACTTCTGTATTGGGATCTAGTCGAGGATCTCCTGGCTGCCTGGATAATACGCATGTTATCCACAGACAAGTTAAGATGTTCTAATGACTTGAACTCAGGCACCATGCCGCCAAGCTGAGCGATTGTGGGGAGGGGTGCCACATCTGCTGTTCCCCCTGATGAAGAAGATCGGGGGTCACTGGTAACCTGATCGGCGGATACATCGACAGGTGTTGAAGTTCTGAGAACCAAAACCTGGCCGGCCACCACGGGGCTATGAGTAGAAGGGAACAGTTCACCGAGTTCTTCAGCTTCCAAATTGCTCGATGGACTAGAGGCAGAGGCGGGAAGGCGTAAACTCTCATGTTGTGCCATGGAATCTCGAGCGCATCCCCCAGAGAGGAGGCTCCCAGCCCCCCTCTGGAGGCATACTGAGGAAGCTTCTTGTTTACCGCCGTAGCGAAGAGGTCCACCTCCAGTGTGCCCCAAAGCAAGAAAATCCATGAGAGGACCTCTGCCTTCAACTCCCACTCGTAGCTGACCACGGTCCGCCGGCTGAGGGCATCCGCTGTGACATTCATCTGGCCCGGGATGTACACTGCAAGCAGCCAAACACCATGAAGCACATCCCACTCCCAAATCTGGATGGACAGGTCCACGAGAGGGGGAGACTTGGTTCCCCCTTGCTTGTTGATGTAATACATTGACACCACATTGTCCGTGCGTATGCGGACCACCTTGTTGGCTATGATCGGTCCGAACGCTCTGAGCGTTGTGAAGATCGCCAGAAGCTCTAAATGATTTATGTGGAGGAGCTTGTCCTGAGGCGTCCAGAGATCCGAGACCTGAAGAGTATCTAACATCGCACCCCACCCTAGGAAGGAGGAGTCCGTCATAATCGTCACCGTAGGGGCTGGGTCCTGAAACCCCGCACCCAACGACAGGTTGCTGAGAGATGACCACCATTCCAGGTCCACTCTCATGGAAGCCGGAATCATTATCAGCTTGGAATCCGGGTCCACAGCCTGACGCCAAGAACTCCGAAGAGCCATCTGGGTCTGCCTCATCTTGAGACGAGCAAGAGGAAGAGCCAACACGCACGAGGCCATGAGGCCCAGAAGCCTCTGGAACCACCAGGCTGACATGCTCTACGACTGTGCAAACATCTGACACGTGGCTAACAGATCCGCTATTCTGTCCACGGTCAGGTACACTCTGCAGTCAATCGTGTTCCAGCAAAAACCCAGGAAAATCAAGTCCTGCGAGACTGTCATGGAAGATTTCCGTCAGTTCACCGACAGCCCAAGGTGGAACAGGAGCTGAAGGAGAGACTGAAGATTGCCCGCTGCTTCCAACGGACAAGGGCTGCGTAAGAGCCAGTCGTCCAAATACGGATACACATGTATACCCTGCAGACGAAGATAGGCCGCAATCACCAACATCATCTTTGTGAAGACACGCGGCGCAGAGCTGAGGCCAAAAGGAAGCACTCGGAACTGGAAGTGCTCCTCTCCAAAAGAGAAGCGGATATATCTCCCGTGTTGATTCCAAATCAGAATATGCATGTACGCATCCTGAAGATCCACCACACTGAGCCGATCGCCCCTCTGCAAGGAGGACCGTATCTGGCTGGGCGTGATCATCTTGAATTTCTCTTGGGGTACGAAAAGATTGAACTGGGAAAGGTCTAGGATGGTGCGCAGGCCAGCCTGGTTGGGTTTGGGCTCCGTAAACAGCCGGGAGTAGAAGCCCTCTCCTCGCTCCCCGAGGGGAACAGGTTCCACAGCTCTGAGGTCCAGAAGTTTCTGAACCTCGGCTTTGAGGGAGGGCGAGCCCGACAGCTGAAAGGGAGGGTTGAAGGGTGGGGTAGGGGTAAGCGGAAGCCCGCCCGAGCGACTGACAAGACCCATCTGTCTTCGGTGATGGTCTGCCACGCCTCCCAATGAGACGCAATGCGTCCTCCCACCGGGGTCTCGTGCGACTACAGAGAACCCTCACTTTGTAGGTTTTTCGGTGGAGTTGCCACCTAAACCTCAGGAGGAGGCTGAGGAGCGGGAGAAAAACCGAGTCTGTTGTTGCCTAGGCGGTTATTCCCTAAAGGGGTATCCACTCGGCAAGATTTCCGATCTAGGAAGCCCCTAAAGCCAGAGGAGGGTCGGTTCTGCACCAATGGTCTCTGGGTTTTGAAAGGGCTCTTAACAAGGAGCGATAGGGACTTAGCTGTCTGAGTGATATCCTTCGTCTTGGTGAGCTCTACATCTGTTGTAGAATGAAAGAGCTCCTTGCCATCGAACGGAGCGTCCAGCACCTTGTCCTGCACTTCTTTCGAGAATTTAGTGGCATGCAGCCACGCCTGAGGTATCAACCCCCAACATAAGGCCCCGAGCCGAGGTATCTACGTGATGAGCCGCAGCCTCCAGGAGATCCTGGGCCAAGACCCTGGTGTCGGATAATGCCGCTTTAAAATCTTCCAGCTTCTCGACCGGGATGCACTCCTCAAACTCCAACAGACCTTTCCACATCCACATATTAGCCCCCGCTAACACCAGTTCGGCATTGGCCTGCCTGAGCTGCAAGGCCGAGTTGGCGAAAACTTTTCTCCCAAGGGAGTCAATGAGCTTATCCTCCTTTCCCAGAACCTGAGTAGCCGTCGTGGAAGAGGATGCTGCAGGCCGAAACTGCAAAGTGGCCGCAGCCACCACTGTGGAGGAGGGGGGCGGACAAGACGACAGGGCCACCTCTTCCGAAGAATGCAGCCTGTATCGCAAGTCAATTTTCTTACTGACGAAAAGTCCAGAGTGTGGCTTCTCCCAAACCCTACGGACCTCGGCCAGAACGTCCTTCTGCAAGAACAGGTCGATACGCTCCGAAGGAGACAGGGTGAACGCCCCAGAAAGCACACCCTCCTGCGGAGCGTGTGCCTTGGGGACCAGAACATATAAGAAGGCCATCATGTCCAGTACCCGGTCATGGAAAGTTCTAATAGAGCGGGGCAGGTCCTTGTTGTCCTGATCGCCTTGCGCATCATTCGACAGGCCAGGATCCTGCTGAGCCATGTCGGGCCCTGCCTTGTCCACGGGGGACAATGGGGACAAAGGCAGAAGAGTCGGGGAAGGCACCGTAGGCAAGAGAGGCGCCGGCGGAACCACCGGAGGAACGGGTGGAGCCGGAGGCCCGGGCGGACATATCTCTCTAAAAAGCCCATTGAAATATTCCCTCATGGGGTTGATGGGGTTGGTATGCATGAGCGTTTGAAATTTACCGAAAAAGGCTTCCTCTGGGGACTGCTTTGGAACCTGAGGCGGCCTCTAATGAGGAGGATAATACCAGGGACGTGACAGGGAAGGGTTCTACACCGGTCCCTCCACCGACATATCCACATAAATCAACAGTGCCAGTGTGCGGAAGGGGCATCCGGGCATTCCAATCATAGACTGGCCAATAAGGATGCGCACAAAGGACTCTATGTTCACCCATGGAACCAAGCCCTACACCTGAGGCTGATGGCGTAGTTGTAGGGGCAGCACCCAAAATGGCCGCTGCGGTCGTGGCGGGAACGGGCGCCATTTTGTCATCACCTGAGGGGAACTGTGGCACATGAGGAAGTGAGGCAGGGATCCCCGTCGATGGATCAGGGGTCTTAACTTTAGCGTTAACATAAGAGACCTCGGTAGAGCTGGTACTATGAGGCCTGGAATGTTTCTGCGACATACCAACCGCCAAATTAGCCTTCCAAGGAAGGACCTCGGCATTGCCGGTAAAAGAAGAACTTTCCTTCTTTGCCCCCTCAACAGGTCTGGTGTCGCCGCAAGAGCGGGAACGGTGAGGATCAGCTTTCACCGATAAGGCTTTGCCAGGCCTCTCAGAACTGTTGGTAACTTTAGCCTCTGTACGAGGGACCTCGTGTTACTTTGCTTCTAGCAACGTGACGCTCACTGTGTCCAGCTTTCTCACGAGCCTGGCGAATTCTGGACCTGCAGAAAAACCAAGAACATCGTCATCAGCAGAATCTTACCTGCATTCATCATCCTTCACTGCTCGCAGCTCCTGGGCAGCTCTGTTGGACGGGTTCACAGCCCGGATCGAAGTACCTGAAAAAAGGAGAAAGACATCATTAAAGGAGGTAGTGGAGACATTACAACCACAAAGCGCTTAAAGACTTACCTGGTTGGTTGCTTTTCGGCCGGCATAGCTCCGGAACGCCATCTGCACTGGGAACACACCACGACCTACGAAAGAGAGAAAAGCACAGGTCAGTGAGGACAAGACATCGCTGCGCTACACAAAGCGCCTCATTACCGCATCATAGGGCTATAGCGCGTCATCATCTACCGGTGAGAACCAGCCTACCCAGTTCTCCAAGCGGACACTCCGCGCTCCTAGGGAGATAAAAAAGAGACATTTAGAACAAAGAAAAGGCATGCAAGAATAACAACGCCATCAATCGCAATAAGACCTACCTGAAAGACACGACAAGGGCCGCAGTCAGTGAAGTAACTGGACCGCCCACGCCCACAAAATACAATACGCCCCTGCCCAGAGAGCAGGACGGAGAGCCCACCGGTTCCGACAACCAGGCAGAATCCCATCAACACCGAGAACCACACCAGGGAATCATTGAGAAGGGCACCAACGACCAACTGGCTGGGTGGTGTCCCCGTGGATACCAGGTGAGCCTAACAAAGGTGTTACAGGGAAGGGAAGGGGATTCCCGTGTCTCGCTGTCTGGTGTCCCACTTCCACTCCCAGAAGACCCCTCATCCAGGTGATCCTCCCGCACTGATCCACCCCCAGGTACTGGATTCAAATGCGATGGCTGTGTCCTGGCTACCTAGATGACAGATCCCCGGGGATCAGCAGGTGAGACACCTTCAGGTCTTTACAATACGCTACTACTAACAGAACCCACAGAACATTCAGCTTTCAACAACTACGACTGTTTGACATCTGCAACTATTTGGTATTGATTAGCTGACCCTTGACCACTTGGCTCTCAGTCGTCTCAACAACTACTTCCACACTACTGGGGAAAAGTGATGTAGGGCTGAAGCAGTCCATACTACTGCACCTGGTTGGCATCGACATGCGGAAACTATTCCAGTAACTCTCAGGTATCGGTAATAAATCACTACGAAACAGGGATTGTGGATCACCATGGAACTCTACCCACAGATCAATATGGGATTTGAAATATTATGCTTTTTCCAAGCTAGTCAGAGGCAGTATTAATGTGTCGACAGTTTTCATGTGAGAGTCTGACAACTAGCAATGTCATGCTAGCTACCATACACGGAAGACAACATTCATGCGAAGTCATCCAAGTGTGTGCATCAATGCAACTCTGAAAACACAGCCTCTGATAAGCTCTCTAGGGAACATCCTTTAAATTGCGGATAACTACGAGCTAGCTGACGTATGGTCAGGTTGCTTTACTATGCAATTTGTTTATTTTTCAAACAGCTATGACAGTATTTCAGAGTGCAAACTGTACACTTGCCACTAGCCGTTGGATAGTGATATTTGAATATTGGCAAGTTAGAAATGGCGTGACAAGTGACTTTTTATGGTTGGCTAGTAGCCATGCAACTTCAATTTTTGCCCCCTGGTATTATTGTATGCCTTCAAATCCGAAACCTACATATTTATACCAGGTCGAGCTGGGTTGTAATGTGGTCAAGTGCCTAAAATGTAATGGCTCAAAATTCTTGCATCAATACTTGACCAAAATGTGTGATCCTGAGCAAATATTTAATCCCATTATGAACTAACATGATAAACTGGAGTCGTTAGACGTGCTTAATGCGCTCTCACTAGTTGGAAAAAGATTCCATTACAATGTGTAGATGTAATGATTTTTAGGGACAAAATGGTGTTCCCTCGTGCTCCTCTTAATGGCCCCTGAGGCTGTCCCCGAGAATTGAATTACCTCCACGTCTCTCCTCCTCAATCCACTACTTACACTTGAGAGGCTCTGCTTCCTTGCAGAAACCGTTTTACAGACCTTTTTTTGTTGGCTTTGCCCCTCTCTCCACTGGAGGTATAATCTCCTCCTTACCCAAGAAGCTACAGTTTTTTCTTCATTCCTTCCAGGAAATTCAGGCTTCCCCTTTTGAGCGGGGCCCGGCAAGGTGATGGTTGGTGAGCCTCGTCCAAGCCATCCACCCTGCAGGGCTCAGGGACCACAGGGACCCTAGGATGCCTGCCGGGTTCCTTTGTGGTTGAAGGAGCTGGGCAGCTAGATTCTGCAGGCAGACTCCCAGTGTAATATGCACCATTATTCGGGTCCAGAAGGACGTCAGGCCTGCTGCACGGAGAGTAGATGCTGGCTCAGTGAAGACACGCATACTCCAGGGGGAGATAAGTGCAGCAGGCCACAAAATGAAAAAAAAGGGAACCCGGAATGTATTAATCCAAAGAGCAACGCACCAGTTGCCAAGCTACCCTTGATGCATTGTCCACATGCGCTGATGCTGTGCGTGTCTCATCATGGCATTCCTGGCACTAAAATAGGAAAGTGCACAGAGAAACGTCAGCACCAGGAGCCGGAGAAAGGATGAGAAGGGGGGCACAGTTTGTAGAAAGGAGCCGATGCTCCTTTTCAAATAATTTCTGGAGCATAATAGAAAAAATTGAGAAATAAAAAGTCCCCCTCCTCTTCTCCGTGTGTCACGCCTCCCGGTTTCCTAGGGCATTCTTATGTCCAGGGGAGAAGCCCGTGGCGTTTGGCCTGGCGTTTACAGCAACGCCGACGCCACCGCCGGTAAACAACTACATCTCCCAAGAGGACCGTGCCTACAAGGATCCTTTGGCACGTTTTCACTTTCTTTTGCGTGCATTTCACGCCTCCTTTGTATTTCACTTCCTATATCTGGCCACGCCCCCAGTAAGCCAGTGCTCCTAAACCATTGCGTTACGCGAGCTACACTCCTTGGATAAGTTGTTCTTTTCCCTATTCCTTGCTTACCTGGTTGCCGAATCCTACCTTTGCCTTGGACCTTGTTATCCGTTTTCCTGATCCTGTCTTAGACCTCCGTTTGATCTCCTCCCCTGCTCGACCACGGAATACCCACCGGACTTGCTTTGGGTTCTGCTCCTCATGTCTGGCTCCCGGTTCCCTTCAACCCCGTATTCCTCAATCACTCCTGGCCATCCGCTCCCCGAGCGAAGAAAGAAACACCCTACATCCAGGCGTTCAAGAAATCTTACACCACTTCTAACTTCTCCCTGAAGTGTTGTTTACCGCGCTAGCAAGAACGGCGCTGTTTATTTACACCCGGTGAATTTTTGCTTGACTTTTTTTGTTTGTTGGTTTTTTGTTGGACGCTTTGCTGTGCTCATCATTTGTTGTTGTTTTTGGGATGCTTCGCTGCATCGCTCTGTCTCTTTGGACCTTGGGACACTTGGCTCCTGGCTTCACTCCTTGGATTGTGGGACGCTCTGCTGTTTTTTCCCGCTCATTTGATTTCGGAACATTGGATTTTGCTTTCACTCATTGGATTGTGGACGCTTTGCTGTTGACGTTACTTATCCATTATTGGGGGAAAGTCTTTGATCCCCCTTCTTTCGAGAAAGAACACTTCCTCTGACCTCCACTCACTCCCAGTCTTGTGTCTTATCACCAGTAGGTATTCCGCTGGAAAAAAATACACAGGTAAGCTTGTGGGTCTCGGAGGGGGTAGAGGGACTGGAATTGTCAACAAACGGTATGTAATATTTGCTTTGTTTGTTTTCTTCCCTCTAGCTCCGCTGTGCGTTCCGCCTTTTTGCCTGAGCCCTTGGCCTGACAGGTGTTCTTTTCCCTGCATGCTGTGCTCTCAGGAAGGAAGTCTGAATTACTTTAGCGGCATCTAGCTCAAGTGATCCCCCAGACAGATCGTGGAACCTACGGAACGCGACAGATTTAGGAGCCAAATACTGGTGCCTGTCTGTCCGAGATGGATCCTAATGCGGATCCTATGGCTGCTATGATGCAAGCCTGTACCACGTTACGCACAGACATGGCAGCAGCACATGCCGCTTTGCACCAACGCATGGATGTCATGCAAAGCTTTGTGCAACTCTTGCCGGTGGATGAGGAGTTTGGGGATGTTCCCGCTCCCGTACCGCCACCGGTTCCTCCGACACCCCTAGCCCCTGTGGTGTTGCCGGGTCCTTTTCCATTGGCACCACCGGAACGCTTCACGGGAGATCCCAAAATGTATAGGACATTTGTCAATCAATGTCGTTTACATTTTCTATGACGTCCTTTGGCATTCCCTAGTTCTGAAACAAAAGCAGCTTTTGTGCTCTCTCATCTAGGGGGTATGGCTGCGGCCTGGGCGAATCCGTTGCTGGAGTCTGATGACCCGGTTTTGTACGATTTCGATGCCCTACTAGTCGCCATGAATCTGGTCTTTGATACCAGATATAAGGCTCAGGCTTCGGACCTAGAATTTCTGGCAATATCCCAGGGTAAACAACCCCTTTTGGCGTATTTAGTCCGATTCAATCAGCTGGCCGCAGAAACCTCTTGGCCTGAATCAAAAAAGGCAGCAGTCTTTTATAAGGGATTATCAGACGAACTTAAGGACGCGTTATCTGTCGTCTCTTCTGTCCCTTCAGTATTTCCTGAATTGCTTGATTTGGTGTTGCAGGTCGATGCTCGGCTGCAACAAAGGCGTGGAGAACGCCGTCACCCTGATCTACGTCCTGGCAAACCCGAATTGGGATCCTCTCCAGCCTCCGGGGTTGTAGAACCCATGCAAATTGGGGCAGTAAAAGGTCCCCTCTCAAAGGCAGAGAGGGAGAGAAGAATGCAAAACAATCTATGTCTGTATTGTGGACAGACGGGACACTTCATTCGTGTCTGCCCTAAACGCCCAGCTAAACGGGCGGGAAACGCCACAGCCCGTCCCTAAATCGAGCCGATTTGACGGGTCAGCCTTCCAATGGCTCATTCCTCCATGCAGCTGCCGCGCACATATACTTAGATATGTCTTTTGTGTTGCCCAACTCTCAAGTTTTTTCTAGTCCAGTCATGATAGATTCCGGGGAAACAGGTAATTATATGGATGAACATCTGGCAGCAATCTATGGTATCCCGGTAGATCCTAAGGAGTCACCAGAACTTGTCTATGCAGTAGTTGTTTGGTTTCGGGTCATGTCGTAAAACAAACACAACCCTTGCGAATGAGCACAACGGAAGGGCATACAGAATACCTGTCTTTCGATCTCATTTCTGCACCGCAATTTGGGGTCATTTTGGGCCTCCCGTGGTTGCGTGAACATAACCCTATCATTGATTGGGTGGAACAAACAGTGCTTTTTTGTTCTCCCTTGTGTTTGGAGGATTGCTTTCCAGTTCAGGGGACATCTCTCCCCTCTCCATGCAGGGCTCTGGTTTCGAGTTCACTCACTTGTAACGCTACTACTAGGGCGACGATGGAAATACCTTCTGCATATCAGGACCTGATTGAGGTGTTTGACAAGGGTTTGTCTGAACAACTGCCGCCGCATCGGGAATACGACTGCCCGATTGATTTGGAACCCAATGCCATTCTCCCCCATGGACGGATATATTCCTTGGCACGGCCCGAGGAAGAGCACTTAAAGGAGTACATTGAGAAGTCTCTGAGACTGGGCCATATAAGACCTTCCCGTTCTCCAGCTGCTTCTCCGATTTTTTTTGTCCCTAAAAAGGAGGGGGATCTCCGGCCTTGTGTAGATTATCGTGCACTTAACGCTGTGACAATAAAAAATCAGTATCCATTACCCCTCATTTCGGAATTGTTGGATCGCCTCTCCACCGCCAAACTCTTTACGAAACTAGATTTAAGAGGGGCCTACAATCTGGTGAGAGTGCGTGCGGGCGACG
The DNA here is from genome assembly GCF_040938575.1 of Ambystoma mexicanum. NCBI lineage: Eukaryota > Metazoa > Chordata > Amphibia > Caudata > Ambystomatidae > Ambystoma > Ambystoma mexicanum. The sequence goes on from NC_090921.1 coordinate 264,936,400, forward strand.
AATGGAAGACTGCCTTTAAGTGCAAATACGGCCTTTTTGAATATCTAGTGATGCCGTTTGGCCTATGTAACGCCCCCGCAACGTTCCAACACTTTGTCAATGACATCTACCGAGATCTGTTGGATGTTTTTGTTGTAATATATCTGGATGATATATTAATATTCTCTGAAACGTTATCACAACATGAGGAACATGTTCGGACGGTGTTGCTCCGTCTTCGGGAACATGGGTTATACGCAAAAGCTGAAAAATGTGCCTTTCACGTTTCCTCTGTGGAGTTTCTAGGGTTCGTGATATCCTCTCAGGGTGTTCATGTGCACGATGCAAAGATACGAGCAGTCCTTGAGTGTCCTGCTCCCACTTCGCTTAAGAGTTTGCAATCTTTCCTAGGATTTGCTAATTTTTATAGACGTTTCATTGCATCCTTTTCAGCCATCGTAGCCCCATTGACACGCCTTACCAGTCCTTCAGTTCCCTTTTGTTGGGACACTCAGGCTCAGGCCGCCTTTCGGACCTTGAAAGAGGCGTTTACTACGGCTCCGGTCTTGCTACATCCAGACCCCCTACTGCCTTTTATCATCGAAGCTGATGCTTCTGCCCTTGCCCTTGGGGCTATTTTGTCTCAAAAATGCCCCACGACTCGGCAGCTATACCCTGTAGCTTTTTTTTCCAGGAAATTGACTCCCCCTGAAAGACATTATACTATAATGGAACGAGAGCTACTGGCTATTCGAGCTGCTTTTAAGGAGTGGAGACACCATCTACTGGGGGGACGACACCCTGTCACGGTTTATACGGACCACCGTAACCTACAAGCTCTATCTACGGTGAAATGTACCAACTCTAGACAAATCAGGTGGCATTTGTTTTTTGCACAATTCAATTTCACGGTTTCTTATCGACCGGGCCCCTTGCATGGCAAGGCCGATGCACTCTCTCGCATCGGAGTTGATACACCCTCCGAGGAGGCAGTCCTTCCTGTTTTGCCAAACAACACTGTTATGTGTGTCTGTGCTGCAACCGGTTCGTTACTAGAACGGATCCGCCATTGGGCTGCAGACCATGGGGAGGTTCTTCAAGGGCTAAAAGCACGGTTGATATCGGGATTACCTTATGTACAGGAACGCCTATATATCCCTGATGCCCGGACTCGGTTACAGGCCCTAAGCTGGTCCCATGATACTCGCCTAGCGGCCCATCCAGGACAAAATAAGACAACTGACCTACTCCTCCGGTGGTGTTGGTGGCCCAATATGAAACGGGATGTGGCAGAGTATGTATCCAAATGTGCCGTATGTACACAATGTAAAACGGTACCTGGAAAACCGGTGGGGCTTCTCCAGAAAATGCCCATTCCGTCACGTCCATGGCACACTGTGTCACTTGATTTCGTGGTGGAACTACCACCGGTCCAAGGGTTAACCACTATCCTGGTGGTAGGAGATACCTTCACCAAGATGGCCCGGTTTATCCCCTGCAAAGGTGTCCCTTCTGCTCCTGCATTGGCCAAGTTGTTTTTCGAACAGGTGGTCTGCCTATTCGGCCTTCCTCTGGTCCTTATCTCAGACCGTGGATCCCAATTCACCTCGCGTTTTTGGTTGGCTCTCACCCGTTTTCTCGGCATTGACGTTCGCCTGTCCTCAGCATACCATCCTCAGACGGACGGCCAGACAGAACGTCTTAATGGCACCATGGAGCAGTATCTTCGATGTTTATGTCTGCAATATCAATCGGACTGGCTGTCCGTATTGGGGGCTGCGGAATTCGCTTAAAACAATGCCTGCTATGCATCGGCTGGTTGTTAACCCTTCTATGCCATGTACGGTTTACATCCTCGAGTTCTACCGTCCATCCTTCCTTCGGTGGCACGAGTACCCGCAGCTCAGGCAACAGCCCAGTCGTTACGGTCTATCCGTGCCAATGTGCTTCAGCATCTACACCAAGCACAGGATCGCACAAAACAAAATGCTGATAGGCATCGCAGGTCAGCCCCGCAGTATCACCTGGGGGATAGGGTCTGGCTATCCACTGTGCACCTTCGCATACCGGGCAAACGTAAGCTGAACCCTCGCTACGTAGGTCCCTATACCATCACGCGATGCATTAACGCAGTAGCCTATCGCTTGGACATACCTTCACCTTGGAAGATCCACCCCGTGTTCCATGTCTCCCTATTGCGGCCTTATGTTGCCGGTACGCGCTTGTTCAATCGTCCCGCTCCCATTACGATTCAGGGGGAAGAGGAATATGAGGTACAGGCTATATTGGATACCCGAGTGGTCCGGGGTACCCGGCATTATCTAGTAGATTGGAAAGGCTATGGCCCAGAAGATCGTACCTGGGAGCCCGCCTCGAATCTCCACGCTACGCATCTTTTGCAGGCGTTGCTCCGGTCTCGTGGTTCGAGACCCGGGGGACGCCCATCTTTGAGGAGGGGTACTGTCACGCCCCCCGGTTTCCTAGGGCATTCTTATGTCCAGGGGAGAAGCCCGTGGCGTTTGGCCTGGCGTTTACAGCAACGCCGACGCCACCGCCGGTAAACAACTACATCTCCCAAGAGGACCGTGCCTACAAGGATCCTTTGGCACGTTTTCACTTTCTTTTGCGTGCATTTCACGCCTCCTTTGTATTTCACTTCCTATATCTGGCCACGCCCCCAGTAAGCCAGTGCTCCTAAACCATTGCGTTACGCGAGCTACACTCCTTGGATAAGTTGTTCTTTTCCCTATTCCTTGCTTACCTGGTTGCCGAATCCTACCTTTGCCTTGGACCTTGTTATCCGTTTTCCTGATCCTGTCTTAGACCTCCGTTTGATCTCCTCCCCTGCTCGACCACGGAATACACACCGGACTTGCTTTGGGTTCTGCTCCTCATGTCTGGCTCCCGGTTCCCTTCAACCCCATATTCCTCAATCACTCCTGGCCATCCGCTCCCCGAGCGAAGAAAGAAACACCCTACATCCAGGCGTTCAAGAAATCTTACACCACTTCTAACTTCTCCCTGAAGTGTTGTTTACCGCGCTAGCAAGAACGGCGCTGTTTATTTACACCCGGTGAATTTTTGCTTGACTTTTTTTGTTTGTTGGTTTTTGTTGGACGCTTTGCTGTGCTCATCATTTGTTGGTGTTTTTGGGACGCTTCGCTGCATCGCTCTGTCTCTTTGGACCTTGGGACACTTGGCTCCTGGCTTCACTCCTTGGATTGTGGGACGCTCTGCTGTTTTTTCCCGCTCATTTGATTTCAGAACATTGGATTTTGCTTTCACTCATTGGATTGTGGACGCTTTGCTGTTGACATTACTTATCCATTATTGGGGGAAAGTCTTTGATCCCCCTTCTTTCGAGAAAGAACACTTCCTCTGACCTCCACTCACTCCCAGTCTTGTGTCTTATCACCAGTAGGTATTCCGCTGGAAAAAAGGAATACACAGGTAAGCTTGTGGGTCTCGGAGGGGGTAGAGGGACTGGAATTGTCAACAAACGGTATGTAATAATTGCTTTGTTTGTTTTCTTCCCTGTAGCTCCGCTGTGCGTTCCGCCTTTTTGCCTGAGCCCTTGGCCTGACAGGTGTTCTTTTCCCTGCACGCTGTGCTCTCAGGAAGGAAGTCTGAATTACTTTAGCGGCATCTAGCTCAAGTGATCCCCCAGACAGATCGTGGAACCTACGGAGCGCGACACCGTGTTCACCATCCATACAGTCTGCTTTCCCTTCTTACAGCTCTTCCACTTCCTCAGATGATGACAATGATGGAGCTGAAGCAATCAGCAAATACCTGCATACAGAAGAAGTGGATAAAGTGCTGGAGCAGATCCATGAATCAATGGCCTTCAAAGAACAAGCGATAGTGGTTCAGTCCCTGGACCCAAAAACATACCAGTTCAGGCACATCCCTTGGGTCGGTTTCCTCTTGATTTCAGACATCAGATACAAGATCTTGAGGGAATAGTCGGACCTGGAACACATTGCTATGCCGCAATTTCTGTCTGAACTTTGAAGATGGATGAGAAATTGGCCGGTCTGATCAGACGATCATCCATGTCAGCAGAGGAGGGTGCCACCAAGAACCCGGTGGACAGAAAGGAAGACACTGCCCTCAAGAAATCCTATGTGGGGTCTCACCTGGCACTGAAAGTCAATACCTACAGTTTATGTGCTGCAGATACAGGGCCTCATTACGAGTATGGAGGCAGCCATGCCCTTAGTAAGGGCATGGCTGCCTCCATACCTGGTTCCAGGACCGGGTTCCTTCAATGAGGAATTACCGGGTCATTCCAACCTTGGAGGACCCGGTAATTCCTCATTGAAAAAACCCATCCCCATTTGAGCCCCCATAGGGCTCAATGGGAATGGGGAGGGACCTAATAACGGGCCCATTAATAACGGGCCCATTATTAGCTCCCTGGTCCCCTTGCGGGACCCGGAAAGGGCGCCTGATTGTACCAGGCGTTCTTACCGGGTCCCGCAAGGGGTCCTCGTAATAGGGCGTCCCGTAATGAACGGTGCCGGTGCCGTACTGGCAACCTTCATTACTGGGAGCGCCAGGGTCGTAATGAGGCCCACAGTGTTTGCTGGCTTCAGAAAGCTCCAACAGTTCCCAGAGTGTTACTCACCGGAATGGAGAGTACGTAATCGGGCCGAACCTCTATTGCTGGGGAGTTGCTTGAAGGAGCTAGGGTTGGAGCCTCCACCCAAGCCTCCTCTCTGTGAGGGAATGAACTCTTTAAACCGATATGACCACCTGCTGAATTGTACAGACAAGGGGACCGATCGATCAAAAAAGCGGGGAGAACAGACCGTCTCAAACCCAGGCTGTAAAGGAAAGGATAACAAGTTAAACAATCTGCCAATAATGAAACTGTTTTTTTCCCAAGACTATTCCCCTTTAGTAGTACCTGGTTTAATCTCCCCTTAAGCCAAAGGAACCGGAGCAACCTATAAAGTAGAGAGGCCTTAGTATATGGCTAATGTATAATTCTGCAGTATGGAAAAACCAAGAAAAACTATACTTTACCCCTGATGGAAATAGGATTGACAAAAAGAGTCCTGGGAAACAACGAAAGTATAAAATAAAAAATAGGGAGGTTAGTAAGGTAGCTATCCCCGAACGGAACGAGGGTCGCACTGGTTTCGGGATGGTGCACCACAGCAAAGCGTTCAAAAGATGCACTTAGGAATGAAGTCGAATTCCACAGAAGATGGGATTCCAATTAGAGTCTTTCTTACCGGAGTAGTTATTATCTCAGAGTCCAGGAAGCAGGCAGGGGTCTGGTAGACAGGCGGTCACGAAGCACAGCAGAATCAGTGTCCAAGAGTTCCGGAAGCAGGCAAGTGGTCGGGTACACGGGCGGTCAAGAAACACAACAGAATCAGTGTTCAAGAGTTCCGAAAGCAGGCAAGGGGTCTGGTACACGGGTGGTCAGAAAACAGTTCAATCGAGGATTCAGAAGAAGGAGTCCGTGTGCAGGCAGGGTCGGTACACGGAAAGAACAAGGGCTTCACAATTCAGGATACAGGGAGAGCACTTCGGAAGGTATGCCGGTTGTAACTTTAAACAGAAGCAGCGTTCTGTATGCCGCTGTGGAATAAATAACAACAAGAGGCGTATCGCTTGAAAGTGAGGCTCCCCTCTCAACGCCGAGAACTACAACGTAACAGGTTTTCTGGATACTGTAGTTCGTGTAGAAATTTGCCATGGCAGCTGCCAGCGTGATAAGAAAGGCGCATGCCGGCGCCGTAACCCTTTATGAAGGGTGATCACTTTCCTGTCCCTTATTTTGGTGTTACCTGGAATTCCCCAATTATTCTTGCTCATACGAGAGCAACGAGGCAGAACCCGGGAAACGTGGCGCGGCCGAGGGCGAGGTGTAACACAGAGGAAGGCACAGACTGGTCAGATTTTTTATGGACATGCAGAAACAGGGGAAGTTCATGTCTGACCTTTTTTGATGTTGGTTTCAGGAGAACGGCTACGGCCATGGGACTACCATCTCAGGAAGACGACACATGTGAATTCAGAATTAGAAATCTGAAGGATCCCAGAAATCTGCAGCCCTCAAGCTCCCATTTGAGGGCCATAGTTTGTTCTGCGATGCTTTGCTTACCAAGATCCAAAAGGTTTTCAAAGCAGGTTTTCCATCCCCTCACCCTACTTCCCCCAAAGCAAATCAGCTCACCACCTATGAACAGATCTTATTCTTGATTGTCTACATGCTGGTGCCATGATTAATCCCAATTGACATGACATCTTTTTGAAGCATTTTTCCTATTTTCTGCTTTTTTGGCAAAAAGATCTTGGTGCTTAAATAGGTGTCATTTGACATTTTGTGGGCATTTTCCTTGGATTGTACAGCATCCAGTCTCCATAAACCAGCCCTCTCATCTCCCTACCTTCTACATATACTGAGTATGAGAGGTTTTTTAGCCTTCATTGATATCACATTGAGAAAGGTGTTGAGATATTGAAAGGGGAGGTGCTTTTAGGTGCTTCTATTGCTTCTATGAAGACTACCTAGCATGATTTGTGAGGTTGTCTAGTGAGACCTGGTGAGGCAGTTTGTTGTTTTTAAGGTGACTATGATATCTTGGAGGAAGTTGATCAGTCTTAAGTCTTGAGTAGACTTAGTGGCAATGAAAAGCCATGACAATAATTGCTGGTTAGTCATCCATGACTTTTGCATTTTAAGTGTGTCGTATGTAGTGACCATAATGGTAGCAATGTTTCTTTATTACTTATTTCTCATAATTAAAATTTGTATTTTATATATAAGAGTGTAAGTAGCATTCTTTGACTGTTCATTATTGAGTGTTTTGTCAAGAAGCATTTTAACATGAGCTTTAAGAGTTGGGCAACTATTCAATATTGTATTGTATTGATATGTTATATATGGTGCATGTCTTTAAAGGAATGGTTCGGTCAAAACATTTTATTTCCCCTACGGGTCGGCCATGTGTTTTTAAGCCTAAATCGCTCAATTTTAGAAACATTTCCTATGGACCTTACCCGATTTTTCGTCCATTAAACGCACGCGAAAACAGGCATCAGGGAGCTATCATTTTGTGATAATCCTATCATTTCCCCCATCGCCCTGGCTGACCTGCTTTTGCGGCGCTAAATCATATCCCCCGCCCCTGAGCCTGACATTATCAAAACATTCATATTCCCCGCCTCTCTCTGTGCTGCGTAGGCAAACGCGCCCAGTCGTCTTCTACGCGACTTCACACAGAACCCGGAAACCAACACAGATCAGCTCACAACACAGCGCGGCACAATTTGGAATTAGAAACTGTAATTTAAAATCAAACAGCAACACGGTAAATTTGGTAAAGTACATTTATTTGACATTAAATATTTATAGAATATTCAGCAATTGCCATATGAACTCCGAAAGTCATTTATTTTCTTTTATCTCTATCCACAAATTCTTAAAAGTTTATCGTGAGTCATGCGTTGTTCCTTTATGGTACACAGGGTGTTGGTTTTCGCTCAAAGAAGCACTTTTGTCTCACGTTGAACCACGAGGCTGTTCCATCAAGTAGGCACTAGGCCAGCGTAAAGGTTGATATGTTGCTTCTAGCCATTAGTACCGCGTAAGGGCATATGGGCCCTTGGCGATCGTCCCTAAAATCATCAGAATGGTGCAGTTGTTTACATTAAGCTGCAGCTGGCGGTTGAAGAAACCATCTGCCGGGGTCTGAAACTGGTGGCAGTGGCAAAAGGGAAGTATATACCTGTTTTGAAAACATAAAATTCATAATTAGTCTCGCCAGCCGATCTTTATTAATATTATTCATTTTATTTATTACGGCCGAGCTGAAACTATTTGCTTTCAAGAATAGAGCAATGGATATGTTCGGCTCTAAAATCAATGCGAAAACTAACGAAATAAATTGAGGTTAGTACAAAACGACTTTTTGTCTACATGCGTGTGGAATGTGGACCTGCATGCCCATGTGCCCGCTACAAGGACGATCCCACAAACGTTTTCAAAGCTCTTCATTCATTCATTTATTCATGCATCCATTCATTAATTCTTCATTCCGGTATAAAAGCGTCTAAAGAGTTACTTACATTTTATTTGCAATTTCCATTGTGTCTCTGCGTAATGCAGTCCGTAAATCCCACTGTGCTCTTGACAACGATTTTTCGTATACTGAACTAACATGAAACTCGGTCTAGTTTAAGAATTTTCTGCCTTATCGTCTCTTACGTTATTGCACCGCCCACTCCCCCTTCAAATGAAGTTCTTTCGGCATGGTCCCTGTCTCTCAAGGTCAAAAAACAATAGAACCTTATACTGCCAGTGCAAGTTGTGGGCATCTTCAGGGCGCGAGCTGAAAATCAAAGCCGCTGACCTTCACTAGAAATGAGCATACATTCTTTCTTTGCAACATCCCGTAGTAAAGCCATCTGTGAGAACTTGAAGTTTCGAATCCATCTATGTAGTGCGCCTCAATGTGCAAATGCGAACTGGCTTCTCTCCCATCTGCAACGGCTCGCTTGGCGCGTTCTAAGGCCCCCAATTTTGTCCTCGTTGTCTGCGAGCTTTGAAGCCCCAAAGAACCATAACTATTGAGACTTTTAATTTTTTGGGGAAGGTCAGGGAAAGTATAAAGTAACCGAGGAGTTGAGTTGAAAGTGAGATTTATTGTTTGTTTGTTTTATTATTTGCAATACGCAAGCCTCCCCTTGGTTAACAGTGCCCAGCATTTGGAAGAGATTGCGAAAATTAGTTACATCAACAAACATATATACATACACATATAGACATGGTCAGCAATATGAGGTGAATAGAGAGAGAATTCAAAGATGACACCCAGGTTGTTCGGCACCCAGGATGGTGAAGGTAGGGGTAAGGGTTAGCGTACTTTGTATGCACACTATACAATAACATTTATTTACAAAAAGACAATCGTTTTACAATTATCTAAACCGGGATTTGTACTTCACAACCAGCTCTCCTTTGGGTGGACATGGCACAGTGGCAATGTTGGGTGGCAATGGATCAGTGCTCTGCACAGAAACATTCAAAATTCCATATCTGTGCTTCTCTAATACAGCAACAATAAGGCTTTTGACAAAGTCGAACTCCATTTCCTCATAGACTGGTTTGATCTCCCATTGCTTACTTCTTTTTGAAAAGGCTTTAGTGTAGCGAGGCATCCTTACATTACCCGTAGTGCTAGATTGTTCACGGCTGAGATTCTCGTTATGGGCCAAGACGACAAGTAGAGACCTATGTCTCATGCCCTGTATGGTGAAATGCAAGCGCTTTGGCCTGTACATTAGGCACATACTGTGGAACACCTCCAAACCTCCTGTGTGACAGAATTCTGTCAGTCCCCTCAAATCTCTTGATAGAGTTTTATCGAAAACAATCTTCTCAATGGCTTTGTGTGTCGGTGAAGATACATTCAACCACTTCTTCTTCCGTGCCTTCACTGGGGACAAAGGGCCATGTTCACATTGGTGGAAGTGTAGGTTTTCTGACCAGCGGTGCACGTTGGTACAGTGGTGCATCAGTGACCGCCATTTTTCAAGTAGTATTTCCACTGACCCTTCACAAGTTTTGGAGCTCCACCAAAGATGGTTGGTGATAGACTGGGAACACTCTGAAATACTTTCCAAACCCTTTTTTTCCCTGCAGCCGAGATTTTCTTATTGATTGATTTAGCAAAAAGCCATAAATTGTGTTACCTGCACGACCACCGAACTCACAATTTTCTTACTATCCATGTCCTGAAAGTGGTAGGTGCAGTACTTTGCAGAAAATCCAGGGCTGTCGCACTGTCCATCGCCGGCTAGCCTGAATCGTTTGCCTTCGAATGTACTTGCTAGAGACAATTGTTCAATTTTCCAAGCATCACTAATGGCCAGAAAAAAAATAATCATGTTGGTATTTGTAGTACTGCGTTTTTGAAATTAAATGGAGTCCCACAAACTGAAAGAAAGACTTTAACTTTCTAAAACTGGAGCCACTAAAAAGTGATGCAGCTGCACACAGTAGATTGCCTGCTGGCAGTTTGCCCAGCATCGGTTGTCGACAGCTTTTTTGGTGGCAATTTTTTGGCGGGTGTAGATTGTGTAAATTGATCTGCGACTACTTCAGAGCTATCTTCAATACATCCAGTATCATGTTGTTGCGGTGGTGCGGTCATACAATAGCAATGGTCCTTTACAACTTTACTGGATTCTCCGGACACATTCATTTCATGTTCTGGCCATTGGACATGAGCATCTCTAGTCTCAACAGGCGGCGTCTGAATTAATAGTTCCTCCATAGTGTTAATGGTCTGGCAAGCAACATCTCTCATTCGCTTCAATGTCTGTGTAAGTATAGTTCAGACACCCACAGGTAACTAGAGGATAGATTGGAAAAGGGATGCTCAGTTTAAACACAAGATAAAGTATAGTACAATTGACTTGAAAAAAACATAAAATAGTCCCCAGCACAAAATAAATTCTAAAGTTATGAACTGTTTGTAACTAACCTTATTTTTGTTTCTTTTCTTTGCAACTTTTTTGACTCGACCTTCAACATCTGCACGCTGTTGCTCCGATACGTATCCGCATGTCTCCCCTTCCTCTTGCGCTGCAACAACTATATTTTCTGTATCCGCATAGACAGCACGGAATGAGGCTCCATTGACTCCCTGAAACATAGTATTTTCATTACTGTGTATCAAAATATTGTTAGCATAAAACACACGTGAGGACGAACACACATGTACATCTCAATGGACAAACACAATTTAAACATTGTGTGGAACAATCAAAGGACAAGTATTCGAGCTCTGATGACCTAGTTCGATGGAGCTGTCAGTATCCATACCTCTGGCTCTGCATGGACTCCCACGAATGATTGTATTGAAGAGGAGGCATCAGCAACTCCCTGAAACACAGTACTTGCGTTAGTATGGTTTTCAATATTGTAAACATAACACACACTTGGGGTCGACGGCACAGGTACATCTAAAGAGATAACCACAAATGTTGCATTGTCTAAAATAATCAAGGAATATTTAAATATGATCAGATTTAATCGACTTATTTCTCCGATTTCTTTACATCTGCATCATCTAAATGGGATCTTGTGATTGAAGTGGAAGCTCCATCGTCTCCCTGAAACACAGTACCTGCGTTAATAGGGAAGAAAGTATAGCAAATGGAATCACGTTATATGATCACGCTCGATGGAGCTGTCAGTATCCATACCTCGTGCTGCTGAAGAATATCTAGGGCTGTTGTCAATGTGGTGCGCACTTCCGAAAGCTGTTGCGCCGATTCGTATCCGCATTGGTCCTGCTTCCACCGGAATTACTTGAATGTCAGGCTCCGAATCAACTGCGTGGGTTGACGATTCAATAACTGCCTGAAACATAGTATTTGCATTAGTAAGGATTACAATATTGAAAACACAACACGCGCTTGGGGTCGACCGCCCAGGTACATATCAACGGCTAACCACGAATGAAACATGGTGTAGAACAATGAAACGGCAAGTGTTCCACTCCTGACCATCACGGTCGATGGAACTGTCAGTATCCATACCTCGTGCTGTTGAAGAACATCTAGGGCTGTTGTCAATGTGGTGGACGCTTCAGCATCTCCCTGAAAGACAGTACTTGCATTAGTATGGATAACACTAATTATAACTGAAAACAAACACCAGGGGACGACAACTAAAGTGTATATCAATTGGAAAGCACTAACCAAACAATTGGTAAAAATCACACGATACATAAAAACTATTACTTGACCTGCATAAAACAAGTCTGTAGCGGAATAGCCAAGTATGATTACCTGATACGCGCTAGAAGTGGTTGATAACTGCGACCACATGACAGAAGTAGAATGTTCTTGCTTCAGATTCAAGGGATAGTCAAGAAGTTGTAAAGGTAAATTATTGTTTGATAATGAAATGCCAATATTTAAAATTGCCATGTAAGTAGACAGAATACTTGAGTAATGCGCAATATAGCACAGTTGCCTGTGCCCATATATAGATTTCGTTTGTGCGTTATGCAATCTAAAAATAATATATTGATAAATGTCATTATTCAAAAAGCTATACACTCATATCAATGTCAAAAGTATTACAAATTGGAAACAACACCTAAAATATCAATGAATCCATTCGGCTACCTCCACACTACCGCAAGGCCTAAAGCTAAAAACGGACACTTGGCTCACCAGTGGCGGATTGTGACGAATAGAGTGGGAATAGCGTTTGCGAGCAATTTTCGTGTCGATCGCCGTTTATTCTTCTTTGTTACCCAAGATGTGGTGTACATGTTCGAGGGAAAGTGCCGGCTGCAGATGCGGTATCGATCACCCCTCTTGTCCTCAAAGACTTGTTGGACTCTACTTTCCAGCTCATCCAGTGGATATCCGCAATGTCTGACCCATTCTCTTATTCGATCAACAGTTTTCGGGAAAACATGCATTGTAGTGTCTTCAGATTTAGCATGGGTCTTCGAAGAGCAACCGCTAATTGAACAGGCAGGCATTGTTGAAAATTAAATATCAAGATTATTATAAAACCTTGATGAATAAAAATGTCATAAAAAAGTAAATGAACCACACCATGCTCAATGCAAGGTTTGTTTTGGTCGCCGGAACCATACCAGTTCATCATGTGCAGCTTAGTATTTGCATGAATTACAGAAATGTTTTAAATTATGTGACTAAACTCTGAACATATGACTTGTCCCTTGGATGGTCTGTCTTGCACGAAAAGGAAACATGCTTACATTATAGACTGGACCCCCGAAGGATGCCATTCGATGACAATTGACACAGATGAAAATAAATAGATCTATTGGTAGCATAACAATTGAAACTCAAGTCAATAGCAATGAGACCAATGACCACAGCCCTATTGGGTACTGTAATAGCAAATAGATTGAATGTAAAAATGACTAGGATACATGGCCTTACCTTGACCAACAAACAGTTGGATTCAGCAGGCCGAGCAGTATGTTGCAGGAGAACAGGTAGATGGCCACAGGTAGCACACTGACGAGTTTGCTCGGAGCGGTCACAGATAGCACGGCGACAAGCAGATTAGCATAGATCTCAGTGCTTCTCAGGTAGAAGGTTCAGGAGTTGACTTGCAAAGCACAAAGATGTTCTCATGAGACATATCAAGTGGTTTATAAAGTATTAGAAACAGGGGTGTGTTTGTGAATGAATGATGTGTGTATGTCGTGGTATTATGTTTATTGCAGGGGGGCGGCCTGCCTCGGGAGAGGCCTGCCTGGAGACACGGGGTCTGAGGAGGCCATGTGAGCAATGGCCCCTGGGTGTGGGATATCTCTTGAAGTGTACATGCTGTTTGGCACCTTGGCCGTTTGCGCCCGTGACAGCCCCCCCATGCCAGCGCTCATCCCCGGGTGCAAACCGCCTTTCATAGTGGGGGTGGGATGGATGGGCCTCTGGCGTGCAGATAAGGCACAGGAAGACTGCTATATGGAGACACACTTATGTGGATTGCAGTGGGGCGGCCTGCCTCAGGGGAGGCCTGCCTGGAGACACAGGGTCTGAGGAGGCCATGTGAGCGATGGCCCCTGGGCGTGGGATACCTTTTGAAGTGTACATGCTATTTGGCACCATGGCCGTTTGCGCCCGTGACAGCCCCCCATGCCAGCGCTCATCCCCGGGTGCGAAACGCCTTTTGGCGTGCAGGCAAGTGTGTGGGAGCGAGGAGCCATCAGGCCCCTCTAATCCTTTACTTCTCAGTTGAAAATCATACCAAGTGCCTCCAGTAGTGGGTTCGGCCCTTGCCCTTATGTGATGTTAACTTTGGATGACATTCGCATAGATGGGAACACTGAACAGGACACGGGACATCCATTTTTGTACCCCCTTTCCACTCCATCTTGGTGACCAGGCCTCACTGCGATAGTACAGCGCGCAGAGCACATGGCCCACACCCTCGTTCCCACTCTGACTGGAAAACTCCAGAGGTATTTGCAACAGCTAATAAATGTAACACATCACTCTCTGAGATCACGGTCCTGCATGTGAACCGGCCTGAACCAAGCACATGGCTCGTTCATCTCCACAAACGTGTCCTTGCCCACGCACCCTTGCCAGTGGAAACTTACTGCCATTCTGACCCTGTGTCCCTGCAAGGTATTCTCTTTATGTGCCAGACCACTGACCATGCCATGATGCCCCCCTAGCAGATCCCCAACTAACATTAGACCCCTACTGCAGTATATCGTTGCCTATCAATAACAAATGCCACATACCAGAGATTCTTGTGAGCACAGACCCACACTTCAAACAGTGTATTATAGTGGTCAAGACCCTTGACCTAAGGCCTGTATAATCCAATGTTAATTGATAGTATAGATATATGTGTGTCTCTATAAAACTCTCAATGTGGTTAACAACCACTGAACAGGTTATCATGCCTTGTTCTTCCGAGAGAGGGGCGCCTGCTACCTTTGTTGAATTCTTTGAAGGAACTTGGGGTTGGTCACCCTAGGTTACCTGGGGGCAACCAGACGTGGACTCCCTGCTCACTGTGCTTAGAGAGGCTCCGCTTCACCTCACTGATGATGCCCAACAAGCCTGAAACACGTGTATGGGGCTGCTGTTGGTACTCTTGTTCAGAGAGAAATTGCCATAGCATTTTGGTGCTGGACTGCCCATGTGGGTGGGACAAAGACTGATATGCAAATGGATATTTCCCATCGGTGAAAGGTACAGTGAGCAAAAAGCAAATGGCTGTGAACTCTCAATGTGGTAAACAATCACTGAACAGGTTATCATGCCTTGTTCTTCCGAGAGAGGGGCGCCTGCTACCTTTGTTGTAATCTAGCCTCTCTACAAGTGACCCACATCAGGAGAAAAGGAGAATATATCCCACAGTGAAAGGAGAACTACATCATCGAAGTCCTGGAGGAGCGGAACCACGTTGAGCCACGGAGCCAGCAGTGACTTGTGTCGAGCGAGAAGCACGCCAGCTGGAGGGTGGAAGGCGGGTACCTTGACCGAACAAGAGGCTCTGTTTAAGGAGAAGGAGAAGACAGAGAGACAACCATCTTCTAGGGTAGCATGACCACTGAAGAGCAGCGGTGGGCTGGGCGTCCAGGAATAAACACTGAGACACTAGGTAAGATAACCTAAGATCCCGAGCTCCTGCCGTCAAGCACCTTTGCCGCCATGAGAGGAACAGACGGGGAAAGAGATGCTACAACCGCGTGGAAGGAGCGATATACACGACTGTGGGCTTCCAAGAGCAGCGAAACCAACGCCGGTATGAAACATTAAGAGACCTTAAGAGGCACACAGCCCCACTTATACAGAGAGAAAGGGATACAAACAATGTTATGAAAGGCTAGAAAACGTTCTGTGAAGTCAAGTGAACGTAATGGGCACACAGCCCCAATATCATGCTGGTATAGCCGACGAAAAGTATGAAACGATAAGAGAATGAGATGGGCACACAGCACCATTATATGAGAGTGTAAAGGATATGGATTCTGTATCACAAGAAATAAGACATTCTCCACAGAGTTACCAGACCATGGGAAGTCCCAGCTCTATGAAGGTGGTAATGGTAGATGTAAATCTTTCAAGTCGTCCTGGAGGGATTAGTGCACTGAAAAATAAACTCTTTCCATATAAAAGGGGGAAGAAACCCAATGTGTTAATTGTTATTTTCCCAAAAGGATTTGATACTAAAGCTTTGAGGACAAGGTACAAGAAACATAAAGACTGAGACCCAATCATCTACAAGTGGGCCAGGCAGAAGGCTACACCTAGCCTTTCATACAAGCCTCTCTTTTCTTGTTAGTTATGTGGTTTGTGAAAGTGGTAGGGCCAGTTAGTTGATCAGGTTTCGGACAGAAGACTTTATTTGAACTTGACATGCACCCTAGCTTTATTTTTGTTAGTTAGGGAACTTCCCTCATAGCAATATGGCAAGTTAGGAATGTGTATGCTATTTTAGCATACCATTAAATTGTCTGACACCCTCTTCTGGTTCACCACATCTCTCAAACAGTCAGTATTCAGGGACATTTGTAAGAGATTTGTGACTCCGTGGATAGACCTGTTTGCATCCCCTCTCAATGATCAGGTTCAGAGCTTCTGCTCAGATTCCTGAAACAGTTATTAGACTGGCTCAAGACTATGATATATGATATGATATGATATGGTATTTGTAACGCGCCTATACACAAGTGTTTCAAGGCGCGACGAGGCAGGGAGGGGGGGAAACAAGGGGAAGACAGACAAACGATCCTACTAGGCCAGGTGTCATTCAGATCGCGCAAGTGCAGAGGTAAGGGGAAAAGGAGGAAGTGCAGGGGGAGGAGGTGGGGGGGAAAGTGCAGTACAAGGTAAGTAGCGTAAGAAATAATAATTAATAAATAATAAATAAAAAGGGCCAGCTGGTGGCAAGTGCGAGGTAAGTGCAGAGCAAGTGCTGGGAAGGGGGCTGTAGGGTACAGTGACAGTCCCACAGTGCACGGGGAGCCAGGGAGGCAGTGCAAGTGGAGAGTGGCTGGGCCCTGGACCGAGGTTGCTGAGAGTGGCCCAGATGCAGGTTTAGTGCTGAATTCAGTGGGGGGTTAAGCAGGTTTAGCAGGGGAGAGGGAGAGAGAAGGCAGAAGCGAAGAGGAAGGTTTTGAGGTGCTTCCGGAACCGGAGATGGTTCTCCTCAAGTTTCAGGGAGGCAGGAAGGCTGTTCCAGAGGGAGGCCCCTGCTGCGGAGAGAGATCTACCCCCAGCTCGTTGCTTCGAGAAGCGGCTGACCATGAGGGAGTTGGAGACGGATGAGCGAAGGGCTCGTAAGGGAAGATATTTAGGAAGAGAGAGTTGAAGGTATTTAGGTCCCTGGCCCCAGAAGGCCTTGTGGACAATGCAGAGGGTTTTGAACTTAATCCTCGCAGCCACTGGGAGCCAGTGAAGGGATTTCAGTCCTGGAGAGATACGGTCCCTGGGCTTGAGGCCAAGGACAAGTCTCGCAGTTCTGTTCTGGATAAGTTGCAGAGGGCGGAGAGTGGAGGCAGGCAGATTAAGATAGAGGCTGTTACAGTAGTCCAGCCTTGAGAGAACCAGGGCTCGGGAGACAGTGAGCTTCTGGGGGAAGGAGAGGAAGGGAAGAATACCTCTGAGGAGGTGCAGCTGGTAGTGTGACTTCTTAGAGACGTCAGATATATGAGGAGAGAAGGAGAGTGTGGAGTCGAAGATGACCCCGAGGTTTTTAGCCTTGCAGGTAGGGGCAGGAAGGGGGCCAAGGGATGCCGGCCAGAGAGCTGCAGGGAAGGAGGGAGTGGGTGTGCCGATGAGTAGAATCTCAGTCTTACTGGCGTTGAGGCAGAGGTCATTGGCGGCACACCATTCCTGGATAGCAGACAGACAGTCGGAGATGAGGGAAGGAGAGGAGGAGGCCGAGGGTAGCCTGAAAATGAGCTGGGTATCGTCGGCATAGCACTGGAAGTAGGGGCAGAGAGCGGCGATGCGGTGGGCAAGGAGTGCCAGATACTGGTTGAAAAGCCAGAGAGAGAGGTTGGAACCCTGGGGGACACCACAGGTGGAGAAAAAGATGTCAGAGAGGAAGGAGCCCATTTGGACCTGGGAGGGTCGACCGGAAAGGAAAGAAGTCAGCCATGCCAGAGCCTGACCAGTGATACCCAGGTTATCACGGAGACAGTTGAGCAGGATGGGAGCAGGATGGCATGGTTGACAGTGTCAAAGGCAGAGGAGAGATCGAGCAGAATGAGAAGACAGGGAGTGTTGGAATCGAGGTTCAGGAGCAGGTCCTCACGGATGTTCAGGAGAGCAGTTTCCGTGCTTCTGGCCGCTCTGAAGCCGGATTGATGGTCATGAAGATTACCAACAGATTCAGCATGGAGGTTAAGCTGGGAAATGGCCAGTTTCTCCAGGAGCTTACCCAGGAAGGGAGTAATGGAGATTGGGCGATAATTGGCCGGGCAGGAGGGGTCGGAAGAGGGTTTCTTGAGGAGGGGGTGCACAAGGGAGTGCTTGAGGGGGGATGGGAAGACTCCAGAGGCGAATGAGTGGTTGCAAAAGACAGCCAGGGCAGGAGCCAGGGAGTCGATGTGGTCCTTGATGGTTTTGGAGGAACAGGGGTGAACCTGTTTAGACAAGGCTTTCATAGATCGGACTTGTCTGGAAACCTCATCAGCAGAAAAAGGTGGAAAAGCAGAGAAGGAGGGCGGAGGGGCGGCTGCAAGAGAGCAAGAGGAAGAGCCGGGAAGAGAGGGAGGGGGGAGAGAGGAGGAGAGCGAGGACAGGATGTCCTGAGTTTTTGAGATGAAGTGCGAGGCCAGTGCAGTGCAGAGGGCCTGGGAGGGGACAGGAGAGGTAGAGACTGCAGCAGGGTTGGCCAGCTCCTTGCAGATTTTAAAGAGTTCGGCCGAGTTGTTAGATGCCTCAGAGATGCGGGCTTGGATAAGGGCTCTCTTCTTGGTGAGAACGGAGAGCCGGTATTGCCTTTGGAGCAGGCGACAGGCCAGTTTGTCAGAGGATGAACATGAAGCACGCCATTTCCTCTCTGCCACCCTGCACTTGCGTTTTAGGGTGACGAGATCCGAGTCATACCAGGAGTTACATTTGGCTTTGGGCTTCAGGCGGATTCTCATGACGGGGGCAAGGATATTGAGAGTATCAGATATAGAGGAATAGAGCATGGAGAGGGCTGTGTCAGGGTGGGAGTCAGCCGAGGGGGGAGGAGGGGGCGAGAAGGTAGCAGCGAAAGCCTCAACTGACACGCGCTTCATGGGTCGGATGACCGAGAAGGTGGGTGGCAGTGAAGAGGGTGGCTTTGCCTGTGGGGAAGGGAGGGAGAGGTGGGAGGATAGGAGAAAGTGATCGCTCCAGGAGAGAGGAGTGGAGAGAGGGAGGGAGAGGGGAAGGTCAGAAGAGATCAGAGCATCAAGAGTGTGCCCTGCAGAGTGGGTAGGCCCAGACGGGAGAATAGAGAGTGAGAGAGAGTTGCAGAGTTCGCGAAAGAGACCAGTGGGGGGACAGGAGGCATCGAGGTGGATGTTGAAGTCACCGAGAAAGAGGAGTTGGGTGGTTGAGGACAGGAGTGAGGAGGAGAGGTCAGCCCATTCAGAGAGGAAGGAGGAAATTTGACCAGGTGGCCGATAGATAGTAGCCACGGTAAGGGAATGGCTAGGAGAGAGAGAGAGTCGGCAGACAAGGCATTCAAAAGAGGAGTAGGTCTGCGTAGGAGTGACAGAGGCAGGAATCCACTCGGGGAAGATAAGGGCAACACCACCCCCTGAACGGTTAGGCCTGGGCACGGAGAGGATCTTGTAGCCGTCAGGTAGGAGTGTGTCGAAGCTGGTGGCAGAGCTGGCTGTGAACCATGTCTCAGTGAGACCGAGGACGTCGAGGTCCAGTTCCTCAAGAAGGCGACAGATATCAGAGGAGTGCTTGATGGCAGAGCGAGCATTTAGAGTGGCAATGTGGAGAAGGTTGCCACCTTTGAAATACTTCCGGGGAGGGGTACAGATCAGAGGTATGCCCTGCGGAGGTGTTAGAGAAGGAGTTGAGGAGGGAGCAAGAGAAGGGGCAGGGAGGGAGGGGAGAGGCAAGGTAGCCGAGGACAGAGGAAGGGGGACAGCGGGAGCGGGGAGGAAGTTGATGAGGCGTGGGAGGCGCCTATCAAAGAGGTGAAGGTTGGCCTGAGGGCCTTGGACCAAGACGGTCCCGTTAGCATAGACATTAATGATGGCCTTAGAGGAGTGGAAAGGGGCCAAGAGGACATGCCAACGGGTGCCACCATTAATGGGAGAGGAGGAGAAAGGAGAGAGCACAGCGACCATGTGAAGGGTCCATAGGTCAGGAGAAGGCACGAAAAAGAGAATGTCAGTAAGAGTTTCCTTGGAGCAGGCGCTCGTGTAGGTGTCAGCGATAGGGAGGCCTGGGTTGGAGACCAGGATGTCCTTTTTAAACTTTTTCCTACAGGATTTAGTGAGGAGAGCAGGATAGTCAATAGAGAAGCAGTTAGAGTAGATAGGTGAGATAGAGAGCACCATGGAGTAGGAGGGGAGGCGGACGACACAAGTATGCAGACAGGAATTGAGTGGAGGGCACTAGTTTAACACAATACAGAGCAAACAGTAATGCGTAGTAGGTCAGGGCCACCTAAGTTTGAGAATCCTGCGAGGGGAGAAAAAACACCCTAGTTTAAAACAATGCAGAGTAGGTCAGGGCCAACTAAGTTTGAGAATCCTGCAAGGGGAGAAAAACACCCTAGTTTAACACAATGCAGTAATGCGTAGTAGGTCAGGGCCACCTAAGTTTGAGAATCCTGCGGGGGGAGAAAAGCACCCTAGTTTAACACAATGCAGAGTAGGTCAGGGCCAACTAAGTTTGAGAATCCTGCGGGGGGAGAAAAGCACCCTAGTTTAACACAATGCAGAGTAGGTCAGGGCCAACTAAGTTTGAGAATCCTGCGAGGGGAGAAAAACACCCTAGTGTAACACAATGCAGAGCAAACAGTAATGCGTAGTAGGTCAGGGCCACCTATGGTCTATCAACTTTTCCTCTATTTCCCCTCATCCTATTCCGATAATCCTGTAGGTGATATGCAAGATAAGGGAAAGCCTGGTCACAGCAATATTGGTGATTCCTCTCTGGCCCAGGAGCGGTTGGTTACCGGTGTTGATTGAACTGCAATTGGAACCTTCATGGGTGTTACCTGTGATATGTATAGCATAATCTGTATGGTGTTTGGTGGTACAAGTGTGTTTATTCTTGTAAAAAAGAGGGTTTTCTTATATATTGTGAGGGGTCGGTAATGCAAGGCGGACAACTGCTCGTGTTTTTCTCAAGATTAGACATTTTATTAAAGAAAAATGAATTAAAATAAATCCTCACTAGACCCACTCTATCAGGGAATTCCCTACCTAGTCTAAAGGGAATAACTCCTAACATTAGCAAACTGGTCCTCACACAAAACAACAAAAACATTCAAAGGTAAAGGAATAGTGTATTCAAATATGTTATTGTCCCGATCGTTCGGGCATGTGGTTTTAAGCAAACTGTGATCGATCATAAAAACATTTCCTATGCACCTTACCTTAGTTTTCTGCACTTTTACACATGCGAAATTAGGCAGCGGGCGCGGCTATCTTGTGCTAAGCTTAACCATTGCCGCATCGCCCTAAATTGAACTGCCCTTGTGGCACTAAATCATATCCCCTGCCCCTGAAGCTGACATCACTAGACGCGTACGGGCCATTTCACAATTTGAATTCACGTCTCGTGTCAACGTTCTCTGTGCGGCAGCTAATGACGTGTCTCCATGGAAATGGCAGGACGCCTCTTTCCTCAATAAGTATAAACAGACCGCTTCTCATCAGACATCAGAGTAGCTTTTTCAATCATTTCACTCTTTTTTTGTATATCCTGTGACTCGTTTCTGCTCTGTTAAGCTATCTTCGTTGCTCGTAGCCTGTGCGAACAGATACTAGTACTAACATTACTATTGATTTTAATTTTGTCATATAATGGCAAGAATACAGCCCTACCAGTACAAGCCAGAGTATTCCGAGGCAGAATTAGTTGAACGAGAAAGATGTGGCATCGGACGACAGCTGGGAGGATGAATCACTGGATCCTGAGCCAGAGCAAAGTCGCATGGAAGACGTCTCCACCTGGTGTACCTGCAATCAGTGCAAGGTCATGCCAACCGAGGAGGAGAACTGCTGCTGCAAAGAAAAATGTGGATGCGTGGCCTTCATATCGGAAGACGAGACAGGGCCGCTATGCGTTACCGAACTGCATGACTTCAGGGCAGCCTGCCTCACAAGGTCCGTGCTGAGTATTATGATGGTGCTTATGCACGAACATCGTGCAACAGTTCGCCCTCTCAATCCAAGTAACAAGTAAGTGTACTCTAGACGTGATGTCACTTAGGCCACTAACATTTCATGTTTGTCTGCTATATCGAAGTAACTTTGATCTATCACTGCCAAAATAATGTAGTCTGGCAATTCAATATATCTCTTGCGATTTGGGGAAATCATAGTGGTCATTTTATGTGTCTTTCATGTACAACCAAGAAACAATATTTCTCTGTGCCTCAAATGTTATGGATTGCATGGCTGTTCACTTTTGTAATGTGTCTACACTTTAAAGCCCAAGTTGATTGATCCATGAAGTAACATTTGTACTGGCAACTATGCCATAGGATACAAGATTGCATTTTCAACTAAGGTTTGTACACTTATAATGTTCAGTTAAATACAGTTTGTATGTTTCTCTTCCACAGGTGGTATAGACTGGTGGCCTATCGTGCGTTTACATGGTGGCTTCATGGGAGGCTTGGATACCGCGTTCGACGAGTAATACCCGCCTGTGTCGTTGGTGCCATTCGAGACAAATTCCCCATTGACAGCGGTCAGTACAGGGGATTTTCCCACACTGTGCTGCAACCCGAAGTATACAATTTGTAGTACATTTGTGCCATCAACATCAGCAACAAAATGGAATAAAATCATCTTTTATGAATAGCTGTTTCAATTTTTCATTGAATCAAGGACACGCTGACTTGTCCTGGCAGGGTGGGAACGGCCAAGGTGCCAAACACCATGTACACTTCTAAGGTATCTTCCGCGCAGGGGCAATTGCTCACATGGCCTATCCAGACCCAGTGTCTCCAGGCAGCCTCATCTGAAGCAGGCCGCGCCCCTGCAATCCACATAAGTGTGTCTCCATTCAGTAGTGTTCCGGCCCTTTTCTGCATGCCTCATGCCCCTTCAGCCCCCCTCCAGTATCAATTGCAGTTATCACATGTGGCTGTGCCCTCCCAAGGGGGCTTGCAGGGTGGGTACGGCCAAGGTGCCAAACACCATGTGCACGTCAAAGGTATCTTCCGCGTAGGGGCCATTGCTCACATGGCCTAGCTAGACCCAGTGTCTCCAGGCTGGCTCCCCTGAAGGAGACCACACCCTGCAATGCACATAAGTGTGTTTCCATTCAGCAGTGTTCCGGCCCTTTTCTGCATGCCTCATGCCCCTCCATCCCCCCTCTAATATCAATGGCAGTTCGCACCTGTGGCCGTGCCCTCCCAAGGGGGCTGGCAAGGTGTGAACGGCCAAGGTGCCAAACACCATGTACACTTCAAAGGTATCTTCCGCGCAGAGGCCAATGCTCACATGGCCTAGCCAGACCCAGTGTCTCAAGGGCGGCTCCCCTGAAGCAGGCCGCGCCCCTACAATCCACATAAGTGTGTCTCCATTCAGCAGTGTTCCGGCCCTTCTCTCTCTGCATCACATACACACCCACTTTTCTAATTCTTTATAAACCCCTTGATAGTTATCGTGCTACCTGTTCTCCTGCTATTGACTACCCTGCTTGCTGAATCCAATTGTTTGTTAGTGAAGGTAAGGGCAGGTGACCTAATCATCTCTTTATGATCTCAACATTTCTATCTATTTCGAACGAATGTACCTAGTAGTGTAATGTTCATCCATCTCAATGACTTTACCACTGTCTACTGTTTAAAGTGTTCCGATCTCGATATATAGCAAATTTCATCAGTGTCAATTGTGATAGAATTGCATCTTTCTCGAACCATGTCTATAAGCATGTTTCCTTTTGATGCATGAAAGTACATTCAACGGACGAGTAACACGTTACGATTTACGCCGCATCAATCAATTCTGTATGAAAGTTATCCCGGTGTATATTCAACCACGCTACACAGGTTTTGCTTCTCTGACCAAAAGAAACATTGCATAGAAAACTTTGATATAATCCCATCAATCTCATACATTCAGTAGAATTTTTTGGTAATTATGTGTACTTTTTTTATACAGATTTTTCAAATATGGGCACTATCATGCATAAATTCCCGACAAATATTGATTTAATAAGAGAATGGGTTCGACATTGTGGATTTCTGGCGGACGAGCTTGAATGTAGAGTTGAGGCTGTCTTGGGAGACTCAAAGGCCAATCGATTCCACATCTGCAGCCTGCACTTTACCCCCCGGATATGTATGACCAATCGCAGTAGACAAAAAAGCATCGACTCAGAACGTCTCGTAAATTGCTTCCAAATGCAATTCCAACTCTATTCGGGCACACGCTGCATCAGGTGAGTCCTGGATGATAAATTGCAGATTTATCAGATTGTATTACTTTTTAACTATACCGCATTTTACTACACATCTGTCCCGGGTTTATGGAGCATCATAGAAAGTAATTATGACCATAGAAAACAATGCCATAGTGCCCTTCAAAAGAAGCATAATCTTTTCGTAATCGCGTGCTTGACATGTCAATTTTTTTAGGAGAGCATACTGACAGGAGCACAGACCCTCGCAAGTGACGACAACACTGACATGGCCAATATACCAATGGTGAGCCCTACAGACTTGTATAAGTTCATATTATCAAGAGGTGGGTCTTCCCACATATCTAATGCAAATCTAATTTTCCCTTTTACCACTTCGTGACAATGCTCTGAAAATGAAGGAGCAATATTCTGCATCCATTTCTTTTCCGGAGTCAACAACAACTTCTAGCACCTATCAGGTAATTTTATTTCACTTTTCAATTACGAGAATGTATTATGCTTGGAATTTCAGATAATATGAAATAGTTTATGTATCCTGTCGGTTGTTTACATTGTGTCATTTAAGGGTTTCTCTTTATATGTACCATTGTCTGCATCCCAAAAAGCAGATGGCTGTGAACTCTGAATGTGGTTAACAACCACTGAACAGGTTATCATGCCTTGTTCCGAGAGAGGGGCGCCTGCTACCTTTGTTGTAATCTAGCCTCTCTACATGTGACCCACATCAGGTGAAAAGGAGAATATACTGGCGGACAAACTCAGCAGGGTGTTTCCTGCACCATGGGAGATGGCTCTGTGATGAATCTGGACAATTCGTCACTTCTCCACATGGGAGAGCCACCGCTTTTGAGGCTACGGAGGTCAGCCTGCTACCCAAGACCGTCCCTAGAGGTCTGGGCAAGTAGGACCTCACTGGGAGTGACTCCCCTCTTGGTGACAAGGACTCCCAGTCCAGAATGGAACTCCCTGTCCAAAGCACCCTTTCTGCATTTATGGATGTCAGAAAAACTGTTGCATTCCGTGTTACAACTTCAATTCACCAAGGTCCTTCTTTGACTCTACTGGCTACAGGTAATGGGGGATCTCGCCTGAGTGCCACAATCAATGAAGAAGGACATAATTTCCTTAACTCTAATGACGTATATAAAAAGAAAACAAACCATAAATTGAGAGGGAACTCCCACAGTGAAAGGAGAACTACATCATCGAAGTCCTGGAGGAGCGGAACCACGTTGAGCCACGGAGCCAGCAGTGACTTGTGTCGAGCGAGAAGCACGCCAGCTGGAGGGTGGAAGGCGGGTACCTTGACCGAACAAGAGGCTCTGTTTAAGGAGAAGGAGAAGACAGAGAGACAACCATCTTCTAGGGTAGCATGACTACTGAAGAGCAGCGGTGGGATGGGCGTCCAGGAATAAACACTGAGACACTAGGTAAGATAACCTAAGATCCCGAGCTCCTGCCGTCAAACACCTTTGCCGCCATGAGAGGAACAGACGGGGAAAGAGATGCTACAACCGCGTGGAAGGAGCGATATACACGACTGAGGGCTTCCAAGAGCAGCGAAACCAACGCCGGTATGAAACATTAAGAGACCTTAAGAGGCACACAGCCCCACTTATACAGAGAGAAAGGGATACAAACAATGTTATGCAAGGCTAGAATATGTTCTGTGAAGTCAAGTGAACGTAATGGGCACACAGCCTCAATATCATGCTGGTATAGCCGACGAAAAATATGAAACGATAAGAGAATGAGATGGGCACACAGCACCATTATATGAGAGTGTAAAGGATATAGATTCTGTATCACAAGAAATAAGACATTCTCCACAGAGTTACCAGACCATGGGAAGTCCCAGCTCTATGAAGGTGGTAATGGTAGATGTAAATCTTTGAAGTCGTCCTGGAGGGATTAGTACACTGAAAAATAAACTATTTCCATATAAAAGGGGGGAAGAAACCCAATGTGTTAATTGTTATTTTCCCAAAAGGATTTGATACTAAAGCTTTGAGGACAAGGTACAAGAAACTTAAAGACTGAGACCCAATCATCTACAAGTGGGCCAGGCAGAAGGCTACACCTAGCCTTTCCTACAAGCCTTTATTTTCTTTTTAGTTATGTGGTTTGTGAAAGTGGTAGGGCCAGTTAGTTCTTCAGACTTTATTTGAACTTGTCATGCACCCTAGCTTTATTTTTGTTAGTTAGGGAACTTCCCTCATATCAATATGGCAAGTTAGGAATGTGTATGCTATTTTAAGTAAATCCCTTTTGAACATGCCATTAAATTGTCTGACACCTTCTTCTGGTTCACCACAGCTCTCAAACAGTCAGTATTCAGGGACATTTGTAAGAGATTTGTGACTCCGTGGATAGACCTGTTTGCAACCCCTCTCAATGATCAGGTTCAGAGCTTCTGCTCAGATTCCTGAAACAGTTATTAGACTGGCCCAAGACTCTGGTCTATCAACTTTTCCTCTATTTCCCCTCACCCTATTCCGATAATCCTGTAGGTGAAATGCAAGATAAGGAAAAGCCTGGTCACAGCAATATTGGTGATTCCTTTCTGGCCCAGGAGCAGTTGGTTACCGGTGTTGATTGAACTGCAATTGGAACCTTCATGGGTGTTACCTGTGATATGTATAGCATAATCTGTATGGTGTTTGGTGGTACAAGTGTGTTTATTCTTGTAAAAAACAGGGTTTTCTTATATATTGTGAGGGGTCGGTAATGCAAGGCGGACAACTGCTCGTGTTTTTCTCAAGATTATTTTATTAAAGAAAAATGAATTAAAATAAATCCTCACTAGACCCACTCTATCAGGGAATTCCCTACATAGTCTAAAGGGAATAACTCCTAACATTAGCAAACTGGTCCTCACACAAAACAACAAAAACATTCAAAGGTAAAGGAATAGTGTATTCAAAAATGTTATTGTCCCGATCGTTCGGGCATGTGTTTTTAAGCAAACTGTGATCGATCATAAAAAAAATTCCTATGCACCTTACCTTAGTTTTCTGCACTTTTACACATGCAAAATTAGGCAGCAGGCGCGGCTATCTTGTGCTAAGCTTATCCGTTGCCGCATCGCCCTAAGTTGAACTGCCCTTGTGGCACTAAATAATATCCCCTGCCCCTGAAGCTGACATCACTAGACGCGTACGGGCCATTTCACAATTTGAATTCCCGTCTCGTGTCAACGTTCTCTGTGCGGCAGCTAATGACGTGTCTCCATGGAAATGGCAGGACGCCTCTTTCCTCAATAAGTATATACAGATCGCTTCTCATCAGACATCAGAGTAGCTTTTTCAATCATTTCACTCTTTTTTTGTATATCCTGTGACTCGTTTCTGCTCTGTTCAGCTATCTTCGTTGCTCGTTGCCTGTCCGAACAGATACTAGTACTAACATTACTATTGATTTTAATTTTGTCATATAATGGCAAGAATACAGCCCTACCAGTACAAGCCAGAGTATTCCGAGGCAGAATTAGTTGAAAGAGAAAGATGTGGCATCGGACGACAGCTGGGAGGATGAATCACTGGATCCTGAGCCAGAGCAAAGTCGCATGGAAGACGTCTCCACCTGGTGTACCTGCAATCAGTGCAAGGTCATGCCAACAGAGGAGGAGAACTGCTGCTGCAAAGAAAAATGTGGATGCTTGGCTTACATATCGGAAGACGAGACAGGGCCGCTATGTGTTACCGAGCTGCATGACTTCAGGGCAGCCTGCCTCACAAGGTCCGTGCTGAGGATTATGATGGTGCTTATGCACGAACTTCGTGCAACAGTTCGCCCTCTCAATCCAAGTAACGAGTAAGTGTACTCTAGATGTGATGTCACTTAGGCCACTAACATTTCATGTTTGTCTGCTATATCGAAGTAACCTTGATCTATCACTGCCAAAATAATGTAGTCTGGCAATTCAATATATCTCTTGCGATTTGGGGAAATCATAGTGGTCATTTTATGTGTCTTTCATGTACAACCAAGAAACAATATTTCTCTGTGCCTCAAACGTTAGGGATTGCATGGCTGTTCACTTTTGTAATGTGTCTACACTTTAAAGCCCAAGTTGATTGATCCATGAAGTAACATTTGTACTGGCAACTATGCCATAGGATACAAGATTGCATTTTCAACTAAGGTTTGTACACTTATCATGTTCAGTTAAATACAGTTTGTATGTTTCTCTTCCACAGGTGGTACAGACTGGTGGCCTATCGTGCGTTTACATGGTGGCTTCATGGGAGGCTTGGATACCGCGTTCAACGAGTAATACCCGCCTGTGTCGTTGGTGCCATTCGAGACAAATTCCCCATTGACAGCGATCAGTACAGGGGATTTTCCCACACTGTGCTGCAACCCGAAGTATACAATTTGTAGTACACTTGTGCCATCAACATCAGCAACAAAATGGAATAAAATCATCTTTTATGAATAGCTGTTTCAATTTTCATTGAATCAAGGACACGCTGACTTATCCTGGCAGGGTGGGAACGGCCAAGGTGCCAAACACCATGTACACTTCTAAGGTATCTTCCGCGCAGGGGCAATTGCTCACATGGCCTATCCAGACCCAGTGTCTTCAGGCAGCCTCATCTGATGCAGGATGCGCCCCTGCAATCCACATAAGTGTGTCCCCATTCAGCAGTGTTCTGGCCCTTTTCTGCATGCCTCATGCCCCTTCAGCCCCCTTCCAGTATCAATCGCAGTTAGCACATGTGGCCGTGCCCTCCTAAGGGGGCTTGCAGGGTGGGAACGGCCAAGGTGCCAAACACCATGTGCACTTCAAAGGTATCTTCCGCGTAGGGGCCATTGCTCACATGGCCTAGCTAGACCCAGTGTCTCCAGGCTGGCTTCCCTAAAGGAGACCACACCCCTGCAATGCACATAAGTGTGTTTCCATTCAGCAGTGTTCCGGCCCTTTTCTGCATGCCTCATGCCCCTCCATCCCCCCTCCAGTATCAATGGCAGTTCGCACCTGTGGCCGTGCCCTCCCAAGGGGGCTGGCAAGGTGTGAACGGCCAAGGTGCCAAACACCACGTACACTTCAAAGGTATCTTCCGCGCAGAGGCCAATGCTCACATGGCCTAGCCAGACCCAGTGTCTCAAGGGCGGCTCCCCTGAAGCAGGCCGCACCCCTACAATCCACATAAGTGTGTCTCCATTCAGCAGTGTTCCGGCCCTTCTCTCTCTGCATCACATACACACCCACTTTTCTAATTCTTTATAAACCCCTTGATAGTTACCTGTTCTCCTGCTATTGACTACCCTGCTTGCTGAATCCAATTGTTTGTTAGTGAAGGTAAGGGCAGGTGACCTAATCATCTCTTTCTGATCTCAACATTTCTATCTATTTCGAACGAATGTACCTAGTAGTGTAATGTTCATCCATCTCAATGACTTTACCACGTTCTACTGTTCAAAGTGTTCTGATCTCGATATATAGCAAATTTCATCAGTGTCAATTGTGATAGAATTGCATCTTTCTCGAACCATGTCTATAAGCATGTTTCCTTTTGATGCATGAAAGTACATTCAACGGACGAGTAACACGTTACGATTTACGCCGCATCAATCAATTCTGTATGAAAGTTATCCTGGTGTATATTCCACCACGCTACACAGGTTTTGCTTCTTTGACCAAAAGAAACATTGCATAGAAAACTTTGATATAATCCCATCAATCTCATACATTCAGTAGAATTTTTTGGTAATTATGTGTACTTTTTTTATACAGATTTTTCAAGTATGGGCACTATCATGCATAAATTCCCGACAAATATTGATTTAATAAGAGAATGGGTTCGACATTGTGGATTTCTGGCGGACGAGATTGAAAGTAGAGTTGAGGCTGTCTTGGGAGACTCAAAGGCCAATCGATTCCACATCTGCAGCCTGCACTTTACCCCCCGGATATGTATGACCAATTGCAGTAGACAAAAAAGCATCGACTCAGAACGTCTCGTAAATTGCTTCCAAATGCAATTCCAACTCTATTCGGGCACACGCTGCATCAGGTGAGTCCTGGATGATAAATTGCAGATTTATCAGATTGTATTACTTTTTAACTATACCACATTTTACTACACATCTGTCCCGGGTTTATGGAGCATCATAGAAAGTAATTATGACCATAGAAAACAATGCCACAGTGCCCTTCAAAAGAAGCATAATCTTTTCGTAATCGCGTGCTTGACATGTCAATTTTTTTAGGAGAGCATACTGACAGGAGCACAGACCCTCGCAAGTGACGACAACATTGACATGGCCAGTATACCAATGGTGAGCCCTACAGACTTGTATAAATTCATATTATCAAGAGGTGGATCTTCCCACATATCTAATGCAAATCTAATTTTCCCTTTAACCACTTCGTGACAATGCTCTGAAAATGAAGGAGCAATATTCTGCATCCATTTCTTTTCCGCAGTAAACAACAACTTCTAGCACCTATCAGGTAATTTTATTTCACTTTTCAATTACGAGAATGTATTATGCTTGGAATGTCAGATAATATGAAATAGTTCATGTATCCTGTCGGTTGTTTACACTGTGTCATTTAAGGGTTTCTCTTTATATGTACCATTGTCTGCATCCCATTTTGCTGTTGTCATCCATACTAAAACAAGTACTCTGTTACAGGGGAATGCTGGTACTTCGACTGCAATTACATCATCCTTTGGAGCTGGTCCAGAGTATGAGGTATGCGTACTGACAGTTCCCTTGAATGAAAGAAAGTAAATCATACATAGGGCCCTATTAGACAGTGACAGTCTTATAAACGTGCAGTGTTTCAAACTTTTATCGTTTCAATTCTAACTTTACAATTTCTCCCTAATGCAGAATACATTGCAAAATGTTTGAGGGCAACATTACAATCAGTATGTTTTGCATAGTGATCTCTGATCGAGTACACTTGCCATCAATTAGGTGAAATTCGAAATGTATTTTATGACTAAATGACGTACACTGTTTACGAGGGTATGTATGTAAGCAATGTGTGTGATGAAAGATTTTAATTTTAAAAAAGTTTGACTTTTTTTATCATCATTCCATTCAAAGAATGTATACAAGGTCGGGAATTAGAAGTGGAGGCACACTGATCAGAGGTGGTGGACCAGCTTGCTGGTGCTTTCGTTACAGAGAAGAGCGTGGTTTCATAGAAAATCAAGAAAACAAGGGTAAATAGAACCAAAGATGCTGCTTGCCAAACAGATTTCACCATGGAGCAACTACTATTTTAGGCGCAGAGTGGTCCAGTCAATAAGCAGACTCGAGATGCCTATGTCCAATGGCTAGAAAATTAATTGAATGTCACTGGCGTAGCCAGCAAAGTGTTGTTGGACCATTGCTACAATGTGGTAACTCGACAAGATGAAACTAAATATAATGAAGATGCTTTTGAATTCCTCACTGACCACTTGACACAATCTACACCTGCAAAAAAAGGTCCACCCAATAAACAATCGACGTTGATGGTTTCTCCAATTCGTGTGCAAATAACACAAGCTGAACTAACAGAGACTGAAGCCTCAACGCAATTGACCGAGGAACTTGCCAAAGATCTCGACTACAGTTTCTCTAGTTTGGGCGATTCGTCCACCACAGCTGAGCCATAAACCACATTCATGCCGAACGATTGGCTAATTAAGGAACACAAATACATTGTATTCGACAGCTGCCCGGTATAGATTATACTGATGCTGAAATGTGTCCATACATTCAGGGGGAAAATATACGCGCAGCCATTGGTGCATGTGACTCATGTATTACAAGGCACTAACCTGAAAATCCAAGCCACCTGTGCCCACCTCCATGATACATTTTCATGATCCGCTCAACCGATGTTGGACAAAGTGCCTGGTGGAAATCTACTGTGTTCAGCAGCTTTACTTTTCAGTGTCTCGACTTTTAGTAAGTTGTCCAGTTTCTGTCAATTTGTGGGACTTCAGTTCTTTGCTAAAACGCAGTACTACAAATATCGAAGAGAATTTGTATTCCCCGCTATTAGTCAAGCCTAGAAAATTGAACAAATGTCAATTGAAAGGACATTCTCTTGCAAACTGTTCATGCTAGCTGGCGATGGGCAGTGTGAGAGCCCCGGATTTTCAGCAAAGTACTGCACATACCACTTTCAGGACATGGAAACTAAAAGAATTGTGAGTTCGGAGGTCATGCAGGTGTCTGAATGTAAATCCTCAGTGGCCATGGAGAAACATGGTTTCATAAATTCCCTCGAACATCACCAATCGAGGGGACTGCAAATAGACCTCATAGCCACTGACAAACATGTTTTAATAACCAAGGCCATGCGAGAGCAGTTTCCAAACATTCGTCATCAATTTGACATATGGCACGTTGCCAAATTAAATCAATAAAAAAATCACAGTTGCATGTAAAAAAAGGGTTCTGAAAATATTTTACAGTGGCCCAGTCTTTCAGCAACCATCTTTGGTGGAGCTCCAAAATTTACAATGGGCTTGTGGAAATTGTACTTGAAAAATGGCGCTCATTGATGCACCACTGTTCCAACATTCACTCATGGACAGAAAACCCAAATTTTCACCAATGTGCACATGGACCTTTATCGGAGGAACAGGAACGCTAGAAGAAGTGGTTGGTTCCATCTCCACCTCCACACAAAGCTCGAGAAGATCGTATTTGATAAAACTCTTTCAAGAGACCTGAAGGGACTCACGGAATTCTGTCACCCCAGAGATTTGGAGGTGTTCCACAATATGTGCCTAAAGTACAGCCCCAAGAGGTTGCATTTCGGCATAGACGGTATGCAATATCGAACATTACTAGCGGTAGTAGCGCATAACAAGAACATAGGGAGAGAACAATTGAGAACTGCAGGAAACTTTGGGATGCTTCGTTACACAATGGCCTTTGCAAAAAGAAGCAAAAAAATGGGTCAAGCCAATATAGCAGAAAATGGAATTTGATTTTGTGAAAGATCTCACTTTGACTGTTTTGGACATGCATACTCATGGAATCGATCATGATTTTGTTCCTAGGACACATCCATTGCCACAAAACATTGCAAACGTGTCCTGTCCACCAAAAGTGGACCTCGTTGAACAGTTGACTTCCCGGTATAAATGATTAGCAGCGATTTGTATATTCCACAATGTTTGTACATTGTACATGACCAATGGAAATCTATTTAACTTGAATTTCAGTTCTATTAAAAGTATTAAGAAGTATTAAGCGTCCACATTGTCTTTTGAAATGTATCCTCTTTGTCCATTTTTTTTTGCAAGAAGTGCCTGTTGGAGGATGTCATATAGTGTAACACTGTGTTTTCCTGCAGGGTCTGAAGTTGCCTTAGCATGCACATGTCCAAATAGACAGAATAAATACGCGTCCCACTAAGCAATTAGACCTGACCTAAATAACAAACTTGTCATGCAAGAACTAATGACTGTAAGCAAAACACTGCATGAAAGGGGGCTGTTGGTGTGAAATAGGTGCATTCTGACCTATATTTTTATGGGGGTATGTGTTAGGGGTCGTTGCTATCGGATGCCTTATCAGAAGGGCTGATCAACACAGTGGGGATAGGTGTTAGTATTACCAAAACATATGACCACTCTAGATTAGGTATATTGTAGGTGAATTTGAGGTGGTACGAGGGTAGGGTGTGGTGACCAGATGCGTTCAAAGGGAATAGGGGTCATGGGGTCGGCGGGCCGCGGCCTCGCAGGTGGGGGTTGGAGATGGCATGAGTCAGTCAGCAGAGATGGATGGGGCACTAAGGTTGGAGCAGGCCTGGTTCTCACATTCTTGGATGAGCACATTTTGTCAGGGCTCGATACTCACTACTTGCAAAAATGAATAGCTGCATTTCCGTGAGAACAGGAGATGTGCTGAGCTGACAGAGGACAGAGGTGGTGGGGGCTGGCTGTGCGCGGTGCTGGAGAGGGAGAGTGAACAGTTCGCCAGAGGGCAGAGGGCCTCGAATAAAGAAGGCATTTGGAAGGACACAAAATGGAGTTAAAAGTATACACATTAGCAAAGCGTTTAAAACACTTATATGAAACATGGATGATGCAAATAGGTACAGGAGGGGTGCAGATGTCTCCCACCTTAGCTTATACGTCATTTGCCCGGTACGAGAATGGTGAAGTGGGGCGGGATACACCTCCTCTCCTCCAACATTTGTTTGTGCACGGGAAGTTCAGTGGAGATGGAAGGGCACTTGGATTTATGTCTTGTCAGTGTCTAACGTTATCCGCAGAGCACATTCCTACGCGAAAACAGGCCACACGCAGATGTTACAATGGGGAGGACACTAACTGGAACTGTTGTCATAAAATAACTAACTCGCTATCAATATAGAAGAGTAAAAAAGTATTCACGATAGCGCGCCATTGGTGGATGCCAGCAAACAATTTGTTTGTTTTTCGAACATATTTCAAATGTCAGGTTGGTCGGCCGGGCTAATCGCTCCCATGGGAGTGAAGGTCACTGCGTTTGATGTTGCTTGTGGGCTGCTCACACCGACGCATTCTGTACAGTATGTTTTTGATTTGTGGCTTTCCTTCACCAAAAGGAAACTTAGCATACATGCTCCTAAAATGGTTCAATTGTTGTTTGTCCTTTGAAGAAAAGGAGTATTCGCTATGGATTGAATGACGGGAAGTGTGTAATACCTGCAAAATTGATAAGGTTCACCATTTCAAAACTGGACAAAGGAACATGTAATTTAATTTTATGAAAACCGTTGATCTGAGCTGACACTCTGCGTTACGCCAAGATAATGGAAGTACCAAATATAATGAAAGTTTTACTGTAGACGATTTTATAGACAAATGAGTCAAAGTTTCATTTTCAGAACGGTATTGCTGGCTTACATTGTAATGGGTTGTTGGTTGGGGCATATTTTAATGACACGCTAACACAACCTGTATGTATTTGTTTTTGTCCCGGGCACATGGGCAGTCCAGCACCGAAATGCATGGAGTCCACGTCTGGGTTCCCCCAGGTTCCACCAATGCTAAGTTCGTTGTGAATATTCTGTTATAATGCAGTCTATGTGTTGTTCAAATTCTTCCGTCAGCTTCTGCATCCGCATCCCATTGCGAGCTAAATATACTCCACAGCACTAACCTCTCAAGCACATCATAGGCTCCAACTTTCCACAATGTTTTCTCTGTGTTTCCATTGTTTCTGGTTTGTGTTCATTATTAGGTTTCACCCGGTGAAGAATTAACGGGTAAATGGATACATTAGAATAAAGAACAGCTACTGAGATATATTTCTGTTATGTTTTCTACACAGCAACATCCTTCCTTTCTGCGAATGTGATTGTTTCCAGATACTCAGTGACGGATTCTTCAGCAGGCAGTGGCAGATACACCTAAATGGCTGGCTTACAATTACGCTGATGTGGGACGATAACCCCGGACCGATATGACCGTTCGCGGTACCAGCGACAAGGAGCAACTTGACAATGTTTACGGTGGTCTAGCAAAAAGCTGATGCTGAAGCCTTGCGATTCAAGGTGCATCCAATGCGCTTCTTCTACCGAAAGGAACACTGTGTGCCTCATGATAAAGATTTGATGTTCGAAAACAACAAAATAAAAAATGTGGGTGAATATGGAAATTGGCGGATGTTCTTGGCGCATTTATTGTGAAATAAAAGCACATAATAAATTGCAGAGTATTGGTGTTTCCTTTAAAAATAGTGTTTTCTATTCCGATTTGGGGTGTGCTGTGCAGTGAGAGGAAATGTGTTGTGTTGTTATTCCGGGTTCTGCATCAACTAATGTTAAGACGTAGGTGATGACTGGGCACGTTTGGCTACGCTGCACACTAACATCATGAAAATAGGTGGAGAATATAATTAGGAATAGTGATGTCAACTGCAGGGGCGGGGGATATGATTTAGTGCCGCGAGGGCAGTTCAATATAGGGCGATGCAGCAACGGATAAGATTAGCACAATAGGCCAAGCCCCGCTGCCTGATTTTGCATGTGTAAAAGTGCGGAAAACTAAGATAAGGTGCATAGGAAATGTGTTTACGTTCGGTTACAGTTTGCTTAAAACCACATGCCCGAACGATCGGGACAATAACATTTTTGAGCGCACTATTCCTTTAATTATAAACAACATAAAAGAGTGAACAACAAACAACCAATATTTTAGATGACCTTCATCTGTCCTGGGTAAATCCCTTCCCCAGGATTATTCAAAGCCAATTTCCCAAAAGGTAAATAAAGTCTTGTAACAATTCTTGTAAGTTACAAATGAAACAAAAGTTCACCAAACAAACATCCACTGGTTACTGTTCTTCAGCTTTTAGTTGAAAAGATCCCCTTCCAATTCCCGCCAAGACAATAGCAGCAATGGTATTCCTGGAGGTCTTCTTTCCAAGATTTGTTTGTAAAAGTTGAAAGAATAAATTAGCAACTTCTCCTTCTACAACTCTACAAGTGTTCATAAACTCTGCAGTACATTTGGTATAATTGTGCGCATGCTTCTTCTTGGGAGGTTGCTTTCCTCTTTCCTTCTACTACTGTCACCGTGGGAACAGACTCCTTTGTTCCATAATTTGCTACAACTTCACCCAACTTCAATATAACATCCACTGGCCGTATTATACACAACCACAGTTCTGGTATTTCTACTTCAATTTTGTACTTCAGGATTGTTAGGCATTAAAGACAAGGCTCTACGAACACTAAACGTAGGCAAGGCACTCTTCTTTCCTATGCTCCAAGAAAAGGGCCGCCTCTTACTGCCCCCAGTATAATCTGCCTCTGCTTCCAGAATGACTCTCTCTCAACTTCAACAGGCGCAGCCTTACAAATTATTAGTGCAATTTTCTCACAAGCACTCAGCTCTCTTCCCCAGCTTCATTAACACCGTCTTGATTCCAGTAGCTACCTTGAAGTTATACTGCCACCGTTCCAACTTCAGGTGGCAATGCCACACTTGTATCAGAGAACACTTGTCTTTTAACAGCTTCAAAACTCAGAAAGATTTGAGCAAAGCTTGCTTCACTATAGAAAGTGTTTGCCTCTTGATTTGGATAATGTTTGTTCTTCTTGCTAATACAACAACTTCTGGGTTTAAAGAATACTTGTTCTTAATGTTACAAGGTTCAGTCTTCAAAGGAGAAACAGATTTACGTACAAGCGAACACCATCTTCAACCTTAAATAACTGCAAATGTGTTTATTCCCACGTATTAACATGGAGACACTTCCTGACTGCGGTCAGGAATCATATTTGGCCACATGTGACTTTCCTTTAATGTTATAAAGACTTGTAACAATTGTGAAAAGTCAATGTTAAGGTTTCAGATTGATTTAAAAAGTGTTTTCCTTTTTATTAGAGACACACCACCACTCCGGCAACATTAATAGCTTGACAATGGTAAATGAAATGCTTCTCTTCATACATGAGCACTCCGACTTTTACTATAAGTGCGCGTGATACATTTTAATTGTCGGCGAGACTCTTCAAAACGACAAACAGTTTATTTCGAGCAGGTAACAGTTTCCAGCAAGATTTTCGGAGTGAACCTGAACGGCCAAGCTTCACTCACCAGCTTCAGGAACAATGCAGTTGTGGACTGTGTGAGGAAACTGAAGGGGTCCTTACTTCCTTCTCCCTGATATCCTCTGCTCAGGTGGCCAGCATACAGCCATCGCTATTGGATCCCGACCCTGGGGGTGGAGATGCAAGGAAGGATCACCTGGGTAGAGGAGACTTGGGGAATGGAAGGGGATGTCCTTGGGTGAAGCACAGTGTTCCCCATTTCCATTCATTGATGAACCTTCAGTCCCAGCAGCCTTTATGGGATATTGTCATCCTTTTCCATTTTCTCCCTTCCAGGATGACACTGGAAAATGCCATCAATGTAGTGACACTAGGAAGACATTAAATAGAAGGATGCCTTTGCCAAGGTATGGCATCTCCATTTCCTTTGCAATTGTAAACCTTACCCAACCCCCACCTACATAGGTTATTGCCAATCATTTCCCCTTATTTACCCTCAGTCATACCACTCTACTACTGGGACGAGGAAGAGGCGACTAGGAGTTGTACACACTAACATGCAGTTACACCACTCTCGTACTGAGACAAGGAAGAAGCCTGGAAACTATTGTGTGGGTCAGGCATGTCCAGAGAACACCAGTGTTTGTGGTCAGGCAATTGGACTGAAGTGCTTGCACCTGCAACCTGTTAATAGGTCACATGTGCATAAAAGGTGGAGACGGCAGCAAAGAAGGGGAAACCAGCAGGAGCGACGCCAGGCTACGAAATACAGGCCAGAGAGGGGAGAATTCCTGCACAGAAGGGGGCTGCCGAGTAGGGCCCTGTCTGGAGGCCAGGACACCGGCTGTTGCCAAGGAGAGACTGTGACGCTGGGGCCCGAGCGGGCAGTGAGACGGTCAACGCTGTCTGAGTCCCATCTGCTTGGTGCCCACAGCCAGAGTTGTGGGGCACAGAGAAATCCCAAGTGCTGCAGGCCACCGGTAGCGTCTGCAAGTGACAAGAGGAGCAACGGCAACCCACAGAGCGATTAGCAGAGAGCGAGCACTGCTCGCAAAGGTCCAGAGATAATGCGCAGAGCCAAGAATAAGAGAGAGTGCTCGGAGGAGCCGCAGAGGACTGGTCAATGAATCATTGGGAACACTTGTACCAGGGCGCTCCTGGGGCTACTACAGGGCATGCCGTGATGCCGAATTAACGGAATTAATTGACGGTGAACCCAATGTTAGGGTTCTTTAACATTACAAGTAAACGCTGAAGTTTAGGTTCAACATTATTAAATAGTGAACTAAATGAAAGCTTTGCACGCACTATTGCATACTGAACTTTAACCAAAGCACAGGTGTAGTGAAAGAGAACTCTGTGTGGGCAAGAAGCCTAGGGTTATCGGTTGCGTGACCTGTAATGGGTAGATCCTGTGGTCCGACAACTGCACCTAGACCGAGGATACCCTGTCTGGAAAAGCCAAGGAAAGTAAAGATAAAGAATCTCCACTTGTAAATAAGATTGTGGATGTGAATGTGAAAGATAGCAATCTGTATTCACTGCACCTGTAGGATTATAAAATTGGCCTGGAACTGGTTTTGAGAATTAAGAGACTTGAGTTGGTTGTGAGTTTACAAGCTGGAAGAGCTGACATCTTGGGGAAGGGAAACCCAAGTCATTGTCAACTGTTTTATCTTTTTGGGGAAGAGAACCCCAAGATCATTCTTGGAAACTGTGTAATTGTCTTGATGAAAGAAACTCTTAAAACCTTTCTGTGTTGTCGCCTTGGGAAAGGGAAACTCCAAGGCTCATTTTGGAACTGTGTTGTATCCTTGGGGAAGGGATCCCCCGAAAACCTCTTGGAACAGCTTTGAACTTGGGAAGGGATGCTGGAAAGTAAGCCAAGAGCTGAAAGAAGCTCAGAACTTTGTTTGGAACACTACTCCTTTTGTTGCTGACACCCCTATACATTGTTTAGCTTAAGTTGTGAGGGTAAGTGTAGGTTTTGGACACAGACAGACTTTTAAGTGGGATTTACTGACTCGGACTATCCTTAGTTTCTTTAGGTATGGAAATCCCACCTTAGCATAGGTCAAGTTAGGCCTTACACCATCCTGACATTTAAAATAATAAAGATATTTTGTTTGAACTTTGACTCTGTTGTCTGTGTCTTGCTTCATTATGCCTTCACAGCTGCTTCACCTTCCCGACTTCTTCTTCTACTACAGCTCTTGGCACACTTGGGACCCAAACCCTCCTACAGCATGGGTCTCTCAAGTCTAGCCACGTCAAGCGGGAGTCTCCTGAATTCCTCCGTCCCTTTGTTTGCTTCTTGCTACTGGCCCTGGGTTTGAGCACGTCAAGGCTCTGCAATTACAGACACTAGGCACACCTGAGAAAATCTTCACTCTTAGCATGTCTCTCTCAGTGCAGCCAGGGCAAGGCAGGGTTTGTGAACACAGGACCCTCTCAGAACTTGCATGTGAAATCTGCTTTCTCCACGTCCCAGCATCACACTTCCTCATAAACTGCCAGCCTTGTAATCTTCTGCTTGTGCTGTTACTGCTAGCCTTCCAGCTCCTGCTCCTTCCCCAGCTCCTTCCTGCTTCCCTCTCCTGCTGCAGCCTTTTATGCCTCTCAGGTGGGGCAATTTGTTTCAGGTGCAGGCCATTACTATCAATTGCCAGACCCTTGCAAAGGCTGTTAGGCCTAGTTGCATGCCCTCCAATTCTACATGTATCTTCAGCCCTCTTCTTCGCCACAGTCCCTATGACATTCTGGGACATGTAGTTCACTTTCTCAAAGTTAGGTTTTTCTACTTCTGGTATATTTTGAAGGGTATATTTAATTCCCTTAATAATTTTAACCCAGGGGCTGTAGGTTTTAACTTTATTCGAAGATTATGTAGATAAGGCAACACTTTCACTATTCCCAGTAGTGCATCTTTGGTATTGAGGAAGATATTTGTTTTTAGGGACCGAAAGTATTCTTTATTTTAATACAATAGATTTGGATGTTACAACCTTAGGTGTTACCACTTTAGATTTAACTGGAGGTTGAGAGATATTTAAATGAAAATAAGCTATAGCCTCTTCTGGCATAGTGGTAAGAATATCCCCTACAGAGGAAAAATACTGTGTCTCATCCCACATAATCTCCTGCCTACCCTGGGCCGTGTCTCTACCCAGGTGATCCTCCCTCAGTACACCACCCCCAGGGTTGGGATCAGAAAGCGGTTGCCCTCCCCTGGCCATCTGGGAGGAGACTTTAGGCAGGGTTTCAGTGAGGGATCTGCAGGATTCTTCACATACCCTTGCTCTAAAGACCTGACCTCCAAGTCCAGCTTCCCATTCTCTACCTACTCCTGCCTCCCCCGCATATTTACTAGTTTGACCAGTTGTCCAGCCCCAGACTGGATCACTGTGAACAGAATTTCCACCAACCAAGGAACCAAAAGGGGAATAGGCTGGCTTTATCCCTTTTCCAAGCTTAATAGACTTCAGTGTTTAGTTTCTTTTGAGCGATATTAAAAATTCACTCATCAAAACATAGGACTTCAGTACCCAAAACCAAAGAAATGGGCAGGTCAGATATTACAGTCACACATATTAAGCAATTATTCCCTAAATCGTAACATCAAGGACGGTTAAGAGATGTTTTTCCAATTGTCCATGTACACAATTCACGACTTTATAGCCCGTGGTTTTCTAACCAAATGGAAGCAAAATAGCTTGTATGGCAGAGCTTTTACTCAAGCACCTTAGCTTCCCTGCAGGCCTATCAGTGTAACATCAGTGTGGATGACATGAGACAGCAAGAAACACCCCAAAATCCATCAGGCAGTAAGCAAGAGGTGCCCACCTGATTTATATCCAGCTGCTCCTGGAAGAAATCAGGTTAATGAGGGGTGAC
The DNA here is from genome assembly GCF_040938575.1 of Ambystoma mexicanum. Classification (NCBI taxonomy): domain Eukaryota; kingdom Metazoa; phylum Chordata; class Amphibia; order Caudata; family Ambystomatidae; genus Ambystoma; species Ambystoma mexicanum. The sequence goes on from NC_090921.1 coordinate 264,977,885, forward strand.
ATGCATACCTTGATGGCTGAACACAGAGGAAGAATCGACAAGATTGAAAATAAAATGGAGGTGATTGAAAGCAATCAACTTACATGGGGGAGTGGAAAGGAACACTTTAGGATGCCTGGGAAAGTCTCCTAGTTAATTAATTGATGGTGACCACAATCTGGTTTCAGAACCACAGGACATACGGAATGCCGCTTATGAAGGCGCAAGCAGGCAATTGAATAAGGCAAATTAAAGGGGTGAGGCTTAACCAATTTAGAGTAAGGACATACAGAACAGAGGAATACGGCAGCATCCCCCCCCCCAGATCTGCGCTGCTCGCCTCTTGGGAATATAGCTGACACATGCTTGGCGAGGACTGGAGGGATCAAAACACCAACGGGGGACAGAGCAGCTTGTGGGATATATTTACCCACTCAGCTGTACTCCCTCCCATAACCAAGCTGCACTTCAGCAGAAACAGCAAGATGGCTGCGCTGGCTCCTTTGAGCATCACTGCCTGCAACAACAAAAATATCGCTGCACTATCTTGCCAAGCACATATTGGGCAGGATGGAACAAGGGGGCACACTGAGAAAGCCTGCCAGTGCCTAATTTCATGTACAAAAGAAGGGGAGTGAAAAAGCAGTGCTGTTTTTCTGCAAGCCCAAAGTTCCCATTTGAAAAAGTTAAATATTTACATTTAAAATTTATGTAGCTCTGATGCTTTTCTCCTTTGATTCCTCATCACACTACTTTTGATTAATGAGACCCTGCCATGCCCATTCACATTCACATTGTGCTCCAACAAAAAAGAGCAGTATCCCTGAATGACAGACTTTCGTTCAGATTTGAAGAAATCACAAGGAGCTTTACTTCAGCTACACAAGAAACGCTTTACTTTTGGGCTCCAAAATATCAAGCATCAATGCGTCAAAAAGGCCCTGGCTCTCTGGGCCTATGTCCATTTCAGTGCATCTGTGTTTAAACAAATTGCTGCATACAAGAAACTAAACCTGGCTACAAAACAATGTGGGAATGAGGGAAGAGAAAAACCGAAGTTGGAAGGAAAATGTTAGCAGTCACATGTTTAAATGTACTTTTGCAACTAAGAAAAATACTCGTTTAAAGGTGTATGTTGGATAAGGCACTGCCATTATCTAGCAAGGTGAAGGGGTTTGTGCTGTGAAACATATAGGGGAGATCTTATTCAACAGGCTTTATTCTGATTTATAACAAAAATAAATGAAATAAGTAATTAAATTGCATTGGCTACATGGGGGAAATCAGCCCCAAACAGGTTTCTGCTTGGGGGTTGCCAGCAACAGAAGGGCCCTCACAGTAAATGCTAGAACACACCAGTGTTAATTGCTATCTTGGCATTTATCTCCCTGCACTGAAACTGCATTCTGATTCAGTGTTTTTCACCCATTTTGTGAAAAAAACGTTTTGGCATTTAAAACTTCAAACTAGAAAAAATGCAACTTTTCCATGTGTGAATTCGGCTGCACTGGGTTTTTAATTTCAATCTGTTTTGTTAAGCGGATGCTTTTGTGATACCTTACCATATGGTTGAAAGTGATATAACATCCCTAATACTGTGATAAAACATAGGAATATCCTTATTTAAACACACATATAATTAATTATTTTTCAAAATCCGAGTGTAATTTTAGTCCTTTGCAAAGGGTTTAAAGTCTTTTTGCCTCCTATTTGGTGAGGGAAGGTCAGATTTTGATTCTGTTTGCTGCCTCTTATCCCTGAATTTGATTATTTGTGGGTTGGGGGAACATTGCAGGGGGAATCCTTAACTTGGGTGCTATCTATCCTAATTCAAAAAGTGCTCCTATTCAATTGTGCTTTGGATATGTTTTAATAGAAGGTTACCAAGGACATTGCTTCCATTTCCATTGTCATTACCACCCAATTGGTGATTGCTGCCCAATATAAAAATGTGTGATTTTTGTGAATTCTAAAAATAAATAAATATTGTATTTTCACCAACCGGCCTGGTTCATGGTCCATTGTGACCCAGGGTATTTGTAAAAGGGGGTCTGAGACGGGTCGGGTACCGGCTCAATTTGAATTAATTGAAATTAAAGAAAAAGCATTCCTATTGGGCACCACATCCCAGGCTAAAATCAAGTGTCCTGGTCCAGTGTGTGACGCCAGATTAGAATCCTTAAAAAGCTTAAAGGAAAATACAGAAAGTAGCATTAAAAAAACTGTTGTCCCCGGAACGCCATCACTGCCCGCAGAAGGGGAGGAGGAGCCCAAGAAGCAATGGCAAATTAGCGGGGATTCAGGGAAAATGGCAATGCAAAAAGAGGACTTCCAAATCTACCTTAAGGAATTTCAGGACCATTTTATGGCAACATTTCAGGCGCAATTCACCCAATTAAAATCTGAATTGAAACAATCATTGCAGGAAGTAAAGGTCGACGTAGCCAGACTGAAGGAGAGAGTGGATACAGCAGAAAGGGTGCTACAGGAAATGTCAGACGATACAACAAAGAACAATGAGGCCTCAAAACATCTCTCAAGGTTTAAAATATGGCCGAATCTATGGAGGATAAAGATCTAAAAACTACAGCACAACAACTATTTGCAGACCTCACCTCCGGGGAGAGGGGGGAAGTAGTCAGTATCCATCGAATTCACAGTGTTGGCACGCTGCGAGTTGAACTGGACATGAGGCCAAGAGATGTATTGGCAGCAATCATTTCATACACCCAGAAAGAGAAACTTCTGCGAGCAGCAAGGACATCGGATCCGATAAACATCAACAGCTCAGATGTTCATCTGTCTTAAGACTTAGTCGAGTCAACATTACAAAAAAGGAGAGCCATGGGCTCGGTAGTAAGATTTCTTGTGTAAAAACAATAAATGGACGTTCCCTTTTGGTCTTCTCTTCACATGGGAACATCAGTAACACTGAATCACCACCTGTGGTGAAGCAAAGCAGATCCTGCAGATCCAAGAGGATGAAGTCGAGGCTTCTGGCATTACCAGAAGGACAGAATGACAAAATAGGAAGATCCAGAAACCATGGGAATGAAAGTCGCCGAAGAAGAGTAACAGAGGGAAATGAAATGCACACTCTCCAACCTATTCATTTGGGAGCTCATCTGAGGATGTGTGTGGGACTTCAACAGAGGAGAACCGCAGCAGGGCAAGAACGCTTTAAAGAGGCAAGGCAAGAGAACACGCAAATACAAGTAAGATAGAGGCTTTAGAGGTTGCGAGCTAGCGGTCGGTTGCCTGGAATCTTAGAGTGGGGTTTAAGACCTTAAGATCTTGGAGGAAAAGAATGAGGTAAACTTGAACCGTTCCAACGTCATGAACTTGCTCCACACAATTCCGGCGCTTCGCAATATCAGATCTGATGATATAGCTATAGTTGAATACAAATCATAATCAAGATCCGATTGGGTAATTTTACATATGAAATCTAAGGCAGTAGTAAAACCATTAATGGATGCCAAAGAAGAGTTCTTATTTTTCGGCTTCGACCTGACTTGGAGCGATGATCGCTTAACATCTCAGTGTCTGGATGCTTCGAACCATCAGAATGTCTCTACTATTGAGCATAAAAGAGATGTGCTGTGGAAGCACATAACTCAAATGGCCCGGCAGTCTTAAAGTCAAATCCATAAGGGTCACACAGTGTCCATGCAAATGTTTGGTCGCAGAGAAGTAATAACTAGCTCACAGCTGAGACAAGTCTTTCAACCCAGTTGTTAACATCTTAGAATACAAGAGGCTTTGCTCATCTGTTTCAAGAAGCCAGTCCATTGGAGATTACGAATCTGATAATCTGTTTGCAAGAAACATGGTTATGCGAAACCCCAAGCTGTGATGGCTATTCAGTCCTTTTAAATGCAGCAGGAAAAAACTTATTTGGTCAGCCTTTTTCAGGTCTAATCATAATGATCAAGAACTCCTGTGGTTGGGAGGTGTTAAGTTCATTAAATCCAAACTTGTTTGTTCAAGTCTCAATTTTGCAAAGTGTCAATTCTGGCGCTGACAGGAAAAAACAACATGGTCATAAATACATACTGGAATCCAGCAATGATCAGTGACGCTGCTTATTTGACATCGATAACTGGTCAAATTGATGCTTGACTCCAATTCTTCGACGAACCATTCATATTGGTATATGGAGATTTGAACTATTCCTGGTTTGATAACTCAATCGATCGACCATCGGCCGACGACCCTAATATTACTATTGAATGGGCAGACCGTGGTTAAAAATGGGAATACGAATTAGCTCTACGCCATTGCGTAATGCTAAATGGCTGCACAAAGGGAGATATCCCCGCCGCTGACGCCTGGCATCGTGGCGACTTAAAAAAGACTTTAGATTATATATGGGTATCTAAAAATCTACAGTGCTTCATTACTGGACTAACAACAAGGAAGACAAGACGCAAAAAGCAACCATGATGCTCTTGTGTTATATTGGGATTGGTCGTTTACAAAAAATCCCTTATGATTTCAAACAGATTTAAATATTAACAGTGGCATGAACAGACTTTGGCTAAATGGTAAACAAATTAAGACGTTGACCGCCGATTTCACTAAGCAGGATTCGACGATCATCCAGTCTGATTATGTACCAATTCTTATGCAGTTCACAAATAGTCTGCATAAAAACAAAAGTGAGGCAATATTGAGCAACCTTTTAAGGGGGCTTTTCCTATAGTTGGACCTCAGCGCCCTTGTATATACTTCGTAATTGCCTTTTCAGAGTTGCGTGGGAGTGTAACAACGGAGAATCTGGTTCCTCAACTCCGTTTAATTGAAAGACAAGTTCATGCAGTTACATTAACATGTTGCCCTTGCGCCCACGTTTTACTGAGAAAGAAGACAAATGACTCCTTTCTCCGTGTTCCAATGCGATTTTTTGGTTTGAATTTTTTCTGATTTTTTCAAAAGTAATGCGCATTTGACGGTGCCCTTTGTGATTATACGTGTTTCGACGGTATCCCCGTCTTTCTCAAATCAGGGCTGGTCATGTTTCATTTGCAAATTATAATTTCAAAAAATCCTATTTTGTATATAATAAAATAGCATTCACATTGACCATTACATATAGTACGCATTTTTAAAAAATATATAATTTTAATAGATAGCCATGTTTGTATATTTTCCCCATTCAAAAGCTTGGCCGTTGAGGGAGGGGTAAAGGGTAGGAGTGTTTAAGGGTGGTAGAGAAAACATCAAAAAAATAAATTAAATAAAATGGTGATTTGGTGGATTGAGGTGAATAACTTTAAACAGAACAAACGTTTTGCTGTATAATTACCAGCATTGCGAGCTGACAAGAGGCTCTTGCTGGATTCGGCTTGCTTCCTGGAGGAGGCAGAGCTGTCCTTGGGCACGTGATCTATCACGTGTTTTCCACTCATCTTCAAAGCGCTGAGGCAACCGCCCGAGTGGCGAGCGCTGTGGATTGAGGTGAATAACTTTAAACAGAACGAACGTTTTGCTGTATAATTACCAGCATTGCGAGCTGACAAGAGGCTCTTGCTGGATTCGGCTTGCTTCCTGGAGGAGGCGGAGCTGGCCTTGGGCACGTGATCTATCACGTGTTTTCAACTCATCTTCAAAGCGCTGAGGCAACCACCCGAGTGGCGAGCGCTGTGGATTGAGGTGAATAACTTTAAACAGAAAGAACGTTTTGATGTATAATTACCAGCATTGCGAGCTGACAAGAGGCTCTTGCTGGATTCGGCTTGCTTCCTGGAGGAGGCAGAGCTGGCCTTGGGCACGTGATCTATCACGTGTTTTTCACTCATCTTCAAGCGCTGAGGCAACCACCCTTGCAGCGTTAAGCCCGTCGGGGCGAAGGGCGCTGGCGCTGGCTGTTGTGCGGCTGTTTGGCGCTGGAGGAGATCATAGATCAGCACAGGAGTTCGGCGGCGAGTTTCCCAGTCTTCCCCAGTCCGCAACATGACGGACCCTACGAGTAAGAAAACTGGCCCACAGACTCGCAATAAAACACTTCAGCAGCGTCGCATGCTGAATCCTTGGACCGCCTTACAAAAGGACGCAATACTTAACGGCAAGGTAAGCAAAAAAACTGTTACCTTGCCGAATCCGGCTACTCCAAGTGAGCCCCCAATGAAATCACTTGTTAGAACTAGCTGCGGCTTACCCAACATGCGAGATACGCTCACAGTGCCTGTGTTGACTGCAGGGGGGGGATCCAATGTCTGCGGGGGCAGAAGTTGCCCTATTACGTTCAATTCTGTACCCGGTTACGGCATCCATTGACCAAACCGTTTCAGCGGATGCAACCCCTGTGAACATAGAACCACTCAATAAGGTTGTGGTATCTCCCGCACATGAAGGCAATGGCAATGGTCTCCCCGCACTTGACCTGCAACAGGAGCCTGCCCAAGAAATTGCGCCTTTGCCACCACGATTGAGATTGTTATCTCTGTCCAATTTAATGCCATTACCACAGTCACAATCGATCTGTGCACCTCATGAAGTTACATCGAGCCCCATTTCTCCGGAAACGTTCTTTTCTCCATTTGAAATTACGGATGCTGACTTGATGGCAGCGTCTCATGCTGTACCTGCATCAAATGAGTATGCTGAAACTCCCTTGTCAAGTCTAGAAATCAACACCTTCCGAAAATGTTCAGATAGTTCTGAGCCGACTGGCCACGTGCACAGCGAGCCTGGACAGGTACCGGCCAAGGACAGTGATATCTGTCCTCCTGTGACCAAATCTAATGGATCTGTAAGAGCCACCGCTCAGCATGATGACAAAATATGTGAAGCTGCTATACTCAAGGCGACGGTCTGTTTGTCAGGAAATGCTCAAGCTTCTATTCATGAGCTGCCAGACGCCTTATCATCAACTAACCTTCATCAGATCCAATTTCATGCAACTCATTCAGGAATGGCACCTTTTGATGACAAGATGCTACGCTTTCATGCATCAGCAAATCAAAAGCACACTGAGATCAATGCAAATAAAATCGCTAAATCATCTTCATTCCTGTCTCCTGACCTTCCAGAGCAAATTACTGGTCATAAATCTGTGGTTATTCCGTGTGAATCATCGTTGCTGATTCCACTCCCACCATTGCAACATGCAAAAAACCCTATATTAAGTGCGGCTAACAACCGGCCTGATCTTGATTGTCGACATGGTCTGGCCACAATATCCACCTTGGACAAACAGCGCGATGACACCACACAACAGCTTGGTCAATCATCATTGGGACTAACAATGCCCTCTGGCTCTAAGACAAGTCACGGAAAGTCTATGAATATGAACACACAAAAATCTGAAGCGCGGATTTCATATTTAATATCTGAGCATACAAAGCTCATCATAAGCACTCCGACAATGCAAAACAAAAGGAATAAAACAAGCACTGGCCTTGAGACGACTAGGAAAGGCCACTTGATGAATGAAACATATGCTCAATCGAATGACTTATCAAGTCTTTCACCAAATGGGGGAGATAAAAGCGGGCAAACCCCGGCGAAAGCCAGTATTTCGGCGGCTGCCGCGATGCAAATTCATAATAATGTCTTAGCCGCTTCCTCTCTGGCGATGATTCCCTTTGTCAAATTGTATGAAGCCCTATGTGAAAAGATACAAGACCAAGGTGCGCTGTTAGCGAATCTAACTCAGAAAATGGGTCCGGTGGAAACATCAAACGTGTCTCTCAAAAACATGATCCAGGGAGAAGTGGAACGAACAATCGAATGGCAACAACGGCATCACGACCTAGCCCGTCGAAACAGCCAAAAACAAGAGAAACTTGTCGATGACGTACTTGACTTGATGAAACAATCACGACACTGTCAATGCCACATGTTATGTGAGAAGGTCACTCCCTGTCATAACAGCACTAACACGTGTCCAGTTGGGGGCTCTACATCTCATAATCTTAATCTAACAATTGTGAGAAATTCCCCAAATTCTAATGATAAAGTTGGACAAAAAAATTCAAACAAAAAAAATACTAACAACGAAATCGTGATTGAAGGAGCGAAGTCTTTGCCCAGTGTTCCTATTGCAGTTTCTCCTATCATTGATGAGTCTTGTGCAGGACCTCTTGTAGTTCATTCGAAAGCAATAACTATAATAGGCGTCAGCACTGAGAATTTCTTGGACAAACGTCAAACAAAACCTGTAGCCCCAGATGGCCAGTTTTCGTCTTTTGGCATTTTTACTGGCCCTGCCAAAGGTATGTCAACTGAGCCATCACTGGTTGCTACCAAATCAATTGCGAAACAAGGTTGTGGATTATCAAATCAAAAAATCTTTCAAAAAGCTCTAAACCAGCTGGCACTTCAAAGACTAAAGCGTTTATAAGGAATCTTTCAACGTCACTAAAACAGAGTCTATTTAAGCGGAAAGAAAACAAAAAAAAGTTAAAGACAGACGCCGAATTGCAAAGAGTGGCTTGCCCTCCTCCAATGAAGGCCAAACTCAAACCTCCCTTGAAACGCAGAAGAAGAATTTCTGAGTCGGAGTCTAGCAACATCACAATCACCTCTACATCAACACATCTTTGTAATTTGTCCACCTATCCATTGCAAGATGAGCACGATGTAGCAGACTTTCTGTCCTGTTCTCAAGCTGACCCTTCTCAGTCATCTGATGCAAGTCCAAATAAAGATGCTGCAAAACCAACAAAACCAATGATGGCGCACAGGCAAAGAGGTTCGAGAGGCTCCGAAAAATCTCCCCAGGCACAGCTTGGGGACTTTTGACTAGGCTGGGATTTACCCAGTGATTTGATACCAAAGACCTAAAGACTATGGGCCTCATTACGACCCAGGCGCTAATGGGTTAACAGCGCCGTAAAAGGCTGCGGCGCCGTTCACCTATTAGCGCCTAATTACGATGTCCCTTTTGCGGGACCCGACCTTAACGGCTGGTTTTACCAGCTGTTAAAGTAGGGACCCGCAAAGGGACCTTGGTGCTAAGTACGGTGCCGCAATTTGCTGCACCGTACTTAGCACCTTCTCCATTCCCGTTGAGCCCTATGGGGAAAGGCCATGGAGGAAGGGGGAATTACCGCCCCACCAACCTTGTAATGGGGTGGTAATTCCCCCTTTCTCCATGGCGGACTAATAATAGCACCATGGTCCTCAGCCTGGGTCGTAATGAGGCCCTATATATTCAAACAAGCACCATTGGGTAAGCAGTTTCTGATTGAACCTAAATACCATACAAACTGTGTTTTTCAAGAACTTAAAAGTAAACTTAAAGAAATATGAGATATGGTATTATTGCTGTATGTTTACTTTGTTAAGTCTTACACCATTTCAAACTAATTAACTTTCTTTTACCATTTTATTTCATTTATTTTTTTGATGTTTTCTCTACCACCCTTAAACACTCCTACCCTTTACCCCTCCCTCAACGGCCAATCTTTTGAATGGAGATTTTTGTATGACAAAATTACAAAATAAACAAACATGGCTGTCTATTAATATTTTTTTTTAAATGCGTACTATATGTAATGGTCAATGTAAATGCTATTGTATTATATACAAAATATGATTTTTTGAAATTATAATTTGCAAATGAAACATCACCAGCCCTGATTTGAGAAAGATGGTGATACCGTCGAAACACGTGTAATCACAAAGGGCACCGTCAAATGCGCATTACTTTTGAAAAAATCATAAAAAATTAAAACCAAAAAGCCACATTGGAACACGGAGAAAGGGGTCATTTGTCTTCTCTCTCTGTAAAACGTGGGCGCATGGGCAACATGTCAATGTAACCGCATGAACTTGTCTGCATAAAAACAAGGTTGTAGCTGTTAATCACAAACATCAGTGCAGGTCTGAAGTATGGGAAGCAAAAAAACTGCTACAAAAGATCTATGTATTATAAGGAAAAGCAAAGACGCTAATACAAATTTCCTGCTGAAGAAGCATTGTCTACGCTACCGCAATTGGATCAGATCATTCAACTCAAGCCGAAACGATGTTACGTCTGATCATACAAAACGATAGTAGAAACATATGGGAGATTATTAACACCGGCCATATAAAGCAAGGTTTTGCGCTATCAAACGGTGTAAATGCAACAAACTGGGTGAAACATTTTACAGCGGTCTTTGATTTGCAGGGACAAGATGAAAGTTCTAACTCAGTGTCGACTCTAAATAACTGGAATGTCATCGAAACAGTAAATGACATAGAAAAAGCAATACAAGTTTTAAAGAACTCAAGGGCTACCGGCCCCGATGGAATCTCAAACATGAGGTTAGAGACTAACAAAGAAGAGTGGGCACCTTTCATCAAAATTTTATTCGAGAGGATAGCGTCTACAAAAGTAATTCCTGATTCATGGAAAAGTGCGGTGGTAGTGCCAGTGTTCAAAAAAGGCAATTGTGAGGACCCGTCAAACTACCTCCCAATAGCGCCATTGGACACGACGGGCAACATTTTTGCCATCTTTCTTCAACAAATGCTGACAACATGGGCAGAGGGATCGAATTTAGTAGACATAAGGCAAACCGGCTTTACAAAGGGTGTCGTAGTGGAGTTAAACTTAATTCTTTTAAATTTGGCAAAACTAGACGCCCTAAAACGCAAGAAACGGTTGTTCCTTGTGTTTGTAGATTTAAAACAGGCGTTCGACAGCATCAACCGGCAGCCTTTGGACTAAATTGAAAAACTGGGCTGTCCTGAAGAATTGATCCAACCACTGATGAGCTTGTACTCAAACACCACGATCCGTGTAAGGCTGAATGCTGAATGTGAGCTAACTGATGAAATAAAAACACTCAGAGGGGTGAAACAGGGCTGCCCATTGGCAGCGCTGTTGTTTAAACTCTTTATTTCTGATAGTACTGCAGCTCTACACAAAGTAAAGTATTTCCCTCCTAAGGTCAACGGTCAGCCTCTAAGTTGGGTCATCTATGCTGACGACGTGTTTCTACTTGACTCAACAGAAATTGGGCTCCAAATACTATTGACAGCATTACAAAATTATTTGGATGCAAACTTTTTGGCAACTAAACGTGAGAAAATCTAAAATAATTGCCTTGGGCCCAAAAACTCAACAAAGAAAGAAAATCCTTAAGTGGAGGGTAAACAACGAGGTAGTATTGCAAACTGACAGCATTCGCTACCTGGGTGTAATATTTAACATCTCAATACAAGAGTGGAGCTGGATGCACGATGTGCCGTCTCGAATGTCAATGTTTGCGCTCCAAGGCGCCAAACTTCATAGAATGTACGGAAAGTTCACACTGTTGCCGGTAAAAACATTCTGGGCCTCATTACGACCCATGCGCTAATGGGTTAACGGCGCCGTAAAAGGCTGCGGTGCCGTTTACCTATTAGCGCCTAATTACGAGGTCCCTTTGCGGGACCCGACCTTAACGGCTGGTGTAGACCGCCGTGGGACCTTGGTGCTAATTACGGTGCCGCAATTTGCGGCACCGTACTTAGCGCCTTCTCCATTCCCATTGAGCCCTATGGGGCAAAAATGGGAATGGGGAAGGGCCATGGCGGCATGGGGAATTACCGCCCCGCCAACCTTGGAATGGGGTGGTAATTCCCCATTCCGTCATGGCGGACGCCGGCATGGACCATGGTGCTAATAGCCTGGGTCGTAATGAGGCCCTCTATCTCCAAAAAGTTATCCCTGCCATATCCTTTGGAAGTGAAGCCGGCTGGAACATGGATGCTGGCTTTTGGTGCCAACTTGAGGGGAAACTTTGGCGCAAGGTGCTTAATCTTCTACAAAATATTCTGGTTGTTGCGCTTCGTCATGAACTCTGTTTGGTATCCATGTATACCACAGCACTCTGGAAATCGATTTCAGCTTTGCAAAGCCTTATTTAATTCTAAACGAAAAGAGTAAAGACTTATTCGCAACCCTTTTAAATAATTGGGAAAAAAACTGCTGTGGATACTGAGTGAGGCTGATGTGTCCATGGTACAAGTTGTACAAATGCCACAAATTGCTAAAGCTCTGGCAACGGAGCTGGATTCTGAACATTGAGAATCGAGGGAAGCTGGCCAATGCAATTGACTTGGGTACTTCAATGCACAAAATGGCCAAACTACCGAAATATTTGTCAAAATTTCCCTCACGATATCATCGTGATCAATTTATACATTTTCGTCTAAACCTCTATAGAACAAACAAAGTGTTGATGAGGCAAAAAGATCCAAACACACAGTCAAATCAATGTCGATTTTGTTTGAATGCTGTTGAATTCCTAAAGCACTTGGTGACTGAGTGCTCCAAGGTTGCGAGACAAAGCTCCTTGCATTTAGACCAGTTTGCTCCGAAAAATGACAATATGTCTGAATGGTGGAGCTACCTTTTGGCTGGAACTAACGTTCAACTAACTTGAGCAATTATTAGCTTTATGGATATGATCATATCAAATGAATAACAGCCTCAATTATTAGATGGTTTTTTTTTTCTTTGCTTAAGAAAGGTGATAACAAAAAAGGTTTGTTTTCTTTTTCTAAACTATTGTCAATAAAAAAAATAAAAAAAAAATATAAAATGTTGTCTCACTATGAACTCCCTGGTTAAAAAGAGGAAAATAGAGGGATTCTTGAAGGGGGCGAATCCCGATATCCTGATGTTTCAAGAAACACATATTAGGAAAAAAGACAAAGGGAAGCTCAGGATAAGGAGCTACTCCCATCTGTTTCAGGCAAACGTGATGGATAAAAGAGCTGGGGTTCTTATTGCTATTTGTGATAGGCTGTCGGATAATGTCCTTGAAAGTAGCACGGATCCAGCGGGACATTCACTTTTCTTCAATATAACACTGGGAACCCATAGGTACACATTAGCAACTCTATATGGTCCAAATAAGGGTCAAGATGGTTTTCTGAGGGGAACATTGTCTCAATTGGAAGACTTTACCAAGAGAGATATCATATTGGCGTGAGATTTTAATATTGCATGTGTCCCCCCAGTAGATAGGAGCTCACAGGCCACTCGGCATAAACTTGTGCCACCCAAAGCACTGAAAAACAAAAAATCTCCACATTGGCCCTTCATGACATCTGGCGAGCGGTCAAGGGGCAGGCAAAGGTTTCACATATTACTCTCATGTGTATTTGTTGATGTCAAGGATTGACTACATGTGGGTCTCAACTCGCTTGTTGGGAAGGGGGAAAGATGTAGAATTGGGAACTATTTCCCACTTGGATCATGCACCACTAACAATGCAGATAGGTGTGGGGGGGTGCCGGTAGGACTATGGAAGTGGCAATTCCCGTTAGAACTGATACAATACCCTATCCTAGCTAATTCAATACAAGACAAAATTGATAACTATTTTACAGAGAACGAAACCCAAAACGTGGCCCGGGAACAGGATGGGATGCCTTTAGTCAGTCCTGAGAGGACATTTAATAGCCAGAGGGGAGGGGATCATGCTCATTCGAAAGGAAAGGGGGAGAATAGCTCGGGCGGATAGCTCAGGGGCAACATGCTCGCCTTGGAAGCAAGGCGACACAGAGCACCACAGGTTCGATCCCCGGGTCCACGCTTAGACACCTCAGGGTATTAAGCGCGTTATAAATAACCTATCATATAATGAAGGTAAACTGAGATAGGCAAAGGCGGAAGTGGGAAGAGGAACTAGAGGCAAAAATACGCAAGATTCTGGCTGAGATAACTAAGAGCCCCACAAGGCGCCTGCATAGAGTGTTTATACATGTGCAGGGTCAGCTAGAAACGCACCGTACAAAATATGCTGAAAAAGCGTTATTATTTACAAAAAAAAAACACTAGTACGTGAATGCTAACAAAGTTCGGTCCTGTACGATATTGAAGCAAAGGGGAAAATAGGTGGTTATGAAACCAAACGAGGGCATCCTGGGGGTGTTCCGCGATTACTAGACAGCATACTATGCTACTGACAACCCGGAAAGTGAACACTAAGAGGCTTATCTGAATCGGGTCCCATTATCAAGTGTTATACAAGAGGAGAGGGATAGGCTGGAGGGGGAAATTCAGGAGGAAGAGGTGATTGCAGCGATAAAATCTCTACCTAAAACTAAAGCTCCGGGACCTGACAAATACCCCGCTAGCTTTTATAAATCGATACTGCGAAACATTTGCGCCGCGTCTCACTAGATTGTTCAACACATTCAGAACAGAGGGCACGATTACGGATTCCATGAACGAAGCTAAACTGGTGGTGTTCCTAAAAGCGGGTAAAGACCCTCGTCCCGGGGATCAAATAGTCCTATAGCACTGATCGAAACAGATGCCAAAATATATACTAAGATCTTGGCGACCCGGTTGACAGACCTCTTACCAAAATGAATAGGACCTGATCAGTCAGGATTTATTTCACATAGACAGACACACAATAATATCCGCCAGGTATGCCACCTGATGGAAAAAACGGCAATAACTGATACGCTGGCGCTTTTGGTGTCTCTAAACGTAGACAATGGAAGGTCTATGGATCCTAACTCAGCTGTCGGTGGGAGTGAAGGGTATCTTAGCCAGATCAAATGTACAGAGCTAATTATCCACAACTATTAGCTAGGGTAAAAAAGGACCTATTTAAATGGAACCCACTTGCAATATCCTGGATCGGGAGAATGACGGTGGTCAAAATGGCGCTCCTCCCCAGAATCTTGGATTATTTCCAGGCCCTTCCGCTCCATGTCCCTAAAATCTTTTTCAGCACTCTCACCAAAGTTATTACGGCGTACATTTGGCAAAACAACCCGGCTAGAATAGCAATGTCCACCGTTACTGCTGCAAGAGACTGGGGCAGCAGGGGGCTCCCTCACTTTCATAGATATTACGAGGCAGCACAATTGCGGGTCATCATGGAATGGGTTACGGGTGCGGGCTGCGAGATATGGGCCCGGCAAGATAGGGCAGTAGCAGACACACCCCTCCCCAGCTTACTCTGGTTAAAACGGGACCACAGACCACCTTATGTAAATGTCAGCAAAATAGTGGGGCTTGTGGCCGAGGTGTGGGGCTCCGCAATCAAAGAAGGGATACTGTCCACAACTTCCTCCCAGTTTCTTCTGTTGTTTCAGAATCTGGAATTCTTTCCCAAGATGGATCCTGGAGCCTTCAAAGCTTGGAAGAAAGTCGGATGTTTGAAAATACAGGACATGTGTCAGGGCTACACTGTTAGAACATTTGAGGACTGTAAAAGGGACTTGGGGTTGGTGGAGCCGGCCAGGTTTCGCTATAATCAATTGGGTCACTGGCTGCCTAACCCACGGATAAAAGTGGCGTCTACACGTCTACTGACCCCCTTCGAAAGGTATATCACTACCCATACAGGTACGAGAAAATTAATCTTGAACTTATACAGATTATTAAATGAAGGAACCAGTGCAAGTACATTAAGAAATGGGAGACCACCTTAGACAACACTATACCTAGAGAATATTAAGATCATCTTTGGAGGGCTGTTCCCAAACGTACTCGCTCCATCCAAATTAGAGGAATGTGGTATACAATAATGTTTCAATGACATTACACTCCGATACAATTGCACACAAGGTATCCGACTGTATCGGCTTTATGCTGGAGAGGCTGGAGAGTTAAATGGGACTGGAGACACATATGGCTGGACTGCCCTACAATTAGACCATTTTGAGAGGGGATCTGTCATGGCCACATCTAGTGATGGGGGCAATGGGTCACTTGACTCACTTATGTCCCTTTGGGACCCATAAACACAGGTGCCCTGGCTGGACTCAGTCCTGCCGCCTTTGGCACCAGGCTCATATAGAGATGTGAGCAGGAACACTTTATTTCAGTGCAGTTTCAGTTCGTCTGCTGAGCCTGGAGGAGCAGGAGCTCCCTCCTTCTACTGCTGGAGCAGTAGTCAGCCCTGCACTGACGCCCTGGAGCCCTGCCTAACTCCAGGTATGCCACAAGCCTCCATCAGATGTTATTTGGAATCCGGAGCGCGAGTGTGCCATTTTTCGGCAATTCGCGGCGGATTATTTATTAATATATCCGCGCCGCTCCTGCTTGCCCAGTGGCCCACTTCCACATAGGATTTGCCCCCTTACTGCACTCGGAGTGCATCCAGCCACCATTGGGAGACACGAGGTCTGCTCCACTCCAAGATGGCCGACCGTCACTGCCACAACTCTCCACTCGGCCCCACAGCCCTGCAAGCATCGTGATTGGCTCCTCTCCCCTACTTGGGAGCCAACCACAAGCCGGCAGGCTTGGAGCCGGCCCACCACGAAGGCACCCACAAAGGCACTGTGCCTGTCTCCAGCCTGTCTACACCGTCGAGCCTAGAGCCAGGACTCCTTGCCATCCAACTACAGGGTAAGCATACTGCCCCCTTCCACAATCCACTCCTAACCCTCGAGCTAGAGTCCTGAACTGTTCCCAGCCATCACGGACATGCACCTCCCAACATTGCTACGCCCAAGGTCCCACCTGCACCGTTGTGCTCTCGAACTGCAACAAAATATTTCAATGCATAATCTGTAGCTAATTAACCATGCTCTGGCCTTGCATTGCGGTATACTGTCACTTGATAATAGCATCTGCACCACGGTCGCCCAGAGACCATTGTATTACTGTGTAGTGCCTTATGGTCGCCCAGAGACCACTGTGATATTGTGTAGTGCCTTATGGTCGCCCAGAGACCATTGTATTACTGTGTAGTGCCTTATGGTCGCCCAGAGACCACTGTGATATTGTGTAGTGCCTTATGGTCGCCCAGAGACCATTGTATTACTGTGTAGTGCCTTATGGTCGCCCAGAGACCACTGTGATATTGTGTAGTGCCTTATGGTCGCCCAGAGACCACTGTGATATTGTGTAGTGCCTTATGGTCGCCCAGAGACCACTGTGATACTGTGTAGTGCCTTATGGTCGCCCAGAGACCACTGTGATATTGTGTAGTGCCTCATGGTCGCCCAGAGACCACTGTGATATTGTGTAGTGCCTTATGGTCGCCCAGAGACCACTGTGATATTGTGTAGTGCCCTATGGTCACCCCCAGACCACATTTGAACTGTGTTGTGCCTTATGGTCGCCCCCAGACCACATTTGAACTGTGTTGTGCCCTATGGTCGCCCCAAACCACATTTGAACTGTGTTGTGCCCTATGGTCGCCCCCAGACCACATTTGAACTGTGTTGTGCCCTATGGTCGCCCCAAACCACATTTGAACTGTGTTGTGCCCTATGGTTGCCCCAAACCACATTTGAACTGTGTTGTGCCCTATGGTCGCCCCAAACCACATTTGAACTGTGTTGTGCCCTATGGTCGCCCCCAGACCACATTTGAACTGTGTTGTGCCCTATGGTCGCCCCAGACCACATTTGAACTGTGTTGTGCCCTATGGTCGCCCCAGACCACATCTGAACTGTGTTGTGCCCTATGGTCGCCCCAAACCACATTTGAACTGTGTTGTGCCCTATGGTCGCCCCCAGACCACATTTGAACTGTGTTGTGCCCTATGGTCGCCCCAAACCACATTTGAACTGTGTTGTGCCCTATGGTCGCCCCCAGACCACATTTGAACTGTGTTGTGCCCTATGGTCGCCCCAGACCACATCTGAACTGTGTTGTGCCCTATGGTCGCCCCAAACCACATTTGAACTGTGTTGTGCCCTATGGTCGTCCCCAGACCACATTTGAACTGGGTTGTGCCTTATGGTCGCCTAGGACTTAGCCTGTCTCTGACTGCATCTAGCCTGTCTCTGACTGCTTTTAGCCTACATATGATTGCTCTGTCCAGCCGAGAGGTACCTGACTCTTGCAAACCAACTGCCCACGCCTAAAACCAGATCACAATGATACTAACTCTTATTTACCTGTCAGCCTTTTGGATCACAATGCCTAAAGTAAACCACCATCCGAGGCCTACACTACAGGGCATACCGCCCGTGGAGGAAGGACCCTTAACTCCCCCCCTAGAGCCCAGCCATCAACTCTCACACTCACTTATTACCTACCAATCGCTAACATACCTTCCCTGTGACACTGCAAGTAGAAATGCAAAACTACGTTCAAGATTACCTAAAATTTACGAACCATTAGCTAGACACAATACCTCTTACAATAGAAGTAACACTAACATCCGAAACACTCCCCCTATAAAAATTGACCTCCATCGCAATAACCGCCCAAATAAGCAGCCCAATGCTAATAATAGCATACCTAAAAAGAAAAGTAATGCCACCCAGGCCACAGCAAAGCCGAACATCCAATTGAAGTGCGCCCTCATTAATGCCAGGTCACTAATAGCACACGCTACCGAAATTGCGGATCTTATTCAAATAGGAGACTACGACATCCTCGCCATAACAGAAACTTGGCTGCACCAGGCTGCAGGACCTGCCCTAATGCTTGCCATACCCTATAATTACACCATACTTAGAGAAGACAGAGTCAACTCTCGAGGAGGTGGCCTAGCTATTATTGCTAAAAATAATCTCACCCTAAAAACTGAATCAAGTTCAACGACTAATTCCTGCGAATCACTAACGGCTAAACTCTTCGCATCTCCCTCGCAAACTATCACTATTCACCTTATCTATAGACCACCAGGCCCCATTGGCACGTTCGAGGAGGACATTTCCACGATCCTCTCAAACAACCTAAAAACTTCATCCCAAGCTATCCTTCTGGGAGACCTAAACCTAGGCTACAATGACCCTAAAGACCTGCAAGCAACTAATGTCACTAATGTCATCTCAGAACTAGGCTTCTCCCAAAAAATCCTACAACCCACACACGAAAAAGGCCGTATACTTGACTGGGTTGCTGACCATAACTGCAATACAACGATTGTCGATATCACCCCACAAATCTGGACTGATCATGCACTGATAACTTTCCTCCTAAATGTCAACTTGGCCCTACCTATTGAAACTGCTTTGGCTCCCCCCTTGCCAACCAGAAACAAAAAACGTATAACTACAGAAAAACTGCTACCGCTCATCCTCCCCAGACTAAACTCCCTACCTGACTTATTGGACACCTCATCACTAGTAAATGAATTTAACTCTTCCATGGCTATAGCTCTAGATACTATTGCCCCACTGAAACTGAGAAAGAGTAAGCCTAGAGCCCACCTAAACACCTGGTTTACTCCTCACCTCAAATCTCTAAGACTTGAAAAACGCAAATGCGAATCTGCTTGGCGACTAACCCCAACAGAGACAAATAAAAGTACACTCATCAATGCCTCCAAGATTTACAAAAATGAAATAAAGAAAGCAAAAAGAGAGAATTTCAACAACAGAATACTGCAGGCCAAATCTGGAACTAAAGAACTATTCCTTATACTAAAGGAACTAGAAAACCCTATTCCTGTCCAGGATAACTGTGACAAAAATAAAATATGGTGCTCGAACATCCAAAAAGCACTAAATGACAAAATTGCCACACTCCAAACAAAAATTGAGATAAAGAAACAGAATATTCCACCCTCAACTAACCTAAGACGCAAACCACCAATCTGCACTAAACTAGACCTTAAATTTAACTTCTCGAAAGTAACTATACTTGAAACCGAAAAGATAATACTTTCACTCAAGCCATCCAATTGCCGTGGCGACCTATGCCCAGCCCAACTAATAAAAGACGCGGCTAGAGACCTCTCCCCATTCATATCTAAGCTCATCAATGCCTCCTTTGCATCAGGCACTATACCAGATAACCTCAAGCAATCTTGGGTCCTCCCCCTCCTAAAAAAACAATCATTGGACCCATCCATCCCGACTAACTACAGGCCCATCACAACGGTACCCTTCCTGTTAAAAATCCTAGACAGGGTAGCCTACCTGCAGATACAAAAACATCTCGAGTTGCACCACCTTTTAGGCACAAGACAATCAGGCTTCAGACCTCAGCACGGAACTGAAACCGCGCTCATCGATCTTAAAACTCAGGTCGACGAGCTGAGAGACTCGGGAAAGATGGCCCTACTCCTCTTACTGGACCTCTCTGCAGCCTTCGACCTGGTGGATCATGATGTGCTCTGCACCCACCTAGAAACAGCTGCCCATTTCTCCACACATGCCATCGCATGGATCAAATCATTCCTAACCGGTAGAACTATGAGAGTCTTCTCTACTTCTGCTGCTGCTGACCCTGTATCCATCACATGCGGAGTCCCACAAGGTTCTTGTGTCTCCCCCACTATGTACAACATCTTCACGAAGCCCTTGTTCGATGATCTAGATAATCTGGGTGTCACCTACACTAACTATGCGGATGACACTCAGATTCTCATACCACTTTCAGGGGATTATGAACAAGATTTGGCCTTGGTGAGCAAGATTTATCTCATCATTCAGGCATGGATGGCCACCCACGGGCTATGCCTGAATGATGACAAAACGGAACTCATCATACTGGGGAACACACAAAGCATCAATAGATTAAAAGAAGAATACTCCTCCTTCGTCATAGACGGTAACACTATCAAGGTGGCAAAAGAGGTAAAAACACTAGGGTTTTACCTTGACTCCCACCTCACCCTAACCAAACAGGTGAGTGCAATGGCATCCAGCACCGCATATACCTGCAAGCTGATTAGAGCCGCAAAACCATACCTATCCACTGCCAACTGCCTTACCCTTGCTCGAGCACTAGTGCTGTCGAAATTGGACTATTGCAACGCACTATATATAGGGGCCAACAAACATACGTTGCAAAAAATTCAAACACTACAGAACAATGCTCTCAGAGCTGCCTTAGGAATTCCAAGAAGGGAGCATATTTCAGAGGCCAGAAGACAATCCAACTGGCTCTCCACAGCGGACAAAATCAAACTCAAGACAGCCTCTCTAACTTTCAAAAGCATCAACCATCTAGCACCCAAATACCTAGCTGCTAGATTCAACAGAAAAATCTCCACTAGACCCACCAGAGAAGCATACTCCAACCAGGTAGTGATACCCCCATTTAAATTAAGTACGGCCGGAGGAAACAGCTTCCCGGTCAAAGCTGCCCAGCTTTGGAACTCCCTCCCGCCCGGCTTGAGATCTACCCAATCCTACGCTCTCTTCAGATCTAACTGTATCAATTGGATTAAAGAAAATGACCGATAGTCCTGCCCTACACCAACATAACCACTGTTCTACAGACGTACTATGTATATAATGATATACTCTCTATCTACCTACTGCATATTTCCTGTATATTTTATGCCATATGTATATATTATGCACAATGTACATTCTCCTTACCGTCCTGCATTATTTAATTTCTACGATGTATAACCACTACTTGTAAACATGCGCAACCTGTAAAGTTTAAAGTATCCTTGAACAACGCGCCCGGTTACCCTCGGGTCTGGCGCGCGCTATAAATAATAAACAAAATAATAAACAAGGAGTGCTTTTACTTTATTTCAGTGCAGAAGTGCTTTTATTTTACAAGACGTTTCCAGGAGCTGAAAGCCTTTATTGCAGAGAACATCCTCATGTGCTGACTCATCGGGTGTGGCTCCCTAGGCCTGGTCTTCATGTGCTGACTCATCGAGTGTGGCAGGGTGTGGCTGGCAGGCAGGCTGAACCTGGTGGGCGTGGCTTCAGAAGCTCAGCTATATAAGCTGCCCCATCCTTACGGTCGGTGCTTCACGTTGATGTGACGCACACCGCCGCCTGGACAAGGTAACTTACCTTGGAAACCAGGAGTTCTCCTGCATACTCACCTCCAGGAAACCAGTGCTTCATCGCTTCATCTGCAGACTCATCTCCTGACATCCAGTGATCTTGATCCCGATGCCGCAGCACCGCACTCCTCATCCACTTACTCAGACCCTGTGAAGAAGAAGAAAGACAAGGTTAGAACATCTGTCCTAGGGCGGTGCCGAATTTGAACCCTGCCGCTTCGAGCTCCGCAGCTTCTGCCAGGCTGGCAACATCACCTGCAAGGGAAGAAAGCAAAAGAACAAACATCAAAAGTGGAACGGGCAGCAATACAAGACAACAAACTTTACAATACAATAAAAACAGACGAGGAAAGACAAAGGCAAACAGGAACACTTACCTGAAGTATAGTGGCTTAGTTGCAGCAGGACTGGACTACCACGTGCCAGGAACCAGTGAAGGAACTCGGTCCAGATCATACAAGCGCCCCTGCCAGAAGCAGCAGGACGGAGTGCTCATCCCAAAACTAATCAGCAGGAGCAGTCCCGAGCAGGATCTCCCATTACCACCAGTCACCACATAAGCGCAGAGGGTGAAGTCGGACCAGAGCGACCTCAACCCCGGGTGGGCTGCAACCGTGCCCCAACGCCTCCGCAGAGACCAGGAGAGCGTAACAGAACCCAAAGCCTCTTCGGATCACAGCCTGGGCGTTATGGAAACTTCTGAAACTGACCAGTTGGCCCGATTACTGGGAGAGTTACGGGTTGAAGTTCATGCCTCAAGACAGGAAACCAATGCCCTAAGGAGGGATCTAATTGTGAACCAGGAGCAGACAGAAGAACTAGCAAGGCAAATGCTTCAGGCAGGCCAGGTCCCACTGCCGGGGTATGCCCCTCCTGCCGCGCCTCCACAGCCCACGCCAGTACAGGTGTTCTTCCAGTGGGGGTTCCCCTGGCTCCACCAGAACGCTTCACAGGCAATCCGAATAAGTATGCCATCTTTATGAATCAATGTCGCCTACAATTCTTGTGCAGACCTGGGGCATTCCCCAACGATCAAGCAAGAGTGGCATTTGTACTCTCATATTGGGGAGGTACTGCAGTGGACTGGTCAATACCCTTGGTAAACCAGGATGATCCTTTTCTTCGAGACTTTGGAGGTTTCCAGCCTGAAATGGAAAAGCTATTTGCACGGCATACTCAAGGGCGGGCTCTGGACAATGAACTGTTATCACTACAGCAGGGTAATCAAGACTTACTAACATATATCACTTCCTTCAATCATCTGATAGCACAAACGAACTGGCCAGAGGAGAAAAGAACTACGCTCTTTTACCGAGGCTTGCGAGGGGAACTTAAGGACGTATTAGCCCAAGTAGTAAATCCCCCAGAAAGATGTGCTGAATACATCGACCTGACATTGAAGCTCGATCACAGATTGCAGGATCAGAAGATGGATCGGGCCAAGGCCGAGGGGTGGTCGGTCTACGTGCGACCCCGTGACAATCAAACCAAATCACACGATCAGTCTGAGCCAATGCAAATCGGAGGCTTGCGCAGCCCACTCTCCAAGGCTGAAAGGGAGAAAAGAAGACATCAGCAGCTTAGTTTGTACTGTGGTTAGGCATGTCACTATCTCCGAGAATGCTCTTTGAAACCACCCATGAAAGCAGTTGGAGCAACTGACAAGAGTGAAGAAGAAGAACCGGACTCGGGAAACTCCAACGCCCGGCAAGCGTAGGGGTCCACTTGTCGAGCAGTGAAAAGGAACCTACACAGACCTCACATCTAGTCATCCATGTGCTCCTGGTAAACCACAAGCAACTGTCGAAAATACATGCCTTTGAGGCATACATTGACAGTGGAGCTGTGGGAAATTACATGGACCAAGATCTGGCTACCCGGATAGGCCTTCCTTTCCGACAGAAGCAGGTTTCGGAAAACGTCACAACAGTTGATGGATCTCAGCTGTCATCCGGTCAGTGACGCATTACACCTAGAAGGTCACGCTTCTGTGTCAGGACGGTCACCAAGAGGACATCACTTTCGATCGCATCGGCGATCCTCAGTTCCAGATGATATTGGGATTGCCCTGGCTGGAGACCCACAATCCCAGGATTGACTGGCGTAAACGAGTACTGACCTTTCCCCAAGACTGTGCCGACACATGTTATAGCAAAGGAATCTCATTAAAAGATCTTACCAACCCAGGTTTGTCGAAGAAAGAAACCATACTGGGCCTCACAGTGTCACAAGTCTCTCCCCTTCTCA
Source organism: Ambystoma mexicanum (assembly GCF_040938575.1). Taxonomy (NCBI): domain Eukaryota; kingdom Metazoa; phylum Chordata; class Amphibia; order Caudata; family Ambystomatidae; genus Ambystoma; species Ambystoma mexicanum. The sequence goes on from NC_090921.1 coordinate 265,001,728, forward strand.
CCTGTTTTTGTTGTTTGCTTGCAACCTTCTGTGGCGTCTTCTTTCTCACGGTCTGGGATTTGTATAAACCTGTGTGCTGTACCTCAGATTCCAGCGTGATGTTCACAATCCAACTCCAGGATACGTTCAGATGACCAGGACGGAATCCAGGAAGAAATGATGCTCGCATTTGGAGGCACGGACCGCCGTGACTCGAGAACGGGTGAAAATCCAGGAAGATTGGAGGTAAGGCAGAGGAAAGGGCGGAAGGAAGGGGAATTCAAGGAACCGGGAACCAAGAATCAGAAGAAAACGCCGAGCGAACTCCGGCAACACACGTCCAACTACAGCAAGCGGTAGCGTTGAGACGCGCAGCGCCGCAAGGGCGTGTCTGTTTTGTAGAACGTAGAGCGTGGAGCGCTGAGACTTGCAAGCAGCATTCCGTATCAAGCGGCCATGTTGGAAGGATTACTGTATTCAATCCCCTATGGGTCAGGGACACGAAGTCCAGAAGGGACGCAGATGACGGTTCATGGCACACAGTTCACTACCACCTGAATACCTGGATTACCAAGATGTCTTTCAAAAAGAGAAAGCAAAGACCCTACCTCGGCGCAGACCGTATGACAGCCAAATTGATCTGGTACCTGGAGCTCAAGTTCCCTGCAGCTTGATTTACGCCCTAATAGAACAGGAAAACCAGCATCTACAAACCTACCTCGATCAGTATCTGGCAAATGGCTTCATTCGTCCATCCAAGTCCCCTGCATCCTCGCCCCTATTTTTTGTGCCTAAAAAGGAGGGAGACCTGATAACATGCATTGACTACAGAGCACTTAACCAGATCACAGTAAAAAAAACATACCCGTTACCGCTTATAACCCGAGCTCTTGGATCAAGTAAAAAAACGCTCAGATACATACAAAACTAGACTTACGAGGAGCCTCCCATCTAGTAAGAATCAAAAAAGGAGACGAGTGGAATACAGCCTTTCGCACGAAATACGGCCTTTATGAATATCAGGTTATGCCCTTTGGACTATGTAATGCCCCGGCAGCGTTCCAATTTTTCATGAATGACGTGCTTCGTGAACTGTTGGACTTCTACGCTCTTGTCTATATTGATAACGTTCTTATCTATTAGACCACCAAGGAAGGACCACATCAACCATGTCCAGGCAGTTTTGGAGAAATGCTTCTTTCATGTGACAGAGGTAGAATTCCTCTACTTTATTCTCACACCACGGGGCGTACGCATGGACACACGCAAGGTAGACGCTATCCTTAACTGGCCCTCACTGACATCCATAAAGGGAGTATAGAGTGTACTCGGGTTAGCCAACTGTTATCGCCGGTTCATTCCCGGGTTCTCACAGATCGTCCACCCAATCACCTCTTTACTACAGAAAAATAAACAATTTAATTGGTCCGCAGAGGCAGAGAAAGCCTTCCAGGAGCAAAAACAAGCATTTACCGCAGCACAAATTCTATGGCATCCTCGACCAGAACTACCATACGAGGTCGAAACTGATGCTTCCAACATAACAATGGGAGCAGTACTGTCACACTGAGACCCCGAAACAGGTCAGTTGCATCCCGTGGCTTTCTGGTCTCGTAAGTTCCCCGCTACCTGAATTGAACTATGCAATCACTGATAAAGAACTGCTAGCAATTAAGTCAGCGTTCAAAGCCTAGAGACATTGGGGGTCATTACGACTTTAGAGGCAGCCATGGTGCTATTAGCACCATGGATCCACCCGGTGTTTCATGTCTCCTAAAACCATTGAAACCAGGTACACAGATCGATACTCCACCGGATCCTGAAATAGTTGAAGGAGAACCATAATACAGTCTGGATATGTGGTGTCCTTCCTCTGAAATATTTATTGGTGTTTCGACCTCTTCCAGGCCTATTGTTACCTCTCCTATTGATGGCCATCTAGCCTTAATCGTGTTCACTATAGAACAGTGTAGTAGGTATTGTCCTGCCTGTATCTCGGTTAGTTTTTGCAGTTATTGACATTGTAATAATTTTCCTTCTCCCCTCAGGTCCCCAATAGTGATAATCCTGCATGTCTCCCAATGTAGCCTCATACTGGACCTCAACCCTGTAGTATCTGACATTACTGCTGCTAGGGGTATCTGTGGTGATATTAGGGCTTTAATTTTAGAGTTTTTTTACAAGTCCTGCCCCAAATTTCCATTCCTAGTTTCCCAGCTGTGGGTATCCCTGTACTTCCGGTAGGGCCACCCATATCAAGTCTTTCAGGTTTAAGGGGCGTATTGCTGGTTGTAATAACGCTGTGTCGGGTGTGGGGTCATCTGGAAGCCAGCTTACCACATACTGCATCTGGCATGCGAGGTAATACAGTTCGATGTTATGAATTATCAAACCCTCTCTCTCATACTATCTCTGTAGTGTACTAAGCGCTACTCTGTGCCTTCCACTTTGCCATAGAAAGTTCTGCATTCCCTCTCTAGTCTTGTAAAGAACTATTTCGGGACATTGTATGGAGCATTCCCAAAACAATGTAGCATCCTTGGCAGTGCTACCATTTTTAATACTGCTGCTCTTCACATCACTGACAGTGGCAGCTTCCCCCAGAATTTCATTGATTTGACCAACCCTTCCATCGCTTTTGTAGTTTTGTGCATTTGTTCTTGTTGTGGGTTATGATAGATGTCCAACCCCAAGTACCTAAAGCTGTTTTTTTTCCATGGGAGTTGTAGTGTCGGCAGTTCGCTACTGTTAGAACCGACTAGTGCAGCTAGTGGGGACAAACAGGATGTGGTCTTGTTATTTGTGATACCACAGCCTCCCAAAGTTACCCAATATCTCTAATACATGGTGTAGGTTTTGCACCGGGTTCTGTATATACAATAACGTGTCATCAACATACAATGACAGCATGTGCTATACCCCATTTATTCTGATTCCAGCTTCATGGTATTCTTGTCTCAGGAATTGGTTCCATTGCCATGATATATAGCATCGGGGAAATTGGGCAGCCTTGTCTAGTGCCTTTTTGTAACTCCCATCTATCAGAGAATATGTTCCCCGTCCTGACCCTAGCGAGCGCTTATTGTAGACCAGTTTTACCAAGCACATATAATTTGGCTCAAAGCCTAATTTAGCCATTGTCGCCTATAGCCAATCCCAATGGACTGAATCGAATGCCTTTGTTGCGTCTAGTGAGGCGACTGCACTGTGCCCTTCCCTACCTTCTGTGCTACCTATGACATGGTGTAACCTCCTCTGGTTCCAGGAGATGTTCCTACCTGGGACGTATCCCGTTTCGTCCAGGTGTATTAGGACGTTTATTGCCATCCTGAGCCTTTTCGCTGGTAGTGCAGTAAGGATTTTGCTGTCTTGATTTCATAGGAACAGGAGTCTACAGGAGACACAATCAACAGTTTTTTTGTTTGGCTTGGGTAGTGGGTTTATCACTGCTACCGTCATGCCTTCTGGGAGTATTCCTGTTCCAAATGCCTCGTTATATACTCTTGTTAAGATCAGAGCTAGGGTATCCACGTATTCCTTATAATACTCGCCCAGTAACCCATCCATACCTGGCGCTTTACTTGAGGGAAGTGCTCTTATTATGGCTTTTAACTTTTCTGACATGACAGGCACATCCAACATGTGTGCGTTTTGTATCTCTAATCGGGGCAAGGTTATAAGGTCTAATGCTTCTTTTAGTTCCTTGTTTCGCACTATTCAGGTGTCTTCGTACAGTTCCCTATAATATTCATAAAATGCTTTGTTCACCTCCATCTGAGTGGTGCACATGCTACCGTCCGACCTCTGGACGGAGTGTATTGGTGATTTCCTTCTATTGTTCTTATATAACCAAGCCAGCAATCTACCTACGTTCTCTCTACTTACTTCGCATAGGTAAATGTACCTAGTCTGTCCCACTGTGTCAGGCACTTGTGCACTGAGGCTAAACATTTTATAACGAAAGTTTCAAAATTATCATACAACATTTTTGTTCAATTTTTAGGGCAGGTCACATGAGCCGTTTTGTGGAACTACGGCAGTCCCCTATATGCATGTATATGTTAAGTGACCCTGATTGTGTAGAACGTCAATTAACAACCCTTGTGATGTCACAAACTTCCCATACCGCCCCTCAATTACGTGATTGTGCTGATCAGTCACACTTGTTTGCCATTGGTTGGCAATGTCCAATATACAAAATGGCTTGAGGTCACTGTACAATGTTGGCCCCCTGTCGCGTTCCCCATAGCCCCTACCCCAAAGCTCTGCCACCCAGCTGCCTTCTCACGCCTTGCTGTCAAGTGTAGTCTGAAAATACTATACCACATTATGACTGGATTTTTATTAACTGTATTTGATTCCTATTTCTCTGCCAATTCTCCTCGTGTGCGCGGTTCCTAGCTCGTTGGCCTCGAAAGTATCTCTTGGAGCGACTTCGATGGGGCGGCGTACTACTGGAAAACTTTAGCCGTGCAACATTTCTGCACACTGTTTCTGCTGCCTCTTCAAAAGTACATACTGCTGTCACAAAAAGGCCTGTATCTCTTTTATTATGAGCTGTCTGTGAGAAATGCTTTCCTAACATGGGCCTACAAGAAAATGGCTTCTCTACTGTTCACATATTGCTCAAAAAGCCCCCCTTTATATATGCCCTATGGCACCCTGCAGCCTGTGCCCATGCAATGCGAACTACCCCACTGCCACACCAAATCACCCACCCTTCATTGTGTTCCTCCGTGGGACTTCTCGCGCTGTTCCTATTTCTCTGTCCCCTTATTCAAGCAGTGCTGCGTTCAATGACATCCTCAGTCCCGATGTTAACCACAACGTTCACTACGTAACTTGCACAACTGGTACGTGTCCCCTGGCCCTTTGGCAGTGTTGAACCTCGATCTTTATAACATTATGAAAAACGTTGGGTTTGGTGATCCTCCAGACGAAAAAGGGACTTGGTGGGCGACTTTTAGCGGTGAAGGGGAGGGAAGGCAAATCTGATGTAACGCTATGCTCCCTTTATGCACCTAATGAGAGGCAGGTTCAGTTCTGTGATGAAGCATTGCAAGCTCCTGAGGAATGGAAAACTGGGATGTTAATTTGTAGAGGTGATTTGAATATGTTAGCAGACCCATTGACAGATTGGCAACCATTAAGAGTAGGGGCTCCCGACAAACTTGTGATGCTGAAGATTCCCTATCCTTAATTATATACGAGTTTTACATGGTGGACATGTGGGGATTGCAACAATCTGACCAACAGTCCTACACGTTTTATTCTCCCCCCCACAGGGAATATACATGTGTAGACTATATCCTTATAGAGGCCGTCTACATGACCACCTGACCAACCTCGCATCTTCACCCCCAGGGTTGGAATCCAAGAGCAATGGCCCTTCACTGGCCACCTGAGCAGAGGATGCGGGCGGGGGGAAAGGAAGTGAGGATGCCCTCAGGTTCCTTAAAATGCCCAGATAGAACGAAACATTTCATACAATAACAACATTGTAATCAAGCTTGGCACCAGGCCCAAGTATTCATCCGCCTATTTTATAAACGGCACGTAGCTGAACTTGCACCGTTTCTGAGTAAACTGTTTAATGTCATCTTAGAGGGTGAGAGCACCCCAAGCACTTCATGGATGCACGTATTATGGTTATCCCAAAAGATGAGAAGGATAAATGGGATTGTGGGTCGTATCGACCGATATCCTTGTTAAATATAGATGCAAAAATGTATCCAAGTGTATAAGCGAAGAGGCTAGCAAAGAGTATACCAAAATGAATGCACCCTGATCAAGGAGGCTTTCACAGAGACAGACAAGGATCGGATAATGTCTCAAGCCCTTAGATTTGATGGCCAGCATTGAGAATACAAATAAGGACCCTGTGTTGGTATCCCTGGATGCTGAGAAGGCCTTTGACAACGTTAAATTGGTCCTGCAAAAGGTTGGGCTGATATTGCGATGGTTTAACAGAGTCATGGCACTATATTGAAATCCAGTCGCACAGGTGATGGTCAATGCAGTCTTATCAGATAAGTTCCCCCTGACGAGGGGAATGAGGGGAACGAGACAAGGATGCCCCCTTTGTCCCCTGATTTGCGCCTTAACATCAGAGCCACTGGTGGAGGAAATTGGTAAAGAAGAACAGATTTAGTGGTTACAGAGGTTCAGAAAAGAGTATAAGCTAGCACTGTTCGCTGACGATATCCTGGCCTACATTTAAAGCCCAGACCCATCACTGTCTAAACTGATTGAGGTGGTAGAACAGTACCAAACCTACTCCAGCTTTAGGATAAATGTAATCAAATTGTTAAATTTAACAAATTTGCAGCTCCTGATAGAACCGACATCAGAGGTGAGCCAACAGATTGTGAATAAATGGCTTCAATTGTTATCTGGGAACCACCATTCTGAGAGACCTAACTAACGTATATAAAGTAAATTACCCCAATTTATGTGACAAAATTAAAATGGATCTTGCAGGATGGGAAAGTCTGACACTGTCTTGAGCAGGTTGATTAACTACCCTCAAGATGAATATACTACCTAGATTGCTGTTCCTTTTCCAAGCATTGAACAAAGAGAAAGTTCCCTATTAGGCAACTCGCGTCCCCTGCACACTATCAAATGTCTGGAGATCCAGACCAAAAATGTGGACAGTTATTATAATGATGCTAATTTTGCAATCTTAGGGCCTCATTACACGGAATGCGGTAAACCAAGGTGCTATTAGCACCTTGGTCCATGCCGGTAAATTACCGGCACCGCCTTGGGGGAAAAGGGAATTACTGCTCTATTCCAAGGTTGGCGTGGCGGTAATTCCCCCTTACACCATTGCCCTTCCCCATTCCCATTTTTTCCCCATAGGGCATAATGGGAATGGGGAAGGTGCTAATTACGGTACCGCAAATTTGCGGTGCCGTTATTAGCACCAAGGTCCCTTTGCGGGTTGGTTTTTGACGCCTGCAAAAAGCAGGCGTTAAAGTCCCAACCCGCAAAGGGACCTCGTAGTAAGCCGGTAAGGGTTAACGGTCACCAGTACCATTACCGGTGACCGTTAACCCTTACCGCCTTCCGTGTAATGAGGCCCTTAGCGTTTTAGGACAATGTTAACAATATGTACATTTTAAGAATTGAACCATTCATAAAAGAATGATAGTGATCAACGTCGTATCACAAAAATCTTCTTTTATTCATGATGTTAAGTAGGCCCAACGCGTTTCGAGTGTGAGTCACTCTTCATCAGGGGCGTAAATGATTCTATAGAGAGAATACATATAGGATAATTTTTGTGTATATATATATATATATATATATATATATATATATATATATATATATATATATATATATATATTTCTTAGGAAAAAACCTTTTTAAACTAATACAGCAATTTTAAACGAAGAGAAAGGTGTATTTACAATCCAGATCATCAATTCCACAATTAAGGTTTCAAAAAATATATTCAAAAAAATATATATTTCATCCCAGTTGTGTGCAAATTGCCTATGTGTATTACCTATTCCAATATGCATCTTTATATCTTCAGGGCTGATACATTCATTTTTAGCTCAGAATGTCGTGACCAGTGACAAGATTTGTGAGTGAGTGATATGTTCAGCATGGGCTAGACCTGTGAGTGAGCCATCCCCTACCAAGAGGAGGCAATTTACCTAAACTACATTCCCAAAGGGAACTACTATGGATTCACAAACTAGATGCCATGACTCCTTTAGGGCACAATGAAGACTTTTACTTAGGACCATTTATATGAATAGACATTATATATTCCTCCAACTGAAGACTCACTCTGAGAAGTCTAGCCCATGCTGAACATATAACACACTCCTAAATCTTGTGTCAAGTTATAAATGGATATTAAAGACTATGGGCCTCATTACGACCCAGGCGGTAAGTTACCGCCTGGGCCGTGACTTTACCACCATGGCGTAAACTACATTTACGCCATGGTGGTAGACGGACTTACCGCCCCATTCCAACCTTGGCGGGGCGGTAAATCCCCATTTTCCCTTCCCCATTCCCATTTTGCCCCATAGGGCATAATGGGAGTGGGGAAGGCGTTAATTACGCCACCGTAAATTACAGTGGCGTAATTAACTCCATGGTCCCTTAGCGCCATGGATTTTAACACCTGCTAAAAGCAGGTGTTAAGTCTGCCATGGCGCTAAGGGACCTCGTACTCAGGCGGTAAGGGTCGGCGCTGTTTACGCCGCCGTAAAACCCTTACCGCCTGAGTTGTAATGAGGCCCTATATTAGATTGTGAACCCACTGAAGGATAGACCATTCGAATTCTAACAAGTGTATGGAGGGATCCAATTGTTTCCTTATATCATAATGCTTTACAGTGAGCAGGATGCTGCCGCACAATGTGTGTAAAAAACAGTCATACTTCTTTTCACATCTGTATTTGTAACATATACTATATTGTATGTAACTCACAAATCCTCTCTCGCACGATTTCGGTAGTTCACAGAATTTCCCTGATACATACAAGAACCTCACCAACTGATGTACACTACCCACATAGAACAGCCAGTGGACACGATCTTATTTACCGGCACCATTTTTTGAGGAAGCCAAAAGAGCTTTTGTGGATTTTCTTTGTGTGGGGGAAGAGAGCATGTGTGGCATATGCAACTTTGATACTACCTAAGGAGGAAGGTGACTTTGGTCTTCTGGACCTGAAAGAATATTATAGAACTGCACAACTGCTGATACTTTGGGATCATCTCAGTGGGACTAAGGACAAACAATGGGTTGAACTGGAAAACGGTCTAATATCCCGAGTTAACGTGGGGGAATGGCTATGGGTTGCCTATAGGCAGCTAGCTACGGACCAGAGTTCACTCGCATCCAATGCTGGCTATGTTCTGGCAGCTAAGGATAAAATCCGGGGACATGAAGGTGGTTACAACCTGGCCCTCACTCTTAAGATGCCTTTGGGCCCCTCCCATTAGAGATAAAATATATGATCCACTCCGTTACCAACCATATTACGAAGAAGGTCTGGTAAGGGCAGGCCAATTATGGCGCAAAGGGAAATGTATGTGTTAATCAGACTTACATGAGGCATTGCACAGGGAACCCATGTCAGCATTCATGTACTTGCACCTAAAGGGTCTTATGATGGATCTGTGCTGTCAGGGCTTCTAGGTAGGCCATTTACGCCATTTGAATCAGTTTTTGACATACATACTGGCTCTAAAGGCCTAATTTCAAAGTTATACAAAGCACTATTAGTTAGAGACAAAGTTACACCCCCCCCAGAATAGGAGTACCATGGGCAAGGGAGATCCCTGGCCAGCTATTTATAAGGCAGTATGGTCATCATCAATTGCAACACAATATATAATGCATAACTACTGGTTCTATTTATACAAAAAGGAAAACAGGTGCATAACAATTAGTCTAATAAGTCTCTCATCTGTCTAGTGAAGAATATTAATTATGATCTATAACCATTGGTCCGGAAAAAATTGGCTTAGTACACAATACATTCTTATACATTTGATCATTTTAATTCTCCAAAATCAATAAAACACTACTTAAAAACTTGTTTAAACACATACAATATAACCCAAGATTTAAACCCACATTGTGGGTATAACAGCAACCTAATGGGATAAATTACATCACAATTAACAACATGTAAATTTCAACAAACACATACAAATAACAATGCACTCTGTACTTAAACAAAGTGTCGATTCACAAACAACCATATCCCAACATGTTTCAGTTCTTTATAGCTTCTCAATGCTTGAACTTTCTTCAGGGGAAAAAATGTGTTTTCACATAAGTTCTTCACCACCATGTAATCCCGGGTAGAGAGCACGGCGATCCCAAATGAGGCCACCTCTAAGTGTAGCTTTAGTAGTGCAAATGTCGATGTCAATAACTTCAGACTTCTTCAATCAAGTCTATTTTATTATATGGGTTCTCCAGGTACCCCTTCTAATTCCAAGGTTTGCAAAAACCAGGCTTCACAGACATTCACTTAGGAAACACTTTAATGTTGATACCGAAGTATCATGTGTGAGTAGTCTTTCACGTACACTCAACTCTGATCGTACGAAACTTTGATCGTACGAAAACCTCTCTTGTAGCCGCGCAACTACCGGTTCTTACAGTGTTGGAAAATAACCCCACATAAATTAGTCAAAATGTACAAAAATATTACCCCACTTTGTTGGAGAGGATGTGGTAACATAGGGACATACTAGCATATATGGTGGGAATGCCCATGAGTGCAATGTTTTTGGAAGGCGGTTCTAGCTTGGGTCAAAAACATAGACAGGGTTGATCGACCCCTATGCCCATTGCTAGTATTATTTGGGCTAGAAGAGGATACATTGGGATGCCATATATGTTTAAGAACCTATAACTTGCAGCAATGGTTTGCCTGACTATTTTCTGGAGAAGACCATCTTTGCCCACACAGAAGGAATGGGTTCAGAAGGCCATGGAACTATATGAGATGGCGAGACTGACTGCAATCTGACTGCAATCACTCTGACCTGGAGTGGGTGCCCTTCATACAATGTTATAGACCAGATATATGTGTTGACGGGAGTGACCCTAGTAAATGAACCTCTTGGGTTGAAAGGAAGTGTCATGAAACTATACATAAGTATAATGCTACTTATACACCGAAATAGATTTATCCCCTGAAAAATGGATGGGGTAGTGCGAGGGAAATGGGTTGGTTGGATGGAATGGTTGGATGGAATGGGATTGGTCGGAAGGGTATAAGGGTTGGTTGAGGGCAAAAATGTTGAATTTATAGCTATATGTTATGTTATGTTATTTGGCATTTATATAGCGCTCTATATATATATCATTGGTATGACCTCAAAGCACTGATATGTTGAACCCCCTCGGGGACCGCAGTCCAGGTCAGTTGAGAGAGTAGGGTGTCGAAGGGTGCACCAGTTAAGTGTGAAGCTGATGTAATTGGTAGCTGCATCCTAGCATTAGATGTGGTGGTATTGATATTGGTTCAATTTGTGCAGTCTGGCGAGTGGACACCAATACTGGGTTCTGGCTACATTAGGCCTGTGAGAGACTTATATGTACGGCTAGGCCGGTTTGTCGTGGGGTGTAGCTGCTTTTTATTAGAATGATGAGGTGTTCATGGGATAGTGTTCGTATGTGAGCAGCTAGGCTGAATTATTCCAGGGGTATAGCTGCACCCTAGTAGTGTGATGGTGTAGAGTAGAGAGTAAGCATAGTGATATGAAATGATAGTTCATCTATACAGCGCCCATACACAATGCGCTTCAAAGCACCCTCTTCAATCTAAATGTGGCACCTGCAGACATTTACAGTCTTGTCTGGATGTGATGCAGGCTAGTGTTCGCAGTACTATCAGGTGAGGCTGTCGCTTACATTCATGGTTCTATCTGGTTCCGGCACAGGCTAATGTTCACAATTCTATCTAAATGTCATATTGTTAACATTCACAGTTCTGGCTAAGTATAGCACTTGATAACAATCATAATACTGTCTGGTTGTGGCGCCAGCCAATGTTCACAATTCTATCTCGGTGTGGCCATTGCTATTGTTCACTGTTCTATCTTGTTCGGCGCAGGCTAGTGTTCATGATACATTCACAAATCTATCTAAATGCAGAACTTGCTAACATTCACAAATCTTTCTAAATGTGGTACTTACGAACATTCACAAATCTATCTAGATGCAACGCAAGCCAACATTCACAATCATGTCTAGATGCAACGCAAGCTAATGTTCACAATTCTGTCTAAATGTGGTACTTGCTAACATTTACAAATCAATTCATATGCGATCCAAGCTAATGTTCATAATTCTATCTAAATGTGGAACTTGCTAGCATTCACAAATCTATCTTGATGTGATGGAAGCTAATGGTTATTGGTGTATTACTCGTGTATAGAGGTGGTGGCTGCGCCTAGATTTGAGAGTCCTATATAGTGAGAGGGGCCTACGTTTCCTAGTGCAGCAGGTTACGGAATATAATACAGTAGGTTTACTATTATAGCAAACACAGCAGGTCTGATATACCTATACTTGTGAGTAGATTTATAATGGGCAATTGCTGGCCTGTCAAGCTATGTTCTACGGTAAGGTAATGTAGAGTGGCAGGGCTTTCTGGAATAGAGTGATTGCTCTACTCCCCACCCATGCCACACTTACTTTGGAAGTTGCTGCCGGTTAAAGGCTGCGTTCACTGGCTTCCCCTATTGACACCTGCAGACACAATCTGGAGCCGCCTCTGTGGGAGCTGCCCTTTGTCTTGGGGCCCTTAGCCGCTGGGGATGCACGGGCAGAGGGCTGCCCTGGGAAGGTCTGTTATGACCAGGTGGACGTACCAATCAGGGAAGGTGGGCGGGGTGGGAGGCGAGAGGGGGAGGGTAGGACTGTGGAAAAGTCAGGCACAAAGGACTGCACCCCAGACACTGCACACTCGACATGCAGGCCAGCACATGAAAACAGGCTCAGCAGCTACAAAAACACAAGAGGAACCCATCACAATAGCACAATTGGAAATACACTCAAAACCCTCCACTACGGTATATGAAACAGACCAAACACGATTTACAATCAGTGTACAACCACTAACTGAGCATCAACCAGCTGACACCAGACGTTTTTCTGTGGAATATAGAAAAGACAAAAGTCTTCAATTAACAGAAATGCCCAAGTTCATGGAACAGAAGTCTCCTGGTGGCAATTTACAAAAAGGGCAAAGTAACGGGCCCCCATTTCTACCGGAAGATCTCACTTCTCGGCATTGCAAGTACAATTTTTACAGGATGCCTGGTGGGCCGTGTATCTGAGTGGGACTTAGAGCAAGGGAAAATGCCAGACAGTCAAGCAGGATTCAGGAAGGGATACTCGGCAATGGGCCATTATAGAAAAATACACAAGGATAAGAGCGGGAAAGGTATATGTAGTATTCCCCGATCTGGTGAAAGCCTTTGACTCAGTCGACAGGAGTATTATATGGGAACAACTAGCTAGGGATCCCAGGGGGAATGCTGCAGAAGATCCAGTTGGTTTATGGTAATACCTTGGCAGCAATCCGATGTGCAGGTGGGAATAAATACTCAAGGGATATTGTTACAAACAGAGGAGTCCGAGATGGTTGCCCACTGGCCCCACTCGTATTTGCCCTGTTTCTTTATGGCTTTACCCCACATGAGTAATCCACTAAGGTCATTCCAGCGAAGCTAAAAGGAGTGTCCTATAGCGTGCTGCTTTATGCCGATGACACAGCACTGATTGATCTCACAGAGGGGGGACTGCAGCAGAAAAGCCTACATTATGCTGAGCAGTTTTTAAAAAACTTAAGCTGTCGTTAAACTTGTCAATAACTAAAATGATAACCTTTGGTACAGGCAAATGACAGGGGAAGTGGAGCATCAACCAAGACATAATAGAAGAGGTGACCTCCTATAGATACCTTGGAATAATCTTTGCAAAGAATGGCAGATGGACTGCCCATATAAATCAGGCAGTCAAGCAGTTGGAATTAAGTCTGAAGGGGCTCCAAAGGTTTAACTATTTGTATGTGGGGGAAAAACTAGATAAATGTCTAGAAGTACTGAACGTTAAAACCAAAATGGCAGCACTGTATGGAAGTAAGCTATGGGGATATGAGACATGTACAAAATTGCAGGTGGCACAAAATGTTTGTCTCAGGAAAGTGGCTGGGCTCTTACCAGCGATACCTGAGGCAGCACTGCGCGGAGAGATGGGGGTCCCCAGTATGGCATGCCAGGCGCTTAGTCGTTTTCTACAGTACTTCCTGATAATCCATATCGATGCAACATCCAACCTTAATGTATATAATGCTCTGGCGGGAATGACACATTCCCCCTTAAGAGGCAAATATACATGGCTCACAGAAGGGACATCTGTGCAAGAAAGATGGGAGATAGGTGATTTAAACTATTTACGCACTGCATCTAAGGGAAACGGAGGATCATGGTTGTGAGTTGCACCGAGAACAAGGACTGGGAGAGCACACAGGGGCTATTGTTAAAACTGTCAACAATTAAACTGTATAGGGAGAACTGTGACAGAAGGACAGTCAGAAATCTTATCACAAAGATGAAATCACACAAATGCAGTAGAATAATCCTAATGATAAGGTTAAACGTTGTACCAGTACTTTCCAGGACCCCGTGGCTGTGGACAGACAGGAAATGTCCTTGTGGGCTGGGATTGACTGGGAATCTTCCGGATTATTTGCTGGTATGTAAGGATATACTGGTCCAAGAAAGAAATTGCTAAAATCACACTTTTTAAAGAATACGGTGAGAAACTGTGCAGAGGCAATGATTTTAATAATGAATTCAAAAGACAAGGTTTTTATGTATGATCGTGTGTCCTTTGTGAAAGAGGCTCTGTGTGGTAGGACTATTCTGTGAAACTGCTTTTTAACTTTCTATTATACGCATCCTCTTTTTTGTGGTACTTTGTCTTTTATAGTGTATATTTAATTGTTTATGTATGTTGGATGTTAAGGGTTTGTACCGAATAAACACTGATTGACTGACGAACCGATAGTTGACTTGTACTTCATTTGTGCTACTTTTGAAAAAGTAAAAAAAAGAATCAGAGGTGTTTTATTTCCCCCCAGCATCTTTGGTCGCCGCTCCACCTATGCCGATTTTCTTCCCACCTTCTTATCTTCTTCTTTCTGCATCAGCTAGAAATCTTGGAGTCATCTTTAACTCCAATCTCTCCTTCTCCCCCCATATTTCGAGTCAGGCTAAATCTTATCGGTTTGCTTTGCATAATATTTCAGAAATGTGTCTTTTCTAACATTTCACGCTACCAATATTTGATTACCTCTCTTGTTTTTTTCTCACTTAGATTATTATGTCTCCACATTTCTGGTTGGCTTCCCTGCTTGTGCTTTGTTTCACTTTAATCTATTTTGAATGCACTCTATTCGACTTCTCTATTGTCTCTTTCCCCGTTCCCCTATATCAGCCTGCCTTACCGTTCTTTGTTGTCTTACCTTTTGCCATCAAAATCTTTTTCATTTCTGATTTACTGTTTATAAATGTTTGCATGGGCTATCTCCTCTCTTTATCTTCTCTTGTTTCTTTGTAAGCACCTTGTCATTCTCTCCGTTCTTCTTCCTTATTGTTCCTGTCTGTACCCCATCCACAATGCGCCCAATCTTGTTTTCAATCTCTCTCTTTGTTAGCTCCTAAGCATTGGAGCACTCCTCCACCACACATTTGTCCTGCCTCTTCTCAGGCTACTTTCCGTGCTCTCTTATTACTTCTTAAATGTTTTTTTAAATTTTGCTATTTGGTATTTCTGACGTATTAGGTATGCCTTGTACTGTTTCACTATTTTGTAACAGTGCTTTGCCAAAGTGCTTAATACAAATAAAATTTACAAATATAAAAGCGCATTTCAGAAAATGATGCATACGTTGCTAGGAGGAATGCGTGGAATGAGGTTTTATCATGATGATATGCTGATATGTGGTGAGAATGCTGAGGTGCATGAGCAGGTGATTGTGAGATACACTGAACGTATTAGAGCAAGCAGAACTTACTATTACAATGGAGAAATGTACATTCAGAAGAGACAAGGTTGATTAAGTAGGACACAAAATAACACAAGCAGGCGTTAAACCGAAGAATTATATAGTGGAAACGATTATACAAATGCCAGCACCAAACAAAACAGAATTATGATAGTTCATAGAAAGGATAGAATTCTATGCAATATATTTAAAAAATGTTAGCAAAACCAAATCGATGAGACGACTAGCAAAGAAATGTGTGCAATGTATCTGGTCAGGAAAGGCAGCAAATAATTTGATAACATTAAAACAGAGATTATTAGTGCACCTACATTAAGGGGCTTTAAAGAGGATTTAAAAACAGTAGCTTACACTGATGCAAGTGATGTAGGATTAGTGCAGTGCCTGTGCAAGAGGAGAATGGTGAAGATCACACTGTATCATTTTTGACTAGAACCGTTAGGGATCCTGAACACAGTGATTGAAAAAGAAGCAGTAGCAAGTGTGTGGGTGATTGAAAAATTTAAAATGTATACATGGGGAAGAACATTTGTGTTAAGAACTGATCACAAACTCTTGGTTTCAATATTTAATAAGAAAGGGCTTGATGGCATATCCGTGAGAAGGCTCACATCTACTAGACCATTCGCACTAGTGAGGATATTTTACATTAGCATTGTACTTGACCTTGTTGGCGAAAGTGGGGATGTTTGAAACTTATTTGACATTTCCTGCAAACAAAATTGGATTGGAGTAAATTGCAAATAAAGGTTTCACTCTGCTTTGCTGTCGTTTGGGTGGCAGTATTGCACAGAATACGAAGTATGCTTATGGTGACCTGCACCATTTTACAGAAAGCACTGGTAAATATGTTGTCATCATGGGCCGAGTACATTTCTCCTAGGTCAAGTATGCAAGTATGCAAACTAAGGAACTCGCCTTGCAGGTCTAGTGCGATTTTTAAGAATTTGCAAGGCATGTAGGAAAATTGTTAAATGGGTTACTGGGGGATAAGGATTACAATTCATATTTGAACATGTTCTTGGGAGAAACAATTTAGTTGTGGATACCCTGTCTAGGAATGCAGTGTCTAAGGAGGAGTTAAGGTGGAGTGAGCAAAATGAGGATGGATGTGAAATCTTTTATGTCAACCAGGTGTTAAGGAAGGGCGAGTGAGATGTAGCCGGTCAAGAGAATGACATTTACAAAACGGTCAAAGGATATGTGCTGAGTAGAGATAGAAGATTCAGTTTTGAGGGACTACAAGAGGGTGAGGACAAAATGGGCATGAGAGGAGAATATGTGGCCACAGCTTATATGAACCGGAAGAAATGAGAGAGAAGGTTGTGGATTTGGGTCATTGGGGGCATATGGGAGTGGGACAAACCAAGGCCATATTATGGAGGAACTTCTAGTGGCCTGATATGGACAAGTTAATAGAGCAGATGGTTGGAGAATGTGAGGAGTGCATGGACAGTGATAAGGCACTTAAGACTACCAATACACCAATCGAAGTTATTTGAGTTCCAGAAGTACCATGAGAGGAAATTGCCATGGATCTGTCAGGCTCATTTCACCTATGTGGGTCCCAGGAGTCGTACGTAGTGTGGTGGTTGATCAACTATCAAAGTGGCCAGAAGTAAGTATAGTTAAGGATATTTCATCTAAAACCATAATCACATTTCTAGAGCCAGTGCTTTGGAGAGAAGGGTTTACTTCTAAAATTATCTTAGACAATGTTCCACAGTTATCTAGAGGATTTGAAGGATTCTTTTTGTATGTAATCATGGAATAGAGCATAATGGACCACTGTGTTATATCATCCAAGGAGCAATGGCTGTGTAGATCGCTTCAATCATATAATACTGGATTGCATTAATCAATCAAATACGTTTATTCCAAAAGCTAGATCCATTAAACTCACAAGCATATAAAATTAAACAATAGATGTTAGTTTTAGACATTACAACACATATTTAAAATTCTATCTTGAGAATGCCCTGTATTCACAATAAAATCAGTACAGCACAGATATAGAATATGTACCATAACATGATTAAAACTTCACTGTTTGCCCTAAAAGGACCTTTCTCAGGTGCATGGGCCTTTTCACATAGCACAGGAAGCCCAAGCTGTTGGGGCTGTGTCAGCGATCAGAAGTAAGAGAAGGACCGGCCTGTATAGGTGAATGTCAAAATGCTTAACAACCGGCAAGATTGTGCAATTTCTCACAGACAGAACAGCACAAAGTGCACTGCATTAGGGTGGCTGTGAGTGCAGGAAAAAATTGGGTTGCAGCTGTGATGTAGAGGGTTGTTCAATACACAATTACACAACATGCAGTCACAGGTGAAACGCTGTATGAAATGTTGAGGGAAAGAAAGGCGAATATGCATCTGTCCCCTTGATGGATAAAATAATATAGAACGGTATCATCCAAAGTGAGATAGCTGAGAATAAAGTTGAAGCGATGAAGCAAGATGTTGAAGGTGAGATATGAGAGATTAAACTGTTGTCAAGATACATCAATTATGCCATACAGCTTAGTGAAGATAAAGACTCCAAGGAGAATCGAGATTCTCCACGGGAAAAGTGGTGTATATGATTTTGGGAGGTCAGTTAAAGTGAGTGTGCGTAACAAAGAATGGGTAGCAATGTTGTCTGGGGGCGTTTCGATTTGGCTACAGATGACAACATACAGGAGGGCCCGGCCGAGCCGGAAGGTGAAGCGGCCCTAACAAAAGGCCTCTAATTAAGGGCAGGCTATCCTGTCTTGCCCTGTATGGGCGTGATGGGGCCCTACGCCCTCCCCATAGATGTGCTCTACAACTGTAGTCCAAATTCAGGATAAACCGCTACACGGCTGCTGTCAACGCTCCTCGTGGCAGGCAAGAAAGCCCACTGCCACCCAAATCCTCACACCAGCCTTTCCAACCTCAATATTCTACCTTCCCCAATCTCCTACACTACTCAGCTTTGCCCTCTTCCTATACGCGATGAAAGTGGGTGCCCACAATGTCTTTGCCCCCACAGCCTTCGCTGAACGCTTGATGCACACTGCTTACTGCACATCCGTGCACTGTCATGGTGTATACTATTAATTATCTAAGAGTTATAATCCCCATGATAGCCCTGCTGTCTCAACTTTTACTGTCATGCAGTTTAATGTTACCTTCATTATAATTATAATTATTCTTTTGTAACGCGCTTAATACCAGACATTGGTTTCTACACGCGGGATTCGAACCTGTGTTACGCTGCGTTGTCTTTCTTCCAAGACAAACATGTCGCTCCTGAGCTATCTCCCCTTTATGCTTACTTGTACACCTGATGTAGCCCCCCCATACCATTAGGTCAGGCTTTGCCAGAATGCTCACCTACACAAATGTGGCTTCCTTATGCTTACCTGTAAACCTGATTTAGTCCCCCGTACCATGAGGTCAGGCTTTGCCAGAATGTGCACCTACACCAATGCTGCTTCCTTATGCTTACCTGTACACCTGATGTAGCCCCCCCTGTGACATGAGGTGAGGCTTTGCTGGATTGTGCACATACACAAATGCTGCTTTCTTATGCTTGCCTATAATTCTGATGTAGACCCACGTACCATGAGGCGAGGCTTTACCAGACTGTACACTCACGATCTACCACTATGTAGTAACTTTCATGCTTGGTCCTACACACCATGGACTGTACTACTGCACTTGTAACATAACTAGCGCCTAGATGCCTCTGGATTTTGTGCGGTGCTATAAATGTTTAAAAAAGCTTTTTAAAAAGAAAGGGAAGACGAATGCTGAACAGTAAAAATGGTAGATGGTGTTTATCACTTGCTGGAAGAAGACCTAACCTGTATGGACGCAAGAGGTATTTGGTGGTACCAGTTTGTTTATTCTTGTAAATAGTTTGATTTTCTTAACGAGTTACATAGATATGATAGTAAAGGTCTGCCCTCGAGATAGAATGGGATCAAGATGCTGAGAGAATTCAGAATCTTGTGAAGAGGACGGTTGAAGGAAGGCATTGGGGCAGACAGGATTTGGATTGACGATTAAATGAAATAAAAGAGTCATTGGTTACTGAAGAAAACGTCTCATCTTTAATCCGCCACCACATAATATTTCCCAGGTGGCAGTCCCCCCTACATGAGGAGAAAGCCTGGTCCTTGCTCCATCAGGTGCAATGGGGCCTGGGTGTTGAAAAGAAGGGATATGAGAAGCTAGGTTGTTCCTTTCAGGTGGCAGAGGTAGACCCGAAGGCTTGTCACCCATCTAAACATCGGTTATATTATTATTACTAGGCCATCTGCGTGGCATGGTGTGGTAGAAAGAATCTTCCAGCCATGGGGTGTGGCAATCTTGTGATTTTACAACTGTTGCACAAAGAGGCTTTGAAGGACCTAATGGTTAATTAAGGGCACAGTGAGCTGCAATTTGAGCATTTAGGGAGCATGGGTTCCCGCTTCCAAGGACCGAGGGGTTGGTAGCCAGAAACCTTAAGAGCATAGCTGTATCAAGGCCAGTGGAAGCGTAAGGTGACCCTCCTATGAGCTCATAGTCTATTGACTTGAAATACTTGACTCTGAAGACCACAAGCTTCGTTCTAGTCACCTTCAGGAGACTGGGAAGAACTGGGACTCTTTTTTGCAGACCTCCTTTTAAAAGTCTTCAAAGAGGCTCTCATCATGTGGTGTGACCCTACCCTTATTCCCAACGTTTCCTCAAGGTTTAACAGGTCTAAAGATATACTGTTGCCTGCCTTCTTTCTAGAGTCCCAATCTCCGGAAGAAGAAGCCTGGCACTATCTTTATGTCAAGAGGGCGGTTTTATGATATATTGATGGCATTTGGAAAAATTACAACTTGCCGGTTACCTTTGAGGCAGAGATAAGTGGTCAGAATGCATCCGCAGCTACCACTAGTAGATTGATAAGGGCACATCCTGATGGCTTATGATCAGGCAGCACATCCCCCCAGGGGCCTGATCTAGGGTAGATCCACTGGAGGGTAGCCACCTCTTGGGTGAATGCATACAGCGTATCACTGCAGGACATCGTTAAGGATGCCACATTCGCCAGAACTAAGATATTTACTAAGCACTACCAATTGAATGAGGAGTGCCCCAGGTCAACACAGTTTGGTGTTGGAGTGTTGCAATCTGGGGCTCTGTGACTTTGCACTAATACTGCAGTTTGCCAGCACAATAAAATGTATGATGGTGTGTCTAGGCATTATAGTTTGCGTCCAGTGTGGTTCTCGGGGCATAGGCCCCTACTCCAGAGTCTTCAATGTGGTATATCTCAAAGGTAAGTACTGGGGCGAGTAAGAGGGATGTTGAAGTAATGTTTGGATTACTTACCGGGTATCTTTATTACTGCTAGTCCTACTCTGCCTCATACGAGTATGGACACTCCTCCTCTCCCACCCTGGAGGAGGAAGGGTCCAATATTTAAGCTATGTTATGAACTGAGGCTTCATGGGTAAGGAGGAGGTTTTACCTCCTGAGGAGAGGCGGCACCAACAAGGAATACAAGTCATTCAAAAAGATCCTAGGAGTCAGACCATCTCAAAAGTAAGTACTGAGAGGATGTAGAGGACTACAAGACATGAAGAATATTGGTAAGTAATGGTTGTAAGTAATTAAAAGTAATTGTAAGTAAGTTATTGCTAAGTAATTGGTGTAAAGCGCTATATAAACTCAATAATCATAAACATAATGAAATCATTACTTTCCTCCCTTGTTGCTGTCATTCACCAAAGTAACTTGGGTCATTTAGTGTATTGCCTCATCGGAAAATGAGCAAAACCCTTTGCTTACTATTCGAAGCTATATTATTGAGTCTTGCACAGAGCACCAGGTCTAGCCAGGAAGCATGTTTAACTGTGAACAATCGCTTACAGGTTATGTGGGAGTTCAGGCAGCAAGCCCAAGCCTTTGCTTTTTCTAAGTGAAGTCACTTACTGTTGGGTAATTTCCTGTGGTGGCCTCTTGGTTATGGATTGCCGACATGCCATCTCTAACTATTGTCAATTAAAAATGTTACTTTCTCCTGACTAAAATAATTCGAATCCCGATACTTTCCTATGGGAAAATTATTTCTCCCACTTTCTGTGGTGAAATCTTCCCCTTAGGTGCTCCAGAAACGTTGGAACGTATTGGATTGCTCCTTAAGGCTTGGCTGCCCTCAGTACGCTGAGAAAATCTAAACGTTGGCACACACCGCTGTGACAGGCTTATGCCACAATCAGATAATAATAGCTCGCCCCAGCACTCAAGCACATACATACCCAAACCTCCCGATTTAGGTGGCAGACACCTGATTAAAATTTTGTTTTACTTTCTGCCGCCTGCCTAAAATAATCCTGAACCCCTATGCAATTGAATTTGAAAAAAAATCCCACGATTTTTGAGATAAAATGTCCCTCCCAATTGATTCAAAACGTCAACCACAACATCCTCCCTCCCTTTGTCATGCCTTCATTGACAATGATGGTATTGTGCTAGATAGGCTTCCTCCCTAAGGCCTAAAAACTAGCCCACCTTCTGCTCTGATGCCCAGCCAGCCCACAGACCTTAATCAATCTCCCAAAGCCTTAACCATATCAAATTTAAAACTTCGACCCTCATCCTTCCTAGGACATCAGTCCTAAGACCGTGAAAAGCCAGATCCTAACCTCTATCTGACTGACCTCAAACCATAAGTTGCTCATATCTTCCAGTGCCAACTCTCAGTCCCAGGAATGGCTACTGAGGCACCAGATACAGGGCGGGCACCTCTGTGCCCCGGGCCCTTGATCTGCTTTTCCCCAGCCACCAACTCTATACTTGTCTTCTTCTCCCACAGACCAAAGACTATCCTTGCTCACCAGCATGACGAGACCCCAGATGCTGAGTACGATTCCGCAAGCCGCCAGTTTTGGCCCGCAGCACAGGAAGGACACCATCAGTAGAGCTCAGATTCGCAAACTGTAACGACGTTCTCGCCCAGCGCTTGTAAGACGAGTGGCTTCACTAACGGTGCTTCAGAGTCAGAGATAGAGACGAGGGACAGCGTCATGGAAAGAGAGGAAGGACAACCGACCACAGAGTTCTGTGCAACGACAGACCAGAAGAACTGATGCAAACGGATAACATCGCACTTCTTACCGATGTCGGGGTGGATTCCAAACTAACATGCTACAGCGAGGTTTCCTAACACTATTGTCAACAGACGGCGAATCATTATTCACATCAAACCCAACCTGACAGTTCTTGAAAATGCTCATTCACGATTCTGGATGTGTTGACGGCGGTGACACAGTTCAGTTAGTAGGTGGATAAGATGTAGTTAAAAAATATAGGTGGGATCTCATACAACACCCGGATCTGGAATCTGATGTCCATAGCTCCCAACTCACACGCTTTTGGCGGGTGTCACCCGCCTTGTAAACAGCGGACTCACCCGCCAAACCTCATGCACGCCCATTCATTTCAATGGGCCTCTCACCCGCCAAAAGTAAAATCGGGTGGTTTCACCCGCTTTTGCGACATAAATGGTTGAGAGCTATGGATGTCCATGATTTTCGGAGACAGTTCCCTATTTTCCCTTCCTGTCCCTGATTGCTTGTGTCCACGAATTGGTCGATTCAGAAGCTATAACTGGGGAAATGCAAAACAAAGCCTACTTATACAATTGAACTCCATTCTTATCAATATTCACCACTACAGAGAGCATGCTTCAAACACAAACGGTAATGGGATAGCTGCCTTTTCTGATATTACAAATTACACGGTCATATTCAAGGCCGAGGCAGCTGCACCAGCCTGTAATTACAAAACTTGTGTTGTCCATATTTCTCAAATAAGTCCAAAAGTAGTGCAAAGCACAGTCATATGTTCAATAAGGAGTTATCGCTATAATATATAACCCCATTTTTCTGCGGATAATGTTAAATGAGCAGTCTTCTGATTAGGTTTCCTCTTGTGTTCTAAATCTGCAACTTTTCATGATTTTTCGAATCCTTCCAGCTATTGCCAGGAAGCTTCCCATTCACCCCCTTTGTATCCTATATGTTTTGTGCAGCTATAGAAACTTTGGTGCTTTGCAGACCATGCTCAAGGAAAGAGCACACAATACGGCTTTCAACACATTTGTTACAGAAAAAGTCATGATTCTGTTAAAGACTCAGAGGCAAAGGATTATGCTCAGTTCTACTCTTTACTTCTCGAGCAGCCAACAATATAAAACAAATTTAACATCAAACTGACAAATGAACTACTATATCCATGAATACGTGAGAGAATTTGTAGTTTGTGTTCTATAGGCTTAACAAGCATGTGATCTCTCCAGTCCAATCTCATTCCAAAGTCCATAATAGACTTCCCCAACTTCCTTCTTTCCTCCTGTTTCTGAAGCTGGTCGCCAACTGAAACTTGCGTCCCAACCGCTAAACGCCTGAACTTCCTGTCATTATCAATCACTCCTCATGAAACCACTGGTTTAGACTCTGCACCTGTTGAAACATATCTAACAGTAATGAAACGACTCTTCCAAGACGGGTGGGTAATCACATAATATATGCAACATCTTCGTTAGCATCAACAATACATCAATAAACATTCTGTCATCAGTCATACTCAGTAGCGATTGAACAGGTGGAATAATCCTTCGCCTCTGAGTCTTTAATAGAATCTTGACTTTCTGTAACAAATGTGTTGAAAATCTATATTCTATGTCAAGACTTGGAGGCTCTGATTATGCTTGTTTAAAGCTTACTTACCACCAACGAAGCCACCTGATCTACCGGTCTAAAATATAACATTTTAAAGTCATTTCGTTTAACCAGTCTGCAGCCTTCAAAATGTCATCCAGGCGTGCTCCTAGCTTGAAGGCTCCTCTAGTCGAGTGAGCACCAAAGTGACCTACGTCAATACCCGTTTGGCCCATGCACCATTTTACCCATCTTGCTTACGTGGCCGACGCCACTGCCTTGAATGGCCTCTTCACCGCTATTAACAGTTGAGATTCCCCTATGGGTCTGACCTGATCTGCCATGTTTTCGTACGCCTTCAGGCACCTGACCGGGCACACCCTGGGTCAGTCCAGAAAAGCTGCATAATCTACCATCCTAATACCTGTCTTTGTCCTCTTCTCTATGTAAAATGTAAGTCCCATGGTGTGAAAAAGACTTTCTGTCCACCTCCAGAGCCCTGACCTCTGAAACCCACTTACAGGAAATGAGACACAGTAAAGTAGTTAATTTCGCCCAAAGTACCTTTCTAGATAGTTGTTTGTTGTCTGGCCATGGCTCGAACATTCTCAACACCACACTCACATCCCAGAGTCAAGAATATTTTCGAGTCTGCGGTCTCATACATCTAACTCCCTTCAGTAATCTACAAATCGGGGGTGTTCTCCCACAGGTTTCCCCTCTACATAATCATGTGAACCCTGTGACTTAGGGCCCTTTAAGACGAGCTAGCAATACAAGAGATGGATGGGGATGCATAACGTACTCATACATCAATAATCAGACTGACTCAGGAAGTTGGTAAAATACGGTACTGTTTTATTAACAATGATCTAAAACAGGGATTTACAACAATCATCTACGGACGTTCGCTCGATTTCTCTCAAAGTATTTCATGAAAAAACATTATTTTTTATACTAAAAATGTGTCACTGCTGACGTCATCCTATGTGGCAAAGTAACAAAACCCACTAGCGGATGTGATTGGCTTTCCGGGAACATCTAGGTATACGTTCTATACAGCCGGGGGTAGTGATTGGGTTTTTAAGATCAGGTGGACAACTAAGCTCATCCCAAGTGCAAGTCATCTTCCGTGTCATATTAATACACAACATCCTATTGGCTTCTTAAACTATAGGGCCTCTACAATTGGTTGGCACGCTTGTACCCTTCAGGAATATTCCTCTTGCTAGCAGCATGCAAGCTGGTACCCCAGGTGTTGGGAGGGGAGTCGGTATGGTCATGCCTCTCCACCCAATTAGCCCTCATCCATCATCACTCCTATTGTCTGCCATTCAATTAGTCCTTTGAACTTGGCCTTGCCGAGTCTCACTGTGCCTGAGAATAAAAGGGAGTGTGGCATGGTCTTAACTTCTGGTTTCGGTGTAGCTCGACCCAAAGTCTATCTTCATCTGACCATGTGACTGTAGACCACGTTTTTGAGGTCTTTCGTTGCTTTTAATACTAGATTGCATCTTTCTCACGTTCATGTAACTTCTTGAACAGATAACCGAGTTCATGTCTGCCCCGACTCTTGTCATCCGGCCAGCCAGCCTTTC
Organism: Ambystoma mexicanum; assembly: GCF_040938575.1. Taxonomy (NCBI): domain Eukaryota; kingdom Metazoa; phylum Chordata; class Amphibia; order Caudata; family Ambystomatidae; genus Ambystoma; species Ambystoma mexicanum. The sequence continues at coordinate 265,027,545 of NC_090921.1, forward strand.
TTGAATTCTTCTTCACCATCAGCTGTTTTATTCAACTGCGCCACAATTAAAGCCCTTTCCATTCACGGGGTTCAAGTTTGCTAAAGTGCATTGTGCAACATCCATATTTTATACATTCCTATGAATATACATTGGCGCATCACCTGCAATCTATTTCACCACGTAGCCAGCCTCATGATTCCTTTGTCTACTTGCGTTACTGCACCTGTACAATTGTAAAACGACTTTGGATTTTCTTCAATGCTTCTTCGCACAAGCAATCATCATTTTGATCCCGAAATGTTCCTTTACTTTGATACTTCGTCCTAAGATTCTCCATAATGTCTATATTCTTTCATCATTGACATCTCTTCTGGGTGTGTCAGTTCTACTTCGCATGACGTCACCAGTCTTCTTTCTCGTTTCTTCTTTCTCATTCATTTTCACACTTCTTCCGGTACTTCTGCCAGAAGACCGTTATTTCTTTGTATATGCATATAGGGTTTTCTCAATGGATACCTTGTCTCAAGAAGAAGATCAAACCCAAGAAAGATCAAGATATGAAATGACACTTGATGAGATATCAAAAATCGAATCGGAAGATGGCAATCAATTAACATCAGGCTTGAATAATCAATTCACACCGACAAGGGGACATCCAAACAATAACGATATGAACACAATAACCCCTGGTCAAACAGAAAAAGCAATAAAATTACCTACATACGTCCACCCGCAAAGCCAACAAATGGAAAAAGCTGATAAGAAAATAAAATTAAAAAGAATAATAACAACAAGTGACAACTTAATAATGAACTGCACTAATGTTCTAAGATTGATGCAAGCCATCCCAAATATGAAAGAAATCGTAACGAAAGATATACTAACAGTAGAATTCTGCGATGACATCACAACAGACCAAGTGAAGATCACCTTTGATGCCGAAAAAACATTGAACAGAATGATAGCTAATAAAACAATTTTCAATCAGCTAGGTTTTGAACTAACTCTGATCGAAAAACTGACAAACATAGCGAGGAAAAAACAAACAGCAAACTGGAGACATTCAGGAGTTAATGAAAGTATATATGAAAGTGGCGATAAATACGAAAGCACGAGAATGAAGAGCATATGCGCGAGACAAGAACAAACGATAATAAAGAATATCAAAACCGACACAAGCTCTATAGAAAATATGGAATATGGAGGATACAAGAAGAGCCAATAACAGGTATAGAAGAAATCTATAACCGAAGAAGATAACAATCAAAGGAAGACAAGATGTACAGCACCACATTATGCTCATGGAACACCAGGGGACATAGCCACCTATTCAATACAACGAATCCGACTCTCATTATGGCTGACATAATCTGCATCCAAGAATCATGGATAACACAACAACCTATATCCGACGGCTATACAATAATAATGAACCCAACAATTCAAAAACAAAAGGGCAGACCGTCCTCTGGACTTCTAACCATAATTAAAAATGGCCGAAACATCGACATAGTAGAATATGAAAATCTAAATCCGTGGATTCAAATTACAATACTCAAGTACAAAACGGAAAACAAAGAGAAAGAATTTCCATCTACGAATCATAAGAAGGACCGCATATGGGCACTAATGAATCTATACTGGAACCCGGCAAGCATAACGGATGAGAAATTTATAGACATGGTAGCATCAGCAATAGACAACACCAAAGGAAAATACAATGAGATAGAATTTATAATATGTGGAGACTTAAATATCCACATATTTAATAAAAAAGAGGAAGAACTAGAAGAATCTCATCTCTCGCCCCGAGCCAAATGCTGGACCAAGGAATTAAGATGCAGGAACCTGAGGAGATCGGATAGCCTCGACATAACAACCGGAAGGCAAAAAGAAACCTGGGCAAGGGGCAACTCCACTGCCATAATCGATTATATATACATGACCAAAGATATACCTGAATCCTCAAACATCAAAACAGAAGCGAGAGACCATTACATAATGAAAAAGTCATGGAACACTGGGAAAATGCCCAATGACAAAATAAACACAACAAAAATAGAAATAATGGAAAAAACAGATTAAGAATTGGAAAAAAAACAATGGAAGAACTACCAAATATAATGCACAACTCAACACTAGATGAATTCCAAAAAATGTATTATGGGTGGTTGCTTTTACCATACAGATCCCGGAATACATCAAATGGTAAACAACTAACAAAGAAACAAATTCATGTATACAACAAGAAAATAATAATAAAGAAAAGAGAACTGAGAACAAAAATAAAATTGATAATGAAACAAAATCTACCAGAAAAATACAAGGAAATCAAAACTACAAAACAACAATATATAAATTGGACTAAGAACAACAAAGCTATGATAATGCATGATGACGCAGAGAAGATGCTCCGGACACTAATAAATAAAAACACGAGACAACTATGGGCGTTACTGCATGATCAAACACAAATACAAAACAGCGTGATCACTGACATTCCAGAAGCAAGATGGACGGAATACTTCACAGAGATCTATGGAAATAATAACTCACCAAAAGAAAAAATCCATAAAATACAACAAACAGTATGGCAATGGGAATGGGACCACGAAGATCTACAAAAGGCAATACGTACTCTAAACATCTCCAGAGCCCCAGGCCCAGGCGACCTCTCTACTATGGTAATCAAGCTGAACCCGGCAGTCTGGGTAGCGATCTGTGAGAGCATATTCAAGATGATACAAAACACAAAAAAGATCCCAAACACATAGAAACAAGCCATAATAATACCCATATTCAAACACGGCTCGACAAAAGAACCGCGAAACTACCGACCTTTGGCTGTACTCGATCCTTTGGGGAAGATATTCGCAAAACTAATACTAGGAAAACTGGACAGATGGGCAAACAAAGAAAAGAAATACGCAACAAGAAATAATGGATTCATCAAAACACTAAGCACCAATATTAATCTATTTCTACTAAACATACTGAAACATGAAGCCATAAGAACAAAAACGCAAATATATGCTTCCTTCGTTGATTTACGGCTGGCTTTTTGACTCCGTGAGTAGAGACAATCTATGGGAAAAACTAAATGCATGGAAGTGTCCAACTGATATCATCGAACCGATCAAACTCTTATACGACGACACCAGTATAAAAGTTAGATTATCGAGAGATGGATCACTCACAGAACAAATAAGAACATGGAATGGCCTGAAACAGGGATGCCCATTGGCAGCCACTCTTTTTCACCTGTACATGGCAGACCTTGAAATAAATATCTATACTCCTCAAATAAACCCTCCCAAAATAAATAACACAGCGATACCCTGCATTATGTACGCAGATGATATAGTGCTCCTGGCAAAAACACTGAGAGGATTACAGATTGCACTAGAAAACTAGAAGAATACATGATAAAGAACAAACTAAAAATAAATACGCAGAAAACTAAAATCATGTCACTAAAGAAAGAAAATAAGATGAATCGACAGTGCCCCTCCTTTTGTATAGGAAAGGAAAGAATGGAAAAAGTGGAAACCATAAAATATTTAGGAATATGGATCTCCCAATCGCCGACAGAGGAAGAATGGGCTCTACATCTTAAAGAGAAAACCCTATCCTTAGCCCGACAGGCGAAAATAATTCATTGAAAGTACGGAAAATTTTCAGTGACCCCAGTAGTTACGTTCTATAAACAAAAGGTAATGGCTATACTAGCATATGGAGCGAAACAATGATAAACATCAACAGCAACATATGGGACAAATTGGAAGGGGGGCTTTTGGAAGAAAGTGTTGAATCTACCAATATCACTGCCTACCACACGAATTAGAGCTGAACTTGCACTCCAATCGCTCAAATCCATTGTCCTATGGAAACAACTCGACCTCTACAGAAAAATGATGACCAAATCCAATATCCCTTCGCTTGAAATATTCAGATCTGGGAAAATTTATAACACAGAACACGCCTTAGAAATATGGAAAACAGCGATAGAAGCAAAAAGAGAAGAACAGGACATATCAATGGAAATGCTACTAAAATGACCACAAAAAGTGAAAATCAAACTAAAAGAGAATGACTGGCTAATCAAGAGAAAGCTAAATACCGGCATAACATACACAGTACATCTGATAATAGAAGAATCAACCAACTACCTTCGTACTTGCAAATATTTCTGCAAGAACTCCAGAATGACCGAGAGCCTACATCATATAGTCATGATATGTCTGGCACTACAGACCGATTTTCACCATACCGTTCCTACTCAAAATACTGGATAGAGCAGCATACCTGCAGATTCAGAACTACTTAGAGACCAATAACCTCCTCGGCTCAAGACAATCTGGCTTCAGACCTAAGCACGGGACTGAGACAGCATTACTTGATCTCAAAACCCAAATTGAGGACCTTAAAGACAACGGTAAAGTAGCCCTTCTACTACTTCTCGACCTATCAGCTGCTTTTGATTTGGTCAATCACCAAATACTTTGTCGGCACTTGAAGTCAGCGGCCCATTTCTCTGACAACGCTTCCAACTGGATTAGGTAATTCCTTGACAACAGGCACATGAGAGTTTTCTCCCCTCCTTCATCGGCCGATCCCACACCAGTTCCGTGTGGAGTCCCGCAAGGATCTTGTGTCTCGCCAACCCTCTACAATGTCTTCACCAAACCTCTATTTGATGTGCTTGACTATCTGGGTGTCACCTATACGAACTACGCCGATGACACCCAGATACTCATACCCATCACCGGTGACTATATTGCTGACTCTAAAGCCCTTAATGACATTTACCTTGTTATACAAGCCTGGATGGCCCAGCACGAATTGTGCCTCAATGATGACAAGACTGAGCATCTCATCTTAGGCACGCAACAGAGACTTAACAAACTGAGTCCCCTGTTCGGCTCCTTTAACATTGACGGTAATCTGATTAAAGTATCTAAAGACACCAAAACTTTGGGTATATACCTCGACGCCTCCTTGACACTCACCAGACAAACCAATGCAGTTGCCGCTGCGTCTGCATACACCTGCAAACTGATCTCGGCCTGCCGCCCTTTCCTTACTGCCCAGAATTGCATCACCTTGGCTAGGACCCTGGTTTTGTCCAAACTGGACTACTGCAATGCACTGTACCAAGGCACTAACCAGGGTAATCTCAACAAACTGCAGACGACCCGAAACAATGCCATTAGAGCACCCCTTAACATCCCCCGATCAGACCACATCTCAGATACCAGGAAGAACCTTTACTGGCTCTCAGTTACCCAAAGGATCTCTCTGAAAACACTGGCCCTCACATACAAATGTTTTAACCACCAGGCCCCCTCCTATCTAGCCTCGCGATTCACTCAATATACCCAGGCATGTGCACTCAGATCTGCACAAACCCAAGGTCTTGCGATCCCTAGATTCAAGCTTCAATCTGCTGGGGGCTCTAGCTTCCCTGTCCTGGCAGCCAAGCTTTGGAACACCGTACCACTCTTGATTAGAACGCTACCTTTCTTTAACCAATTCAAACACAAAGCCAAGCTTTGGTTAGCAACATCCCATTAACAACCGCTCTCCTATCTGGACGGGCCTTCTGAATATTGCCTTGATTCGTAATGTCGTCTGTAGACTCTGTGTACCTGTTGTGACTTTTATGATGATATGACTACTATGAGATGCCTACTATTGTAATGTAATGTTCCACTACCTGTAATGTAATGTTCTACCAAGATATGCGCCCGGTTGCCCTTGGGCCTGGTCTGCGCTATACAAATAAAACAAATACAAATACTGAATGAAAAAAGAGAGCAATCCAGAGAATGGTTTATGGAAACCGAAATCGCCCTAACACCTTAAGATCGCTGGGCAAGGATGATTGCTGGGAATGAAAGAAAATTAGTATTTGCTTTAATATCGTTTCGGAACAACATCATGAACAATAGACAAGCAGGATAACGCAACCCTACGATGAAAGAAAATAAGAAGCTGAAGTAAAAATCATCAACTACGAGAAAGGCTACAGATATAACTCCTTTAGCTAACTCTATGCAACTTGATTAATCAACACAAAAGAAGCAAGATGAGAGGTTTGAATGTAAACCAAACATTTAAAAAAAAAAGAAAAAAATGATGTTCAATAGACCACATTATGCCTGTATGCCTCCTAAGGAAGGAAAAAACCTTTTTAATCAGGCAATCTCGTTATACTTTCAGGCAACTGTCTGATTTGTTCTATTATTGCTGCCAATAATCATCTAATTGCACGGCCATTTTTAGGACCTTGGACAAAAGTGTGCACATCAATGCTGCGCCTAACAGGAGCAGGGTCAGCTCAGTGTATATAAATGAAGACAGTGAGAAGCAGTCTGTGGACCTCGACATCAGATAGGATCATATGTCTGACCCAAGAGAAACTCAGTGAGAAACAAATCTGGGAACTGCTCCCTTTTCCAGTCATCAAAGATAAAATCAAGATCTGACATCCTTTTAGTCCATCAGCACTCTGCCAACATCCAATGTAAAGATTTCTGTGGCTCAAGAACAGTTACTTGCGCACTCCTGCTAAATTATCTATAAAGAGAGTCCAGGAAGAACCACAGTGCAAATGCACATTTGCATTTATCTAATCGGCAGTCTTTGCATCCTTCTTCCTCATCATTGATCGAGTCTGCACATGCTGAACGTCTTCTTGACTTGCTTCCGAATGGGGTGGGGGTGCATCGGTTCTCACCAGCATACAATTTTACATCGCCCAGATGTATTCAGGTGTGCCTCTCTTGGACCTTAACTGCTGACGCAGTAATGTTCTCCACAATAAATGGGCCACTAAATCTGGGTTTGTGCCATTTTCTCGTGAAATTTCTGATTAAAACAGAGTTTCCGACAAATAGTTTAGATACGCATAGCTTTTCAGGTCCGGTTGTTGTATTGTCTTCATCTGTGTCCTGAGACCGACACCCCTTCTGCTGGAGTTGATCTGAAATGACAGAGATACTAGCGGTCATACATGTCAAATATGCATAATTTCCTAACAATTCTGCAGTTGTCTGGACATCACTTCTATTCCTCGATGGAGGAGTCAGCAGGGTTCTCATCCGCCTCCCTGTAAATAGCTCATGGGGCATGAGGTGATGGTCCGACCTGGGCTGATTCCTTAATTCATATAGTGCAAGGGGCAAGCAGTGGAGCCACCCCCTTTTCAGTGTCAATTTTAACTTGGCTATCCTCTCTTTGAGAAGAACGTTGAGACTCTCACATAATCCGTTCGCTTGCAGATGATAAGCCAAAGCCGAAGAAAAAGCTCTTAAGTCTTAGATCAAGGGCGTCTCTCGCCCGGGCATCCAAAGCGAAGGGCAGTCAAAGAAAAGAGCAATTCCGGTTTGGACCTGTTTGGACCAGGGAAATACAGGACCCATACCCCTGCCAAGACAGCAGGTAAGCATGCACCAACATGTGTTTACACCCTCTGTCCCCACAGGCCATCCTCACCCTCTCTGGTCCCCATGTGTTGTTCCCTTGTGCCCCCCCCCTTGCCGCACACAGGAGTCTGTCCTGCTACATTCTGGTTTCACCATCACCGTCTTTTGGCCAATGCTGGATTTGACTTTTATGGACTGCATTGATTCACGGTGCGTTACCCTTTCTCAACTCCCTTTGCATCTTGTACTCATGGTGGCCCTGAATTATGCTGTTCCCATCTTCATCCTGTGTCCTGGCATGCAACATTATGTGTTACTACTGACTTCTGCAATTGTATTTGTTCTCCCCCTTCTCCACTCTTTTTGACTGCTTACTCTCTGCTCTCTCCTCCCTTTTCACTTTTCCTATATCCTTCCCTCCTCCCCTTACTTTCTTCTACGCACTTACTCTATCAGAATTGTCCCTGGACCTAGTATGATAGCAACTTCGTCTGTCTCCCTATCCCCTTATTTGTCCCTCTCTATCCCCCTCCAGCACCATCTGAAATGTCATCAGGCCTAGTACAATAGTCACTTGTTTTGTTCCTCCCCATCCTTTCTGCACCCCTCTCCCTCACCTTTTGTTTTCTCCTGCTCTACCAGAAATGTCATCAGGCCTAGTACAGTAGTCGCCCGTCTGTTTCCATTTCCTTCCCACTCTCCCTCCCCTCCCTATCTATGTCTTAGCTCTTGCACTATCTGAAATGTCGTCAGGCCGAGTACGATAGTTAATTTCACATCCTTACTGTTCATGGCCTGTAAGAATGTCATTGTATTTTCCCTTGTTCCCTCCCTTGCCTTGAAGCGCTTTGAAACACATTGTGTATAGGCGCTATATAAATAAAGTATCATATCATATCATATCATGTTAGTATTGAATAAAAGACTGATCTGTTCAAATACTATTGTCGGACTTCAGCACCACACATACTCCCCATCTAGGGAATACTTCTCATACTAAGAACTTTGCAGCGCAAGTGGCATCAGGATGTGTGCATGGACCACCTTCAATCCATCTTGAAAAGGGGCTCATTACCACTATCATATACCTGTATCCATTACATACTTGCAGCAAAGGACCATTTGGTCGAGAAATCATTCCTCTGATTGTTCGCAATGTGTGCCCAGCAGTGAACTTTTGAGATACAATACAATTTACTACATACAAAGCAACGTGTTCTAACAGGTTCGGTATGAACTAGTTCTCTGCAATAGCAGGCTGCGAGGCTCTCCCTAGTTACATGCGGAGGGTAGTGTAGCTGTTCTAACGCCACCCTTAACAGGGCTACCGGCATCACCGGCTTTCCATTGCTGTCCTGTTGCCACAATGCTTCAGAGGGGGCTAAAGAACACCCCCTCCATGTCCATAGCTCTTTCTCTTCCTGTGGAGCACAGGCTTGAACTTCCATTAGCTGCATTCTAGACAAATGGTTAAACCATTAATTTGCAACCATAATCTTGACAATTTTTTCTTTCACATCTGGAGTGTCAAAACTTGAAATATCAGGTGAATATGCAACCCTTTTGGCCTCTTTGTCTGCGGCTTGGTTACCGCATGAAATAAAGTGAGCTCTCTTAGGATATGCTGCGCATTTAACTATCGCAATGGCTACTGGGATCGAACTGCCTTAATGAGTCTGTCCAATAATGCAGCGTGTTGCACTGGGGTGCCGTCCGCTCAGAGATAACTCCTCCTCTTCCAACATGCTAGCCCTGAGTGCACGGTTGACGTCACATAGGCGAGTCACTATACATTGTCACATCCTGCTCTGCATGTCCTCCGAGCGCAACGATAAGCCCCACCAATTCTGCAGCCTGTGCCCAAAAGTGAGACGGTAGTCTTGCACTTGTCGTAATGTTGAACTCCCCATTAGCTCTGTGCCATACCACAGCTGAACTGTATATCTTTCTCCATCAGTTTAATCAATTTTCGAATACCCGTCAATAAAGAGAACCTCCCCCCCGCTAGAGCGTTCGCCTTCACCTTCAGGATTTCATCATATAATTCCTTGAAATTCGAGCAATCATGCACTTGCTCATCCACTGCCAGTGGTTCGGCTACAAACATGGCAGGGTTCACTATTTTACACCTGACTATTTTGATTGCCGGGTTTGATATGGTCACCTCATATGCGGAAGCCTTCTGTGATGTCAGTGTACCCTTAGGTTTCTCTAAAACAGCAAACAATGCATGCTCAACAAATAAACTCATAGGGCCTCATTACACGGGCGGCGGAGGACCAAGGTGCTATTAGCACCTTGGTCCATGCCGGTAAAATACCGGCACCGCCTTGGAGGAAAGGGGAATTACCGCCCTATTCCAAGGTTGGTGGGGCGGTAATTCCCCCTTCCCCCATTGCCCTTCCCCATTTTTGCCCCATAGGGCATAATGGGAATGGGGAAGGTGCTAATTACGGCGCCGCAAATTGTGGTACCGTAATTAGCTCCCTGGTCCCTTTGCGGGTTGGTTTTTAACGCCTGCAAAAAGCACCGTAATTTACGGTGCCGTAATTAGCGCCTTCCCCATTACCATTGAGCCCTATGCGGCAAAAATGGGAATGGGGAAGGGCCCATGGTGAATGGGGAATTACCGACCCCGCCAACCTTGGAATGGGGCGGTAATTCCGCCATTCACCATGGCGGAGTCGGAAAGATAACGGCGTCAACCAAGGCACTAATAGCACCTTGGTTAACCCCAGGGTCGGAATGAGGCCCATGGTGAGCTTAATAAATATCCGGACATCCACCCCCCCTTGCTGAAGGTAGCGTCTGTGCCACACTTCCTAGCCACAGGGACATATCAGCACACAGTGGGGCAGCTGCATGGACTTCCCAACACTGTTTCTCCTGTGTCCTTTTCCAGGTGCTAGATGCACTTCTGTCCTACATACGCGACCACAGCAGCTTACCACAGACTGCAGAGGAGGTGAATGCAAATAAAATAGCATTCCGTGCACTTGTAGGCATGCCTAATGTAATTGGTGCAGTCGACTGCACACACGTGGAGCTGGTGGTCAGGCATGCTGTAGAGGTAGTGTCCCGCAACAGGAAGCTGTACCATTCGTTCAATGTAGAGATGGAATGCGATGCCTGCCAAGTAATCACACATTGCTGTGCAAGATTTCCTGGCTCTACACATGACTTCATGGTTCTGTGCAACTCCACACTGCCCCGCTACATGGCACGACACGCTGGACAATTTACCTGGCTGCTGGGTGAGTCCAACTACAAGGCCATGTGGAGTTTTGAATTGGGGGGGGCAGTAATCAGCACAGCCAACCTGGCTGCTGGGTGAGTCCAACTACAATGCCATGAGGAGTTTTGAATTGGGGGTGGTAGTAATCTGAACAGCCAACCTGGCTGCTGGGTGAGTCCAACTACAAGGCCATGTGGAGTGTTGAATTGGGCGGGAGGCAGTGATCAGCACTGCCAACCTGGCTGCTGGGTGAGTCCAACTACAGGGCCATGTGGAGTGTTGAATTGGGGTTGGGGTGTGGGGCAGTATCAGCACAGACAACCTGGCTGCTGGGTGAGTCCAACTACAAGGCCATGTGGAGTGTTGAATTGAATTGGGGTGTGGGGGCAGTATCAGCACAGCCAACCTGGTTGCTGGGTGAGTCCAACTACAAGGCCATGTGGACTGTTGAAATAGGACCATCACGAGATGCATGAGATGCATTACCAGTGGATGTGCACACTAAATGCAATAATCCATCATTACTCCAGCTGCCACATTCAGGTAACTTCAACATACCTCTGTGAAAGTACGCAGAGGCTGTATAGGCCAGCAAAAGGCAAAGGTAGATGTGGAATAAGACCAAGGTACCTTACTACCCACAACCTGCATATCAACATATCTCACACATACAACAGGACATGACCATACCCAGCATTGAGAGTTCAAGAAATGTGCTAGTGTGTGGGTGTAATTGAAGGTGCAACACAGTGGTAGCATGCCAAAGTGCAAAGCCTTGCCACGATGCATGTAAATCATACAGTGCATACCCAACTGCATGGAATTCAGGCCAGCATAACACTGAAACCATATGTACGAGAATGCACCACATCATAGTGACCATAAATGACAAGCAGAAACACATTTAAGTCACAACACAAGTCATGATGTACAGCCAGAGATTACAGTAGCTGTCGCACTGAAGCATTTAGTGACTGCACACACATTCAACAGGTACACGGCCTGTTAGTTCACTTCTCATGTCTCCTTAAGGGACACCTACAAGTAGAATACGTTAGGAGCAGTTTGTAAGAAATGGAAATACCTCCACTACCAAGAATAAATGATTTTGTGGGCTCACCCAATTCATGGTTTTTCATACATGAATACACTCAACCACCCTTATTGCCATCATGTCACCCTTAACCATTCACACATCCAATCAAAAGATATGTGTTCTCGTCAAATGGGTTACGATATTCAAGGATGTCTACATGAATGATTGCAAATAGGGACTGCATACCATGAATACCACTAAATCACCAATGCTAATCACATTAATGTCCAAAGCACCGTTGTACCGGGACAGTCCACCTTCAATTGTAAAACATCAATGGATCTTACATCAATTGGTGTCAGTCGTAAGGACATTGCAGAGGCCAAGTTGATTGTGATTGGCCCATGTGAAAGCAACTGTGCTACACCACACTACACACATCCTGCCTAAGTTCCCTCGGGGTACACTGAAATATGCTATATAAATAAATGATTGCCTGTGCATGTTAGTCTTCTCAAATGGATACCATACAGCTTGTAACAACATGAAATGTCAATGTAATTGACATTTACCCTTTCTCTTGTTTCCGTGCTGGTGATGCCGGATATCCTCTGATGTCATGGCTGCTGACCCCCATCAGTCAACTCCACAACAGGCATGAACAGGCGTACAACCATGCCCATGTATGCACTCGCTGCACCATTGAGAAGACCGTTGGCCTGTTGAAGGCCAGGTTCCGCTGCCTCAGCAGATCTGGGGGAGCCCTTATGTACAGACCAGAAAAGGTGGGGAAAATTGTGCTGGTATGTGACATGTTGCAAGACATGTGCATCCGGCGCAACGTCCCCCTGCCCCCCGACATGGACATGCTGCCACCAGAGACAGAGTACGGTGATCATGAGGAGGAGGATAATGCACAGCGCCACAACGGCAATGATGGACGTGCCACACTGCGAGAACTAATTCACCATTACTTTTGAGCAGCTATAACAGACTTGGCACTGGACATGGATCACCCTGGGCACTGGACATGGAACGCACTGGGCACTGGACATGGATCACATTGGGCACTGGGCATGGAACACATTGGGCACGTGACACTGTACATGAATAAATGCACTCACACTCAATGAGCAATGTCCAGTCAGGTTTTTTTGCTATGCCAGATGTATTGTGAGGAGATTAACTATGTATATTAGTGAACGTCATTACCTAACACTACCGTCCTAATATCACCACACCCCCTCCCCAACTATCCCTCCCCATAACTCCTCCCCAACTATACCTCCCCAAATATCCCTCGCCCACACCTCTGCCCAAAATATACCTCCCACACCCCTTCCCCAACTATCCCTCCCCACACCCTCTCCCCAACTATCCCTCCCCACACGCACCACATCCCTGCCCTATTTACGCCCCCTTTTTGTTAGAGGTGTGTTCCCCTCTGCCAGGTGAGTGAGCCGCTGCGAATGACATAAAGGGCTGCTTTGCCAGGAACTAGTGGGTGTTGTGCTGGAGGATGGACCCAGTGGCGTTGTAATGTGGCGTTGTTCGGCAATTGCCTGGACCAACACAGCTATGGACTACACAAGGGATGAGATGCTGCCATTGCCCTCCCTCACACGTCGTGCAAGATGGTACACACCCTCCATGGCTCTGCCCAGCATGCGTGCAGTGTTCCTGGCGGTGTCCTGGATTGTCGCCGCATGACATGCGCCTCTGCTAGGTATTGCTGCACCATTGTGTGCATTGCTTGTTGACGTTCCTCCGTCTTTGAGAGGTGCCTCTCAATGTTGTGCACATTACACATTGGTGGGTGTTGGATGGGTTGAGGGCTACGAGGGCCCATGGAACTAAAGCCAACAGCATCCATATAGCTCTGGTCACTAGGCAGACATCACTACTAGTACTTTCTGAATCATGTGCATTCTCATGGACTTGGTGGAGGGCATGGCATGGTGTACACATGCATGTGTCGGGGATGCTGTGTGGGTGCATGTGTGGTGTGGGTACATGGTGTGAGCAGTGTTTGTTGCCTTGGGGAACTGGTGTTTACCAGTTTGTGTGTTGGGGGCATGCCACACAAGCTCTGTGACATGTGTCTGAGACGGATGTGTTTCACATGTGATTGCTGCCTGTGACAGTTGCTGCATTGATGGTGATTTTCCGTGATGTGACATGGTGTGTGGGACAATTGTTCCACATGTGTCATTGATGTGTGCCTCTTGTCATATGCTGTTGCTGGGGGTACGTGACTCTGATTTCACTTTGGCCATGTGGTGGCACGGCAGTGACGACAGCAGTAGTGCATTGTTGGGGGATGTGTGTCTGAGTGCATGCAGATGGAATAAGTGGGTGCAATACAGGGGACCTGTATGCATTTTTATTGGTGTATGGATGGGGGAGGCAGGCAAGTGCAATGTGCATGTGTGCAACGAGGTTGACGGTGGGTGAAATGCCAGCAGGGCCTCAGGTTCTACTTACTTGACATATTGGCCTAGCCATTGTCACTGTGGTTACAGGGTGTGTGATGTGACTTTGGCCTTATGGGTATTCACCGGCATCACTGGAGGACACATCTCCAGCCTCTGGTTCTTCGACTCCCTCAATCGCCTCCATGTGCATGACACTGCTCCATGTTTCCTCCCATTCCTGCAGTTTAATTGGGGATGGTGGTCCTCCACCTGTGGCCGTGCCCTGAGAGCGCTGTGCGGCTAGAAGGTTGCGCACACGGAGACGTAGATCGTCCCACCTCTTTTTACAGTCCCGCACTGTCCTTGGTTTTGTCCCCGCTGCCGACACCTTATGGGCGAGCTCCTCCTATATGGCTTTCTTCTGGATCTGTGTTTGTCGCCGTAGATCTGTGCAGAACACTTCATCAGAGTGTTCCACAAGTGTGTTTGCAAGCATCTTAAGCTCAGGTTTACTGAACCTAGGCTTGCGTTTTCGGGCAGCAGGTAGCCTTGTAGAGATGAGTATACGGGTGGTCACTCAGGTTTAGCCTCACACTCCAGTGTACTGAGGATTGCAATGGATTGTGTTTTTATAATGGCTGCCGGACCGTTTCCTGTTCCGGTGATGATGTTATTTCCGGTGCCGGTTTTACCGGTGCTGGTAACAGCGGTATGCCAGATTTGGAGTTAGCGTCAGAAATGATGCCAGTATGGGGGGATTTGGGCCCGTTAACGGCATGCCGGTGCTACTGTTTCCAGATTGCCGGGAGGTGCGTGCATGCTGACTCAGAATCACCCGTTGAATACAGCAACAGTGCTACACGGACACGGTAGCACCAGCATGCCAGTAATTTTATTATTATTTTACTGGACAACTCGTAATGAGGCCCCTTGTCTGTGTGTCGTCTATTTATCAACTTTGGATTTTGGAGTAACTTCTTCTAAACGTTCCTTGAACATAGGACTCTGGGCTATCTGTGACGCTCCTCATCATATACCTTATTTGATGCTCTTCATCATCTACTAAACAACCAACCAACCCCCTGATACTTTCTCCCTATTATCACAATCCCCAATTTCTACCCATTCATTTTTTGCCATCTTTCTCAATCTACTCACCATTCACTTTCCAGCTCCTGACACTCGGGATCGTCTCCTCCTCCAATCGACCACCGTCGCCTTCGGTCCGCTCAGCTCCTTGTGGAAACCAGGAGGGGATTTTGTGAAAGATTGATCCGTCCCACCTATATCTATTGTCTTGCAAGAACTTTTCGGCTGCTATCCACAGGATGTCCGATATTCTGAGACCCATAAATGCCTACTGGTTTGGTGGATTTTTAACCATCCTACCTCTGCTACCAGGTGAACCCTGTGATTTAGGGCCCTTTAAAACGAGGTAGCAATACAAGAGATGGATGGGGATGCAAAACGTACTCATCAATAATCAGACTGACTCAGGAAGTTGGCAAAACACAGTACTGTTTTATTAACAATGATCTAAAACAGGGAGTTACTACGATCATCTACAGAGGTTCGCTCGAATTCTCTCAAAGTATTTCATGAAAAAACAGCCTTCTTATACTAAAAATACGTGGTAAAGTAAGAAAACCTACTAGGGGACGTGATCAGCTTTCCAGGAACATCTAGGTATACGTTCTATACAGCATGAGGTAGTGATTGGGTCTCTAAGATCAGGTGGACAAATAAGCCCATCCCAAGTGCAAGTTATCTTCTGTGTCATACTAATATACAACATCCTATTGGCTTCTTAAACTATAGGGCTCTGTACTACGTGGCCCTCTACAATTGGTTGACACGCTTGTACCCTTCTGGAATATTCCTCTTGCTAGCAGAATGCAAGCTGGTACCCCAGGGGCTGGGGAGGTCGGCGTGCTCATGCCTCCCCACCCAATTAGCCCTCATCCATCATCACTCCTATGGTCTGCCATTCAATTAGTCCTTTGAACTTGGCCTTGCCGAGTCTCACTATGCCTGAGAATAAAAGGGAGTGTGGCATGGTCTTATCTTCTGGTTTCGGTTTAGCTCGACCCAAAGTCTATTTTCATCTGACCATGTTACTGTAGACCACGTTTTTTAGCTTTTTTGTTGCTTTAATACTATTAAATTAAGATAGCTTGGCACTTCCGTGTTTTTCCATTACACCTCAAACAGGAGCTTGCTTCTGTCTCACATTCAAGTAACTTTTTGAACAGATAACCGAGTTCATGGCGGCCTCAACACTTGACACTGGGCCAGCCAGCCTTTCTTGAATTCTCCTTCGCCATGAACTGTTTGATTCAACATCGCAACACTTCAAGCACTTTCCATTCACAGGTTTCATGTTTGCTAAACTGCGTTGTGGAACATCCATATTCTATACATTCCTATGAATATACATTGGTGCATCAGCTGCAATCTATTTCACTACTTTGCCAGCCTCATGATTGCTTTGTCTACTTGTTTTACTGCATCTATACAATTGTAAAACGACTTTGTATTTTCTTCAGCGCGTCATCGCACGAGCAATCATCATTTCGATCCCGAAATGTTGCTTTACTTTGATACTTCGTCCTCAGATTCTCCATAATGTCTATATTCTTTCTTCCTTCACATGTCTTCTGGGTGCATCAGTTCTACTTCGCATGACGTCACCAGTCTTCTTTCTCCTTCATTTTCACACTTCTTCTGGGACTTCTTCCAGAAGACTTATTTCTTCATGCATGCATATAGGGTTTTCTCAATGGATACCTTGTCTCAAGGATTCTTTGCGGTATAGGTACCCTCACTGGTACTGCACATGTCGCAATTTAGGGTTCCCAACATATAGGCAACGTAGGGGCAGGACGTCTGGTAGAGGGATTTCACTCTTCCTCTACACATGTACGGCCGATACCGCTGATCTGTACTTGACCACGTGAATTACATTTGTTCGTACGGGATGTACTTCCCTCTCCATGAACCAATTACTCCATTTAAGCCATGCAACTCTGTAAGCTTTCAGGGTCCCCGGGGCCCAGGATTTTCTGATGAATTCCTGAGCTGCTCCCGAAAGTCCCAGCTTGGCCCAGGATCGCCTGAGATCACCCAAGCTATCAGGTTCAGTTTCACTGATTGAACCAGCGGGTGAAGCTCTCCTGTCGGGCCAAACACAATGTCCTCTCTGCGTGGAAGCAGAATTAGAGTGTCATAAGTCATCGTCAATAGGTCTGGAAACCAAGCCTGACCTCTCCAATCAGGGGTCATTAGAATCAATAGAATCAATCTTGCTCTCTGTCTTGTGACTTGCGCTAAGGTTTGCACCATCATGGCGAATGGTGTGAATGCGTCTCGGACGCATGATCTTCTGGATAACTGACTCCTCCAGCTGTCAATCGCTGGAGTCCCTTAAGTGCCTCGAGTTCCAGGTTCGCTATCTGGTTCTGTTCTCCCAGCCGATGTTCCGCTGTTATGCTGACTCCTCTCTGGAGACATAAATGCCAAAAGTACTTGGCTATCTATGCCAGCATTCTGGATCTCGTCCCCCCTAGTCGATTGATGTACCTGACTGTGGAGACATTGTCCATCTTGAGCAGGATAGCGCATCTCGCCCCTTCTCGAGTCCAACAGCGAATTACGAAGGATCCTGCTAGCAGTTCGAGGCAATTGATGTGGCGGGCTAGTTCTTCCTCTGACCATCTTCCCCCGGTTGACTGGTCTCCGCACCTGGCTCCCCAGTTCCAGCCCCAGCGGCTCGCGTCTGGCCCTATCACGCTATTCCAAGCCTCCATGTGGTGATACCACCACTCTAGCTCTGTCCACGCCTCCTGTGAGATAGGGACGTTTTTTGTTCATAAGATATTCCCTATCTGATATATTCTATCTTTAAATTCTGTAACGCCCTGTAGTGTAGAGGCCTGGAAAAATGGCTTGAATTGAGGATGACAGTCATTTTACCAGTCTGGCTATCTCTCTCAAGGAAATCACTTCCCTTGTCATCATGCCCTTTATCTCCTTCTTGATGGAGTTCACCTTCTCTAGCGGTAGGCTGAATGTGTCTTGCACTGTTTCTAGAATGAAACCCAAGAATTCCATCGACTGAGATGGGACTAAATCTGATTTCTCCCAGTTGATCAGAAAACCTAGCTGCTGTAACAGCTTCTGTAACAGTTCTGTAACATGTTCCGAGATCGTTTCCCTGTCCTGGCACATTATGCATATATCATCCAAGTAAATAATTAGTCTGATCCCCTGTTCCCTGAGGTACCCCACCACCGGTTACATCAGTAGGTGAATTCCTTCCATCTTGAAGTGCCTGTACACCAAGAATTAATTCAGCGCTCTGAGGTTGATCACTGGCCTGACCTTGTGTCTGCCCTTCGCGAGGAACAAGTTGCTTATGAATCCCCTTTGGTTACCGACAGCCGGGCTGATGGCTTTCTTTAGTCTCAGCTGTTCTGTCTATCTGTCAAGTAGAGCCTCGTCCTCTCTGCTGAACTTTATCAGCCTGGGTGGGAACTCTTGTACTGGTACTTGCCAGAATTCCAAGTGAAAACCTTGAACCGTCTGAGATTATTCCAAACCATCCTTGCATGTGCAGTGCTACTCTCCCTCCCACCGGAGAGATCCCTGTTTTATCGCACTTGCCAGAGCTCCCTTTTGTCTCACCTCCACTGTTCTGCTGCTGTTGCCTGCCTTTGCCTCTCCAGCCTCTGCCTCTGCTCCTTCCCCTGGATAGGAAGAAGGGATTGGCCCGTCGGTCTTCCTGCTCTCTCCAGTGTACTCTCTGTAGCTATCAAGCTATTTCCATTGCTCAGAAGACATATTACTCTTTCTTCTGATTAGCCTCTTCTGTCAGCTGCCATACTCTCGTGATCGGGCCGACCACGTCCAGTAATTTGTCCTGGCATCTGAATATCAAAATGGTAGACCTCCAGCAGGCGCTAGACATACTGCTTACGGATTGGTCTGGGAGGGGAGACAGAGAGCTTATGGTGGTGGAGGGGATTTCAACTCTGCCTGCGTATCACCACACTGCATGGGGGGACTGTAAGACTCTACACTCATTCTGTATGACAGAGGGTGGCATGGAACAATTACTTAGAGCAATGGGACTTTCGGACTTGTTTACCAAAGGACCAAGAAGTGAAGGACTTTTACACATGGAGTCGAAGGGAGAAAGGGACATGGATCAACCATCTTTTTGTCTCTGAAGATCTGGGACATCATTGTGATCCATTAGAAAAAGGGGACGGCCACGGTAGTGACCATTTCCCCATAAGCCTGGCAATCCGTCTCCCATTTAAAGTCAATCACATACAATACGAAACAGCATTTCTATCATCGGAAAGAGGGGGTGGATGGTAAAATTGAATGCTAGTGCTTATAGGATCTTCAGTGTTTTGTGGGAGAAGGAGATTTCAAAAATGGAGCTGGGAAGACAGAGCTTAACAGTTAATAACTATACACTTATCTTACTGAACTGGTTAAAGACACTTACTAACAGGGCAGGGACCAAATTGCATCGGGGAAAAAACAAAACCATCCCTTTGATATTAAAGTCAAAATGGTGAAACAGACAAAGAAGGCAGTCCTCAGAGCTCTGCTTAAAACAGCTCCTAATAACTCCACATTCAGGGTAGAAAAGAAAAGAATAATGGGCCTCCATAAAATAACATTACGACGAATTGGCAGGGAAAGGCTGATTGATACAAATCAAAAGTTGGTCAATATTCTTATCCAGAAAGATACCGCCAACTTCTGAAACATTCTGTGGGGTGTAACGAATGGTGTGCATAATTCCCTGGAGTGTAACATCACTGCCCAGGATTGGGATGTTTGCATTACCAAGAAATATGTTAGGCCCCCTGAAAAGGAGTATTTACTTAACCCAAGTATGACGAACCCGACACAAGGGGTCCTTTATTGGCAGACTGAGGACATTTTATGGGCAATTGATAGGGCCAAGCCATCAAGGGCTCCGGGCCCAGACAACAAACCGCCAGCACTGATTAAATACAATCCAGAAGTTTGGGCTGACCCTCTGAGACATTTATTCAACTATGTGAGCAAAACGCTTACAGTTCCGGATACATGGAGAGAATCCCTAATTATCCCCATACACAAACAGGGGGACAGGGGAGAACCAAATAACTTGAGACCAATAGCCTTCCTGGATTCCTCCAGTAAGATTTTGGAACTCTTCCTCTAAGAGAGTTTAAGGGACACATAACATCAAAGGGCTTGTATTCTCAGTTTCAGATTGGGTTCCACACCAGCATGAGAACTTCCTTGAAAGTCTTTGCAATGTCACATCTTCTTGCAGCAGTCAAAAATCTAAGGTAGGGACTGTCTATATGGCATATATAGACCTGTCCAGTGCCTTCAACACAGTTTGAAGAGCAAGGCCTTAGAAGAAACTGATGGGCATGAATTTCCTTTTAACGTTGGTGCAGTTGCTGGCTTTGCTGCACACAGACACAACTGTCAGAGTGAGGCTGACGGGGGTGGGAGCCATGACAGAACCCATTGCTACGCCCTTTGGTTTGCGGCAGGGGTGTGTGGTGGCCCCCACTCTCTTCAACCTCTACCTTGCTGACCTACCTGGGGTCGGGGAGGGGGTACCACCAACCCTGTGAAGCGGGGCTTAGTGTCATTAGACTGCATTATCTTTGCTGACAATGTGGTCTTGTTCGATCTGACTCTGATGGGGCTCCAGAGGTAATTGACACTGTTCTTTGAATACGCAGTACTGAATAACCTCAGAGTTAATGACCAGGAGTCGAAGTTCATTCTCATCACGAATAAGAGAACCCGAAAACCATGGGATGGAAGGAGGGTGGTAACTCTATAGAAACAGTGGACTCCATTAAGTATCTTGGTTACCATGTTACCAATACACATTCCAAGGAGAGCTGGAAACTCCTGATCAGGGGCAAGACCCTGCTTCTGCTGGCAAAAATGAAAAAGGTATACAGGCAATTGTGTCACTTCTCTCTTAACCGTCTTCTTCAATACAATCTTTCTACTGTGGAGGCTACTCTACTTTAGGGTTTGGATCTTTGTCTTTTTGAATTGGGGGATTTCCTTAACACCATCCAGGGAATGCTGCTTAAGAAAACACTAGGGCTGTCTATGTCCATCCCGAATGCTGTCATAAGGGAAGAGTTCTGGCTGATCTCATTGGGGACGAGAGCCAAATGGGGGAAAATGGCAGAATATGCCAAACTACTAAATCCACCAACAACGTCTCTCTTTCAGAGCTGGGGGGTGGAGCAAACCAGAGCATCTGGGGCGTCTTTCACAATATCCACAAAAGAAATTAGTGATTTACTTACCTTGATTGGGTCATCAAACGAAGAGCTTTGTTCTAACGCGGCCACTGCCAAGAATAAACTATACAAATATGATAGGGTGATCTCTGCAGAAAAGGTGGGGACTTAGTATGTATGCTGAATACAGCAAATTTCTCACTAAAAGAGAAGTCCTCCCGAAGTATGTCCATATCTTCCCCTGTCCTAAACATAGTATAAATTACCTACATTTTAGGTTAAATCAAATCCGACTTTGGAAAGGACAAGTAAATGGGGGCTGTAGATTTTGTAAGATCTTGGATATCAAAAAAACTATTACGCATCTGGTAGCTGATTGCTCGGCTTTGCAAACAGAAAGGGATAAACATTTGGGGATGGAAAACTTTAATGATCTTGTGTGGTCTAGCTTGATATTGGCCCGGGTCAAACCCGGATATTGACTCTAACTGGTTTTCCTGACCAGATAGTGAAAAATATATTGGACTTATGATGATATGATAGTTTATTTATTTGACACCTATACACATGTGTTTCAAAGCGCTTCAAGGCAAGGGAGGGAACAAGGGAAAATACAATGACATTCTTACAGGCCATGAACAGTAAGCATGTGAAATTGACTTTCATACTCGGCCTGACGATATTTCAGATAGTGCAAGAGCTAAGACATATATAAGGAAGGGATGGGGAGAGTGGGAAGGAAATGGAAACAGACAGGTGTCTACTGTACTATGCATGACGACATTTCTGGTAGAGCCGGAGAAAAACAAAAGGTGAGGGAGAGGGATGCAGAAAGGGGAGGAACAACGCAAGTGACTATAGTACTAGGCCTGATGACATTTCAGATAGTGCTGGAGGGGGCGGGAACAAATAAGGGGTGGAGGGATGAGACAGACGAGGTTCCTATCATACTAGGTTCAGGGACAATTCTGATAGAGTAAGTGTATAGAAGAAAGTAAGGGGAGGAGTGGAGGGGATAGGAAGAGGGAGAAAGGGAGAGGAGGAGAGCACAGAGAATAAGCAGTCAAAAAGAGTGGAAAAGCAAGAGGGGAGCACGAATGCAATTACAGAGGTCAGTAGTAACACATAATGTTGCAATCCAGGATACAAGATGAAGATGGGAAAGCATAATTGAGAGCCACCAGTACAAGATGCAAAGGAAGTCCAGCATGAGAGTTGAGAAAGGGTGACGCACCGTGAATCAATGAAGTCCATAAAAGTCAAATCCAGCATTGGCCGCAAGACGGTGATGGTGAAACCAGAATGTATCAGGACAGACTCCTGCAGAAGAAGGCTGGAGGGGCCAGGCAGGCGGAGGGGGAGCAGAGTGGAAGAATCAAGCAAACCAGGAAACATCACAGGGGGACCAGAGGGGGTGGGGATCGTCTTTGGGGACAGAGGGGGTAAACACATGTTGGTGCATGCTTACCTGCTGTCTGAGCAGGGGGTCGGGCCCTTTTCTTCGTTGCTGGACACTGACCAATTTTTCCCCTTTTTCTTTTAAGAGATATTTTATGAAATCTGTTTTTATAAGCTAAAGTTGTATTTCTGTTTGAGGGTGTTGATTTAATTGTTCTTCTTTTCTTGATGTTGTATGTTTTTTGTATGAAGTGAAAGGTTTATACTTTTGTGTGAACCAAAACACTTAATAAATAATACATTGAAAAAATGTGTCCTGGCATGACCTCCATGAGCGATCAATGCCTTTCTTGACGTCCTTGCCGTACCATCCCGTGAAGGTCAGCATACGATCGTCAATTTCAGGTGTCTCAGCTACCCCTCCAGAACTCTGGGTCTGTGGTATTTCACCCTCATCTTGCTCCTGGCTTCCTTAATCAGGGGGCTCTGAGTCGCCTTTTTAAGTAAGTCGTAATGTTTTCCGGGGGGGTCCCACTCTGATGATCTTGGGTGAACTAAGGCATCTGGGTCGAACTTGTCACCCGGAGGCTCCTCATTTGCAGGTTTGCCTCCCTTGCCCCTGGGCCCTCTTCTCGTCTAACTCCTCTCTGCTCATGCAGTCACCCTCAGATGTGTTCTCCGAGCTATCGTGGTCATAGCTGACCCTTGACCTTGCCTTTCTTTTGCCATCTTTGCCATTACGTGGCGAACCCTGCGTGTCTTCGTACTTCCTACTTTGCCTCTGCAGACTTCTTTCCTCAATTCTGCCATGCCCTGAGAGAAAGCCACAAGGTCTTCCATAATGCCCCTTTCTTCGCGGATGGAGCTGCTGCCGGCACTCAGGACGTTTTTTTTTACTGCTTGGCACATTCTTATGCCACTCACATGTGGGCTTTCAGAGTCTTCCTCTGAGTATCTGCTCATGTTAATGCCTGAGCCGGGTCCTATATCTCTATGTAGTTTGCTTGGGATGCCCCCGTCAATTTTTCTTTTTATTTGTAGCTAGGCAGGTCTATTTGAGCCTCTATTTGAGCCTCTACAGTATTGCCTGGGACTGTACCCGTCAACATAAACAGCCTCACCTTCTCTCTGGGGCTTCTCGTCTGTTTTCAGGCAGTTTTTATGTCAATTTGCAGTTTTTCTTGGGAATGTGCCCGCCTCCCCCTGCACTGAGCAGTCACTTTCATGGTGCCTACTGTGCGCTTTTGTCATCCACAGATGGTGCGTGTCACCGCTTTCTTTGCTGCTCGGGCAGCAGATAAGTATACATTTTTTTATATGCTTATGCTATGTGCGCAAGGTGTTTGTGGGCCTTAACACAAGCAATCGCCTATTGGATACCTCAGATCTATGGAGGGGCTGCGAGGCGATTGCGGATAGCGCATCGCAGGTGGAACATGATCTGCTCTCAGGGCAGAGGAGTTGACTAGCGGTGCGCCACGGCACCACAGTGTTCTGACGCAATAAGGGTTCAGCTCCTCTGGCTGGAACAGTAGGGGGCACAGCATTGTGGAAGTCGCTGACGAGGCACGACGGGACTCTCGTCAGGCGTATTTCCTCAACGCATTGGTCCACCAGGGCTCAATTCAGACTGCTCGCATTGGTGGGGGTAACAATGAGAATAACATAGCAGCTTTATGGTAGGCACTAGAGCCAACAGTGATAGTATCAGGCAGTGTATAGCGCCATCTGCTAATAGCAAACAACATCAGCCTAAGAGTCACAGGCATCGTAGAATTCCACCTACTGGGAGCCGACTTGTCAGTTTATAAAACAGCTATACATTTGCTGGGTGTTAAACGGGCACAGCCCCAAGAAAATGTATGCTGCCGTGCGAGGCAACGATATTAGACCAGCTCTTGAAGAAGCGCTGACAGGTGCAACCCCAAGACAAAGTGTGTTCTGTATCCGGCCCCAAAATATGTATTCATCAACAATTAATTCAAACTACTCAAGTAGTCGCGCAGAAGCCTGAGTAGGAGAGAATACAGGGACTCCAGTGAGGAGTCGAATGAGCCACAGGAACATGCGGCAGGACCAACCCCAGTCCAGAAAGCAATCTGTGCCAAATTGGGGCCGCTCAGCAAGGAGCTGAGTGTACTGGAAGATTTGATAGCCTTTACATAAGGCATGAAATAACTAAGAGGAAGTGCTCCTAGAGAGCCAAAGTTCTAGTTTCAAATTAGGGTGAAGAAAGAAAGCCCTCAGGGTCTACAGCGCCCATACCCCATCCCCCTCAGGCTCACTGCACAGTAGACAGAAGAGTGGCAAGCGAGCAAGCTCTTGGGACGAGTGTGGCTGAGCATACATTTGTGTTCTCTCTAGCTCAAAGGGGCATGATTAAGAAAGTTGGTCTGAGTCGTCGGATAGAAGTGCAGACGAGATGGGAGATTCTTCCTCAAGAACGGGCCTCAGTCCGAAAAGCAACAAAGAAAAGCAGGAAAAGGTGTAGTGAGTGATAGACTGAGGCATGCAACGAGTTTCACCCAGAGGTCTTAGTTCATCGCCAGTGGGCAAGAAGGCCAGAAGCAAACTGAGGACTGAGTGCCCTAGGCCTTGCGCATCTGGCAAAGTAGTGGAAACCCTACAAATAGGCAAACGGGAGAGACTGAACACGTAATTGCAGAGTCCTGGGCTCTGGGGAATAAAAAGTCTTGGTCGGGAAAGCCCTTGCGGCCAAGCTAATTGCCTTGTTCTGCCTGATCTCCTGTAAGAGGGTTTCAGGAATCAGAGTGCTAGCAGTTGATAGAAGATCTTGTGCCCTGCAGGAGTTACATTTTACATTTTACATTAACAGAATGACCAAGACAAAAATTAAGCCTGTTTCATACTCGGCTTTTCCTGCTCCACATCGCTACTCTCAACTCTCGTTCAGCTGTCAAACACTCCTCTGACATCTGCCGTCTCCTGGAAGAGCTTGATTTGAATGTAATCGGTCTCACCGAGACTTGGTTCAGGGCCAGCTCTGCTACGAATTTCAACACTCTCCTTCCCGATGGCTACAAGATCCTCTCTCAACCCAGAAACAAACGTCCCAGTTAGGTGTAGCCTTGATTTTCCCAGAGTGGATCCCTGCTTCTGTCATTCCAATGGAGCACTACTCCTCCTTTGAATGCCTGGTCTGCAGGCTCTCTATCTCTCTTGGCCTCTCACTGTGACCACTATCTACAGGCCACCTGGCCAGGTCACCCTCTTCCTCTCGGAGTGGGCTGACCTCTCCTCCTTGCTCCTTGCCCCTTCTCTCAGTTTCTCCTCCCCCGGGACTTGAACATCCACCAGGATGCTACCAGCCCTTCTTCAGGACTCTTTCACTACCTCTACGATTCTCTCTCTCTATTCTTCCCTCTGGCCCGACTGATCTCCTCAGACCTTCCCTTCTCTAACCCTCTCTCTTGGAGTGATCACTTTCTCCTTTCTTTCCACCTCTCTCTCTCTTCCCCGCAAGTCAAGCAGACTCTATAACTGCCACCTACTTTCTCAGCATTACGACCCATGAAGCGTGTGTCAGTTGAAGTGTTGTGGATACTTTATTTCCTCTTCCTGCACCTTTGGCTGACTCACACCCTGACACAGCCCTCTGTAACCTTCATCTCTATATCTGTAACACTCTGGATGTCCTTGCCCCTGTCATGAGGTTCTGCCTGAAGCCCAAATCCAGTGAAACTCTTGGTACGATTCCAACCTCTCCGCCCTTAAACGCAAGTGTAGGGCGGAACAGAGGAAGTGGAGGGCATCGGGCATAACCCCTGACAAACTGGCCTGCCACCTGCTCCAAAGCCAGTACAGGCTCTCTGTCCTCTCTAAGCACAAAAAGCCTACATCCAAGTCTGCATCTCTGTGACATCTAACAACTCAGCCAAACCTTTCAAAATCTGCAAGGAGCTGGCCAATCCTGCTGCATTCTCTACCTCTCTTGTTTCATCCCAGGCCCTCTGCATAGCCTTGGCCTCTTATTTCGCTGCTACAACTCAGGACATCCTGTCACCCTCTCTTCCCCTACCTCCTCTTCCTCCTCCTCTACCACTCCTGGCCTGCATGAGGCTGTCTCTCCTCCTCCTTTCCCCTGTTCACCCCTGATGATGTTTCTAGACAAGTCCGATCTATGAAAGTCTTGTCAAAGCAGGTTCTCTCCTGCTTGTCCAGAACAAACAAGGACCACATCAACTCCCTTGCTCCAGCCTTGGCTGATTTCTGCAATCACTCCTTTGCACTAAAACATTCCTCTCTCCCTTAATCACTCTCTTGTTCACCCCCTTCTAATGAAGCCCTCGGCCGATCCTTCCTCTCCAGCTATCGGCCGATCTCCATCACTCCTTTCCTGGGCAAACTCTTGGAAAAGCTGGCCATCTTCCAGCTTAATCTACTTACTGAATCTGTTGGTTGCCCACATTTATGTATTTATTTATTTATTTGAAAATGTATAGAGCGTGGACTAAGGACCAAAAGGCATCGAGGCACTAGGAGGGACGGCAGACACAGGATAACCAATACTTCACACTCTAAAACTTGAGGAGGAAGAAACTAAAGATTAAAATATATGGGTTTTCAGCACTCTTCTAAAAGGGAGATATTCATCAAGTGTTCTGAGAGATAGCGGGAGAGCATTCCACAAGCTGGAGGCCAGGACTCTTCTAAAAGGGAGATATTCATCAAGTGTTCTGAGAGATAGCGGGAGAGCATTCCACAAGCTGGAGGCCAGGACTGAAAATGAGCATCCACCCAATTGTTTTAGTTGATATTTGGGGATCTTAAGGAGCAGATGGGATGCCGAGCGCACGTTTTTCACTGGGCAATACCACTCTAACTTCGCTTTCAAATATTGGGGACCGACGTTGTGCACAGCCAGATGGACGACACAAAGAATCTTAAATTCAATTTGGGCGGCCACTGGCAACCAGTGCAGATGGTGCAGGAGCCCCAGTGAAGGGGTTGAGGTGAGGCACCATAAGTGCCAATCGCTCTGTCGAATTCTGGAGTACCTGCATCCGTTGGATCTGGTACTTATGCTGTTCCAGGTAAATACCATTTCAATAGTCCAATGAGCCCATTATAGTGGACGTCACCAATGTTTTTCGGTTTGCTGGGGGAAGCAAAGGGAGAATTTTTCACCACAAAAATGATCACTCAGGTGCAGGGAACCAGACAAGGGCAAAGAGACTCGGGCCAGTACTGCGAGTTCCAAAGGTGATCCATCCCATGAGGACCGACCACCAAAACTTCTGTTTTGCTTCCATTCAATTTTAACCAGTTTGCCGACATCCAGCTGCCTACTTTCTCAAGACTGTCCCGTAATTTCTTGGGGGGCGGGCGGGTGCTGCTTCAGAGGAGTCCAGCCGAAACACCAACTGTGTATGATTGGCATAAGAAGGGGGGACAGAGCTGACCCCTGCGGAACTCCGCAAGATAGATCCACAGGAGAAGAAAAACATGTTTGTAAGGAAACAGTTTGAGAACGGCCTTCAAGGAAAGATTTGAACCATGCTAAAAGAGGTCCTGTAATCCCTGTTTGTTCCAGCCTAGTCAATAGAATATCATGGTTCATTGTGTCAAAGGCCGTGGAGAGATAAGTACTCCAGTCTCTCCACGGTACTGAAGCAGCGCAAGATCGTCCAGCAATGAGATCATTACAGACTCTGTACCCATCTTGGGTCGAAAACCAAATTGAAATGGGTGCAGACACTGAATTACCTCCAGGAATTTGGAAAGCTGCTGAGTGATCACAGCTTCCATCAACTTCATAATTACTTGAAGAAGATAAATAGGTCTATAATTGGCAGTTCAGAGGTTTTTTTCTCAGACCACATGAACACCAGTCTGGCTGCAGAGATGGCAGAAGCATGGAAACTGCTCTCCTGAACACCCATGAAGACTTGCTCTCCAATCTTGACTCTAATCTCCCTTCTGTCCTCATTCTCCCAATCTATGCAATGCTTTGACACAGTCAGCCATGCCATCCTGCTCAATCATCTCTGCTACGACCTTGGTATTACTGATCAAGCCCTGTCCTGGTGAAATCCTTTCACACCAACCAACCCTCTCACTGACCTTCTCACTGAACCTCTCAGGTCCAACTGGGGTCTTTCCTCTTTTCTATCGCTCTCTCTCTACTTGTGATGTTCTCCATGGGTCTAACCTCTCTGCCCAGCTCTTCAACCACTACCTGGCACCTCTTGCCCACTGCATCGCTACTTTCTGCTCCAATTTTCAAAGTTATGTGGATGATACACAGCTCTCTTTCAGGCTCCCATCAGCCACCTCTGCTTCTTCTCTCATACCAGACTATCTGGCCACAATTCATGAATGGTGCGCCGCCAATCATCCTCCTCATTGGGACTCTTGGTCCCTCCTTTCCTCTCTCTCTTTGGCCACCCACTCTGAGCCCTCTTCCTGCTCCTTCCTGTGATGCTAAGAGCCTTGATGTCATCTTTGACTCCACCCTCTCCTTCTCGACTCACATCTCTGACGTCTCTAAGAAGTCAAACTATCAGCTACACCTGCTCAGAGGTATTCTTCCTTTTTCCACTTTCCCTCAGAAGCTCACTGCCTCCAGAGCTCTGGTCCTCTCTAGGCTGGACTATTGCAACAGCCTCTTTCTAAATCTTCCTGCCTTTACTCTTCGACCTTTACAACTTATCCAGAACAGGACTGCAAGACTTGTCCTTGGACTCAAGCGCAGGTATCGTATCTCTCCAGCTCTGAAATCTCTTCACTGGCTGCCTGTGGCTGCAAGGATCAACTTCAAGACCCTCTGCATCATCCACAAGGCTTTCTGGGGTCTGGGACCGCTCTACCTACAACTTTCTCTTACAAAACATCTTCCTTCTCGAGCTCTCCGCTCATCCACCTCCAACTCTCTGCTGGTCAAACGCTCCTCCAAGCAGAGAGTTGGGAGCTGATCTATCCCCTCGGCTGGGGCCTCCCTCTGGAACAGCATCTTTGCCTCTCTCAAACTTGAGCAGAACCACCTCTGGTTCTGGAAGCAACTCAAGACCTTAGTTTTCATTTCCGCTTTCTCTCTTCCTCTCTCCTGCTGATGCACCTGACTGCTCCGCACACTGGTCACCCCGTCATTCTCTGAACTCAGGCCTAGGGTCCTGCATTTCCAGTTGCCTTTGGACTGGCTTTGGGCTCCTCAGAATTTAAGGGTCTTTATCTGTAACCCTACAGTCCCTTCTCTCTGCACTTATCAGCCACCCACTGGCTGCACTGGTGAGTTAACTGCACTTCCTCCTTGCTCTCCCGCAGGCACTTCTCCCCTTCCCTTTTCACCGCACTTGCACGATCTGCATGACACAAGGCCTAGTAAGATCGTTATATTGTCCTCCCTTTGTTTCCCCCTCCTTGTCTTCTCGTGCCTAGAAACACTTGTGTAAAGGCGCGTTATAAATGCCACATCATAGCATATCATATCAACCGAAGCTCTGCCCAGTCAAGAGTCTGATGGATTACGAGACCATGCCGGAGCAGCTTAGACTGCCTGGCAGTCACAACTACTCATTGCATTACGAAAGCCGTTTAAGGTAGTCTCGGCTGCTACTTTGGCCAGATGGTTTGTTGGAGAATGCATCAGGCAAGTATCAATACTAGTGCTTGCGGAGCGAATTCAGCAAGAGGCGCAATGGCTTCTAAGGCCTTTAGTGTTAGAGCACGACTAGAGGATATTTTGAAGGCTGCAGACCGATCGAACAAGTCAGTCTTTAAAAAGATTTACTTTAGACCGATCAAATAGGTTTCCTCATTAGTGGTGAGTAAGTTTTGAACAAGAATAATCCGAGCCTCAGGTCTTGACATAGAACACAGATCCTCCAGACTAACGTGCAGGAGAGTCATGATTCTATTAAAGACAGAGAGGCAAATGATTATCCCACCCGTGCAATCGCTAAAATGTGTGAGTGAGCCCATGATGAGGAGTCGAGAAGGTGACCAGGCAAGAGCGCGTTAGCCTGACAAAAGGTTTACGATTAGAACTATTCTTTGTTGTTTCTCTGCAGGTACGTAGGCTAAACTGGCAGGTTGATGAGGAATCAGAGGCGACAAGGTTTTGGTATACAGCGTTTGCCGGTTGGAATACAAAGTTTGGATCTATCGCACAAACAGCAAAAGAAAGAGGAGGATAACTGAGGTTCAGGAGAGATTAAGACAGTTCAAGAGTGTAATCGGTGGAAGAAATCATGTGGGACAGTGAGAACCTATCAAGTTCAAACTATGAAAAGACTGATTTATCTGGAAGTTGTCGTTTTTTCCTGTGTTTTCGCTTGATGTTGTGTTTGTTTATGCTGCTAGAGAAGTAAAGAGAAGATTTTAGTATAATCCTCCAGCTCTGTGTCTTTAATAGAATCATGACTTTCCTGCACTTTAGTCTGGAAAATCTATATTTTTCCCATGAATACCGTAGGTTTTTATTTAATCTGTGGAACAATGTCTGAGATGTGCATCTGTTTTTTTGGAGGGTTCCAATATTCTTTTTTTAATAAAGCATTTTATTGTTTTCCATAACATGGTCGAAACAACCACAAAACAAGAGAACAAAAACGAAAGAAAAGGACAGCAAAATCATTACAGAACAGCATCCCCAGTCATCGCTCTACAAAGTATTAACGTCACTGGCAACCATCATTCCCCCACCCAAGCCTGCACTCCAGCCGGCCACACTGTGACCACCAGCGTCCGGCCCTCAGGGCCCATAGTCCTCCCATTTCCCCCATATTTTGGATGCTTTGGTTGGGCATCCTCTCGTAAATCTGTCGTTCCATCATGGCACACAAGTCCATATCCAGTACCCACTGGTCCAGAGTTGGGGGGTCCGGGACTCCCCATCTTTGTGCAATGTTACGTTTCATTAGGGCCGCCGCAGTGTTCAAAAGCAGTTTTTCCCATTTATTGGAATCGGATTCCTCCGGCACCCCAAGGACCAGGACCCTCGGGTCCAGTTCGATAGAACGAGTAAGTGCCCTAGACAGTTCTGTACAGCAAGCAGATCAAAAGACACGGATCCGGGGGCATGACCAAAGGATATGAAAGAAAGTTCCTTTTTCCTCTCCACACCGGAGACAGTTTGAACTTGATGCCCTCCTCCAGCCGTACAGCGTGGTCCTAGGGTAGTACACCCTGTGCAGGATCTTAAGCTGCACGAGCCTCAACCTGGAAGAGATGGCCACCTCTCGCAGGTGCATCAAAACCTGTACCCAGTCCTCTGGATCTATTTCACCCACATCCCTTTCCCATTTAGTCTTTAATCGCAATAGTTCGGGGGTAGCAAAGGATGTGATGGCATTATAAAGGATGGACGTGCATTTGGCGGGGATGTAGGCTGGCAATATATATTACGTTCTATAGGTGTTTAGTTAGGGACCACCTCCTCCGGGGATATGTGGATTCGCAGAGCATGTGTCAATTGTATAAAGTGGTACCGCTCGGTATCTGGCAGTTGCAATTTGTCCTGTAAGTCTTCAAACGAGATTAACTTCCCGTCTCTAAGGATGTCTTCTACCCTCAGAATTCCCGCTGTCACCCAGCGCGGCCACGGTTCAAACTTCTCTATTTCTTTCAGGTTGCTATTATGCCATAGGGGTTGCGCCGAGGTGATCTTGTTTCCCCACCCAACAAACACGTGCGCCTGCCTCCAGACGGCGGTGGTGTGAGACCCAATTGTCGAGAGTGAGGGCCGCTGTGGGGATTGGTATAATAGACGTATTGGATCTGCACCCTGCATGGCATCCACCTCGGCCGTAATGTGAGGCAGTACCCGATCACCGTGAAGCAGGTCATTGACCACTACGAGTTGTGAGGCCCAGTAGTAGGTTTGGAGGCGGGGTACTCCTATCCCTCCCTCCCAGATAGATCTCTGCAAAGTGCTCAAAGCAATACGTGACTGGCCGCCCCCCAGATGTGTTCCCTGAGAAGGGTTTCTATACGGTTAAATTCAGAGGTGGAGATCATAAGTGGGGTATTCTGAAGGACATAGAGAAATCGCGGGAGCGCCATCATCTTAAAGAGTGCCACTCTGCCCATGAGAGTCAGCGGAAGGAGCTTCCAGTGACGGATGTCAGCGGCAAACCGGTCTGTGATCGGCTGGAGATTATGCGTTGTGTAGGTGGTGAGATCACTCGATATCCAGATTCCCAAGTATCTAAATCCCTGCCTCTCCACCTGATACGGGCAGTCCGTTGGGCTGGCCTGCTCCCCCCCTTCACCGGGAAGAGCACAGATTTCTTCCAATTAATTTTCAACCCGCTAAACTCCCCGTAATCCACTAATATCTGGGTTACCAGAGGACAGTTCCGAGTCGGTTCAGCCAGGTATAGCAGAAGGTCGTCAGCATAAAGGGAGATTCGATCTTCGTGTCCCTCAGGCCATCTAAATCCCGTCCATGCCCCACTCTGACAGAGCCAAAGGGCCAGCGGCTCAATCGCAAGGGCAAAAAGGAGGGGAGAAAGGGGCACCCCTGTCATGTACCCCTGCCCAGGGGGAAGGCTTGGGAAGTCCACCCATTCACCCTGACCTCTGCCTGTATGTTCGTATATAACAGTTTTACCCATCCCAGAAAGCCCTTCCCAAACCCCTGGCGTACCATAATTTCCCAAAGGCAGTCCCACCGTATTGAATCAAATGCCTTTTCAAAATCAATTGCTAAAAGGGCCAGTGGAGTGTCAAGGATAGGGGCTCGCTCCATCGCCAGGGGGAGTCGGCGCAGATTCATTTGGGTTGATTTATGAGGCATGAAGCCACATTGATCTGGGTGTATCGGTGTCGGCTACAGGCTGGAGCCGGTTGGCTAAGAGCTTGGCTAGGACCTTGGCTTTGCCATTAATTAACGAGATCGTCCTGTAAGAGGCACATTTCTCCGGGGGTTTGTCCGGTTCAGGAATAACTACGATAGTAGCTTTACATAGGTCCTGTGGGAGGGAACCTCGGTCTCGGGCGTTCAGCAGCATCTGGTGTAGGGGAGGTGGTAAGTTATTACTTCCTAATTTCTGCCAGGTTTCGATTGTGGACCCCGTTAGGTCCCGGGGTTTTCCCGGGTTGCAATTGTGCTAGGGCTTCTACTATTTCAGCTTCTGTGAGCTCGGAGTCAAGTACCTCCTTCTGTTGCTCCGACAGGGTAGGGATTTCTATGTCATCAAGGAGGGTTGGGTCAAATGGCGAAGTCGGGGCCTGATATAACACAGCGTAGAATTGGGCAAAGGCCTCTGCTATGTCACAGTCTGACTGGCATCTCTCGCCCCTTGGGGTGAGGATCTCCCGGACACAGCGCTGTCCCTCATCTCGCCCCTCCAGCCAGGCCAGCAGTTTCCCAGCTTTGTCCCCAACCTCGTATATCCTTACTCTGGATTCCCAGTGGGCTAGCTTGGCATTGTCCAGCATAAGGTTCCGGAGCCGTTCGGTGGCCCGTGTGAGGGAAGTGTGGGTCTGAGGGGTTGGATCGAGGACATGGCCATTCTCTTGGTGGGTCACCTCCGCCTCTGCCTCACCTATTTTCTGAAGCCTCTTCTTCCTCCTATTTGCTGTCCGGGAGATTATTTCTCCTCGCAACACGGTTTTATAGGTCTCCCATACCACTACTGGGTCACTTTCGCCAGTGTCGTTAATGTCGAAATATTCAGTTGAGATTTTGTAAATCTGCCGAGATTGTTCTAGAGAGCTCAGTGTGCGGGACAAATAGATGGTCAAGTCTAGAAAGGGATCCGTGGGCCCCCGAGTGAAATGAATACCCTCTGGTTCCCGGGTGCAATTCCCACCACACATCACAGAGACCCAGGGCGCATATGAAGTTAAACAGCCCCGTAGGGGCATCTGGGCTACGGTGTCTAAGGTGGGAACGGTCCATGGTGTTACACATCACAACATTAAAATCTCCACCCAGAAACCCTTTATCGGGTTGATGCTTGCCCAACAGGGTGGTCAGCTCCCCCAGGAGTTCCTAGCCCAGGCCTGGTGGGGAATAGACCGAGACAAACCCAAAGCTCTCCCCCCAGAGTGTCCCCAAGACCATCACGTAACGGCCCCTATGGTCCCTCTCCACTTCCTGCAAAGCAAATGGGACACGCTTATGTATGAGAACAAGGGTGCCCCTGGATCCCATGGTATACCCAGCATGAAAGGCAGCTCTATAGTTGGTCCGCAGGAAGAAGTTACATTGTGAACCCGCTAGGTGTGTCTCGGTAAGCAAAGCTACATCGGGCGAGTGTCTACTGAGCAGTTGCTTAACTAAGCGTCGCTTAATCGCGGACCCCATCCCGTTCACATTCCAGATGAGAACTTTAAGGGATCTGGGATGTGTAGTCACCGACAGTTGAGATTGGTCAGGTGCCATCTAGCATGGGTGTGGGAGGGGCATGCAGATGAATTACGGGGCATACTCTAGGTGTATGCCGGTGTGGTGCAGAATCAAGAGTGATTGGTGACTGAGATGCTGTCAAAGCGTGCTATGGCCCCAACTGACCAGGAACCATGTCCTTCCCATGAAACCTTCAGGAGTGAACTGGCCCTGGGGTAACTGAAAACTTTCCCCAAATGGTCCCACCCTCCCCATACTCCACCCCAACACGAAGTACCTGTCGCCCAAACATTGCTGGCAATTAAAAAGTGTAGGGTGCCAGCTTCAATAGTCCCTACTGTGGCTCTACTAACAAAAAACTCAAAAAACTGGGGGGGATGTGTTAATGCCCCAGGTGCGAGGGTAACAGCCCTCCGCTTACCACCCTATGGAAATGTGAGCACCCTCCGCCTGCAACAGAGGCCCGTATTGGTGTTGACCAAGGATTGATTGCCCGCAGGCAGGAGGTTGAGCCGACGTCAGAAGTCAAGGCGAGGCCCTGTCTCACTCCTCACCCGGCGGGTCTGGCAGTGGCCGCTGGTCAGGTTCCCGACGCTGCCGAGGTGGCAGTCCAGAGTGTTTATTCCTGTTACCCCGGGGATTCGACCAGTCCCCTTCAATGTGCTGTTCCGCCCAGCGCCATGCCTCGCCGAGATCGTCAAAGTGGACCGTCGTTCCCCCGTGGTATATTTTCAACTGCGCAGGAAAGAGCAGGCCATACTTCACTCCCAGCTATTGCAGTTGTCTTTTCAGATTTCCAAAGGATTGCCTTGCCTTCTGCACCTCCCTTGTATAGTCTGGGAAAAAGGCCAGCCTGGACCCGTTGAAGGTAGTCGTGCCTTTAGATCGAGCCAGCTGCAAGAGCGCGTCCCGGTCGCAATAGTTCAAGAACTTCGCCATTACAGTTCGTGGAGGAGCGCCCGGCAATGGCCTACCTGTCGGTATTCGTGTGCTCTTTCTATGGAGAACATTTTTTAAAAAGACTGCAGGTCAAAGAGGTCTGTTAATAGTTGCTCCAGGAAAAGTTCCATGCAGGGCCCCTCCTCTTTTTCTGGAATGCCAAGGATACGAACGTTATTACGCCTGGACCGTCCTTCACCCTCCTCAACCCTTGCTTCCAGCGTTTTAAGGTTGGCCGCGACCCCTTGACAGTTTCTGTAGGTCGTGTCTGAGAAGGGATACATCCACACCTATTTGGTCTATCCTCTGCTCCATAGATGTACGAGATTCTGCTATGGCGGCCATGACATCCCTCAGGGAGAGAGCATGCCCAGGTTCCATGTCCCCAGAAAGCTGCGGCTGGGGTTCAGCAGACTGCGATGAGGGAACGGTGTATTGTTCGATCCTGTTTTGTAAGGCAGGTTTTTTGGTTTTTTCCTTGCCCATGATTGCACCCTGCTCCTGCAGGTGAGATCTTATTTTGAATCCCAGTCGATGGAGTCGTCGGGCACCTCTCGAAACAATCCCCCCCTTCACTGTGCAATGTCAAACCCTAAGGGTAAGTCCAGTGGAGCGGAGGAGGGGGGAGGGGGCCCCAGACTATCACCTTCCACTTGTGGTCAGACCTTAGATGCTTGCAGGTGTCAGGTCAAGCCGCCACTATCCCCAGGCAAGCCAGCGCTTCCACCATCGCGTACCTGCACACCATCAGAGGTTCGATATGCCCCGGGTGATTGTCTTCTCTGTGCTGCTCGCGGTGTCCCCCTTGACAGCTTTCTTGACCAGGGCGTCCTGAGGGGGTGTTCAGTGTATAGGGTCCGGCCCTTGGGGCGCCTCGCCGGTCACCACTCCCTGGACTGGTGTACTGGGTCAACAGGGCCCACGGATCGCCACTGCCACCGGTCACCAGAAGGCGACGGCTGTCACCACTCCTCCCTCTTGCCGGTGCCCGCTTGGGTACGCTCCTCCAGTTGACCGCCACGGCCCACACTGATCCACAGCCCCTGCCGTGTGTGGGAGGGCTTCCTCAGAGCCTCTCTGACCACGCGTGTCAAGCTCCGTATGCACAGGGCATTCGGCGTTCTCCCTCCCAGCTGCGCCTGCTGCCCTGCCGCCTGATCTCACAGCCTCCGGGGCAGGCGTGAAAAACCACAGGTGGCCATCTTGTCCCAGGGGTACCGCAATCTTCCCCGAACTTCGCACCGCCGGGGCTCCACACAGTGTGCGTCCACGGCGCGCCAACTTCGCCGAGTTGTACACAAGAAGGTCAGCTTACTGCAGGTCTTTTTTGGTGCGGATAGGGATCACATATCAGGCTATAAATTCAGGATGTATGAAGCGGCAGCGGGAGCTGAAGAGCCTCACGACTACATCGCCTCACAGTTGGCCACGCCCCTGAGGGTTCCAATATTCTGATAATGAAGAACATAAATATTTCTTTTCGTGCAACACATATCCCTGAGTCAGTCACAATGATTTCTTTCTTGAGCGTGTGAATATTATTACATACATACCAACCTTCCCGATTCAGGCGAGACTGCTGATTTTGTATTCAAAATAGTGCTATTTTTTACTGTCTCCCACCGAAAATAATTATAACCACAATGTAATCCTATGGGAAAATGACATTCTCCCGCTTTCTGTGGTGCAATCTCCCTCTCAGGGGCTCCAGAATGTTGGCATGTCTGTTATTAAGGCACATAATTAGGCACCTAATGCTCCACTCTCCTAAGCCTGAAGTAATTTACCTGCTAGCCCACATCACCTCAACCTGCCTTCCCTCCCCATTATCCTTTTCCCGACCACCTTACCCCATCCTCCAAGACTCGCCATCTTGAGGTGCTCCTTGACAGCAGACTAAACCTTCAACAACAATATATAGACTCTGCTGCCACAGCAAAAAGGATAAGCCTACAGAATATATGCAAGAAGGTTTATTTATCCCCAATCACCTCTCTACTAAAACCTTGATTTCAACTCTTTACCTCATAAGCCTACTGCTGTAGCCTCCACTTCCTTACTCTTTTGTTCTCCTCAACAACAAACAAAATACTGCCCTCTCTCCACAAACTCCCATGTTTATCCCCCACTACCATCCAGCACGTTACTGCACAATGCCTCTCCATTCAACACTAATCCCTCTTAAAATCCCCCCCTACTCATATTCAAATATATGCTTGGTCTGCCCTTTCCAGCCACCCTACTTAGTTTACTGTCACCATTTACTCCCCGCCACTCACCCTAAAAACCCAGGCAGTTCCCTGCCCTCCTGTGCTGCCTCCCGCTTCTTCCTCCCTGCTGGTCCCCACCCTCGAATGCACAACCCCCAGATATCAAGAATATAGATAGACCCGAAGCAGGCCCCTACAACCTTTCAGGGACGTCATTTCACCAAAATGCCAGGGGTAGCGGAAGTGACATCACAGTGCCACGCCCCCCCAAGAGTGACATCACAGGAAGTGATGTCATTAAACCACACCCCACAGGAAGTGATGTCATTTGGCCACGCTCCCACCATGAGATCACAGAAGTGGCCTCATAAAGCATTATCCCTCAGTGCACTAAGAAAAAAATGGTTACTATATCAGTGTATTGTGACATTTCATACAAGAATGGATCATCATATGTAGCAGTGTCAAGGTCCATGTTGCCACATGAAGTGTATGAACCCCAATCCCCTCTTTATGTGGATCTGCCCTGTTATTTCAACAGAACTACAGAGCGAAATCACATTCTGGGGGGACAGGGACGGATAGGCGGGCATGGGGATAGGGGAAAGCCAGGATAAAAGGGGAGAGGGAGAATATTTCACCAGAAAACATGTATGGCATCCTCAGTTTTTAAAGATTCTTCTTCTTGTGTTATTTTGTCTGCCAAAAGATTAGTTCAAAATGTGTTCAAGGCATACAGTGCATTACTGAGTGATACAAACTTCAGTACCAAAAGCCTCATCAGTCCTGTCCCCATATTTTATGGGGGAAAAAAATCCTGGCTGCATTTTGTATTACTCCCACACTCACCAACACTCTTTATATGCCTAGGTTTCTGTTCCTACATGTTCATTGTCCTCCACACCCCGCACCTCTCCACAATGTTACGCATTCCAACAATTAGTACTATTATATAGATTTTGGGATAATGCCCAACAGTTTCTCTTCCTTCACTCTGATCATAAGACTTAGGGCATCATTACACGGAAGGCGGTGGTCCAGGGTGCTATTAGCACCCTGGACCATGCCGGTAAATTACCGGCACCGCCTTGGCGGAAAGGGGATTTACCGCCCCATTCCAAGGTTGGTGGGGCGGTAAATCCCCCTTCCGCCATTGCCATTTCTGCCCCATAGGGCTCTATGGGAATGGGGAAGGCGCTAATTACGGCACCGCAATTTTGCGGTGCCGTAATTAGCTCCGAGGTCCCTTAGCGGGTTGGTTTTTAACGCCTGCAAAAAGCAGGCGTTAAAACACCAACCCGCTAAGGGACCTCGTAGTAAGGCGGTAATGGTTAACGGCCACCGTTACCATTAACGGTGGCCGTTATCCATTACCGCCTTCCGTGTAATGAGGCCCTTAAAATGTAGTTTCTTACCAGATTGAGCAGAACAGTGGCTTGACAGACGTGCCGGTGCTGCTGTTTCAATGGCATGTGAGGTGAAGATTCTGAGTCGAAGGCAGGTTGTTGCTTAGGTGACCGGAAACCAGAGGAGACGTCTGTGAGTGTTCAATGGCAACAGATCAAGAAGACAGAACTCTGGTAGTGGAGCTGCAGGTGTTTGGCAGAGAAGAGGCTGCAAGTATGGCAGGTGCTGTTTTGAGGTCACAGAATACTGGCTGTGATGCTGATGGTGCCGGGCTGGTTTTAACAGAGGACACTGACTGGGTGTGTCTCATCATTGCTTGGTTGACTACAAATCAAGGATAGGGTGCTGGCATTGTGAAGACAGAACTGTAGCTGTGGGACAGCTGGTGACTGGCTTAAAGGAAGTTGCTGCTTAGATGGCTCATCATTGCTTCCTTGACTGGAAATGAAGAAGAGTGAAGGCAAGCGTCCCCAACCAGCACGATCCTCCCCGCAATGAGAGACAATGAAGGACTCTCCCAAGTTGGGAATAAAGCCAAGACAGAGTGCGGGTGAGCTTAAATGGGAGTTTATCAATCAGAATAGGGCATGCAAAGAACTCTGCAAACTCCGAGAGCGCTCTGCCTGACAATAGCAAAGACAGGCGTATATATTTACAAAACACGTCATCAGAACCTACACACTATAAGGAGCACAAGTTCAATGGGATTGGGTGGTGATGACTAGCTATAGGCGCTGCTGCGATGTGGTTGGCCTTGGCTGGAGGACGTCACTGGTCAGCCTCGTGGGTTGGGCTGGGCCTGGCGGGTCGGCTGAGTTCATCCGGGCGGTGTTGTTGTGCCATTGTGGCCAGTGTCAGAGGTGAATGTCTTTTCCTGACTTATTTGCCCTAGGCCATGCACACCGCAGTCATTCAATTATTGCAATATTATCTTCTTTAGTAAATCTTTCAATAGGTTATTCTACAGGTTAATGCAACACAGGAGGAATGCACCTTGTGAGGGGTCTGATGGTCATTCATCAGTGCATGGTTACCAGTGTCCTGTTGACCGGTACCATAGGTCGAGGGGCTAAGTCTCAGGGCATGGGATGGGCGGTACATGCCTCTCTGTCTTGTTAGAAGTCGTTATGAATGGGCTGCTGTATGTTGCCACAGTATTGGGTATCCTAATTGCACAGGGCCATAAGTCTAAGGTGATCCGGTGGGTTGTGGGGTTTAAGAGGGGGCGCCTTTGGATTTGTGAATTCAGGCAGAGGTTTACTGCTATGCTGTAAATAATGCAGGTGGCGGGCCGTGGCCTTGGGTGCTGCGGAGGGGACTACAAATCTTTGAAGCGGCTCCAGCCTAGTTGGGGGAGGTGGAGCAGCACGGCGCGGGCCTCTGCTCTCTTGTTTGGCAGTCTTCGCAGGGTGGGAGGGGGAATGGCCTTGCACATATTCACAAAGGTATCTTCCTCGTGTGTTGCTGACTTTAGGTACAAACATTTGAACACTCTATAATACTCATTTGGATCACTCGAAAGCATACATTTCAACTTTGCTAAATGTCTCTCAAATATAGCCAGTCTGAGCACCTTATTTGTACACTATGTTTTAACAACTACAGCATTTAGTTATATGCATATACATTTGCAGTAAGTGAGGTAGTAGTGTGGTTGGTGGAGCACAAAGAAAGAGACCCGCCACCGTGCGTGGCGGTAGTGGCACATAAGGGTTTAGACATACACACATGACGGGTGCATTCTCGCGTGTCCTTCACATGAGCCCTCTGTATGATTACACTTGTCTTCCCTTGTACTCTAGCAGCATTAATTCGGTTAGGGCGCGGGACCGTGGAGTGTAAGCTTTTCAATGATACATATAACGAATAGTCCCCCGGAACGCTTTTTATTATTTGCACACAACTGCAGGGGTGTGGGTCCTTCATTGCTGGTGTCACGTGAACATAGGTTCTACCATAATTACACATTTTTATAGGTTTCTTTAATAAAAGAAGTTTTGTGAAGAGAATGCGCGTATTACAAGTAGTTTTGGCATTAGTATTTGGGGACTTTTCTGCTTTCATCCGATGACCATTTTACAGTTCTCTCCATCACCCAGGCCTCGCTGGCCGGGTCATGCTGGGAGCAGTGATACACTGCGGAAGGTGAAATGTTACAGTGTTAGTATCTTACGCTAGCTCATGTCCGTCTTGTTCGTGGGAACGGGCTCACAGCGTATCTGCCAGGGTGCTGCGGCAACAGGGATAATTGAAACTCTCCGAGGGTGGGGGCCGCGCTACAGTGCGCTGAGCTCACACCATCTTTATTAGACAAAATGGTTTCTGAGGCCTAGCTGAATTCAATACGTGTGGGCAATGTCTTCAGCAGGTGAGCCCTCCACCACCTGAGCCCTGGTGGTATGAGGGGACGCCCAATGAGCCATGGCCCTCACCTGGGGAAGGGATGTAGGCAAGGGGGGTCTTTTGGACCAACCCTCCGCTACATTTCCCCCCTTTCGTTACTTAAGTAACGAATTCTTTAACTCATTCAATCTCCTACACTCCTCTTCGTCAATAATTGCGTCATCCCATGCTGGTGTGCCTTTTATGGGCATCCATGCTCTGCACACCCCCTTAAGCTCTCACCCCTCCTAGCATATTCATCTGGGGTACAGGTCAGGTATATACATCCGCTCTCTCCTTCCAAGTCTACCCACACCTCCTGGTACCATTCTAGTATGCGGGGCTCTCTGATGGTGGTATGCCACAATTTGTCTACGATAACCTTGTCATGATACCTGGGCACTAGCTGATACCTGGGTGTGTCATCAGTTCCTGTTTGTACCTGCACTTCCTGCAGAGTTTGTATTGTACCACGGGTGTTGCCCATTGTCACCATCATCATTGCACCATTAGGTACTGCGTTAGCATAACATCGAAGACCCACGTGGCATAGGCAAAAAATAAAGAGGAGGAACACCACAGCTGGCATCAAAAATTTCACAGTCATTCCCAGCCACGAGGGAACCCAGGAGAAGATATTGTCGATCCATGTGCTGTCTTCTGCTCCACCTTCCATTTTCATCCTTTCTCCTAGGTTGTGTGCTGCTTCGATCACATGGGACAGGGAGCCGTTTTCTGAGTCTTCAGAAGGTACGAAAGTGCAGCAGGCACTTCCGATTTTTCGGCAAACACCTCCATCCATCGCCGTCAACAGGTCCAAGACATACCTGTTTTGCATGGTCATCAGCCGTAAAGCTCTTAGTTCCACTTTTATTACGTTGAACCCTTCTTCAGTGTCATTTGCCAGCGGGATCAGCTCCCAGCGTGTTATCTGGAGCCATTTTGCGTTTGCTCTGGCTTGGATACTTGGGATGAGTGAGGCAAAGAATGTTTCTGCCGAGCTGAATAATCGATATCTGTCTGGGATCTGTGCCAGCAACTCCGATGATGCCTTGATATGTAGTTTGATGCTTTGTCTGTTTCGGGACAGCACCTCTTCCTTGCTCCCGGAAGACAAGACATAGATTTCTGACTCTGCAGTCGGCTGGGCGTTGCTCTGTTGGGTGTTTTCTCGTGTTCTTTTGCTCCCATCAATGTGGCTTTCTGGTATTACCATTAGGGCTGAGTGCAGAGTGGCCATTGAGCAGCTGCCACTCCATGACTGGGGGAGGTGCAGGTATGCCTGGTTGCCGCATACCCAATACGTGTCCATCAGGGCCGCTGTCCCTTTTCTCAGATCTGGGATGGTGAGGGTCTTGTTACAGTTCTTGTTTGTCCCCATGGAGGTTTTCCCCTCTCCTTTAAAACATAGTTCATAGTCTATTTCGTTCTGCAGTTTGAAGGGTTTTTCAATGGCTGTTACCCAAGTTAGTTTTGAAATGTGTTCCTTCCATACTGGTGTGCACGTTTCTTATATCCATTGCAATTTCTCTGGTGCCACACCCCTCAGCGCTTCAGCTTTACACATTACTTCTTCATCCTTCCACTTGTTGTCCGAAAAAAGTGTCCCTTGTATCACAAAAAATGGTTCCTCCAGACATACCACTCCTACCGTCTTTGGGTAGCAAGTTTTCTCGTTCTGCAGCATTCTAAAAGTAACTTCATGTGCCTGGAAGGTGTTCTTAATCCTGCATAACGTGAGATGAAGGAGACATTGGGCATCTACAATAGGCAACTCTTTGAGTAACAATACCTTGGGTGTGCCTGAAGCATGGGGAATGAGGGAGCAGACATAGCAGCTCTCCTT
Source organism: Ambystoma mexicanum (assembly GCF_040938575.1). NCBI lineage: Eukaryota > Metazoa > Chordata > Amphibia > Caudata > Ambystomatidae > Ambystoma > Ambystoma mexicanum. The sequence continues at coordinate 265,071,423 of NC_090921.1, forward strand.
TGTTGTTTGTTTAGCTGTTGCACTCATATCCGCATACCATTTATTCGTCTGGTGGGGGTGTCGTGGGTCTTCCATTTTATCTAGTCCTAACCCATAGTGCTCATCATACTTCCTCCTCCCTGCTTCCCTTTTTCGTCTGTTATTCTTGTTCCTCATGTACTTCCCAGCCTCCTGGGCGATGGACAAAATGGGCCCCCCTTTCTCATTCCCGCCCCCCTTTACCCAGTCATCATATAATATTTCATGTGTTGCTCTCATCCTTTCCTTTTCTTCCTTGACGTTATCTGTCAGTGTGTTTTTTAGTATGGGGGCAGGTTGGCTGGTGGGGGTGTTATACAACCACGATATGGCAGACGGGTTTCGGTCATTTAAGCTGCGAGCATTGTAATTAGATATCTTTGGCGGAGACACTGTGTTATTTTGCATTTTAGTTCCGTCCCATACCAAAAAGTCACCTTCCTTAGTATTTACACTCGTGGTTGCATTAATTACAGTAGTGCTGTTAATCCCTCCCCCCTCGTTCATCTCGATAGAGATGAACGCTATGAACCAATATGTAACAAGGCCAAACATTATTGTAAAAAACAATGTAATACACACAGATAATCCACACTCATACCAATATCTGCATCTCTCAGTTAACCACTCTCTAAATCTAGTAAATCTATCCGTTGCAGGCTGCCCGTTAGATGCCATGGTAGCTCCTGTTTGAGATATAAAAGTGCATTAAGTGCATGAATGTAAACATTTTGTTGGCACTACCAGTGCCAGTATATATTGACAGGGAATGGAAGCGGGTAGGGTTGTAGGGACGGGGATGCACAGACAAGGGTGTAAACACTTCATAATTTTATCATATCATTAATTACATATACGTTCACAAGTGGAAAACATTTTTTTTTTGTAATATATAAAAAAAAATGCAAGTATACTTGTCAGCCATTTTTTCATTCATCTGTATTACTGTCACACACACAAGTTCATATTCAGACATTCTGCTCAGTTGCATTGTTTGCTGTTGTCTGTGCCTCCTCATCCACCTCTTCCTGCACATTACTATATGCCCTTCGTACGTCTGTCAAATGCACCCAATACTTCAGGCCCTTTACTTTAACTGCTGTGGGCGTGCAAAACACTACTTCGTATGGGCCATGGAACCGTGGTGCATTCCACCGACGCACAAAACTCCTGACATATATGAATTCACCCGGCATCAGCTGTAGCTGTGGTTCAGGTTCAGTAACAGACCCTGTTGTGTTTCCTTCCTCTCGCGTGAATGGTGGAGAGAGCTGCTTTGATATAGCGCACGCTGCCCTTGTCAATTTCTTCAAATAGTCTGTGAACTCGTCTCCCAATATCGCTGCGCTTCTGTGTGCATCTGAGTGTGCGAAGTGGGGAGTGTGCTGTGTGCATCCGTCTCCCAGTCACGATCTCGTGCGGGGACAAATGGTGGTCCTTGCTTGGCTGATTTCTCAGCTCAAATAGCGCAAGGGGCAGACAGTAAATCCAGTTCTTTTTTAATGAAAAGCATAGTTTTGATAACCTCCCTTTTAACAGTCCGTTCATCTTTTCCACTACGCCATTACTTTGAGGATGATAAATCGAGCACAATTTATGCTTTATTCCTAACAATGTAGTTACTTCTTTGAAGAGCTCGTTTACAAAGTGAGTGCCGTTGTCCGAGCGAATCACGTCACAAATTCCCCAGCGCGAGAACACTTCCCTCACTAAGAACTTTGCAGCGCTTTTGGCATCAGGTCGTGCACATGGGCCTGCTTCTACCCACCTTGAGAATGGGCATACAACCACGATCATGTAACGTGCCCCATTACACCTTTCTCCCATGTCCGCGTAGTCCATATGTAGCTCTCTGAATGGCCCAATGGGTTTTGGAATTGTTCCCCAGAGCGTACGTAATGTCATTCCTGAATTGTATATCTGACATGTTGTGCATTCCAGTGTTAATCGAGATATGTGCTCCTGGAGACAGGGCACGAACCATTCTTCCTGTATCTCTGCTGCAATGTGTTGTTTCGTATTGTGTGCAGGGAAGTGTAGTTGTTGAAACGCAATTTCCAATAACTTTACTGGCATTACCACTTTTCCCGAGTTATTTTGTCGCCACAGTAAGTCTGTTGCCGATTTGCTGCACCCTCGTTTTGTCCACATCAATTTTTCATCTGCACTAGCTCCTTCCTGTAATTCTAGTATTTGTGATATGGGCATCATATTGTAGCCTTCTGGGAGCTCTCCGTTTATCTTGTGCTGCAGCATGTACTCACCTGCTTCATATTTCTCAAAGTAGGAGGCTTCCTTGGCGGCAGCATCCGCTGCTGCGTTTCCCAAAGACACAACATCTGTGTTGGATGTATGTGCTTGGCACTTCACTATTACTACCGCTGTGGGATCTTGTAGGGCCTCAATTAACTCCTTCAGCAATTCTGCATGCTGCACTGGAGTTCCATCTGCTCGTCGAAACCCCCTCCGCCCCCATCTTGCTAGACCCCCATGTACTGTTGTCGTCATGTAAGCTGAGTCTGTGTATATTGTCACTGCACAACCTTTAGCTGCATGTAGTGCTTCTATGAGTTCAATCAGTTCTGCTGCTTGTGCGGAGTATTGTGATGGGAGGCGGTATTGCACTAGTGTCTCATACTCACCGTCTTCTCATCTCACCACTGCCATACCCACATGTTTCTCTCCCGTGTCCATGTCAATTGATGCTGACCCGTCTACGAAGTACACTTCCCCTTCGCTCAGAGCATTCTCACACACCACTGTGTCCTCCCCTCTTTCCCCTGTGTAAGTTGCACAATCGTGTTCCTGCATGTCCTCTAGTGTGCATGCTTCTGTAATGAATGTTGCTGGATTCACTGTCTTGCATCGCACCACATGGATGTTAGCGCTGGACAATATTATCTCATAGGCGGTTGCCCATTGTGTTGTCAGTGTGCTTTTTGACCTCTCAAGTATTGCAAATAATGAATGTTCCACAAACAATGTCACAGGGCATCCCATTACTATTGTGGCACTTTTCTCAATTGCGAACGCGGCTGCAGCTAGTGATTGCTCACACGCGAAATGTCCTTGCATCACAGCATCTAAAGTGCCACTATAGTAAGCCAAAGGCTTGTGTCCTAGGGACGTCTTCTGTGTCAGTACAGCTGTCATGAGTGTTCCCTTGCAGTGTGAGAACAGGTAAAACTCGCGTCCATAATCAGGATTTGCGAGTACTGGAGCGCTGGAAATTAACTCTTTTAATGATTTAAAGGAGGCGCTCATTTCTTCTGACCATTCTATTTTTTTGTTCTCCTGTTGTGCCTCCTTGAGTGCTTGTAGTAGGGGTCTGGTGTATGCTGCATAATCTAATATCCATGCTCGGCAATAGTTGCACATTCCCAGGAATTTCTGCATGTCTTTCACTGTTGTGGGTTCTCCTACTGATCTTATTGCTTCTACCCTGTCGGGGATTATTCTTTTTCCAACTTTTGATATTAGCTGTCCTAGGTATAGAACCTCTGTCAGACAGTACTGTAGCTTTCCCTTGTCTACTTAGTACCCCTTATTGGCCAATAGAGTCAGGAGTGTTATTGAATCTTTTCTGCATGTTTCTTCGTCTTGTGCACAGACGAGTAAATCGTCTACGTACTGAATGATTGTACTCTCAACTGATAGGTTTCCCAAGTCTTCATGTAATATGCGGTTGAATATGCTCGGGCTCTCACAGTATCCCTGCGGTAACCTGCAGTGTTCATATCTCTTTCCCCCTAGTGTGAATGCTGTCAGGTATCTACTCTCTTCAGCCAGGGGGATGCAGAAAAATGCGTTTTTCAAGTCGACCACTGTGAAATGTGATGCCGTTTTTGGGATGCTGAATAGTATTGATGCAGGGTTCGGGACCAAAGGGAACTCTTTCTGAATTATATCATTTAGGGAGCGTAAATCCTGTATCATTCTCCAAGACCCTCCCTTTGCTTTTTTGATTGGGTAAATACATGTGTTACATGGGGAGTTTGAAGGCACTATTATCCCTTGTGCTAGTAGTGCATTTATTGTCTCTTTTATCCCTTCTTCAGCTTCACGGGACAATGGATATTGTTTCACTCGGGGTAGAATTGCTCCTTGTTTTAGTTTTATTATCACAGGTTGCACTCCATGCAACAACCCTACATCATGGGGGCCTGTTGTCCACAAATTATTTGGTACGAGCCTCATGTCATCATCGAAGAATGACGGCGGTGCTCCTACCACTGCCATCAGCTGAACGGGGATTTCCCTGGCTTGAATCAAAATGTCACAGGGCATCGCTATTTCCATTACTATTTCACCATCCCCCTCTGCATCTGAGAAGAGATCCTCATCTGTTAAGTCTCTTAGGGCGATATTGGCATTTGTACACAGTACTGTACGCCACTCACATCCTTCCATATCTATTCCAATCACAGAAATCCTTTTCGCTGATATCTGTACAGCATGCAAATCTAATGATACCACTGATCCTGGTGCTGTGTCAGGGCATACTATTGGGCGGAAGAGGAACTCCGCTGGAATCCTCCAATCCATTCTTCTCAGCTCTGGAATTATGAGGGCCAGTGTCTTTAGTCCTTCAATAAACATTTCTTCGTTTTCTGGCAAACCTCATATTTCTTGTGTGGTTGTGTGAGCCTGTACTACCAACATTACACGTAATGGGCATATTCCGGGTGTTGAACACACTATACCTCTCTCAGTGAAGGATATGGTCATATTGAGTTTACTCAGGAGATCCCTCCCTAATAAATTTATTGGTGAGTGTTCATAATACAGTAAGGGTGTCTTTACAGTTTTGCCCCCCACTGTTACATCCAATGCTTCTGTGTAAGGAACTTCAATTACAGCCCCAGAGAACCCCTGCGTCTCTAACTTCCGGTTAGATAACAGGAACCGGCCCTCTCTAATACATGATTTCTCCGCTCCCGAATCCACCATGAATATGAACTGCTTGTCTCCTATCTGCGCCCTTACCAATGGTTCCTCTGATGCATCGTAGGTGGTAGATAGAACTGTGTTCTCTGTGGGCTGTCCTATGCGGGGTGTCTCATTGCCCCCACCTGATTGAAGACACTCCCTGAAACCACTGACACGCCACTATAGGGGGCTGGTGCGGGGGCCCCATTTGCTGTTGTCGCAAAAGGGTTGCCTGGCGTGTACTGCATATTGTCATTGTTTTGTGGGTGGTTCTGTGTTCTATACTGATGCCCCTGTTGTTGCTCATTGTGCCCCTGGCCTGTGTTACTTTGTTGTTGTTGTCCCATTGGGAGACCATATGGGCTCCCCGGATGGGGATGGCCATAATGTTCTGCCTCTTGGAACCCGTTGTTGGGTCTGCTTCTGCACTCCCTAGAGTAATGCCCTCATCTTCCGCAGTTCCAACAACTCCCTTGTGCACCTCTAGGACCCTGCCATCCATTTCCTCCCATTCCCCCGTACCCCGGTCCCCCTCCTCTTCGGCCCCTGTACCCACCTCGTCCCCCTCGAGGGGCCCACTCTTGCCACTGCGGACCTCCGCCTTGCTCCTGCTCGTTCCATTGCCGCTGTCCTGCTCCAGCCCAATTAGTTGCCATCCTTCCTTGTATTGCTACCAGCCCCTCCTCTTCCTCATCTCCCTCCCTGCTGTGTGGGAGCGCGGCTACTGCTGCTGTGACCTTCACCAACTTTGTCTGCACTAGTTTCGCTTCGTCTGCCAATCTTTTCTGCGCCACCTCCTTCTCCCTTTCTTTTATTCTCTTACAGTGGTGCACTATTATGCTTTGAATCTCAGGCCATCCTTTCGCTTCAATACCTGCTATCTTGTCGAGCGCCTTTTGCACCTCTTTTGGGAGCCCTCTTTTTATAATGAAGTAAAATAAAGATGTCGATTGATACCAAGGCGTACCCGTTTCTGCTCTCCACATCTCTTGGACCTGAAAAATGTAATCCATAGCATCTTCCCTGTCATTCATTGTACACTGCATTACTGACTGTAAGTCTGGTGTATCTGGAAAAGTTTCCCGCAAGGCATCCCACACCCTCGCACACACTGTGTTAAAGGAGGCCCCATCATGGCGGTCGCAGTCTAATGTTACTCCCGGGAAACCAGCCTTGACCCACACTCTATCCGCCTGATCTCCCACTGCTGATACACGCAAGCTCTTCACATCTCCTATTGCTAGTGGTACCCCGGCAGTGTGTTTCTCAAATGCGTATATCCACTTGCTCGCCCCTCCCGATAACAGGGGCAATAACTTTAATAAATTGGCCTTATCCATCTGAGCCCACGGGATGTAATTCGGCCTCCCTCCTCCCCTATGTATCAGCGGGAGCTGTAACTTTCCTTTCATCGTGGTATCTGTACCCGTCTTCACTCCTGATGTTCCCAATGATGCCATTTTCCCCACCCTGTTTCTCAATCGCCCCGTCCATTCATCATCCAGTGTTCTCATTGAACATGCACCATCTAACCCTTCACTTCCCCCTCCCAGTGCCATGCTCAACCTGTCGCTTTCCTCCAAATCGTCCCTTATATCACATAGTAGTTCTTCCCTGTCCCCTATAGGCCTTTCTTCATTGTCAGTACATCCCTCTCTTGTCCCTAGTTCAATTATTCGTGTTGGTTCTTCTTGAATTCTGAATAGTATCTCACCTTTTTTCCACCCGTCTTCAAGTGTTCTACTCTCGCTCGGCGCTCTAGACGTGTGCTCTGATCTCGCTGCATTAAGTGCTGTTCGCTCACATATGCCTTTTATCCTCGAGAGCTCATCTTTGGCTATTGAGAGTCTTGACTCCAGATCGTCTGTTAGCTTTTCTATGTTCACCCTTTGTGTACTTACCTGGGCTCGCTCCCTAGTGCTCTCGTTTGGCAGGGGTGCCGTTGGCCTTTGGGGTGTAGTAGTTGTCGGGGGAGGCACATAAGTGGGGTCACTGTACCCCTCTGCGGGCACAGGCTTGTTCAATATCGGGTACAAACTTATTACCTCTATTAGTGGCTCTGCATTTGGCAATTCTTTAGCATCTTTCTGTATCATTAGTGGATTGTCAGTGGTAGATGGTAGGTCAGGATTTAATTCTGGTGCTTTAGGCAGTGGTATCTCTTCAAACAACCTCCTGAGATCTAATATTTCTCTCCTATTATGCAACTGCTTCTTCTTGTATTACAAACAAATGCATGTGGCTACCATATCCAGGACACTTTTGTCAAATGACCCCCCCTCGGGCCATATCTGGGGCAACCCCTCTCCCTTCAACTCTGTGATCCATTGGTCATGATATTTCTTAATTCGCTCCGCGTACCCCGGTAGGTTCTTACAAATATGTGATAAGGGTGTTTCTGCCCCCATACTTTGTGCCCTCCTGGTACTTGTGTGTCTTTGTGTATCTCAAAATTACAATGTAAACGTATCACCATGTGAGTCCTCGTCTTCTATGTCTCATTCAATAATGGGCGCCTTTGTGTTCCTCCCCCTGCCTGCACACCACAAGAATGGCTGTACGCAGTCTCTATTCTATTCTCTTTGGGGGGCACATACGAGAGCAAACCATCAGTGATCTCGACAATGTTAACCCAGAAATCAAAAAGGTACACACTCACTTCACCTTATTATTTTTGTCTTCATGAAGCTTTGTCCGGCCACATTTACCGTGACCATTCAATGGCTATACATTTATGACCATTGTTACACACCCACAACACCAAATTATCTCCTGACGCATACGATGTGCACACACCTCTCTGTAACACTCTATTCACAATTCAATTTGCCCTCCCTTTCCTCCCTGGCCGGCTGTCCCTGTCCGTCCTATTCAGATATATGTATGCACATATATATATTTATAGGTTTGATCTTCACTCTTACAGTAGAACTCTCTGTCTCTTACTTTATCTCTATTGTTTTGTACTAAGCTCACTTTTATTTTTCCCCCAACTCTAAAGAAAAGAATAGAAAGAATAGCAGTCACTAATATATTCTCCGTGTCCCCCTTTGCCAGACACTTTTATCTTATTATCCACTTCTTCATATATTCCCAGTACTGGTCAAGATAGCACTATGCGGCGCCGCCTTCCACCCCCTCTCGGAGCTAGGTTCCCGTCACTTTTGTCTCTTATTCACCTCTTAATCCTAATGGCCATATGCAAAGAAAAAGCAAAGAAAGTCTAAGATGGACCTTAGTAGACCTACGTGCCCCCCTTTCTACCCCTCCTCGTTCCCTGTCCTAAATTTCCTCCTCCACTCCCTTTATGATCGCTCGCACTCAATACTCACGTGCCCGTCTTGAACCGATAGTCTCCGAAACTGTGTCCGTCCAGGCAGTGTTGCCGTCCGCTCAACAGTCAGCCCCGGCTCCGGCGAGCGGTACTCAAAGGGGATTTTTCAACCGGGATCCCGTACCCTCTCTCTGTTGAGTGCGCACTTCTGAGCGTACCGGTCGCCGTTGGCGGGCAGCCTCCCGGAGCCGGCGCACCGTGCGTATCCCTTTTTGACCGGAGATTTTTGTGCCAAAAGGGGACGGTAGTGATAGGTTAGGAAAAAATGATAATAATCACGCTTTCGGGGTCACCACTGAAGGCAAGCGTCCCCAACCAGCACGATCCTCCCCGAAATGAGAGACAATGAAGGACTCTCCCAAGTTGGGAATAAAGCCAAGACAGAGTGCGCGTGAGCTTAAATGGGAGTTTATCAATCAGAATAGGGCATGCAAAGAACTCTGCAAACTCCGAGAGCGCTCTGCCTGACAATAGCAAAGACAGGCGTATATATTTACAAAACACGTCATCAGAACCTACACACTATAAGGGGCACAAGTTCAATGGGATTGGGTGGTGATGACTAGCTATAGGCGCTGCTGCGATGTGGTTGGCCTTGGCTGGAGGACGTCATTGGTCAGCCTCGTGGGTTGGGCTGGGCCTGGCGGGTCGGATGAGTTCATCCGGGCGGTGTTGTTGTGCCATTGTGGCCAGTGTCAGAGATGAATGTCTTTTCCTGACTTATTTGCCCTAGGCCATGCACACCGCAGTCATTCAGTTATTGCAATATTATCTTCTTTAGTAAATCTTTCAATAGGCTATTCTACAGGTTAATGCAACACAGGAGGAATGCACCTTGTGAGGGGTCTGATGGTCATTCATCAGTGCATGGTTACCAGTGTCCTGTTGACCGGTACCATAGGTGGAGGGGCTAAGTCTCAGGGCGTGGGATGGGCGGTACATGCCTCTCTGTCTTGTTAGAGGTCGTTATGAATGGGCTTCTGTATGTTGCCACAGTATTGGGTATCCTAATTGCACAGGGCCATAAGTCTAAGGTGATCCGGTGGGTTGTGGGGTTTAAGAGGGGGCGCCTTTGGATTTGTGTATTCAGGCAGAGGTTTACTGCTATGCTGTAAATAATGCAGGTGGCGGGCCGTGGCCTTGGGTGCTCCGGAGGGGACTACAAATCTTTGAAGCGGCTCCAGCCTAGTTGGGGGAGGTGGAGCAGCACGGCGCGGGCCTCTGCTCTCTTGTTTGGCAGTCTTCGCAGGGTGGGAAAGGGAATGGCCTTGCACATATTCACAAAGGTATCTTCCTCGTGTGTTGCTGACTTTAGGTACAAACATTTGAACACTCTATAATACTCATTTGGATCACTCGAAAGCATACATTTCAACTTTGCTAAATGTCTCTCAAATATAGCCAGTCTGATCACCTTATTTGTACACTATGTTTTAACAACTACAGAATTTAGTTATATGCATATACATTTGCAGTAAGTGAGGTAGTAGTGTGGTTGGTGGAGCACAAAGAAAGAGACCCGCCACCGTGCGTGGCGGTAGTGGCACATAAGGGTTTAGACATACACACATGACGGGTGCATTCTCGCGTGTCCTTCACATGAGCCCTCTGTATGATTACACTTGTCTTCCCTTGTACTCTAGCAGCATTAATTCGGTTATGGCGCGGGACCGTGGAGTGTAAGCTTTTCAATGATACATATAACGAATAGTCCCCCGGAACGCTTTTTATTATTTGCACACAACTGCAGGGGTGTGGGTCCTTCATTGCTGGTGTCACGTGAACATACGTTCTACCATAATTACACATTTTTACAGGTTTCTTTAATAAAAGAAGTTTTGTGAAGAGAATGCGCGTATTACAAGTAGTTTTGGCATTAGTATTTGGGGACTTTTATGCTTTCATCCGATGACCATTTTACAGTTCTCTCCATCACCCAGGCCTCGCTGGCCAGGTCATGCTGGGAGCAGTGATACACTGCGGAAGGTGAAATGTTACAGTGTTAGTATCTTACGCTAGCTCATGTCCCTCTTGTTCGTGGGAACGGGCTCACAGCGGAACTGCCAGGGTGCTGCGGCAACAGGGATAATTGAAACTCTCCGAGGGTGGGGGCCGCGCTACAGTGCGCTGAGCTCACACCATCTTTATTAGACAAAATGGTTTCTGAGGCCTAGCTGAATTCAATACGTGTGGGCAATGTCTTCAGCAGGTGAGCCCTCCACCACCTGGGCCCTGGTGGTATGAGGGGACGCCCAATGAGCCATGGCCCTCACCTGGGGAAGGGATGTAGGCAAGGGGGGTCTTTTGGACCAACCCTCCCCTACAAGAGCCAGGCGGGAATCGGATAGCAAATGTTTTCATGACACAAAACTCCAGCTGTGCTGCAGCTTCTGGCTCACTTGTCAAGAAGATGCTGATGGAGGCTACTCAAATTCTAAGAGACTGGCGGTTGACAGATGCTTGTGGCTGTGCTACTAGTAGTGCCTATCTGGCTTCACAGGAAAATGCTAATTGAATGTCTTGCTGTTGCTTAGATTGAAAATCTGTAGGATGCGGGCAGTGTGGCAGATGCTTCCATTTTAAAGACACACATGATATTTCTGACGTAATGGTCCATTGTTGCTTAGCTCACTGGTAATAGGATGCTGACAAAATTCAACAGCATACCATGCAGTGTTTTGAAGATAAGACAAACTGGTTGTAGTGCATGAGCGATGTATCATGGCTGACTTCATGAGGAGAAGAGGCTGGTTGTGTAGGAGAGTGGCAGATGGTTTTGAAGACTATGTGGTGCTGATTAGGTCTGCGTGACTTGAAAAGAAAGACCTAACTGGAAAATTGAGCTATAATCTAACAGTGTCAAAGAATATAATGGTTCATCTTTCATCTTTTCAGAGGATACCTCCTGTGTCGCATGTCAGCAAATCGGTCAATGGCATCACTTAAATTTACCTCTTCAACTTCCATAGGTTCACATGCCATTACCAACAAATCACTAAGTCTGTTGTCTCCACATCTATTTCGCAAATAGTTTTTAACTCTTTTCAAACAGGAGAAGAACCTCTCATTTGTTGCAGTTGTAATCGGCAATGCAAGAACCAGATCCAACAGGTTTAGGACCTTAGAAAAGCCTTTTGAATATTCATTGAGATAGTACCTGACAGAGTGAATACCTGCTAAAGTCTTGTCAGATAAATAGCTCCTTGCAATGTCAAGGCCTGAATGCAAACCAGCATAATTTGCTTGGGGCCCTAGGTAGTGCCGAGCAAGAACATCTGCAGATGAGTCCTCCAAGAAATGTTTAGCCCTTGGATTGAACATGCCGGCAGCCTTGATAACCCCCTTGTTATCTATAAAATGAGCATCCAACTATCTTACAAACCTATCCAAGGTGGAGAAAAACACCTCTTGCTTTATCTAACTATATGTCCTATTTGTAATATTGTAATTTCCTACTTTTTTCCACTGTTTCTAGGGATGCACCTTGTTGTTTTGCCGTCTGGAATACCCTGTAATCTAAGCGTGTCTCCTTGCTTCAGAACATTAAGCTTTTTATGATGGACACCTTTATACAACAGTTCACTATTTGTGAACAGAGAAATGCACTGAAATATGCCCCAGCTTGGGCTATCAAACACATACCTTAAAGACTGCAACTGTTGTTAATTCCCTGTGTTCCGCTGCGTATCTTTGTATACTTTACTTGTAATTATTTTTATCTTTGCTCTTATGACATTCTTGGAGTTATATGCTTGAAATTACATTTCTTTGTGCAACATCCTCTTTTGTTTACCTGATTGCCATTTAGCTTTTCTACGATTTTGTGTGTATTTTGAGACAGGTTCAGCTATAATCACAAACTCTTTTAGGTAACAGGACTCATTTAGATTATAGTGTACCGCTTACTCTGTGGCTTCGAGATATGTAAGATTTTGAGCTAGCGCGCCAGCCGCTTTTTCTCTTTTGAGAAAGCGCTCGTATTTTGAGTTTTTCACGTGCTAGATTACAAAGCTTCCCCGCTCCCATAGTGATAGTCCCACCTTCTGTGATGACATGAAGGTGGGACCCAAGGCGTACGTGCACCTACATGACGCCGTTGGGTCACCATGGAAACATTTAAATACGGAAATAGGCATTCGCGGGCGTGCTCATAAGAATGCAGTTGTTACTGACACAGCGTTGCTGACAGGTAAGGTTGACTCCATTTTCCCCGCACTTACGTCTTCAATTAATGTTTTATGTTATTGATTAGTTTCCATGTGGGTTTTACAGGAGGCCGCACTTCAACCCATTGCTTCTCACACATATGGAGAAACATTTGAGAATTATTTGAAAGTTAAGGTATGGGAAGTTTTTTAGAAACATTTTTTTATAAACATAGTTTTGCTAATTTGCGGTATAAATAGATACTTAGGTATTGACATAGAGCTTTTTTGTTTTTTTCCTTTTCATGTTTTCTTCATTGTGGAACACATGGATCTGGTATGTGTTTAAATGTGTTCATCTGAAACATTGTTGTTACACTATGGTTGACAATTGTTGAATCATTGGTTAATGCAGATAGATCACTGAATTAATGTACCGCCCTGATGAAGGTTTTTGTAACCGAAATGCATTGGCATCTGTACATATAATCCTAGCCTGATTTGATGCAGTCTCATTGAATATGACAGAATAATATTCAAAAAGAGCTACCAAAAAGGGATGTGAATAAACATTTCCATAAATCATCACATTTGATGGCGATAATTTATTATTATAAATATTGTGGATAAACTATCTGATACATAATCTTCCGAATGTGCAGCCCTCTTTAGGGCCAACTACGAGCATCAGTTTTTGATAGAGCAGATTTACTCTATCTCTTTGTTCATGATTTTTTGGTCCCTATGCCACAGGACCTCTTTATAACTGGTTGCCCCAGGCGAAAGCTTCTCAAGACTGCACAGCATTTAATGTTCAACGTATGAGTTATATTGTAGTGCCCACCTTTATACTTCGTTTTTTGTTACTCCAGACTCGGCATAAAATAAGGTGGAGGCACACCAATACAGAATTCTACAAAATAAATTTTTTTTCTACCTTCTATAACATGTCATTTGCTGACATAGAAGGCTTGACCACAAAAAAAGCAGAAACATTAGGCTTTACAGCTGAAGAGGCTGACAAAATCTTAGGATTAATTAAAGATACTGGTTTCAACACAGCCAACACAAACGCAGGAGACCCAACACGGCAAATCAACAGAATACCTGATTCGCAAGGAAATAAACCCAAAACTTCATGCAATAGCACTCGGCAGATATTACAAGAACCAAAGAATACCCAGGGGCCTACGCATTCAATTAAGGCCTACTCTCTGTAAGGAGAATAAAGAGTTTGTCAAAAGGTGGGAAGGCATACTCAATAAATGCTCTTTAGATCTCATTTTATTAACAATACAAGAATTGGCAAAGAATCTCAATGATTTAGGACAAGAAATACAAGAAATAGAGAAGGAATTAGTTGCGACCCTTAACAGAGAAGAAGTAGACACCATACTAGAGGATATCAACACCAAACTATCAGACTACACTAAAGAGCTGGAAAGTAAGAAGATTAGAAAATTCAAAAGGGACACGTATGACTATTTAAAGGATGAGGTATATACTTGGATAGAAAAATATGGACCCCCAATAAGAAAACCTAAAGCAAACCATACAAGCGAAACATCAAGTTCAGGAACAGATACCGAAAGAGAAACTACTCAACAGGAAGAAGAACCTACTCCAAATACCTCGGGAGCATCAGGTAATCCAGAAAATTCTGATAGAAACAGAGTTCATTTTTTAGACAAAGGCTGAAGAGACAAGATGGGGCCAAAGAAAAACGAAAAGAAAAACCAAACACAAGATTGCAGCAAAAGAAAACATAGTGATTCATTTATCTTCTAGGGTCTTAACACCTAAGGAGAATCATCTTTACAGAAGGCACTTAGCTACGTTCCCACATATGACAGTACCCTTTTTGAGTCAAAGATCGAACTTTACAAATTAATACGCAAAATGAAGCTCAAAGTGTTTTTCAGCGAACTCGAGCAGGATCAACAAACAGATGATGACCCCTTAGATTTCAAAGAATTTAAGAGTAAAAGCAATTTTATTCCTCCCATCACTGCACCTTCTGTTGATATATTTCAAAAACAAGTTACCAGAGACCTTGAGAAAATTAAATTTGGACATTCCAAAAATCGTAACATGAAACCTCACGAACTTCGTTGATCAAGGATTTATATGGAGACAAATCTATTACTATTAGGTCTGCGGATAAAGGAGGCAGTCTGGTATTACTCAACAGCGATGATTACGACCAAGAATGTATCAGACAACTCAATGATACCAACGTATATGCTTCACTAGACATTGACCCCACAGAGGAAATAAAGAAACATTTGGAGGGTCTACTTACAAAAGCAGAAGAATTAGAATGGATTAACCATAACACCAGAAAGTTTCTGACAAACTCTCATCCACGTATTCCACATTTCTATATTTTGCCTAAAGTTCACAAGGATCCTCTAAAACCACCTGGTAGGCCTATTGTAGCCGGTATGGACAGCATTCTTGAACCTCCAGGAAAATGTATAGACTTCTTTTTACAACCACTCATTCAAAAGACAAACACCTATATAAAGGTTCTACACATTTTTTATAGCAACTTCAATCAATACAGTTCAACTCTAATCATATTTGCTTTACCATAGATGTCAAAAGTCTTTACACATCTATTCCGCATGATCAAGGCCAAGAAGCAGTAGAATGGTTACTTTTGCAAGAAGAATACATTCCAGCACAGAAACAGTTTATAATGGTACTTCTTGAATTTACCGGTAACAACTCCTATTTCCAATACAAACATTCATTTTTCCTTCAAGTAGCTGGCACAGCAATGGGGGCCACAATGGCACCTTCCTATGCCAATGCATTCATGCATAAATTTGAAACCGAATTTGTACTTAAAAACATCAATTGGAATAACAACCTAGGGTTGTGGATCAGATACATTGATGATATTTTTGGCATCTGGACAAGCACTGAAACAGAATTGCTAGAATTTTTCAATTACTAAAACAGTATCGATCCCAGAATACAATTCACACATGAATACTCTAGAGAAAAGATACATTTTTTTATGTGGAAATAAGGATCACAGACCATGAGTACCAAACAATGATTTTCAGAAAGAGTACTGATCGCAATAACCTCTTGCATAGACTCAGTTTCCTCCAATCGAGCTTAATCAAAAATCTCCCCATAGCCAGATGCTAAGGGTAAAAAGAATAGTCAGTGACCCTTCTGATTATGAAAAAGCAGTGAAAGACATGTGAGACAAGTTTTTGGAGAGAGGCTACTCTATGACTGAAATAGAGGCAGCCACAATTCGCACAGCTACACAAGACAGAAAATAATTTTTGAAACCTCAAGTAAAGAAGAAACCCACATCTCCTCTGGTTTTTGTTTCCAAATTTTCCAGACAAAGCAGGTGGATTAAAACCATAATTAAAAAGAACTGGAACACAATAACATGTGATCAAAGAATAGAACACCTGTTTAAAGAATTCCCTACTTTTGCATATCAACGTAGTAAAAACCTTAAAGACAAACTAGTGAACACCAAACTTCCCCGCAAGAAGAAACTCACAGACCGCATTGGAACATTTCCTTGCCTCAACTGCAGTAATTGCAACTATATCATAAAAGGACCAATTATCAATCATCCACACTCTGGAGAAAAAATCAAATTAAGAGATTACGCGACTTGTGACACCCAAAACATCATTTACGGGATCAAATGCCCATGTGGATCTATGTAGGTCAAACACAACACACAGCGAAAACTCGTTGGAACGAACATAGATCATGTATCAGAAACCGAACGGTTACCTCAGCAGTAGCAAGACATTGGTGCGAGAAACATCACAGTTTCGCACAGATAAAATTTGTGATCCTGGAGGTGGTACAAAGATACAACAAATATGAAAACTTGCAAAAGCGACTTGACCAACGAGAAACGTACTGGATTGATCGACTGGGCACTCTGGCGCCGAAGGGTATCAATAAAGAAATAAACTATATGTGCTATTTGTAATATTGTAATTTTCTACTTTTTTCCACTGTTTCTAGGGATACACCTTGTTGTTTTGCCGTCTGGAATACCCTGTAATCTAAGCGTGTCTCCTTGCTTCAGAACATTAAGCTTTTTATGATGGACACCTTTATACAACAGTTCACTATTTGTGAATAGAGAAATGCACTGAAATATGCCCCAGCTTGGGCTATCAAACACATACCTTAAACACTGCAACTGTTGTTAATTCCCTGTGTTCCGCTGCGTATCTTTGTATACTTTACTTGTAATTATTTTTATCTTTGCTCTTATGACGTTCTTGGAGTTATATGCTTGAAATTACATTTCTTTGTGCAACATCCTCTTTTGTTTACCTGATTGCCATTTAGCCTTTCTACGATTTTGTGTGTATTTTGAGACAGGTTCAGCTATATTCACAAACTCTTTTAGGTAACAGGACTCATTTAGATTATAGTGTACTGCTTACTGTGGCTTCGAGATATGTAAGATTTTGTGCTAGCGCGCCAGCCGTTTTTTCTCTTTTGAGAAAGCGCTCGTATTTTGAGTTTTACACATACTAGATTACAAAGCTTCCCCGCTCCCATGGTGATTGTCCCGCCTTCTGTGATGACATGAAAGTGGGACCCAAGGCGTACGTGCCCCTACACGACGCCGTTGGGTCACCATGGAAACATTTAAATACGGAAATAGGCATTCGCGCGCGCGCTCGTGCGAATGCAGTTGTCACTGACACAGCGTTGCTGACAGGTAAGGTTGACTCCATTTTCCCCGCACTTACATCTTCAATTAATGTTTTATATTATTGATTAGTTTCCCTGTGGGTTTTACAGGAGCCCACACTTCAACCCGTTGCTTCTCACACATATGGAGAAACATTTGAGAATTATTTGAAACTTAAGGTATGGGAAGTTTTTTATAAACATTTTTTTATAAACATAGTTTTTGCTAATTTGCGGTATAAATAGATACTTAGGTATTGACATAGAGCTTTTTTTCTTTTTCCTTTTCATATTTTCTTCGTTGTGGAACACTTGGATCTGGTATGTGTTTAAATTTGTTCATCTGAAACATTGTTGTTACACTATGGTTGACAATTGTTGAAACATTGGTTAATGCAGATAGATCACTGAATTAATGTCCCGCCCTGATGAAGGTTTTTGCAACCGAAATGCATTGGCATCTGTACATATAGTCCTAGCCTGATTTGATGCAGACTCATTGAATATGACAGAATAATATTCAAAAAGAGCTATGAAAAAGGGATGTGAATAAACATTTCCATAAATCATCACATTTGATGGCGATAATTTATTATTATAAATATTGTGGATAAACTATCTGATACATACTCTTCCGAATGTGCAGCCCTCTTTAGGGCCAACTGCGAGCATCAGTTTTTGATAGAGCAGATTTACTCTATCTCTTTGTTCATGATTTTTTGGTCCCTGTGCCACAGGACCTCTTTATAACTGGTTGCCCCAGGTGAAAGCTTCTCAATACTGAACAGCATTTAATGTTCAACGTATGAGTTACATTGTAGTGCCCACTTTTATACTTCGTTTTTGTTAACAAATGGAACATTGCCACGTGCACGCCCCCCTCCTCCAGAATTAGAACCAAAATGTCTGCATGCAAAGCAGTATACTTATCTTTCAGAATTGAATACTCCAACCAAGGATATGTTTGGTAGTCTCCATTAAACTTACGGGAACCGTTTACAGGGTATGTAGGAAGTTTAGGCTGTACCGGGTCACTGCATGGATTTGGTGACAGATCAGTCACCACACTGCCATCTAAATTTGGAGCTGGAGATCTTCTTGGAATGCCCTGCTCAGCTAGACACATCTGCATACTGTTATCGCTCTGCAACCAAGAGCTGCCTGTGGTCTCCCCGAGGAGTGAAATGTCGGGAGAGCAAGCAACAATGGGGGGATCATCAAACATGCCAATACGGGAAGAACAATCCTCAACATTAGGGTTGAAAGAGCACTCAGCGCTATCCAGGAAAGATGAAGTGTTTCTTAGGTCATCAGCATCACGTGAAACCATCACAGCAATGTCTGCACGTGAACAAGAGCCTTCAGTGGCCACCACAAATGAAGGAGATGCTATGTCAGCCAAGGAAGTTGGAGCAGTAGACAAAGAGTCAGGATGCGAAGATTGTGAACCAATGTCAGCACATGTAGATACACTGTCTGCACCTGAAGAAGCAGTATCGCTGCCAGCAAGAGTTGATGTGCTGGCCGATGGTTGGACAACATGTGCAGCTGTGCTTGAACTGCCACTTGAGGTATCATCAGACCTCTTGCGCTTGCTTGAATCAGAGCCTGGAGTAGGGCCAGCTCCTCTTGCTTTTGGAGAAAACATATCAACGATTGACCTCTGTTTTGGATCCTTGGGTTTCCCTGTAGGTGTGGACATGTTCGTTCTTTTAGTACTGCTAAATCAGAAGCTATTATTCAAGCAAATGATGGATTCCTCAGTGTCCTCCTGACACTTTTGTGCTTCACTCTTCTTTGGAGGACCAATTCCGCTGAATACCAAAGAGGAGACAAATCTGAAATGTATTGCTTTGGCTTACAAGTTTATCACTGTACTCCCTGAAAATAAGCGAGTGCTCCCCAAAAGGAAAAACAGATTACAAATACTCCCAACAAAAAATAGGAAACAAACACTGTGGACCCTGAGCCCCTGCTTTCACGCACACAGCTCCATGGATATTTGGAGAGGTAGCGCACGTAGTTCCAAAGGAAGAAAGTACTATTATTACTGCTCGATCGGTAGACATGCACATGACCTTTTAATGTGTATGAGTAACTAGGTGCAACATAATTATTAGAAAAACCTTTCCGTTTTTCAGTTTAAGCATTTTTAATTGCTTACAAAATACTGCCGTGGGGAACTGGATTTACATTTTTACAAAATAGGGAATACAATAGTCCACTTCAAAATCTTATCTGGAGCACTGAGTACACACCTAAGCAGTGATTTCAAGTATTTATTTTCATAGCTTACTTTTAGGTCAGTCCTATCTGTCAGGGTTATATTTTACATTTGAGAGATTAACAGTTGCAACCTGTTCAAACACTGCCCCTAAAGAAAAGAAAAATGGAAGTGAAGCATGCATTCAGTGTCATACAGTTTGAAGTTAATTTTGTGGTGTTCTCTGATTAAATGGAAGAGAAACAGCCATCTTTAGTGTTGGAACAACTAGGACAAGGCTGCAATGCATACATAGATATGGACTAACATATCAGATCATTAACATATGCTGTACATTTTCAATATGTTGCTTCATGTTCATTTACCTCCCACAGCGGTCAGTGATAAGTCTGGATGTCAGCTGCTCAATGGTGGTACTGTTTGCTGGCGTTGAGAACACAGAATGGAAGGAACTCCCGCACAAAGATGCAGGTCTGAAAATAATAACAAAATATCAGAAAGATTCATTTGTGCAACACAAGACCATATTCATTTTTAATAGAATTTTGAGTTCTGGGGTGCACACATCATGCAAAGACAAACTGGACCACAGAGGCTTTGAACAGGACAGACCTAGAGACTGACTTCAAGCCCGGCAACGATTCATCATTAACCTTCTGTGACTCAGAGGGACGCATGATATGCACCATTGCCCTAGGATCTCTAGGAACTAGCTCTGTTGGCCGCAGCAGGCCCAGGCTGAGTGTGTGGCTCGGGCAAGGAGCAGTTTACATAATATTGTGTCACAATGTAAAATCCTAGTTAAATGCATTGCAAAATGTATAGGCTGCAGGCCACAAATGACTTGGATTTCATCTGCCTGTGGTTCATTTAAGCAGTTTAATTTACATAAACTGTTGCTGCAAGCTGCGGTCAGGGGGGTACTTGGACACACTGGCGAGGAGCAAGGGGCACATGGGCACACTGGCGAGGGGCAGGAGGGCACATGGATACAGTGGTGAGGGGCAGGAGGGCACATGACCCGGTGATGACTTATCTTACAGCGGGAAGTAAAAATGCCTTCAATCCCTCCCCCACATGGTCTATCAAAGACAGGGTAGTGTTGGTCATTTCCTATTGAAATATAGCAGCCCTATTGAGAAGTGTCATTAAAAGTGAAGCTGTCCAGTAGGCTGGATCAGTACTGGCCCATAAAAGGTGTTTCAGCCTCCGTATAACCACAACAGTGTTGAGTTATTCTGATGATGATGTTAGACTTGCTCAATAGTCTGGTTCTGTATCATTAAATGTACTTCAGATCTTCAGAGTCTCGGGAGGATAGCTCAGGGGCAACATGCTTGCCTTGGAAGCAAGACGAGATCGAGCAACACAGCTCCGATCTCTCGGTCTGCGCTTAGAAACCTCTGGGTATTAAGCTTGTTATAAATAACCTATCATATAATATCAAACAGTCTCCTTTGCCCTCTCCCTGCCACCTCATTTCGCAGATGCAATGCAAGAGGGGCGCCAAAAAGAGTTTTAGAAATTGAGGGACAGACTTGCTTTGCATCTGTGCCTCCATTTCTAAAGATCGTTAGATCCCAACCATCTTTTATTTATTTATTTATTTTGTTTATTTGTTACACGCCCAGACCCTCGGGTGTCACGGCGAGGTTATAAGATAGCTTAGAAATTAGTCACATTCAAACATTACATTAGTTGCATTACATGATATAGGTTACAACATATTCACAACAATATACAGTGGCCTAAGTATTCACAACAGTATCCGATGGAAGGGGTCCTATCTTTGGGTGCTAATATTGGTTGAATAACCAGGTTTTTAGCTGTTTCTTAAAGAACGTGAAGGAGGATGTTTTTTTGATGATGATGGGTAGGATGTTCCAGTGTTTGGGGGCTAAAGTGGTGAAGCTGCTGCCCCCTGCTCTTGTGGTTTTGAATCGGGGGGGGGGGTCCAGGAGGAGTTTGTCGTTGGATCTCAGTAATCTTATGTTAGTTTTAGGATGAAGAGTGTTATTGAGGTAGATAGGTCCTTTTTTTGTAATGCATTTGTGGGTGATGCATAATGTTTTGAAAATGATGCGGGCTTTGATGGGGAGCCAGTGGGCATCTTTCCTGGTCTTGGATATATGGTCTGATTTTTTTATGCCTAGCGCTGCCCTCAGGACTTTGTTTTGCAAAAGTTGCATTTTGGCTAGGTTGGTGTTGGAGGTGCCCAGTAGTAATACATTACAGTAGTCCAATTTCGATAGGACCAGTGCTCTGGCCAGGGTGAGGCAGTTTGCTGGGGTCAGAAATTGTCGGCTGAGTGCGATTAATTTGGAAGTGTAGGCCGTGGAGGAGGAAAGTACATTGATCTGTTTAGTCATGGTCAGGCTAGCATCGAAGTACACGCCCAGTGTTTTTACTTGTTTTGACACTGGAATATTGGTGCCGTCGATGTTGATGGTTGAATATTCTGGCTGAAGGGTTGCTAATTTGGCTGGAGCTCCTACGATGAGGACTTCTGTCTTCTCATCGTTAAGACATAGGCTGTTTAATGCCATCCAGTTTTGTATGATGACGTAAATTTTATTGATTGCTAAAGTGTCCTGGTCATAGTTGCCTGTAAGAGGTATAAGGATCTGGGTGTCACCCGCAAAATTTGTGTATATGACACCCATATCGTCAAGTGCTGAGAACAGGAGCTTGGTATATGCGTTATACAGCGTGGGAGAAAGGCAAGAGCCTTGGGGCACTCCTATGGGGACTGGGATGGGGTTGGCTGCTTCTTTGCCTATGGACACTCTGGAGGTGCGGTCAGTTAAGAATGATTTCACCCAAGCAGTGGCTGCCCCAGAGAAATTGAATTCACGGGCAAGTGAGTTGCAGAGTTTGTCGTGGTCCACCAAGTTGAACGCAGCTGAGAGGTCCAACAGCAGGAGAATGCAAAGTTTCCCTGAATCTCTAATTGTATCCAACTAGGATTGTGAGGTCCAAGAGAGCTGTATCAGTGCTGTGGTTGGGCCTGAAGCCTGATTGTCTGGTGCCGAGGAGCTGGTTAGATTCTAAATGGGTTTGAATTTGGTTGTAGGCTATTTTGTCAATGATTTTGAGTAAGAATGGGACCGTGGTTATGGGGCGATAGTTAGTTGGAATGGTGGGGTCTAGATTTGGTTTTTATAGAAGTCGTGTAACCCAGGCTTCTTTAATGCAAGTCGGAACTGTATTGGAGTTGAATGAGGCATTGACAAATTTAGTGATGAGGGGGGTCAGGGTGGGTGCACAGGCTTTGACTAGTTTGGCTGGGACAGTATCTCCTTTGCAGTTGGATGCTTTTAGTTTGGAGATAGTATCGAGTACGAGATTGTGGGTGACTGGTGTGAATTGGAAGGGGGGTTGGAGTTGTCACTGGAAAGGGTACAGGGATTAGGGAAGGGGGGGTTTTGTAGCTAGGAGTAATTTTTTGGAGTTGATTTTGTTTTGTAACATAGTGATTTTGGAGGCAAGAGCATCTTGTATGGGGGTACACCATTCTTTGCTTGTGTTTATGGGTGTGTCGGTCGGAAGTGGATTTTCAAGTTCTCTAAGGATAGAGAAGAGCTCTTCGGAGTCGGATGCTGCATTGCTAATGCGAGCATTGTAGGCGTTAGCTTTATGAGAGATGATACTTGATTTGTAGAGGGTGTTTGCGTCTTTGAATGCTTTAGCTGAGTCCGGGGAGGGATGTTTATTATGGGCATGCTCAAGAGAGCGTTTTTTCCTTCTAAGGGCGATTAATTCCTCGTTGAACCAGAAGTTGGATTTTTTGTTGAGGCGCCTTAGTTTGGAGGTTACAGGTGCTATGGTGTTAATCGCTGTGGAGAGGCATTTGTGGTAGTACTCAGCGATAGTAGTTGGGTCATTGCTGAGGATTGAGTGGGTATCTAGCAATTTGTTCAAGGTGGGGTCGAAGTTCTCAGCTGTGAGCTTTTTGGAGTTTCTACTTTCGATGATGTCCATAGATATGTTCTTGGGCGTGCAAGGGTCGTCTCTAGTGATTGTAAATTCTATGCAGAAGTGATCTGTCCAATTCAGTGCGGTAATCGGGCCTAAGGTGATGTTGGTGTTGAGGGTGAGGATCCAATCAAGGGTTCTGCCCTTGGTATGGGTGGGGACGTTGACGTGTTGGCAGAAGTTCATGTCATTTAGTGCCAGGATGAGGGCGGTTGCTTTGGTGTCTTGGTTATTATTAAAACCTAGATTCAAGTCACCAATGATGATACATTTCGTTTTGGGTTTGAGGAAGGGCGCCAGTATTAGTGGGATGTCTGTTTCTGGGTGGCTGTTTGTGCTAGGGGCTCTATAGATGACCACTATGTTAATTGTGGTGTTTTCATTCAATGAGAGTTTGGCGAGTAGTAGTTCGTACCCTGAGATTATTTCAATGGAACTTGATCTAAGTTTGATAGTGTTTTTTGCAATGATGGCCACACCGCCTCCTGGAGTGGTGGTTCTATCAGATCTGAGAATGGTGTAATCTGGTGGAATAGCCAATGCTAGCAGAGGGCCTGATGCTTGGTGTAGCCAGGTTTCTGTGATTACTAACATGTCAAGGTCAAGTTCGATGATGAGGTCATGAATATCAATGGCGTGGGCTCCAAGGGAGCGGGCAATGATGAGTGCATTTTTGAGACTAATGGGAGGGTTGGGCTCCTTTAGTGGGAGTATTTATGGTTGGTGGGCCACTTAGTGGAGTAGTTTTACTTGCTCTAGGCTGGGTGTGTTTGTCGTTTGTTGTGTGGGCCGTGGGTTTGGGTGATCTGGGAGGCTGGGTCTTGGTAGTAGGGTTGTGGTGTGGTAGCCTTGTGCGAGCTCTTAAACGGGGTGTTCTCTCGTATCCTAGGATAGGGTGTGTTTTACCATTGCTTGAGGGGTTGGGGTGTACATGTGGATCATCAGTGATGGTCGAGGTGGGATGGTGTTCCTTACTGGTTACGTAGGAGTCCTTGAGTCTGGAAAAGAGAATGGAGGAGGATGGGAAGGGAGGTGTGGTAGGGAGGAAGGGGGAAGGACAGGGGATGGGATGGTGTCTTGGGCAAGCTAGTTTGGTGAGCCCATTACTGAGGGCGAGGAAGTGAGTGCCAGTGCACGGGGTGTCCGCTCGGACAAGGCAGAAGGGGAACATAATGCACAATATCCAACTTAACATAGCTAGGGATATAGGGGGTGGTTTAAAGTGAGGCTCGGCTCGCTTTATTTGCACCAATTGGGCTAGATACAGTAGTCAACAGTAAAATACTGTTAGGCTAATAGCAAGAATCCTAGCAGGGCCTGTGAGCGGTCAGGAGCGACCATAAGGCACAACACAGTATCACAGAGGTCTCTGAGCGACCATAAGGCACAACACAATATCACAGTGGTCTCTAAGCGACCATAAGGCACAGCACAATATCACAGAGGTCTCTGAGCGACCATAAGGCACAACACAATATCACAGTGGTCTCTGAGCGACCATAAGGCACAACACAATATCACAGTGGTCTCTGAGCGACCATAAGGCACAACACAATATCACAGTGGTCTCTAAGCGACCATAAGGCACAACACAAAATCACAGTGGTCTCTGTGCGACCATAAGGCACAGCACAATATCACAGTGGTCTGTGAGCGACCATACAATTGGCAAGCGACCAGGAGGGTCTCGAATGGGTCAAAAGGTGTATTAGTAGGGGACCATGTTTATGCAGTAGGTGGTGAAAAACACACTGTTCAGGGCTGCTCAAGCTGTAACAGTACTATGAAGGTCTGCCTATTGTGGACGCTAAATTTCAAATAAGCACGGAGAGCTGGATAGGCTATTTCAATTGGGCATACTGGACAGAGAATAGTATATGCACAGTGGCTAAGGTTCAAGTAGCAAAGGCCCAGTGGGTAGCAGAAACTAAGTTACACAAAATCAAAGAGGGCATGGTTCAGCATAGTCTCCATAGGCTGCAATGACTACGATACTCATGGGCACAGTGGGCAGAGATCAGCAAGGCTACAGTGACTAAGATGCTTGTAGGCACAGTGGGCAGAGATCAGCCTAGGCACAGTGGGCTGCAGTGACTAGGGTGCAAGTAGCAAGGCACGCAGGGCTATAATGATTGCATTTTAAATGGCATAGGCACAGTGCAGGCAACAAGGTAAAAGCAGGTGACCATATCGCTGGCAGGGAGGGATAGCATATTATTGCTACCTATTGAACTGTGATGGGCAAGCCTGAGCACCCATGTAGTGGCTAGTTTCAACACAATGGGGAACACCTTATTGAAAGAGTGCGGTCATTATAGGAAGTCGAGCCTCGTGCTTTGGGACTGTGTGAGCTGCACGATAGTGGGCAGAGTTATATGAGCACAGCTCGCAGCAGTGCAAGAAGTGTTACAGAATGGCTCTAAGTCATTAAGTGGAGCGTACATACTGGATCTCGATTTCAAGGTTTTTCGTTTCCCTGCTAGAGGTGCAAATTAAGGCCCCAAGGCTTACCGTGATGGGGGCCCATCGTAGAGGAGGATGAGGCTCCCTCCGAGCTACCTTTAGAAAACAGGGGTGAAGGGATGGGCACTTCCTCGCCTTCCAGTCGCCAAACAGGCGCAAACAGGGCCTTTATACGGCCTTCATGCAGGCCGCCGGCGCATCCGCCTGCCGGCGGATACTGGAAACAAAATATGGGGCAGATCGAGGCTCAGCCTCGCTGTGGTGCTGCGTTGTGCCTGGCATGGGCGGGTCAGGCGGAAGATTCGGACACGGTCAGGCAGGCCGTGTGATGCCGGTCTGCGCTACAGCCTGGTGTCCGTGGCTGCAGGATAGGAGGGGGGCTCCTGCCCGCTACCCTCGAAGGTCGTCTTGATCGGCAGTACCCGTCTCACCTGATCCCGTCCCTCGCCCACACCCCTCTCACCTCACCGGACCCACATCCTCACCGGCCCCCTCTCACCTGATCCCCACCCTCGCCGGCCCTATGAGATAAGAGTAAAGCTACACAACTTTAAGAATAAAGAAACTATGCTTTATGAGGCTACAAAGAAAGGTAAAATAGAATTCATGGTCAGCAGTGTACACATCTATCAAGATTCGGTCCAGGCTGCCCTAGTTTGGCGCCAAGCATTGAAGCCATTAATGGAGAAATTACAGAAGCAGGCCATTCGCTATGAATGTACATACCCATTTGCCTGCTATTCAAATTAAATGGAAGGTTCCATGCGCCTGCTATTCAAATTAAATGGAAGGTTCCATGCACCTGCTATTCAAATTAAATGGAAGGTTCCATGCCATCTTTTCTCTTGAGAGTGGCTCGGAACCTCTTAATGTTGATGTTGCATCAAGCACAGGCTCATCTTAATTTTTGCAAGAATGATAAAAGTCAGATAAACTCCTGTCTTTATGGTCACTTGGAAGTTTCATAGAGAGGGTGTTATCCAAAGTCACCTGCATTCATTTGCCAAACACACAACTGGATACACAGATATACAAGGATAACTGGCAGGGATGACAATAGTGATCTTATAAGAGTACATTTCCCCTCCCTCCCAGTAATCAGAATTACTGCAGAGCTTGATGGGCCCAACCTGTAAACAAGGTCTCGACAGTGCACTCCCTTCAAGCCACCAAAAACACTTTCTACCTATATCAATGGGCATGCTAACCAGAAAAGCTACTGCAAGTCACTTCCCCCCAAGTAAATATGAGCCCTCTGGCCCGAAAGTAGCCTGTGATGTGTCTAATGGAGCACATAATTCCTTCCATGGGCCTTCTACAATGGCTAAGGTCCCTTAAACCTGCCCTCCTACCAAAGTGCCCAGTGACCTGCTCTCTGCAGCCACCCAGTTTCCCCATCAGAGCTCCAAAGTACCAAGCTTGGCAAACTCCCCAGCCAAGGTGTCAGCTCATTTATATACCAAATGACCATAATTTCGTACCAATTTGGGGTTCATAGCTTCTACTAGTTCCAGAGCTGAATCAAACATACTTGTACAGATTATTTTTATCAATAGGTCTCAGTGTTCTGCTTACTGCAGGTTTGTCAAAGCCTTTTTTACATTTTTTAAATATTTAGCTGCATGGGATTTTCTTAGGTAACTAATGAATTAATTTAAAATGAACACTGACAAGACATGCTTAATTACTGTGTACTACTTGAAATAGACTGTATCCCACTCCATCTGCAGTGAGAGAGATTGTTGTTGTGTGCAACCAATGGTGA
Source organism: Ambystoma mexicanum (assembly GCF_040938575.1). NCBI lineage: Eukaryota > Metazoa > Chordata > Amphibia > Caudata > Ambystomatidae > Ambystoma > Ambystoma mexicanum. Next base: position 265,098,977 of record NC_090921.1, read on the forward strand.
ACCAAGGAATCAATGAAACCAGTTTTGCCTCTAAAACGTTAGAAGCCGGATCACTTGCTTGTGAGGGGGGACCATGTCATGTTTCACTGTTGTTGCTACTTAGCTGTAAAAATAAGCAATGGCCCGACAAACCTGTCCTTTCTCTCAAAGTGCCCTGCATTTGCCTTCTGGTCACCAATTGCCCTGCCCTGATACCGTCCTGCTATCTATCCCCTCTCTTAGAGAGAACACGTGTCCCAGACACAAAGTACTTATTTTGTTTCATAAATCTCGTGCACCTACCATTTCTTGAAACCATACATGGACTGGTTTGGAAATCATTTCCCTGGATGCCGGATCTGCCTGAACTAGGGTTCACACCCGAGTATCATGGATTCTTGTCTTAATTCTGCATGAGTACTTTGGCTCACCAGGTTTCAGAAGAGGTTTGCAGCCGTTCTAAGCATACCTCTCAAAGATGTGAAATGTCTGACAGGCCATGAGAAGCAACATAAGGAGTTGCAGCGCCCTGAAGCAGGACTTTCCGGGAGCAAGAAAATGTAAACAACTTCGACACATCTCGTTGTGCCTGTGCTATTTATTTATTGCGATTTATAAGGGTGCTAATCGCAAATAATATATTGGCTGCGCTATGTTGAAGGGAACTGCTGTGTGGAACCACTGGATCATATTTTCAGAGGAACTGAAGAACACATGACACTACCACAAAACGAAAGTGTTCTCCCACCACCTAGATAACTAAATAGCTGGTATTATGTACACACGTTTATATTACAAAACGTAAATGCAGCCTGCTTCTATGTTCTGCTCCGTCATATAACAGCAGAATCAATGTAAACTAGTGGCGTTAGATGTTTTTGCACGAGCACAGTAAAACTTTAAAGCTGGTAGTTTCAGGAAAGGTTTCCCTCAGCTCCCTGTCTAACAAAAATCAAATGCACACATCAGCGCCATCAGCGCCCTCCCATGGATGCAAGCCAACATCTAACAACGTTATGTGTTCTTTCACATCAAAGGGGAGAGAGGTGATGTGCACACTTGCTTTTTGTTAAGCAGAAAGGTGAGGGAAGTTTGTTCATTATGTATGTATGCGTGCAAGGTAGAGGGTAGGAGTTGGAAGGAGGCCTGTGGAGGAGATGGAAAGGGGTGGCACACTGCACTACCGCCTAGTCCCCTGGTGTTTGCATTTTCTTAAAGGGCGAAGCCTTATCGGCAGGGCCGGCCTTAGGGCAGGGTGTAGTCGCATTCAGGGCACTGAGTATGCGGTGCTCTGGGGCCCACCCCCCCAGCCTGCAGGAATGGCCAATTACGTGAAAATCCCCATATGTTGCAATGGGACGTTTTTTGCCACCCCCACCCACAAAACCAAAAGTCTACACCCCTTGTCTCACTGGCATATTGTGCTTTGCTTAGGCCCCACACCAGACAACACTCAACACCAGTTAGCCCCCCACGAAATGTAGGTTTCGTTGCAACCCTGCCACTCATCAAACCCACTACAGCCCCTTTTGAGCCTTCAGCCACTTCCCTCATACACCAAGCCATCAGCTACCACCTCTCTCATTGTAAACTGAATGCTTTCCCTTCCAACGACCTCCAGTTCCCCATATCTCACTTGCTGCCCAGTACTTTCAATTGTCACTGCCTCCCCACGTCCTTTTCACCATCACTAAGCACCCAAACCTTCTGCCCCTAATATGCCAGTACTCAACCATCCCTGCGTTATTGACCTCCAGAACCCACTTGACAGAATTTTAACAGCTCCAGTCCATTGTTGCAGGCTCTCAGAATCCACCCTTCTCCAACCTTCAAATCTCACTTTCACCACTCAGGCCCCCTTTGCTGATCATCATCACCGGCCACTTTCACAGCCCTAAAACCAAAAGTGAAAATCATACTTGACCTCAAAATTCCTCGGCCTCCTCCTCCTCCTACTAACTACAGTGTCGCAGATCGCATATGGTACTCTCGGGTGACGGGTCACACTTACAACCAACACTAGTGCCAAGTGACAAAGCATCTGTACAGCCAGGTCATACCTACGGGATCAGCATGTCTCTGCGACTCTGCCGTGCTGGTAGTCGGAAGTGTGCCACTGCCCTCGCCTGCGGCGTCGCCGCTGGGTCCTCGCGGCAGGGACGCTTTAAAAACTAAACCAAGGCCCGGTCCACCCACCCTCCCCCCGCACTCCTCTCACACACACACAAACACACACACACACACACGATGACACCGGGCACCCACTACTCACCAGACTTAGTCGCGGCATGGCAGCTGGTCTTCAGGGCACGGGTCACTGGAGCAGCAGCCGGAGTTGATCGGGGAGCAGCTGCCAGCACGTGCAGTTAACTGCAAACGAAATCAAAATGGAGGACCAGGACCACAAGCGTTGCAGCACACTGTGGCCACGCCCCCTCCTCCTCTGATTGGTCAACATTGTCAATCTCTTGTGAGTTCACAAGAGATTGACAGGGGTCGCTGGCCAATCGCCAGCGGTCGCTCTTGAGACCTCTGGCGACCCCCAAATGACGTCCCTGCAACCTTTCTGAAAAATCGCCTTCTATCTAGGGAAGGGGCACAGCAGGGGTACAGCAGCCTCATCTCAACCCCACTTAACCCCCAACCTTTCCCCGACAGCACAAAAACAGCACACACACGTAAGCCATGTTCAGCCAGTCTGTGCTGTCCCCAGTCCATATTTCCAAGTATTCTCGATAATTCACTGAAGACTGTTCCAGATCTCATTTTTTTGGCCTTCTTCCGCTACTGCTCAGGCATTAATCACCATTAATTATTAGAAAGCACCTCTGGAAAGAGCGAACACTATTGGTGCAACACTAGAGAAACGATATGTAGGTATCATCTCTCATGTATTTTAGGAAGAACGATACAATACTGTACATGATTGGAGTAATTGTTGTATGCGTTTTAATTTTAATTTGTTAACCCACTGTGATAGAGCAGATGGAGATAGATTAGACAGTAGCCAGTTTGATTCAAACTGTGTTTATTGATTAACCTCTTTTAACTTGAGTAAAACAGAATAAGACAGTATGTTGTCTACTCGGGGGTCAGTATTTTGCTAGGCAGACCGACTCTTCTTTGCGGAGCCGGGCTATAGATGTATCAGCTGATGGATAGGGTCATTGTCCTGGCGAGGCAGGCTTCACCCTTTCATAAGAAGTAAGCAATCAGGTGTCTTGACTCTCACTTTGTCTTGCTATGGTATCTTTGGCCGTGGTTTAGTAAAAGTCTCTCTCTTGACAGATTACCAGTTAGATTGTAGCTTGACTCTTTTTCTATCACGTAATTTCCTTATATACCATAAAGGCAGGAACAGCCTCAGTAGGCAGGTATGAGTTCACCTTCAGTTCTATTTCTCACTATTCAAATGTTTCTTTTCCTTTCAGTTCATGTCCCCTCTGGACTATTTTGAATAAAGGCTTCTCACCTTGCCTGATAGAAGACAGACCCTCATGTGGTATAGCAAACAGCTGCTCCTTCTCTCCTCGCTGTCTCCCTTTAGCCCTGGGCAGCCTTCCAGCGATATACGGAGCACCGATGACACTCCGTTGTGGCTTCAGAAGGGGCCGAGCTACTCGCTCCGCTTAAGGCCCCGCCCCAACAACGGTGGGGGCAAGAGCAGCGCTCCGTGGCTCATAACAGCTGATCCCTTGGCTTCGGCCATACCTGCGATGACAGCTACCATAGAGGGCTGCGAGGCCCCGCCTCTACAAGGGTGGGAGCTTGGGCCGCTCTCCTCTGCTCGGCTCAGCTGATCTGTCCGTCTCGGCAGACGCGCAGAGAATCTCCTGCCTGAGGGTTGGGGTAAGGTGACTTCAGGGCCCCATGACGGCAACGGCGACTGCAACGGCGCTCCCCACCTCTCGGCTCTCAGCGGTTCGGACGAGTCTCTCGTTGATGGCTGGACAACTAACTGTTTTCTGTCCTCGCCGTACTTCGGATCTCCAACTCTCCCTCTCCTTAACCTCTTATTCTAATAACGTTATAACTTCACGAGATGCTCAACAGGAGCACGTCTCGGCTTAACTCAGGGCCAGCTTGCTCAATAGGCCCACTCGTGCACAATCTCCGCTTCGGAAGGGCATCTTTCTTCTTCCCTCTTCTCCATTGACTATCAAAGAACAACAACAAAACAAAGTTCAGTATTAAAGAAGAGCACCTTCTCTGCCAACACCACTCTGTTTCTCATTTGACCACTTGGCTGTCTTTCAAACGGGAAGGCCCTCCCTCCAGTACCCTTTATGACATCATACCACTAGGCCACTTTTCCTGAAAACAAAGGGATTTGATGAGTTGCTTGGTGGGTTTGTTTACTAATCAATTGACTCTGAGGTACCTTATCTTCCTCCCTCTCGTCACATGCCTCATCACACATCCTCCCCCTTAAGCCCTTACATTCGGGAAGGGCATGTATACTTGCGCCATTTTGCTTCCTGGTTGATGAACAGTTCGGAACGAATATAGCTGCAATGAAAGGAACCATCTCAACGCTCTGGGATTTGTTTCCTTATTTCGAGACAACCATACCAATGGAGCATGATCAGTTACCAATGTAAAGTTCCTGCCCAGCAGATAGTACCTCAGGGACTCAATTGCCCATTTTACTGCCAAACACTCCTTTTCTATTGTGGCATATCCCATTTTGTGTGGTAATAGCTTCCTGCCAATAAAGAGAATGGGTCTCTCCTCCTCCCCCTTGTTTTGGAAGAGTATAGCTCCGAGACCAGACGCAGAAGCGTCCGTGTGTAGATAGAAAGGCATCTTAAAATCAGGGCATTGAAGGACAGCTCGGTCCGACAGTGCAGTCTTGAGGGCGACAAACGCTCTTTCTGTTTGAGCATTTTTCCATTCGGATTTCGGTGGAGCATCCGACATCAGTAGGTTTGACAAAGGTGTTGTAATAGTCGAAATGTGTGGTATAAATCGACGCTAATACCCTACAAAACCCAGGAATGCTCTAACTTGTCTGGTATTCGCTGGAAACTGCAACTGCTGTATGGCCTCCAACTTTTCTTGTTGTGGTCTGATAGTTCCCTGACCAACAAAATATCCCAGATATCTTATATGCGAGTTTGCCAAGTTCGTCTTTTTGGGATTTATATGTAATCCAGCCTTTTCCAAGGTTTGAAAAACTGCTCCTAGATGCTTCATATGATCTGCCCAGCTTTGGCTATACACCACAATGTCATCTAAGTAGGCGCCTACATAACTCTCATGGCCCTTTATTAAATGGTTCATTAGTCTTTGGAAAGTGGCTGGAGCTCCATGAAGGTCAAAGGGAAGTACGGTAAATTGATATAGTCCTCCAGGACATGCGAAAGCAGTTTTTTCTTTATCCGGAGAAAACAAAGGTACTTGCCAATATCCCTTTGTTAGGTCAATTGTTGTTAGAAATTTTGCCTTACCTAATTTCTCGAACAGGTCATTGATCCTAGGCATAGGGTAAGCATCGAATTTTGACACCTCATTCAGCTTTCTGAAGTCCATACAAAATCGAATGCTTCCGTCTGGCTTTGGTACCATCACTAGAGGGGAACACCAGTCACTATGCGACGGTTCGATTACGCCCAGACGAAGCATCTCTTGAATCTCTTTATCTACGCCTTGTAATCTCGCTTCTGGAATTCTGTATGGTCGCACCCTCACTTTCACTCCTGGATCGGTTTGTATATGATGGCAAGTCAATGAAGTTTTCCCTGGTATCGAAGAGAATATATCTGCAAATCGTTCCAGCAACCTAGAGAGCTCCAATTTCTGAGAAGGGTCCAACTCAGGATTAATATTTAGGGCTTCTCTCCCTGGTGCCTCTGTTGAGGGTAGGTACTCTGCCGATCTTTCCTCCACATTAATCATTGCCATAGTGACTTCAGGCTCCGTCCACTTCTTGAGTAGATTCACATGATACGTCTGAAGAGGGATTTTACTCTCAGGTTGACGAACCCTATACGTTACTGGTCCCAACACTTCCTCAATCGCATACGGACCTTTCCACGATGCCAAGAGTTTATTCTCCAATGTGGGAAGAAGTACAAGGACCTTTTCTCCTACTTGGAATGTTCGTACTCGGGACTTTTGATTATAGTATTGTTCTTGTTTATTTATAGCTTGTTGGAGGTGAACTTGAGCGATGGATTGAAGTTTTTCCACCCTTGATTTCAGTGGAGAAGCGTATTCAGTCAGGGTAATTTCAGTAGTTGGCTGCTCCTCCCAGCTTTCTTTTAAAATGTCCAAGAGGGTCCTCACCGGCCTTCCACATAACAATTTGAACGGGGCAAACCCTGTGGAAGACTGAGGAGTATTTCTCAACATCATCAATATCCACGGCAACACCCTATGCCAATTCCGCTCCCCCGGTTGGATGATTTTCCTTATCATCTGTTTTATAGTCTGGTTGTATCTCTCAACCAGACCATCTGTTTTGGGATGATAAGCGGCCGTCTTGAACTGGGTTATGTGTAAGGTTTCACAACTTGTTTTAGCACCGCCGACATGAAATTGGTTCCTCTGTCTGTAACTATCTCCTTAGGTATGCCTACTCTTGAGATGAAAGGAAGTAAGGCATCACATATTTGCTGGGCATTCGTCGACCGCAAGGGAACAGCCTCGGGGTATCTGGTTGCATAATCTACAATCACTAGCAACTACTTGTGTCCTCTACTTGAGGGATCCAGCGGCCCTTGTAAGCGATATTCAATCAACACTACAGCTAAGTCAATGCCTAGTCTGGGATGCTGAGGAAAACCCTTATTGATGTATTTTTATATCCAGTTCAGTACTCTGGATGACAACCCTTGTATAACAACCCCCTCTTAGAATCCCCCTGACCCCACTGAGCCAAGAAGTAGGTTTGTTTTGCAAATTAAAAGGTTTATATGAAAATGTAAACTATATATATATATATATATATATATATATATATATATATATATATATATATATATATATATATATCACACTTCTATAAATAAATTGATAATGGATATTACACTTGTGAATATGAGCAGTAGTCAGCAAGAGGTAACTTATGAATAGGAATAGAAGAATAAGGTAGGAAAGAATGCTTTATATGGTTCAAGGAAACGCAAGGTGGAATAAAATGCAGTACAGAAATAACTTGTTATGATTTTAGCAAAGGTAATATGATCACTTTTTCTTTTGACAATTCACTCCCCCCTATGCAATACAAGAAATGGAAGGAGAGCACACAGTTTTCAAGAATCCCATCAAATCACACTTTATAATGCAATACACAGTTCCAGTTCTCCCAGCAAGCTTAGGGAAAACAGGGATGAGTTTTAAACACAGGTGAATTACTTTAATGTGGTTTGCAAGGAAGTGAAAAGGTGCTAAAATTGCTTTTAATTCCCTCTAGAGGTTCAGGGTAGGTGATGGCTACTTTATATTAGTTCAGGCTCACTTTAACAATACTCTATGAATGATTAGCATATTGCAAATTAATTTTAGCAAAGAGAAGCAAAAAGCTGCTGATTTCTACAGATGAAGAAATCGGGCCAAATCGCAAATCGCGGTAAATTTCATGAGTGTGTGGCTCGCGATTACGGAAAAAGTATAGGGAGTAGGAAGTAGGAAGCCTAGATTCTAAGGTTTCAGATGAAAGTTAAATCTCGTTTCTAGCACAAAAGGTTCCGGAGATACGGATGATTTAATAAAGGTAGATTTTCGGATTTAAATTAAAACTCAAAATGACAGGTGACAGCTTGCAGCTGCAGAATTGACAGGTGACAGTTGTGCAGCTTTAAAAATGACAGATGACACGATTTCTAGGAGGCTGTTCTAATTAGGTTAAAATAGTTTGGATTAGATTATTTTAACTAAGAGATTGGGTTCTGCACAGTTCTGGCGGATACTCACTCCTAATTTTGAAATGAATGGGCCTCATCACGGATCTGGTCAACTGGACTGGACTTCGGTTCTCTCTGCTCGGCGGGTCAATCAGGCACCGGTTCTGCTCACAGCGATCCGGATCTCTAGTTCTGCTCACAGCGGTCTGGGTCTGGTCTGGATACAGCGGCCTGTGGTTCTCTGGATCTCTGGTCTGGTCTCTGGCAATTGTTCTTGGCAAAGAATTCAAACAGCTCGCCCGGCTGTGGAATAGTTTGCAAATGATTTTAAGGATGCTGAGGCCTGCTGTGAAGAGTTCTCAGTTTGTGGGTTTAGGCCCTTGCTTTAAGTTCTGAAGTAAAGTTCTGGTCTTTGGAGATTGATGGATGTGAAGTCTGGAGTCTCCCGGCAGAGCGTCCCCGCAAAAAATGGAATTGAATGTCCCTACCTGTCCCAGCAGTCTCTTTTTATGTGTTTTAAAAAGTGGGTGGAGAGGCTAGCATCCCTAAGCCTGCCCATCTCTTGATTTGATAGGTCAATAGATTCTTTGGTCCCTGATTTGGGAAGGGATAGTGTGTCAGAGTGATGACATTTTTATGACCTGCAGAAATGACACTCCCCTGGTCAATGTGCACACAAATCTATTCCTGATCCAAATACATATTTCCCAGGTACGCAGTTGTTTGACATCACATACACACACCATATATTACTAAAGATAGTCCCTGTCCCAACTCTGGCGTTTCTATGAGCTTGCATTAAAAAATGGCAACTTATTTTCGATTTTAGTGGGTTTTGCAATATGGGATTTTCATCAAAAATTATACAAAGGTACATTTCCCTTCCACATATATCCCAGTAACTCAAATCGTGAGGGCATTTTTCAAACTAAGACTCTCAAAGTTGTACATTCCTGTCATTTGGTTACAATAAATTATCACTGTTTCTATAAAATATATATTTGTTGCAATTCAACTCCCCCAAAGTGTTTGGGTCCGCCTCCAGGAGTCTGGGTGGGTCAGTGATCACATGTCTCTCCTTGCTGGCAGAGGGCTGTTGACAGGAAACACTCAAAATTAACATACCCCATTCAACAGAAATAGCCTTTTGTGTGGGCTCCAGCAGGCTGCCTGGAAATCTCTCCTCAATCAATCAACAGGGTCATGTGATATCCTGCCTCCTAGTGTGGGAATCTCTGAGGTGTTAAGGTTTCCCAGCCTCTTGGCCTCTGGGAACAGCAGGTGGCTAGATTTCCAATTAACCAACAAGCTTTGAAGTCCCTGCCCCTCTTGCAACTCCTAAATACAGTTTCCCTGTCAGAGTTTAGACTGTTAGCGCCACCTTGGGGAATTTGTCGGTATTGCATCCATTTTTGAGTTGTCTTGAATTACTGCATTTCAATAGAGTGGTCTTTTGCTTGATAGTATAGGGCCTTTGCATAACATTGTTTTGATGGCATCCTTACAGTAGAGTGGTGATGTGGAACCCCCCACAAGAAGGTTGTATCTTTGGAGTGGTCTTGTGCCAACTGCGAAGTTCTCCTATTCTGGTGTGAATGTGGGCGGCGATAGCTCATCCCCACATCCACCAAGTCTATTGATTTAGTTTGTTCTGGGATAGAATAATGGGCGGCGACAGCTCATCCCTACATCTACCCAGTCTATTGATTCAACATGGGTCAAAACCCTTGACAAATCCCCCCGCCGGACTGCTCTTTGATTCAAGTCGAGGGGAAGTCGGGTGCAAAGGAGGTTTTGAGCCCTTGCGTTGGTATATCCCCATTATCTTCTTCCAATTCTGTGGATGACACAGTTCAACATCTTTTCCTCCACCCAGTTGGATCGATCGGTTCTCCTCGCCGGTCCTGATGGGAATATTGGGCGGTACCCCGGGCCCCTCGGGTCTCTGCTCCTGGTCCCCGGATCGTCCTCCTTGGCCAGTCTTCAGGTTTTCTTTCTCCTAGGACGACAAAGGAAAGCGGCAATACCTATTCGTAGACATTTCTTCTCCACCATTGATATAGTGGGGTGGCATATACATTTTATAGTCAAAACATTTGCGTTCTTATTTTAACAAAAAAACAAGATACAATTCTAAGACATTTTTTTTTTCCAAATCATAATATTTTAGAGACTATATGTGGGATATTTTAGGGTTGGAATTGAATTACTCTGGAGCGGGCCCCTCTGGTATTGGAGAGGACTCCTCCAGTTGTTGCAGAGTGTGCCTGGGATGGCAACACTTTAGATGATTTATATGTACCCACTTGTCTTCCCCCTCTGCCGAACTGCCTTTGGGGATGCGGATCTTGTACGCTACAGGGGAGATCTTGTCTATAATTTCAAACGGTCCCTTCCATGTAGGCAAGAATTTTCGCTGTTTGGCCTGGTTCCTTTGGAAATTGTATAGATAGACCCGATCACCCACCTTATATTCCTTTCGGGTAGTTTTTAAATCATAGTGGGTCTTCATGCTCTCGGCTGATCTTTCTAGATTCCGCTGAGCACAGGCAAAAGCATGTTGAAGGTGTTTCCTTAAATTCTCCACATACTCATGAGTTGTGGAGGCATTTATCAGTGTCTGCTCTTGGGTCCTGTAGAGCAAATGCTGGGGAAGCACCATCTTGCGCCCCGTCATCAACTCAAATGGTGACATTTTGGTTGCAGATGAAGGGGTAGATCTGATGGCCATTAGGACCAAAGGTATTCAGATATCCCAACTTGGCCCAGAATCTGCCACAAACTTTTTTAATATGCTCACAATTGTCCGGTTGTAGCGTTCTACTGCTCCAGAAGAAGCTGGCCTGTAAGCAATGTGTAGCTTCCTTTTAACCCCCAGTATCTCCCACATCTTTGTCATTACTTCACTGGTGAAGTGGCTACCCCTGTCTGACTCAATCCTTTGAGGTAGACCAAAACGGGAAAAGATGTGGTTAATCATCAGGGCAGCTGCTGTTTCTGCCTTGCAATTTGGGGCTGGGAGACATTCCACCCACTTGGTAAACAAGCATGTAACGGTCACCATGTACTTGTTTCCTCTAGACGAGCGGATTACAGGGCCTACAAAGTCGATTTGCAAATCTGACCATGGCAGTGTCATCCCCCTCTTTTGGAGAGGCGCACGGTGTGTGAGGGATGATGGCTGAAATTGTGCACACACAAGACACCCCTTCAAGTATTGTTCGAGGTCCTGCCCCATGTGTGGCCAGCATGCAACCTCTCTTAAGATTTCCAGTGTTGTGTGAAGCCCCCTATGACCGGCGGTGGCCGCATCATGGGCGTGACTTAACATCAGCTTCGGAATGAGGTAGGAACCACCCACTGATCATGGCCAGCTTTGGATTTCCTTACCAGCAAACCGTCTTGGATTCGGAACATTTTTGGACATTTCATCAACACTCTTAGGTCCTCTTTCCCAATGTAATCGGTATCCGTCAGGGGAAAGTTCTCAGGGTCCTCAAGGTGTTGTTAAAACTTACCAATAATTGGATCCCCCTTCTGAGCTGTAATTAAATCAGCATCAGGGGTCTCCTTACTCCATTGTGCAGTTGAAAGATCATTGTGAGCATTGGTCTGGGACCTAGTGATGGCAGTGACCTGGATTTCCCCCAACAGGGACTCTATTTCTATTAGATCCCCTTGGATGGCCCCGGTTTTGGCCAGCTGATCAGCTAAGTCATTTCCAGTTTTGTCTGGTCCCTCTACTTTGGAATGACCCTTTATCTTTTTCCAGTAGATGGTGATCCCATTCGATGTGACCAGATCATCAATGTTTTGAATTAACTTCCCATGTTTCAGGGGTTTGTTATTAGCACATAACATGTCTCTGGTTTTCCAGTTAACCAGGTGCTCCACGAACCCGTTCCGTACATAATCCGAATCTGTGATTATGACCAGTTTGTGGAGTTGATGTTGGACAGCAGTGAGGATGGCCTGATGCACAGCCATCAATTCTGCCACCTGACTACTTCGGGGACCAATTTTGTATCCAGCGGAGGGTTCTGGAAACTCCTTCACCCATGCATTCCCTACGCCGGCCACCAGTTCTTTCTCCCCGTTGTTGTCAACATGGTAAGAGCATCCATCCACATAGACAGTGGGCATTTCCTCACACTTGTCTTCTTCAAAGACTTTGTGTGGGGAATTGAGGTATGCCTCCATGTTGTCCTTGATTTTTAGACTTTCGTCCTCGAGATAGTTTTCTCTGGCACAATCACGCAAGTCAGCCAGACCTTGCGCGAGGGGACTCTTCTTGTTTTGGCCATATCTGACCTCCACAGGAAAGCCTTGCATTGACAGAATCCAGGAAGTAATTTGGGATTTACTCACATTTCCGGCCCGGATTCTGTCACTTTGGAGATATTGCAGAGGCTGGTGTGGAGTCTCCACTATGATGTGTTCCCCCTGGATAAACGGGCGGTAATTCTTCAATGCCCACACCGTTGCCAGGAGTGCCTTCTCACAATCGTTGAATTTTTCCTCCACAGAGGATAAAGTTTTGCTCGCATAGGAGATTACTTTATTAACCTTGTCATGCTTTTGGTATAATACTGCCGTCAAGCACGTATTAGAGAACCCTGTCTCCAGGAAGAACTCCCCTTGTTTCTGACAGGGCAAGCTAGGCAAGGCGCTTGTGAGAGGCTTCTTTTGAGTTGTCTTACTGTCTCGGATGGACGGAATGGACCCCATTCCCACTCGACCCCCCCCTTCAAGAGATGAATCAAGGGTCTAGTGATCTCTGCGTAGCCTTCAATGAACTTTCTGCTGTAATTAGTCAGTCCAAGGAGGCTGCTTAGTTCCCGCAGAGTCGTGGGGTCTTTCAGTTTCTGAAGTGCTTCCACTTTCTTTTCCTGGGGACAGAGACCCTGAGGAGTAATCTCATGCCCCAAGAAATTAACACGGGTTCTACACCACTGTGCTTTCTGGAAGGAAAGTTTTGCTCCGGCGGCCCTCAACTGCATCAGAACATAACGGATCTCCGCTATGTTTTCCTCCACAGATGAACTTTTGATGAGGACATCATCTACATAAGCCAGGTTACCCCTTTCACCCAGGTCGGGCTTATGTAGGAAAATGTTGAATTCATTGCCGGAGTTGAGGTATCCGAAGGGAGTCTGGGTCCATGTGTACTGCTGGCCCCCAAAGGTAAAAGCCAGTTTGTATTGGTCCTCCCTACTGACAGGCACGGTCCAGTATCCATTGGTCAGGTCTATTGCAGTGAATACTTGTGACCCCTGAATCTGGACCAGCCCTTGGTCAATGTAGGGCAGAGGCCATCGGGAAGTATGGACCCGTTTGCTGAGCTCCCTAAGGTCGGCGCAGAGTCTCCACTGGCCGTTTGGCTTCAATATCCCAGCACCGGATTATTGAAGGTGCTGTGTACTGGACGGATTATTCCCCGGGACTCAAGGTTCTTAATTATTTCAGTAAGGGACTCCATGGATGCGAGAGGCAAACGATATTGCTTATTGCTCCACAAACACTGGAGTCATTCCAGGGTCCGTGGGAATTGTTGTGGTGTGGATGTCGGTGCGACCACAGTCATATGAGTCTACCGCAAAGAGATCTTGGAAATCCAAGAAAACTTGTTTCAACTTTTGCTTCTGTTCCAGAGTCACGCAGGCATCAGCTAGGTTGACCCTCTCTTCCACCATCTGCCTGAAGCCTGGAAAGACTTCTGGTTTGGCTATCTCAGCGGCCTCCTCCAGCTGGGTTGAGAAGTCCCTGGTCAGAGTGCTGATTTGGACTGGAGGCTTCAGGTGGGAAAGGCAGCCCTCATGGACCTGGAAAATCACCTCATCCCTCCTGAAGTCACAAGTCACATCTTCCTTACCATAAGGGCAAGAAGTGTACACCAGGAAGTTCCCCCCAGGCCGGATGAAAATCCTGTCTGGTGTTGTATTGTCCTCACTGTCACTGTCAAAACAGTCCTTGGGGATCGGTCCTAACAGTTAATTTCCTAAATCAATGGAGAAATGTCGGTCATCAACCGCCATTCCAATAATGGTGCCTGCGGCTAGAGTAATACTCTTTAAGTCGCTGCTATCCACCTCTATTGGAATGGTGTCATGTTCTATGTTGACTAATGGTGTTGGGTTTACCCCTAACCCTTGCTGTTGGAGAGAAGCATTTAGATGAATATAAGCATCAGGGTTTTTCAATTTTTGTCCTCTTTTAACTTTCACTTCCAGGGAGAATTGCCGGGTCCTTTCTGGGATGGTGACTTCCTCTTTAATCTGAATTTCAACTGCATAAGGTAGCAATTGAGCTGACCTAAATGCTTTTTCTGGATCATCAAAGCCCATGGGATTATCCGCTAATCGGGATCAAGCTTTGAAGTTTATTAGGTCCAAACTAATGGCAAAGCGATTGAGAATGTCACTGCCTAAGTAAAAGGCAGCAGTGACGTCTCACACGACCCAACAATTATGGACTATGCTCTTGTTGCCAATGGAGATTTTGAGCATACACCTGCTTGGCAGGAGATGTTTGGAATTAGGTGCTTCTAGGTCCATTTCCCATTTGTCTATCAGTTTGAATGTGAAAATGGCTGGATCTTTTGGGAGTTGGCGGAACATGGCTTCGCTAATGAAGATCTTACCATTGTTCACCCACACTCGAGCGAGAACAGAGTCCTTCCCATCATTTAACTGAACAGGGATGAACAACTGCTCCCCAATTTGCTGAATATCAGCCAGGCTCTGAGCTGATTTCACATCTTTCTGGACATATAGAGTGGGAGTGTCTGATTGTGGATTGGTAAAGAATTTCAGAGTGTTTCCTTCCAGTGTGGAGTACCACCTTAAACTGGAAGGAAGGTTGATTTTCAGAAATAGAGAGGACCCCCCATCACCAGTCTGTTGTCCTACTGCTATTACTGTCACGTCTGGAATCTGGTTGTTCTGGAAGTGAAATTCTACTTGGTCAGATTTTTGTTCAGCCATGTGGCAGGTGCCGTTTAAACTAACATGGTTGACACTCTGTTTTAATTTTATTGGTCGGCTAGTCTGGGTCCAGAGGACCTTGTTTACACAATCTATTAGGGGTGACAACCTTCTCAGGAGGTCATTCCCTAGTAAACAAGGGGTGCCCTCTGGAGTCACTACTATGACCGGGTGTTTCACCTTGTGTCGCCCAATTTTGATGTCCAAATCTGCAGTCCCCTCGACAGGAATTTCCTTCCCGTCAAAGTTCTGCAGTTGTCCAGGAAGAGAGGTGAGAGGAATACGGTAATTCTCCCCCCTTCCTGCATTTAGTTCCTCAAAGGCCCTTTTGGACAGAAGGGTAGCTTGGGATCCAGTGTCCACCAGTGCCAAAATTGTACCCTGCCCCTGTACTTGTACCGGGGCATAGTATCTTCCCTCCTTCTCCTATTGGGGGCACAGATAATGCACATTTTTGGACAACTGGTGGGCTAACTTTCTGGTTTTGGACATTGCTAGCGAAGAGATCTGGGCAGAATTCTGTGGAGAGCCTTGGGAATCTGAAAGAAAAAGTTGGCAACTGGAGATCAGAGCCATTGTGGGTTCCCCTGGTTCCGGTTCTGGCCCCCCCTTTTTGGAGGCAGTCACCAGGATGGGTTTGAACCAGGGGATTTTGGTATTGTCGGTTCTGGGATGAGATGATGGGCGGCGGTAGCTCAGTCTCCACATCTCCCCAGTCTGAATTGACATCCCTTGGGACCCTTGGGAGGAGATCCCCCATCTCTGAAGGAGAAGATCCTTTTCCCAGGCTCTTCTGAGGATCCCTCTCCCTCAAATTGGAAGACCTGTACCTCCTCCACAAAGTGGGTCTGTTTGGGTCCTTTGTTTCTCCTACCCCCCTCTGCTCCTTGGGAGGCAGGCTTTCAGGGGCAGGAGATTTTGTTTCCGGTTCCTGGTTTTCCAGGGGCTGTTTACAAGCTGGGAAGGAAGCTTCCTCCAAGGCTTTACACCCCACTTCCCCTCGTGCCTCCTCCCTGGGAACCGGTGGGTTATCGGGGTGCTGCCCCCGTCATTGTTCTGGAGCACCAGGTCCAGAGTTTGGGGCATTCTGTGGTGGCATGCTCATCTGAGGGTTCTGTTGAGCACTCAGTATGCGACCCAGATCCCGTGCCATATTTTGGACCTGGCGCTCAAGTTGTGAAACCCGCTCAGGCTGATACGGGGCTCTATTTTCTCCCCTGGGCTGATCCCGGGAAGGGTAGCTATCCCTTCTCTGGTAGTACCCCTGGTTGGGAAGATTTTGGTACCCCTCCACCCTTGGCCTCCCCTCTCCCGGATTGGGTTGTCTGGGCTCAGGGAATTGGGGAAAGAAGGATGGATGATTTTGGGGCTGGAAATTGGGTGGATACCTGGGGAAAATGTTCTGCCCAGGATTTGGAGAATTTCTGCCCTCCTGTGGGAAGTTGGGAGGGAAGTTCCCTGGGTTAGGTGCTTGGCTGGATCCCCCCCCTTGGGCTGGAGGAGTCCACACATAACCCAGGATTTGTCGGTTTCCCTTGTAGCAGGGACTTACATAGTCAGGGGAGCGGGGGACCCCATTTCTGTGACTGGCCCGAGGGCCTTCTGGGCCGTGAATTATTTGGTGCAAGCTGGTTTTTAGGCCCCCCATCTCCAAATCTAAAACGGGGGCAACCTTTACCTGTGCCACCTTGGCAGCAGCAGGGGTGCTGTTGGTTTTGGGGTTTTTCGGCGCATTATTTTTATTTTCGATGGGCTTCTGCACCTCATAAATCCGGGGAGCCTGTTCAATGACCCAGTCTAAAGATCTTTTCTCATGAAAATCTCTCACAAGCTGGGTCATTATGTATTTGGGTAAGGCATGGAAAAACGTATTGATAAATTCTCTGCTATCCGTACGCACCCTTCTGGTGGTCTGCGCAAAAGCACGCTTTAATTCTTGCACAACCTCTTGTGGGGCCTGATCCTCCCCACATTGCAAATTGTAGGCTGCCTTGCGAGCCTCTTGAGGATTTCTGTGCACAGAAAAATGTTTCAAGATGGCCGCCCTGTATGTGGACCACCTTGAATGGTTTTGATCCTCCAGCCCGCAAAGAAACTGGAGTATTCTGGTGAGCAGGTCCACTTTACATATCGAATACAGCTTTGGCTGTCCTTCAAATGGAAAGTCTCCATCATTTGCTCATAGAGCTCCAAGTGTTCCCAAACAGAATACTTGGCGTTCTTATGATAAGGCGTGATGACACTCCTTATTGCCTTTATTTGTTTCAATGGGTCCTTAAGCAAGGCCCTTTTTGCCTTATTGGCCTTTTTGGTTCGGGTAACCCTGGTCCATTCATCCTCCGACTCAGAAGCGCTGCTCCCAGAGGTGCCCGTCTGATCTTCCAGGTTTTCCCGGATTCTGCGAGCCTGGGAATGGCTTGCAGAATGTGGGGACCTGGTCTCCTGTGTCATGTGACGCTCAGAGGAGTCTTCAGATCCCTACTTGCTACCAGGATTTGCTGGGTATCCCCCCCACTGACCAAACTGGGCAGAGGTTTTCAGGATGCCCTTAGTGGGCCTACTCTCCTGGGGTTCCCCACTAAATTGCACTGTGCTTGGGTGCCCATACCCGGATGCCCGCCCATCCATTCCTGGGAGGTACCTGCCTATGAGCCCCATACTTCTAGCTGGATAGTAATCTGCCATCCCCGTGGCCCTGGGCTCATGTGCGCGAGGGGACATGGGGGTGGCAGAGTCCAGGGACTGGGAGAGATGAAGGCCTCTGGTACTAGGGCTCCTGAGGTTATGCTCAGGAGTTTCTCTTTCCCAGCGAACCTCATCTCTATCCGCCCCTGCTTCCTGTTGCAATGCAAGAGCCTGTGCTTTCAGTTCCTCAGTTAAGGCCTTACTAGACTCTATCAGTCTCTCCTGCATGGCTACCTGTTGCTGGAGCCTATCATTGTGCTGACAGAGAGCCTCATTTTCTCTCTGTGCCCCCTGATTGGTCCTGGAGTACTGGGCCAGTCTCTGCTGCAAGAGGGTTACCTCCGCAGTCCCATCCCTACTGGCCTGCTCCTTTCTTGCCAGAGCCTCCTCCACCCTCCTGGTGTGATCTAGCAAGCCCTGATGCTCTTTTTGGAGGTCACCCAGCCCCTGGAGGGCCACGTGATTTTCTTCAATTTTTCTTTTTAAATGGCAGACTTCCTGGCCTAAGGTATCCCTTTCCTGACCAAGAGCCTGCATTTGTGACGCCAGGTCATCCCTCTGCCTTTGAAAGGCACCAGCTTTCTGGCGTTCTTCATCAAACTCTGCCTGGGTATCCAGGTCTTTCAAAATCAATTTATTGCTTTCCTCTTTCTCTCTGTCTAGTTGGATTTGCAGGGTGGCTACCTGCTCTGTGCATGACCTGTTGAAATTGATCTGTTGCTCCAGCTTTTTCTGGCTCTGGAGTAAGGAGTCCAAACTGTCTTGGTGCTCCTTCTGCAAATTTGTATTTTAATGATATACTGCCTACTATCATTTTCTGACTCCTGGCTCCTCTGCAGCCTCTGCTCAGAAGAGACCAGGTCAGAGTGGGCCTTTTCTAACGCCATCTGTTGCCTATTTGCCAGGTCTTGGCCTTCAGCACATTTGTCCTGCATGGCTCCCATATATAGATACAAATATGCCGCTATCCTAACCATCTTGTCGTGTTCATCTTTAGCTTTAGGAGCCATATATAATTCACTCAGGGCACATGTAATGGACCCTGATCTCTCCATATATCTGACCCTGTTTCAGTGACCTGTTGCGCGATTGCCTGCAACCAGACCATTTGGTCCTGATGAGTCCACTCACCTCTCACAAATAGCTTATGTAAGAAGTGCTCTCTGGCTATTTTCATATCTACCAAGGTCATCATTCTGGAATTTGAGTTCCTTCCTGACTTACAGAAGTTTGTATTTTATTTTACAAAACAGACTGTTTCCTTAGAGCGTTCCTTTGAGGGATGCTTTCACAGTGTAAAACAGCGTGGTGATCTAACCGGATATGTGTATCTGGTCAGTTGGCACACTGTATTAATTTGCACAAGTGGTAAATCTAACCCAGAATATCCCGGCTCCGAGCCCCCACTTTTGTAAGCGATATTCAATCAACACTACAGCTAAGTCAATGCCTAGTCTGGGATGCTGAGGAAAACCCTTATTGATGTATTTGTATATCCAGTTCAGTACTCTGGATGACAACCCTTGTATAACACCCCCCTCTTAGAATCCCCCTGACCCCACTGAGCCAAGAAGTAGGTTTGTTTTGCAAATTAAAAGGTTTATTTGAAAATTGAAACAATATATATATATCACACTTCTATAAATAAATTGATAATGGATATTACACTTGTGAATATGAGCAGTAGTCAGCAAGAGGTAACTTATGAATAGGAACAGAAGAATAAGGTGGGAAAGAATGCTTTATATGGTTCAAGGAAACGCAAGGTGGAATAAAATGCAGTACAGAAATAACTTGTTATATTTTTAGCAAAAGGTAATATGATCACTTTCTCTTTTGACAATTCACTCCCCCTATGCAATACAAGAAAAGGAAGGAGAGCACACAGTCATCAAGAATCCCAACAAATCACACTTTATAATGCAATACACAGTTCCAGTTCTCCCAGCAAGCTTAGGGAAAACAGGGATGAGTTTTAAACACAGGCAAATTACTTTAATGTGGTTTGCAAGGAAGTGAAAAGGTGCTAAAATTGCTTTTAATTCCTTTCTAGAGGTTCAGGGTAGGTGATGGCTACTTTATATTAGTTCAGGCTCACTTTAACAATACTCTATGAATGATTAGCAGATTGCAAACGAATTTTAGCAAAGAGAAGCAAAAAGCTGCTGATTTCTACAGATGAAGAAATCGGGCCAAATCGCAAATCGCGGTAAATTTCGTGAGTGCGTGTCTCGTGATTACGGAAAAAGTATAGGTAGTAGGAAGTAGGAAGCCTAGATTCTAAGGTTTCAGATGAAAGTTAAATCTCGTTTCTAGCACAAAAGGTTCCGGAGATACGGATGATTTAATAAAGGTAGATTTTCGGATTTAAATTAAAACTCAAAATGACAGGTGACAGCTTGCAGCTGCAGAATTGACAGGTGACAGTTGTGCAGCTTTAAAAATGACAGATGACACGATTTCTAGGAGGCTGTTCTAATTAGGTTAAAATAGTTTGGATTAGATTATTGTAACTAAGAGATTGGGTTCTGCACAGTTCTGGCGGATACTCACTCCTAATTTTGAAATGAATGGGCCTCGTCACGGATCTTGTCAACTGGACTGGACTTCGGTTCTCTCTGCTCGGCAGGTCAATCAGGCACCGGTTCTGCTCACAGCGAGCCGGATCTCTGGTTCTGCTTACAGTGGTCTGGGTCTGGTCTGGATACAGCGGCCTGTGCTTCTCTGGATCTCTGGTCTGGTCTCTGGCAATTGTTCTTGGCAAAGAATTCAAACAGCTCGCCCGGCTGTGGAATAGTTTGCAAATGATTTTAAGGATGCTGAGGCCTGCTGAGAAGAGTTCTCAGTTTGTGGGTTTAGGCCCTTGCTTTAAGTTCTGAAGTAAAGTTCTGGTCTTTGGAGATTGATGGATGTGAAGTCTGGAGTCTCCCGGCAGAGCGTCCCGCAGAAAATGGAATTGAATGTCCCTACCTGTCCCAGCAGTCTCTTTTTATGTGTTTTAAAAAGTGGGTGGAGAGGCTAGCATCCCTAAGCCTGCCCCTCTCTTGATTTGATAGGTCAATAGATTCTTTGGTCCCTGATTTGGGAAGGGATAGTGTGTCAGAGTGATGACATTTTTATGACCTGCAGAAATGACACTCCCCTGGTCAATGTGCACACAAATCTATTCCTGATCCAAATACATATTTCCCAGGTACACAGTTGTTTGACATCACATACACACATCATATATTACTAAAGATAGTCCCTGTCCCGACTCTGGCGTTTCTAGGAGCTTGCATTAAAAAATGGCAACTTATTTTCGATTTTAGTGGGTTTTGCAATATGGGATTGTCATCAAAAATTATACAAAGGTACATTTCCCTTCCACATATATACCAGTAACTTTCCATGTCTCTAGCTTAAACACATTGTCTACAATAATCATAATTAGTGGGGTTTTGCTCCAGAACATGGTACAAATTGGAGTTTGGACTCAAATCGTGAGGGCATTTTTCAAACTAAGACTCTCAAAGTTGTACATTTCTGTCATTTGGTTACAATAACTTATCACTGTTTCTATAAAATATATATGTGTTGCAATTCAACTCCCCCAAAGTGTTTGGGTCCGCCTCCAGGAGTCTGGGTGGGTCAGTGATCACATGTCTCTCCTTGCTGGCAGAGGGCTGTTGAGAGGAAACACTCAAAATTAACATACCCCATTCAACAGAAAGAGCCTTTTGTGTGGGCTCCAGAAGGCTGCCTGGAAATCTCTCCTCAATCAATCAACAGGGTCATGTGATATTCTGCCTCCTAGTGTGGGAATCTCTGAGGTGTTAAGGTTTCCCAGCCTCTTGGCCTCTGGGAACAGCAGGTGGCTAGATTTCCAATTAACCAACAAGCTTTGAAGTCCCTGCCCCTCTTGCAACTCCTAAATACAGTTTCCCTGTCAGAGTTTAGACCGCTAGCGCCACCTTGGGGAATTTGTCGGTACTGCATCCATTTTTGAGTTGTCTTGAATTACTGCATTTCAATAGAGTGGTCTTTTGCTTGATAGTATAGGGCCCTTGCTTAACATTGTTTTGATGGCATCCTTACAGTAGAGTGGTGATGTGGAGCCCCCCACAAGAAGGTTGTATCTTTGGAGTGGTCTTGTGCCAACTGCGCATGTGGGCGGTGATAGCTCATCCCCACATCCACCCAGTCTATTGATTTAGTTTGTTCTGGGATAGAATAATGGGCGGCGACAGCTCATCCCCACATCTACCTAGTCTATTGATTCAACATGGGTCAAAACCCTTGACACCCTACTATATCCATTCCAATCCTTTGGAATGGCTCTAATATCAATGACATGGATTGGAGAGGTGCCTTTGACACCATTGCTCTATTCTTTTTTTGGCATTTGCCGCACTGTTGGCAAAACTGTGTGACTTGGCCATATACACCTGGCCAATAGAACCTTGCCAGAATCTTTTGTGTGGACTTTTCCATGCCAAGGTGGTCCTTTCCTACTTGTAGATTGCAACCTCAAGGACAGGACGCCAATATTTGCTGGGCACCAACAGTTGCCGAATCATCTCCTTGTCGGAACCAACAGTTATCCGATAATATAAACCATTGTCTTTGATGAAATGTGGAGTTTTCCCCTTTGGGTCCTCAGCCGCCGAGTCTCTTGCATGTTTCAATAGGGGGTCAAGTTCTTGTGCCATGCGGAAACTATCGCCTCCCTCATCTATCCTCCAGTCGACAGCTACGGGATACATATTCTGTTCAAGCCATGTATGCTTCTCCAATCTTCTCGCAATCTTACTTTTCTTACCCTTATTGGATTATGGAATGATTTCTTGATCACAAAAAGGGGCCTCCTTCAACCATAGGTCTTCCACCTTCTGAATAAGCCGAGGAAGATCAGGGACATCAGAGCCAATTAATAGGGGTTTGGGCAATGTTGGCATTATGGACGCTCTTACTTTCATTTGCTCTCCGGCCACCTTTATCTGGATATTCTTGAGGGGGTACACCTTAACGTCACCATGCACACACCGGATGGGAACACTTTCACTCAATTTCTCCACACCACCTACCAGGTCTGGGTTCACGGCCGTTTGTAGACTTCCAGTATCCAACATCGCTCTAGTCATGTGACCTTCCACCTCAGCTTCACAGACATACGGGTATGTGATCTTATGGCTTGAAGAAGCACCGCTCTGGTTAACTTCCCTGGTTGGTTCAAAAGATCCCACATCCATTGGTTCGGAATTTGTTTTCCTCTGACATAATCTTGCCAGGTGGCCCCAGTGCCCACACTCAAAACATTGTGGCCCTCGGGCACTGAGGCTAGGAGGTCGGGTAACTGGTGATGTCCCCGCTCCTTCAGTGTTAGGGAGAAATCTTGTTCCTTCCCACTCCGGTCTTCTGATCATCGAGTTTGGCCAGCGTGGTGCAGATACCACTCGACCTGGTACTGGTGTAGGGTTTCCCCGGTTTTGACATTGGAAGGGTAAGACATCAATTTCGCCTGGCCGGCCTTCTGATACGCAGAGGCGATATTTACAGCTTCGACCAAGGTGGGTCTATGATGTTGCCTGACCCACCTCTGCATCGGTAAGGGCAATGCATCCACAAAGTGTTCCAAAATTACTTTCTCCGCCATCTCGTGAGTAGTTGCGGAGCTGGTTTGCAGCCACTTCTCTCCCAACTCCTTTATCCAGTAGAAAAGTTATCGGGGAGTTTCTTTGGACAAAAGTTCACTATCTCTAAATTTGATTCTGTAGGCTTCGTCGTCGTGTCCCAATCGTTCCAACACTACCCGTTTCATGTCCTGATAACTTGTTTTTCCCCCCGGTTAGCTGCCTGATAGGCACTCTGCATCTCGCCGGTCATAAGTGGGGCGATGTAGTGGCACCACCTCTCGGCTGGCCATTGTGCATTCCTGGCAACCCTTTCGAAGTTGACGAAGAAGTGTGCAGGATCTTCGCCGCTAGCAAACTTCTGCAGACTGAGGTCGGAACTGGTGTGTGGCTTCCCATGTTTGTGGATCCAATAGTTGTGCCTGCTGGAGTTACAGGGCCTGTTGAAAGGCTTGTCTATCTGCCCGGGCCTGCTGGCTTTGAAGCTGTAGGGCTTGCTGTAGTAACTGTTGGCCCTTGCTCAGGGTTTTTATCAGTTCCTCCATCGTGTTCCGCTCTATCCCACCGCTGCCACCAAATGTGATGGAGCAGATGGAGATAGATTAGACAGTAGCCAGTTTGATTCAAACAGTGTTTATTAATTAACCTCTTTTAACTTGAGTAAAACAGAATAAGACAGTATGTTTTCTACTCAGGGGTCGGTATTTTGCTAGGCAGACCCCCTCTTCTTTGCGGAGCCGGGCTATAGATGTATCAGCTGACGGATAGGGTCATTGTCCTGGCGAGGCAGGCTTCACCCTTTCATAAGAAGTAAGCAATCAGGTGTCTTGACTCTCACTTTGTCTTGCTATGGTATCTTTGGCCGTGGTTTAGTAAATGTCTCTCTCTTGACAGATTACCAGTTAGATTGTAGCTTGACTCTTTTTCTATCACCTAATTTCCTCATATACCATAAAGGCAGGAACAGCCTCAGTAGGCAGGTATGAGTTCACCTTCAGTTCTATTTCTCACTGTTCAAACGTTTCTTTTCCTTTCAGTTCATGTCCCCTCTGGACTATTTTTAATAAAGGCTTCTCACCTTGCCTGATAGAAGACAGACCCTCGTGTGGTCTAGCAAACAACTGCTCCTTCTCTCCTCGCTGTCTCCCTTCAACCCTGGGCAGCCTTCCAGCGATATACGGAGCACCAATGACACTCCGTTGTGGCTTCAGAAGGGGCCGAGCTACTCGCTCCACTCGAGGCCCCGCCCCTACAACGGTGGGGGCAAGAGCAGCACTCCACGGCTCATAACAGCTGTTCCCTCGGCTTCGGCCGTACCTGCGATGACAGCTACCATAGAGGGCTGCGAGGCCCCGCCTCTACAAGGGTGGGGGCTTGGGCCACTCTCCTCTGCTCGGCTCAGCTGATCTGTCCGTCTCGGCAGAGGCGCTGAGAGTCTCCTGCCTGAGGGTTGGGGTAAAGTGACTTCAGGGCCCCATGACGGCAACGGCGACTGCAACGGCGCTCCCCACCTCTCGGCTCTCAGCGGTTCGGACGAGTCTCTCGTCGATGGCTGGACAACTAACGGTTTTCTGTCCTCGCTGTACTTCGGATCTCCAACTCTCCCTCTCCTTAACCTCTTATGCTAATAACGTTATAACTTCACAAGACGCTCAACAGGAGCACGTCTCGGCTTAACTCAGGGCCAGCTTGCTCAATAGGCCCACTCGTACACAACCTCCTCTTCAGTAGGGCATATTTCTTCCTCCCTCTTCTCCATTGACTATCAAAGAACAACAACAAAACAAAGTCCAGTATTAAAGTAGAGCATCTTCTCTGCCAACACCATTCTGTTTCTCATTTGACCACTTGGCTGTCTTTCAAACGGGAAGGCCCTCCCTCCAGTACCCTTTATGACATCATACCACTAGGCCACTTTTCCTGGAAACAAAGGGATTGGATGACTTGCTTGCTTGTTTTGTTTACTAATCAATTGACTCTGAGGTACCTTATCTTCCTCCCTCTCGTCACATGCCTCATCACACCCCGCAAGGAGGTGACTGGAGCAAGGTCAAAAGAGCTGAATAAAAAACAATCCTCTCGCTTTTGTCGGGGTGACGAAGAAATAGAAACATTACAGCATTTATTTATTGATTGTCAAAACCTTAACGGACGCCAATGTTACAACAAGTGTTGTTTTATTATCTCGAATTTGTGCAGGGAAAAATGTCTAACTAATTGTAGCTACTTTAAGAATTCTAAGTGAGGCACTAGATATTAGGTTTACTTAAATGGGCATGTTTTATGATTCGGATGTAATAAGAGAATTTACGTTTCAATAAAGATGTTTTTAAAAAATGTTCTTATTTTTGTATTACTGTTTTATGTGTATTAGTGAAGAATAATGAAATGACTATATTGTATTGTTTAATTGGAAACCAAAACACTAATCAATAAAAAAAGAACATTAGAAAGCACAAGCGCAAAAGGTAAGCGCGTCTGGGCACGTCCGGAAGTCGTCTGGGCGGAGGGCCCTGTTTTTTTACCACTTTGATGTTGATTTGGGGGACGCTGATGAGGGAGAGTCCCTTATCGACTTTTCTCGGGCGGAATTTGTTAAATCTAGCCCTTAAAGACTCTGTGCCCCAAGGTAATTTCTGCCCCTGGGGTCCCTAAAGGGATTGTCCTGGGACGGCCCCTATTAGGGGAAAAGCGCTTGGTGGTAGGAAGCTATGTGATACCTCTAGCCTGTTGACGTGCATGCTGATAAATGCTAGATCAGCAATGGCACACAGCTATGACTTATTTACTGTTTTGGAGGACACCATGCCTGATTTTATGTGTATCACTGTGTCATGGTTCTCTGAATGCTCTGTCCCAGACCTTTGTCAACTATTGCCAGTATTCTATACCTTAGTGCATATAGATAGGCCCTCTCCAAATAGGGGTGGGGTCCTGGCAATAATCTACCGGGATAGTTTTCAGTGTACGCTCATTCCTATGACTCATTTGCTTCCTTGTGAATTGCTACTCATGAGAGTATAGATTAATGCAAATATGACTTGCCACTTCTTATTGGTATATCGCCCTCCTTCTGCAAAGCGCACTGATTTTGCTATTAACCTTGCTCAGTTGGTGGCTAACCTCTACCTGCTGCACCCAAATGTGGTGGTACTGGGAGATTTTAATTTCCATCCTAATGATCCTGCGGATCATTATGCAGAAAATTAGTGACCTGTCTGTCAGACCTGTCTTTGGGTCTATGCAATAATCGAACCACTCATCATAGTAGCAATCTACTGGACCTTATTTTTGCGGAGGCTGGTAAGGTTTCTAGCTGCACTCCGGTGCCAGTAACCTGGTTTGACCATTGACCATTTCATGGTTCCTTTTTTGGTTAAGGCTCTATCTTGTCTCTCTAAGCCATCACATGGACAACAATTTCATAGACAGTGGCACAAAGTCGATCAGATGGATATGATAAAGACTCTTCTTGAGGAGCATCAGACTGCCAGGGAGAAGGGTGATGATCCTCTATCCTCCCTATTAAATGCCCTAGAGAAAGCGGCTGATAAAGTAGCGCTGAGTTTGCCCCATTTTAGCAGAATTAAACCTTCTGAGATGCGGTACACTGCAGATCTGAGAGCCCAGAGACAAGTGTGTCGACGTCTGGAGAGGAAATGGTGACGGTCATATGATGTAGTTGCACGTAACCTTTATAAGCAATCTTTGATCGGCTATCATCAAATGATACACGCGGCAAAAGCTAAATATTATGCAACTAGAATCAGAGAGGACTCCTGTACCTCCAGTGAATTGTTTCTAGTAGCCAAGGAGCTATCAGTGCGCCCATGCTGGGAACTTTGCTAAACAGCCGGATGCTCCATTGAGATGCGATGCAATTAGCACCCTTTTCCAGGAAAGAAATGTTGATATCCATAGGGGCATTAAAGAATGTCAAACTGGTGAGTGGCTGTGCAGAATGAGGCTAGAAATAGCTTCCCCTCTGCACACCCGTCGAGCAAATTCTAACTTCAGACTATAACGGAGGATGTGGTCAGGAAGACCTTATTAAGCCTTAAGTCAGCCTCCCCATGAGATGCAGTCTCTCTACATTTTGAAAGCCCTGCCTCACAGAGCTATTGGCAAGCTGACTGAGGCAGTCCAACATTCCTTTCTAATGGGTATGGTCCCCCCCAGCCCTCAAACATGCGGTGGTCCTGCCCCTTCTCAAGAAAACTCATTTGGTACAGACCCATCTCTCTACTCCCGGCGATGATGAAGTTGCTGGAGGCAGTGATTACTCACCAGATATCGCTGTTTTTGAAGGAGAATGATTGCTTACATCCATTTCAGTCAGGTTTTCGCCCGAAGATGGGGACTGAGTCAGTGATGATTTCTTTACTGGACGACCTTGCATTGCATCAAGACTGCAGAGACACTGGAGTTCTTATTCTTCTTGATCTCTCTGCAGCATTTAATACTGTGGACCACGAAATTTTAATGACTACGCTGGAGCAAGCAGGCATATCAGGTTCCATTTTGACATTGTTTCGGTCCTTTCTGACAGGCCGCTATCAAATGGTGTCCTTTGAGTCTTGTCATTCTGCTTTGGTAGAATTATTCTGTGGAGTCCCGCAAAGGTTCAGCTCTCTCTCTCTGCTTCTTTTTAATTTATATGTTCGGCTATTGGTGGATCTCATTACTGAATGTGGAGTGCTTTTTTACTCCTTTGCTAATATTCCGGCTGGATTCCGGAGAAGCTGCGGGACTGCATTGAGAAATTGGGAAGTTGAATGGCAGCCAACTGGCTGCAATTAAATGGTAGTAAAACTGAGGTTCTGGTGGTTGGCCCTCAGAGAGGTCATACCTCTGGAACTCGCAATACTGGCCAAAGTCACTTAGTCTTTGTCCTCCCCCGTGCTCCTCTGTGAAAAGCCTCTGAGTTAAACTACTACCTAATGGGTCTCGAGAGCTTCAGATTTCTGCCTTATGCAGCGCTGGGTTGGAAAACTAAAGGCCTTAAGAAACCTGTGCTTCCCTCTGAAAGCTGCACTACTCTGGTTCGCTGGATTATTGTAATGGTATCTTTTTTTAAATTTTTTTATTTTTATGTAATGCATTAATTCAATTACATATAAGCTTTAAGCATATTAACAAAGAAGAATACAAAGCATTAAATAATGAACAATCAAATAATCAATTTGATATAACAGTTCAAGACAGTCACCAGCAATACAAATAAACAAATAATCTACCTATATATAATAAATATCTTCAATACAACTAAAAAAAACAGTATAAAAAGTATCTGCACCTCCCATCTAAAACCAAATAGCATCCTAATTTTCCTTGAGTGCTAGTAGCCCTATTCCAAATTTCATATGCAGCAGAAGGTATTACTATAGATTGAACAGCTATAATTTAATGCTTTCTATTACACTTACAAAGTGACTATATATTCTACAATAAATCTCATTCATAGCTGAACATTATGTTAATATATGTCTGGCAGTCTCACACTCAAGATTGCAGCATCTACATAGATCTGTTCAGGGAAGAGAATTTTTCCACTGGCTTGTATATTCATTTGTGGGAAGGATGTTGAATCGTAAATATAAAATAAAATGCTTTAAATTGATGCTACAACATTTAGTTAAGTAGCTGAAGGGTGTGTTTCCAGGAAAACTCTGATGTGAGTATTCATTATATCCCCTGGGAGCACCGGAGACCCAAAGTGATAGCCACAGCAGGCAGAAACACAACGCAGTTGTGTTGGAAAACGCTGCGGTTTTTCTTTCCGAGTTTCTCAGGCTTGAGAAACTTGGAAAGAAAAACTGCAGCGTTTTCCAACACAATAACGTTGTATTTATATTTGCGGTCACTTCAAAAGCGACCGCCAACATAAATACAACGTTTTTAAAGCTGCTGTTTTATTTCTAAGTTTTCCGGGCTCCTCCAGCCAGGAAAACTTAGAAAAAAAACTGCAGCTTGTGCTTATTTTAAAAAAAATAAATAAATAGCACTTACCGAGATTCAGCTGCAGCTTTCCTGCTCTGGTCTCCGGTCCCCGTCCTCCGCGCACAGCACTAATGAAGGGAAAGCCACCCAGCGGTAGCTTTTGTTTACTACAGCTGGCTGGCTTTTCCTTCATTAGTGCCGCAAAAGCAAAAGCCAGCACAGGAGGGCATCCATTTCACAAAATGGATGCGCCCATGTGCTTGCTTTTGCGAATTTTGAGCTTGAATAGCTCAAAATTTTACATAGGAAGTTTTAAAAAAGAGAATGTTAGTATTTTTTTTTTTTATGTTGCCTATCTATTTTTTAAATAAAATGTTTTACTAGACCATGCCTTTAAGGGTACACATGGACATAGAGAGAGGGGTCCCAACGAGTTACAGAAAGGAGAAACAGGGTAGGGGATGGGGGGTTGATGCTGAGCCAATCCTGATTAATTTGTTGGTGGGTCTGTGGATCATGATTTAGGTTTCAGTAACTGACGTGGCTCCTAGCTATTTCAGCATCTCATACATTAGAATCCTCTCGAGATTCTCACTACATTTTAGACACCGTACCCCTCGGAGTTTTCAATAACTGTTTTAAGTGTTTTCATTATTTCTTAATGCCTTCCAAGTTTGAGCTCCTCTTAAGGTTATCAGCACTTTCTAGATCCAAGTACATTTGTAGATTCTCTGAATAAGTTGGATTAAAGTACTCATCAGGCTTCGTAGTTGTAAGTAAGTGTTTTTCCAGGCTTCTTAGCAGGACATGTGTCAAGTTATGATGAATGACACTGCAGTGGCTTCGTATAGACAACACCAGAGTCTTTCCTACCTTTCAAAGGTATGTGACCCATACAGTGGATCAGGCGGGGATTCAGAATGTTCCAGTTGTTTTGCCCTGTGCTGCAAAATATACGCCTATTGCCATAGGTTGAGGGGAGATCAGGTATTCATCTGACCATCTGAGACTGTTGTGGCTGATACAGGATAAGGTGGAGCCCAGTGAGAGACCAACAGGTTCATCATAATTCAGATACAGATGACTTTTCAAGTAGGGAAAAACAAGGGACACCACCTTCCCTACTGTGGAGACCAGATGGGAGCCACAGACGGCCAACCATGGAGCATGCAAGATAAAGGGAACAGACTAGGGAAGGGGCTGATCCTGCTCCAGTAATTTGTGCTCCAGGAAGAAGATCCCAATCTGAAGCAGACTGTGAAAGACAAAACTAATAGAATGCCAGAGGAGGCACATGAGAGACCTCAGCAGCTCTTGGAAATGCCTCAAGAGCATAGTGGATTAAGCAGCGTTACCACTAGTGAAGGGTATATCGGCCAAAGCAGGCAGCTGCGGAACCTTGGTAGATACCACTGTCCACAGCAAACTGAGTAAGCTTTGAAGTACTGACACAATGCATGGTGGGCAAACTGAGAGTTACAACCTGAAATGAGCAGAGAAAACATTTCCTGCTTGAACCACTAAATATTGGCAAACTGTGTTAAAGCCACAGCAAACTGAGACAACCTTTAAGTATTGAAATCCTGTATGGTGGAAAAGTGTGTTTGAACCCACATCAAAATGAGAAAGCATGTAATCACTGAAATGCTGCATGCTGGGAAGCATTTCAGTGATTACATGCTTCTGGGAGTGTTGAACCCCACAGTGAGCTGAGAAAGAATTTGATTATTGTTGGAACACTAGGTGCCAAAGCCCCAGCAACTGAGAATGCATTTGATTACAAACAATGAGACAATCCATATTAAACATTCCTGGCCCAACTACCTCCTTTGAAGAAAACCTACTGCACACCTTGCGGACTAACATCAAACCCACCTCCAAATCTATCCTTCTGGGAGACCTCAACCTAGGGTACAATGACCCTGATGACCCAAAAGCTGCATCACTCTCCAATACATTAAGTGCCCTTGGCTTCCAACAATGCAACAACTCCCCCACACACAACTAGGCCGCATACTACACTGGATCGCAGATCTCAACTGTCAGTTGACCATCCTCTCTAGCAGCCCATGTCCGACCGCAACATAGTGCAATTCTCCGCCTCAACCATTGCAATCCCGCTGTCTCCCACTCTTGCCCGTAGCTCGATAAACCTCACCAAGGAATGTCTTGCTCCCCTGCTCAGCTCACTCATACCTGAACCACTTTTTGACAATGACCATATCTCACTCATAGACCTATACACCAAAACACTTACCGTCGCCATAGAGACCATTGCCCCTCTCAAACATCACAAGGCCAAACCATCAGCACATAGAAACTCCTGATTCACCACAGACCTTCAAACGCTCCGAGGAAAAGACACAAACCTCTGAAGCCACAAACACCAAAACACTTACCGTCGCCATAGAGACCATTGCCCCTCTCAAACATCACAAGGCCAAACCATCAGCACATAGAAACTCCTGATTCACCACAGACCTTCAAACGCTCCGAGGAAAAAACACAAACCTCTGAAGCCACAAAGCTGCAGTTCACAGAAGCTGCCAAACTCTACAAAAAAGCCCCTCTCTCTGCCAAATCCACCACTTACAATGCATGAATTGCTGATGCCAAATCTAACACCTGCAAGATATTCACCATACTCAGGGAACTGGAAACCCCATCGACCCCCCGACACCCGATCACCATTATCAAAGAGGATCTCTGGTGCACTAGTATCCCAAACGCCATGCTTGGCAAAATCGACACACTACAACGTAAAATTTACAGTAAACTATTGATAATTTACCCCTCACTAACTTCTCAGATGACTGCGCCCTCTCTCACCACCAACAAACAAAATCTTTCCCCGGTTCTGCCTCACTACTGTCTCAAAAGACAAAGTCTTAGTGATACTAAAAGGCCTCAAACCATCCCGGTGCAAAGGGGATACCTGCCCGCCGAGTCTCATCAAAGATTGCACCAACATCCTAGCTCCTCTCATTGCCTCCTTTAGTAACTCCTCCTTCTCCACCAGCATAGCCCCCACCTGAGTCAAGAAAGCCTGGGTAGCCCCTCATCAATAAACCTTCACTAGACCCCTCCGTCCTGACAAACTACTGTCCTATCACATCTGTCCCCTTCCTGCTAAAAACCCTAGACAGGGCAGCCTACGTGCAATCTCCAGCGTTTCCTGGAAGACATCCATACTCTAGATATCCGTTAATCTTGGTTCCACCAAGGCCATGGAACAGAATCAGCATTACTCGACCTAAAGATACAGATTGATGAAATCAGGGATGAAGTCAAGCCCACCCTGCTACTTCTCCTCGACCTATCAGCAGCCTTCGACCTCATAGACCACAATATCCTTAGCCAACACCTATTGTCCTCAGCCAACCTCTCACCAGAAGCCATATCTTGGATCTCCTCCTTCCTAGAGGATAGATCCCTCAGAGTATTTGCAGAGAATGCCAGCGCCCCACCAGCACTTATCACCTGCGGTGTGCCCCAAGGTTCCTGCGTCTCCCCATCTCTGTACAACATATTCACAACACCACTATTTGCCCTCCTTGGCTCCATCGGCATATAACATACAAACTATGCTGATGACACGCAAATCTTACTGCCCCTCACCGGCAACCACTTAGAAGACTCTGCCACCCTTAACTCTGTTTACACGACCATCCAAGCTTGGATGGCCACCCGTCAGCTATGCCTTAATGATGAGAAGACAGAGATTCTTCTTGTAGGCCCCCCATCGGTGATCAAGAAGCTTGACCCCCTATACACCTCCTTTAACATTGACGGCATCACAATCCTAGTGTCACCTTTTGTGAAAACCCTCAGTGTTTACCTTGACTCCACATTATCCCTCTCACGGCACGTCAACGCCATTGCCTCCTCTGCCGCATACACGACCAAGCTAGTAAATGCAGCCAGACCCTTTCTCTCTCCGGACAGCTGTCTATTGCTCAAGCCACCGTAGGATCAAGACTCGACTACTGCAATGCCCTCTTTGCATGCACCACTGACACCAACATCCGAAAAATGCAGGTTATCCAGAATAACGCACTCAGAGCAGTCCTGAACATCCCCAAATTCGAACATATTACATTAGCATAGAAAAAAGTCCACCATCTCCCTATTTGTGAATGGATTCTATTCAAAACCCTCTCCATCACACACAAATGTCTATCCAAAGATGCGCCACCTTACTTATCCCAAAAAATCCATTGCGTCAGTCCTACCAGAACAGCGTATACTCACTGGGCCTCATTACGACCCCGGCGCTAAACCATGGTGCTAAGCAACATGGTCCATGCCGAGGTCCGCCATGGTGAATGGCGGAATTACTGCCCCATTCCAAGGTTGGCGGGGCGGTAATTCCCCATTCACCATGGGCCCTTCCCCATTCCCATTTTTGCCCCATAGGGCTCAATGGGAATGGGGAAGGCGCTAAGTACGGTGCCGCAAATTGCGGTACCGTACTTAACACCAAGGTCCCTTTGTGGCACCCTACTTTAAAGGCTGGTAAAACCAGCCGTTAAGGTCGGGTCCCGCAAAGGGACCTCCTAATCAGGTGTTAAGGGTTTAACGGTGCCGACACCTTTTACGGCGCCGTTAAACCCTTAAAGCCAGGGTCGTAATGAGGCCCACTGCATCACTCAGCCTAAGTTTAAACGGGCTAAAGGATCTAGCTTCCCAGTCATTGCAGCCAGCCCGCTACTCTACGTGCTGAACATTCCTACTGGACATTCTGATAAGCCTTCAAAACGCTATTATTTTCATGAAGGCCCTGTATAATCTGTAAAATTGTCCACTGTATGTATCGTAATGTCTGCAATATTTTGAGTAACTGGTCATGCAAACGGCACCTCGATGCATCTGGGCTTAGCACACTATACAAATGTAATAAATAAATAAATAAAGGTCACAATGAACTGAGAAACTCTTTGTTCAGTGAAACCTTGCAGGTTGGGAAAACCAAATATAAAAGCTTAAAGCAATGGGTAACTGAAACTTGTATGTTTGTTGAACTGATTCTAAAGTCCATAATCAAGTGGGTGAACATTTAAGTATTCACAGAAAGACTGACAGAACGATTAGACAACTCATCAGCAAAAACCAAGCAACATCCTGACCCAAGTTTGTGTACATTTCTTAATAAACATGCAATTAAGTTTCACTTCTCAGTCCTTTTTCTCTGTATATAGTCCTTGAGTATCTAGCAAAGTTCTCTTCAAGACTTCTCTATGTCTCTCGAAGTCAAGGCTCATGTTGTCTTTTTAGCACCTCTCGGCCAAATGATCTTTAACACCCATCAACAACACCTTCATCAAGTGTGTGTCTCAGCTTCTCAGCACCTAAAGTGCCAAGAGTTCTTGAGGATTTCTAGTCACCTCATTTGTCAAGTGCTTGTCATCACTTCTCAACCCCTCATGTATGTACGCCAGGCTCTGATTCTCGAAGCAATTGGCTGGCACTCTGTCAGTCCTTCCTCTATTCCTCTATATCTCCATAACAGCACCCCGCTCTGGTAGTTTACATGCTCTATCCGCCTTTATCTGTCCACTCTTTCTTGAAGCATTTTTGGGTCCACTGCACCTTGGTCCCTCCCAGACTCTCTCCAGGATGTGCAGGTTAGTAGGCTTGTTTGGATGTGTGCTCGTGCAATTACATAGCCATTGACAGCTCTCTTCTCTTGGATACGTGGACCCAGAAGGTACCTCCTTCTAGATCAGCTGTTTTTGTCAAATATGTAAAAATATATAAATATGTGTTTGAACTATTTCACAGTTCAGCTAGGGTGACACAATTAGTTTAATGTTCCTGATGCACAATCCCACGGTACAATTTTTGGTTAGAAAAGCAGACAGTGTGTTCAGAAGTCCAAAATGTATTTCAAAGAAATAAGTCAATGTCAAACTAATGTGGTCTCCAGCTTTATACCAAGGAAATCACTACAATAGTATAAACTCATAAACAATTTGTCAACACAAAACACAATGTATTACCTGCCTATATGAATCTCGCTACTTCAGTTCATACAAGTAGCCATTTACATAATCAATTCTAAGGTGAATCTAGCCCCTTACCTCCAGGTACCTGCACTCTTGCCCCCCTTCTCCAATGTCCCAGAGCTTCTAGGCATTCAATAGGGTCATTACCCAAGCAGTAGATGTCATTGTTCCGCTCACACTTAAAAAAGCCAAGAAAGCAAAGCACTCTAATGCCTAGTTCACCCAAGAGCTCCTTGAATTTCGTTCTAAAAAAAGGGCAGCGCTTGCTACCCGTGGCTATCTCTTAGGTTGAAGACCTACTTGAAAAGGGCGTATCTGCATAATAGGAGCATGAAATACTGCTTTCCTGCATAACTGCCATCTTGTAAAAGGTAGCCAGTGAGAGGAAGAGGGCTTGTGCAGGAAAACTTGATCTGGCATGGAGCCCTGAGGAGAACGACGCTTGGGACCTTCGAGCCACTCAGTACTCCTAGGGACCTCGTGCCCAACATTTGGAAGTTTGGTGCCCTTGAGCCATGGCCCTATAGTACTTTTGCGTGCAGGTGACTCCCCATGTATGGACATGGTAATCCAACAAAGGTGCGATATCAGCCCGAAACCCCTCAGAGCAGGTCCCTGTAATAGAGCTGGATTGCCGCCATGACGCGGGTGCTAGCACTAGCTCTCTGGGCATCGGAACAGTCGCACTGTACCAGAATCAGGAGGAAGGAATCTCCCTGCTGGTGTGTCCTAGAAAAGTGGGAGCAATACTTTTGGTCAACACTCTGGGCTTCATTACAAGGTTGGAGGTAGCCTTGCCGGTAAAACCGGCAAGGCTAACTCCAAACTTGCAAGAAAGTCTGGCACCCGCGAATGGGCAATTACTGGGGTATTCTGGCCCCGTCAAACCCGGTAATTGCCCTTTCGCGGGTGCCGGAATCGGGTGATCCCCATTCCCATAAGGCTCAATGGGGATGGGGATGCCTGTAGCACTGGCACGGTTCATAACGGTGCCTGTGCTACGAGCATGCTGTGCTCACGTGGGCCTTTCATTCTGCCAGGTCTGACCTGGCAGAATGAAAGGCACCCGCGAGCACAACTCGGAGTTTGCCGGTCCGGATACAACGGTACCGGCAAGTTTACCAGTACTGTTGTATCCGGACCGGCAAGCTCATAATGGGGCCCTCTGGGTGTTAAATAGTCACAAGCTGCACAGAAGTTCTACCTATGGTTGGGGACTAGATAGTCTGATGCCCGAAAAGACCCTTCGCCTGAGACCCTTCGCCTGACTAACAGGCACCGGGTGGACCAGGGACCAGAAATTATAGAAAAACAAAATAGGTGAAGAAAAAGAATATAATCTTGTGCAGTGCATGCCGTCCGTTCCCGTTGGTGAGGAAGATGACTGGGGTGTGGCACCTGGTGCAGGTCTAGTGGAGCATGGTTACACCTGCGACCGCACCCTTGAGTGCCTGTACATTTATGATATGATTTGATATGGCATTTATAACGCGCCTATACACAAGCATTTCAAGGCATTACGAGGCAAGGGTGGGGGGTACAGTGATATTGAGATCGTAGAAGTGCAGAGGAGGGGGGACAGGAAAAGTGCAGGGCAGGAAAGGGGGAGGGTACAGTGCAGTACATAGGATAACAGAAAACTAAATAACTAAACTAAATAAAGCAATAAATAAAATAAAGCCAATAAATTAAAGTGCGGCCAGCTGGTGGCAAGGGTAAGTGCAGATATCAGGTGTCGAGAGCTGGTAGGGGGCTGTAGGGATACAGAAACAGTCCCCGAGTGCAAGGGTTGCCAGGGGGGCAAAGCAGGTGCGCAACGACGGGGAGGGTACCTGGGCCTGACATCAGAGGGTAGCCAGGTAACCAGTGCTGTTACAGTTTCAGGAGATCAGCAGGGGAGAGGAGGAGAGAAAGCAGAAGCAAAGAGGAAGGTCTTGAGGTGCTACCAGAACCGGAGATGGTTCTCTTCAAGTTTCAGAGCAGCAGGGAGGCTGTTCCAGAGGGAGGCCCCAGCAGAAGAAAGAGATCGACCACCAACTTGTTGCTTGGAGAAGCGACTGACCCAAAGGGAGTTGGAGGCAGATGAGCAAAGAGCTCGGGAAAGGAAGAGAGAATTGAAGGTAATGAGGCCCTAGGCCCCAGAAGCATTTGTGGACAATGCAGAGGGTTTTGAACGTAATCCTCAACGCTGGGATATTTCAGTTCTGGAGAGATACAATCCCTGTGCTTAAGGCCAAGGACAAGTCTCGCAGTCCTGTTTTGGATGAGTTGCAGAGGGCGGAGAGTAGAGGCAGGCAGATTTAGAAAGAAGCTGTTGCAATAGTCCAGCCTAGAGTGAACCAGAGCTCTGGAGACAGTGAGCTTGTGGGGGAAGGAGAGAAAATGAAGAATACCTCTGAGGAGGTGCAGCTGGTCGTGTGACTTCTTAGAGACATCAGAAACATGAGGAAAGAAGGAAAGTGTAGAGCCGAAGATGACCCCAAGCTTTTTAGCCTCACAGGTGGGTGGGAGCAGGTGGAGGGCCAAGAAAGGCTGAGCCAGAGAGTGACAGCAAAGGAGGAAGCAGGTGTGCCGATTAGGAGAAACTCGGTCTTACTGACATTAAGGCAGATATATAAAGGGGAAGTGCTGATTTGACAATGCAAATGGCTCAGGTGCAGTCCCCTGACGGAGACGCTGATACAGTATGATGAAAAAGGGACTGGGTTTAGAAGAACCACTTTTTCCATTCATTTTGAATGCATGGGTTGTCTTTTCATCTGCTTGTGCTCGTTCTAACAATGCTTTGCAGTTTTTAAATACAGTTCACCCACTGATCACGTGTCAGCAATGCGCCACATAATGCCCTCATGAAGCAAACATGGAAGAAACACCTACTTTTGGTTGCCTAAGAGAGCTCGCTATTTAGACCCTTGAACACATAAACAAGTGCTTCCCTAGCCTCTGCAAAGTGACAGGCCACTCCCAATTATGTCCAAACTGACGTAACAAAGGGTGAGGAACCCTTTCACAGTGGACACTCTTAGTAGTAGACCTCAGCGCCCTTATGTTTGATCCATACATTTATATGTAGTGGTTGTCGCATGAGCTCAGTGTTAACAGAGTATTAATGGTTCCTCAACTCCGTTTTGGGGAAAAGGTTGTAAGGTTATTGTTACACTTTTTACCTTCATGCGCCAAGATATCAAAAGAAAAACTCCACTCAATATCCCAACCTGAGATGTGCAGTGTCCAGCTTCGTGCAAATCTGTCCCATGACTTATTCGCTTTTGCTGAAAAGCTGTGTTCCAAATTACAAATCATTACTATTCGCCCTGATTTGAAAAGGACGGCTGGGTCCGTCGAAACACGTGTCATAACTATAGGGCATTTGTTTTCTAAATACACCATTATATACTCACAACCCTATTGAGTGGAGTTTTTCTTTTGATATCTCGGCGCATTAAGGTAAAAAGTGTAACAATGACCTTACAACCTTTTCCCCAATTATGTCCACACTCACTGCTTGCGTTGCTTCCCTGCCCTGACTAAGCATTTGTTGCACTGTTGTGTCTTCGGTCGTCATCTGAATGGATTGGTCATCATGTTCGCAACCTGGATACCAAGTCTGTTCTCATTCAGTGTTCACCAACATGCATGGCACACACCTGAATGCACTCGGGACTCTCTCATTACTGACGCCTGTAACGATGCCTTACTGCTGCACAGCAATACCAGGGCTCTCCATGCTGGACTTTCTGCAATTTTCCAGACAGGCAATAAATTGGATGGCACTTATTAACACCATCTTCTGGTCTTCTTCCACGGTGATGTATGGACGCTGCCCTGCATCCTCTTCTCTGATGCAATCTTATTCTGTTGTCCCCTTTTACAGCCTTCCCGGCTCCACTTGTAGACAGGGTTGTGGTGGCACCACTCTTCACCCAAATCAGACAAGCAGGAGACATACATACACACGAAAGGACTTTAGGGCTCATTACGAGTATGGCAGTGTGGGAAAAAAGTAGCAGTACGGAATTACCCCCAATTTTCCATCTCCAACATACTATGAGATTGGCCATGGAGTGGGGGATTTCCCTCAAGCATCATTCTGAAAGTAAATCCTCACCCTTCCTGCTGTAAAATCGGCAATATTGGTGCAATTACCGCCAGTGAATTATCGCTATGGTAATTCTGCCGAAATCCCCCATGAAGTCCTATGGACTCCACATTAATGCGGACTAACACTGCCACCACCACTTGAAATCCAGCGGTAAATCCACTAGACCAAGTGGCGGTAATGGTAATTCTGTTGGGTGGTATTCCGGCAGATTTACCACCGGAATATCGCCTAACTCATCATTATTCTTTAAATTGCAGGTTGATTACTTCAGGTACGTGCATACAGAGTGCAGCGCCTTTGACATCCTCCCATAGCCAGTACTCTCCAGCTGCCTGCCGTCTTCAGAACCTCACTCAGCACACACATACATTATGCTTCACTTTCCAGATTCTGTCTCAGCATCCGCAGTCACTCTGGCATAACTTACAGCCATTAACATCGTTACCGTTTGAGCGGTGGGCTAACCTTGGGATTGCTAAAATCAAGCAACTCTATTTTTTCATAAGAACTTAGGCCAAACATTGATTTTGACCTGCTCTTTAATCTCTGTGGTTAAAGCTCCAACAGTAAGGGTACCTCTCTTGTTCACAGCTCCATAACTCACAGCCATGAACATCATTGCGGATGCAGCTGGTGCTCCATAACTCACAGCCATGAACATCATTTCGGAAGCACCTGGTGCTCCATAGCTCACAGCCATGAACATCATTGCGGATGCAGCTGGTGCTCCATAACTCACAGCCATGAACTTAATTGCGGATGCAGCTGGTGCTCCATAACTCACAGCCATGAGCATCATTGCGGAAGCACCTGGTGCTCCATAACTCACAGCCATGAACATCATTGCGGATGCAGCTGGTGCTCCATAACTCACAGCCATGAACATCATTGCGGAAGCATCTGGTGCTCCATAACTCACAGCCATGAACATCATTGCGGATGCAGCTGGTGCTCCATAACTCACAGCCAAGAACATCATTGCCGATGCACCTGGTGCTCCATAGCTCACAGCCATGAACATCATTGCGGATGCAACTGGTGCTCCATAACTCACAGCCATGAACATCATTGCGGATGCAGCTGGTGCTCCATAACTCACAGCCATGAACTTAATTGCGGATGCAGCTGGTGCTCCATAACTCACAGCCATGAGCATCATTGCGGAAGCACCTGGTGCTCCATAACTCACAGCCATGAACATCATTGCGGATGCAGCTGGTGCTCCATAACTCACAGCCATGAACATCATTGCGGAAGCATCTGGTGCTCCATAACTCACAGCCATGAACATCATTGCGGATGCAGCTGGTGCTCCATAACTCACAGCCAAGAACATCATTGCCGATGCACCTGGTGCTCCATAGCTCACAGCCATGAACATCATTGCGGATGCAACTGGTGCTCCATAACTCACAGCCATGAACATCATTGCGGATGCACCTTATGCTCAATAACTCACAGCCATGAACATCATTGCGGATGCACCTGGTGCTCCATAACTCACAGCCATGAACATCATTGCGGATGTAGCTGGTGCTCCATAACTCACAGCCATGAACATCATTGCGGATGCACCTGATGCTCAATATCTCACAGCCATGAACATCATTGCGGATGCACCTTGTGCTCCATAACTCACAGCCATGAACATCATTGCGGATCCAGCTGATGCTCCATAACTCACAGCCACGTACATCATTGTGGATGGGCCTGGTGCTCAATAACTCACAGCCATGAACATTATTGCGGATGCAGCTGGTGCTCCATAACTCACAGCCACGAACATTGTTGCGGATGTACCTGGTGCTCCATAACTCACAGCCATGAACATCATTGCAGATGCACCTGGTGCTCCATAACTCACAGTCACAGCCATGAACATCATTGCGGATGCACCAGGTGCTCCATCATTGCGGAGGCACCTAGTGCTCCATAATTCCATAACTCACAGCCATGAACATCATTGCAGATGCACCTGGTGCATGCACCTGGTGCTCCATAACTCACAGCCATGAACTTCATTGCGGATGCACCTTGTGCTCCATAACTCACAGGCATGAACGTCATTGCAGATGCACTTGGTGCTCCATAACTCACAGCCATGAACATTGTTGTGGATGCACCTCATGTCACTCACAGCCACGAACATCATTGCAGATGCACCTGGTGCTTCATAACTCACAGCCATGAACATCAATGCGGATGCACCTGGTGCTCCATAACTCACAGCCACGAACATCATTGCGGATGCAGCTGGTGCTCCATAACTCACAGCCATGAACATCATTGCGGATGCAGCTGGTGCTCCATAACTCACAGCCACGAACATCATTGCGGATGCAGCTGGTGCTCCATAACTCACAGCAAAAACAAAGAGGTGATGGCTGGAAGGTTTAGAATTAATCTTAACCACTGGCAATGCTCTGGGCAACCCTCCAGACCACCGTTCTTCGCCTGCCAAGCCATTACAGAAGGGAAAGACCATATGCAAATCAGGCTTGGCCCCACCCCAAAAGGGGCAGTCCAGCCCGAACTGCTAGGCCACATCCCTTCTGCACGAGACCACAAGCATCCCCAAACATGTTTCGCCCTTGTTGGGGCTCATCAGTGAGGAGTAGCTTGGGTCTCTAGGCCCAGCAGGCACGGGACCCACGTCTGGGCATACCCGTCCCACTCGGGGTGACATAGCAAAAACAAAGAGGTGATGGCTGGAAGGTTTAGAATTAATCTTAACCACTGGCAATGCTCTGGGCAACCCTCCAGACCACCGTTCTTCGCCTGCCAAGCCATTACAGAAGGGAAAGACCATATGCAAATCAGGCTTGGCCCCACCCCAAAAGGGGCAGTCCAGCCCGAACTGCTAGGCCACATCCCTTCTGCACGAGACCACAAGCATCCCCAAACATGTTTCCCCTTGTTGGGGCTCATCAGTGAGGAGTAGCTTGGGTCTCTAGGCCCAGCAGGCACGGGACCCACGTCTGGGCATACCCGTCCCACTCGGGGTGACATAGCAAAAACAAAGAGGTGATGGCTGGAAGGTTTAGAATTAATCTTAACCACTGGCAATGCTCTGGGCAACCCTCCAGACCACCGTTCTTCGCCTGCCAAGCCATTACAGAAGGGAAAGACCATATGCAAATCAGGCTTGGCCCCACCCCAAAAGGGGCAGTCCAGCCCGAACTGCTAGGCCACATCCCTTCTGCACGAGACCACAAGCATCCCCAAACATGTTTCGCCCTTGTTGGGGCTCATCAGTGAGGAGTAGCTTGGGTCTCTAGGCCCAGCAGTCACGGGACCCACGTCTGGGCATACCCGTCCCACTCGGGGTGACATAGCAAAAACAAAGAGGTGATGGCTGGAAGGTTTAGAATTAATCTTAACCACTGGCAATGCTCTGGGCAACCCTCCAGACCACCGTTCTTCGCCTGCCAAGCCATTACAGAAGGGAAAGACCATATGCAAATCAGGCTTGGCCCCACCCCAAAAGGGGCAGTCCAGCCCGAACTGCTAGGCCACATCCCTTCTGCACGAGACCACAAGCATCCCCAAACATGTTTCGCCCTTGTTGGGGCTCATCAGTGAGGAGTAGCTTGGGTCTCTAGGCCCAGCAGGCACGGGACCCACGTCTGGGCATACCCGTCCCACTCGGGGTGACATAGCAAAAACAAAGAGGTGATGGCTGGAAGGTTTAGAATTAATCTTAACCACTGGCAATGCTCTGGGCAACCCTCCAGACCACCGTTCTTCGCCTGCCAAGCCATTACAGAAGGGAAAGACCATATGCAAATCAGGCTTGGCCCCACCCCAAAAGGGGCAGTCCAGCCCGAACTGCTAGGCCACATCCCTTCTGCACGAGACCACAAGCATCCCCAAACATGTTTCGCCCTTGTTGGGGCTCATCAGTGAGGAGTAGCTTGGGTCTCTAGGCCCAGCAGGCACGGGACCCACGTCTGGGCATACCCGTCTCACTCGGGGTGACATAGCAAAAACAAAGAGGTGATGGCTGGAAGGTTTAGAATTAATCCATAACTCACAGCCATGAAAATCATTGCGGAAGCACCTGGTGCTCCATAACTCACAGCCATGAACATCATTGCGGATGCAGCTGGTGCTCCATAACTCACAGCCATGAACATCATTGCGGATGCACCTTGTGCTCCATTACTCACAGCCATGAACATCATTGCGGATGCAGCTGGTGCTCCATAACTCACAGCCATGAACATCATATTGCGGATGCACCTGATGCTCAATAACTCACAGCCATGAACATCATTGCGGATGCACCTGATGCTCCATAACTTACAGCCATGAACATCATTGCGGATGCAGCTGGTGCTCCATAACTCACAGCCATGAACATCATTGCGGATGCACCTGATGCTCAATATCTCACAGCCATGAACATCATTGCGGATGCACCTTGTGCTCCATAACTCACAGCCATGAACATCATTGCGGATACAGCTGATGCTCCATAACTCACAGCCACAAACATCATTGCGGATGGGCCTGGTGCTCAATAACTCACAGCCATGAACATTATTGCGG
Source organism: Ambystoma mexicanum (assembly GCF_040938575.1). NCBI lineage: Eukaryota > Metazoa > Chordata > Amphibia > Caudata > Ambystomatidae > Ambystoma > Ambystoma mexicanum. The sequence continues at coordinate 265,142,681 of NC_090921.1, forward strand.
ATGCAGCTGGTGCTCCAAAACTCACAGCCATGAACATTGTTGCGGATGCACCTGGTGCTCCATAACTGACAGCCATGAACATCATTGCAGATGCACCTGGTGCTCCATAACTCACAGTCACAGCCATGAACATCATTGCGGATGCACCTGGTGCTCCATCATTGCGGATGCACCTACTGCTCCATAACTCCATAACTCACAGCCATGAACATCATTGCAGATGCACCTGGTGCATGCACCTGGTGCTCCATAACTCACAGCCATGAACTTCATTGCGGATGCACCTTGTGCTCCATAACTCACAGGCATGAACATCATTGCTGATGCACTTGGTGCTCCATAACTCACAGCCATGAACATCGTTGCGGATGCACCTGGTGTCCCATAACTCACAGCCATGAACATCATTGCGGATGCACCTGGTGCTCCATAACTCACAGCCATGAACATCACTGCGGATGCACCTGGTGCTCCATAACTCACAGCCACAAACATCATTGCACATGCACCGGGTGCTCCATAACTCACAGCCATGAACATCATTGCGTATGCACCTGGTGCTCCATAACTCACAGCCATGAACATCATTGCGGATGCAGCTGGTGCTCCATAACTCACAGCCACGAACATCATTGCGGATGCAGCTGGTGCTCCATAACTCACAGCCACGAACATCATTGCGGATGCAGCTGGTGCTCCATAACTCACAGCCATGAACATCATTGCGGAAGCACCTGGTGCTCCATAACTCACAGTCATGAACATCATTGCAGATGCAGCTGGTGCTCCATAACTCACAGCCATGAACATCATTGTGGATGCACCTTGTGCCTCATAACTCACAGCCATGAACATCATTGCGGATGCAGCTGGTGCTCCATAACTCACTGCCATGAACATCATTGCGGATGCAGCTGGTGCTCCATAACTCACAGCCATGAACATCATTGCGGATGCAGCTGGTGCTCCATAACTCACAGCCATGAACATCATTGCGGAAGCACCTGGTGATCCATAACTCACAGCCAAGGAACATCATTGCGGATGCAGCTGGTGCTCCATAACTCACAGCCAAGAACATCATTGCGGATGTACCTGGTGCTCCATAACTCACACCCATGAACATCATTGCGGATGCAGCTGGTGCTCCATAACTCACAATTATGAACATCACTGCGGATGCACCTGGTGCTCCATAACTCACAGCCACGAACATCATTGCGGATGCAGCTGGTGCTCCATAACTCACAGCCATGAACATCATTGCGGATGCAGATGGTGCTCTATAACTCACAGCCACGAACCTCATTGCGGATGCAGCTGGTGCTCCATAACTCACAGCCATAAACATCGTTGCGGATGCAGATGGTGCTCTATAACTCACATCCACGAACATCATTGCGGATGCAGCTGGTGCTCCATAACTCACAGCCATGAACATCATTGTGGATGCACCTTGTGCTCCATAACTCACAGCCATGAACATCATTGCGGATGCAGCTGGTGCTCCATAACTCACTGCCATGAACATCATTGCGGATGCAGCTGGTGCTCCATAACTCACAGCCATGAACATCATTGCGGATGCAGCTGGCGCTCCATAACTCACAGACATGAACATCATTGCGGAAGCACCTGGTGCTCCATAACTCAGAACCATTAACATCATTGCGGATGCAGCTGGTGCGCCATAACTCACAGCCAAGAACATCATTGCGGATGCACCTGGTGCTCCATAACTCACACCCATGGACATCATTGCGGATGCAGCTGGTGCTCCATAACTCACAGCCATGAACATCATTGCGGATGCACCTGATGCTGAATAACTCACAGCCATGAACATCATTGCGGATGCACCTTGTGCTCCATAACTCACAGCCATGAACATCATTGTGGATACAGCTGGTGCTCAATAACTCACAGCCACGAACATCATTGCGGATGGGCCTGGTGCTCAATAACTCACAGCCATGAACATCATTGCGGATGCATCTGGTGCTCCATAACTCACAGCCATGAACATCATTGCAGATGCACCTGGTGCTCCATAACTCACAGTCACAGCCATGAACATCATTGCGGATGCACCTGGTGCTCCATCATTGCGGGTGCACCTAGTGCTCCATAACTCCATAACTCACAGCATGAACATCATTGCAGAAGCACCTGGTCCATGCACCTGGTGCTCCATAACTCACAGCCATGAACTTCATTGCGGATGCACCTTGTGCTCCGTAACTCACAGCCATGAACATCATTGCAGATGCACTTGGTGCTCCATAACTCACAGCCATGAACATCGTTGCGATGCAGCTGGTGTCCCATAACTCACAGCCATGAACATCATTGCGGATGCACCTGGTGCTCCATAACTCACAGCTATGAACATCATTGTGGATGCAGCTGGTGCTCCACAACTCACAATTATGAACATCACTGCGGATGCACCTGGTGCTCCATAACTCACAGCCACGAACATCATTGCGGATGCACCTGGTGCTCCATAACTCACAGCCATGAACATCATTGCGGATGCAGATGGTGCTCTATAACTCACAGCCACGAACATCATTGCGGATGCAGCTGGTGCTCCATAACTCACAGCCATAAACATCATTGCGGATGCAGATGGTGCTCTATAACTCACTGCCACGAACATCATTGCGGATGCAGCTGGTGCTCCATAACTCACAGCCATGAACATCATTGCGGAAGCAGCTGGTGCTCCATAACTCACAGCCACGAACATCATTGCGGAAGCACCTGGTGCTCCATAACTCACAGTCACGAACATCATTGCGGATGCAGCTGGTGCTTCATAACTCACAGCCACGAACATCATTGCGGATGCAGCTGGTGCTCCATAACTCACAGCCATGAACATCATTGCGGATGCAGCTGGTGCTCCATAACTCACAGCCAAGAACATCATTGCGGATGCACCTGGTGCTCCATAACTCACACCCATGAACATCATTGCTTATGCAGCTGGTGCTCCATAACTCACAGCCATGAACATCATTGCGGATGCACCTGATGCTCAATAACTCACAGCCATGAAAATCATAGCGGATACACCTGGTGCTCCATAACTCACAGCCATGAACATCATTGCGGATGCAGCTGGTGCTCCATAACTCACAGCCATGAACATCATTGTGGATGCACCTGATGCTTAATAACTCACAGCCATGAACATCATTGCGGATGCACCTGGTGCTCCATAACTCACAGCCACAAACATTATTGCACATGCACCGGGTGCTCCATAACTCACAGCCATGAACATCATTGCGGATGCAGCTGGTGCTCCATAACTCACAGCCACGAACATCATTGCGGATGCAGCTGGTGCTCCATAACTCACAGCCATGAACATCATTGCGGATGCACCTTGTGCTCCATAACTCACAGCCATGAACATCATTGCGGATGCAGCTGGTGCTCCATAACTCACTGCCATGAACATCATTGCGGATGCAGCTGGTGCTCCATAACTCACTGCCATGAACATCATTGCGGATGCAGCTGGTGCTCCATAACTCACAGCCATGAACATCATTGCGGATGCAGCTGGTGCTCCATAACTCACAGCCATGAACATCATTGCGGAAGCACCTGGTAATCCATAACTCACAGCCATGAACATCATTGCGGATGCAGCTGGTGCTCCATAACTCACAGCCAAGAACATCATTGCGGATGCACCTGGTGCTCCATAACTCACACCCTTGAACATAATTGCGGATGCAGCTGGTGCTCCATAACTCAAAATTATGAACATCACTGCGGATGCACCTGGTGCTCCATAACTCACAGCCACGAACATCATTGCGGATGCACCTGGTGCTCCATAACTCACAGCCATGAACATCATTGCGGATGCAGCTGGTGCTCCATAACTCACAGCCATGAACATCATTGCGGATGCACCTGATGCTCAATAACTCACAGCCATGAACATCATTGCGGATGCACCTTGTGCTCCATAACTCACAGCCATGAACATCATTGCGGATGCAGCTGGTGCTCCATAACTCACAGCCATGAACATCATTGCGGATGCACCTGATGCTCAATAACTCACAGCCATGAACATCATTGCGGATGCACCTTGTGCTCCATAACTCACACCCATGAACATCATTGCGGATGCAGCTGGTGCTCCATAACTCACAGCCATGAACATCATTGTGGATGCACCTTGTGCTCCATAACTCACAGCCATGAACATCATTGCGGATGCAGCTGGTGCTCCATAACTCACAGCCATGAACATCATTGCGGATGCAGCTGGCGCTCCATAACTCACAGACATGAACATCATTGCGGAAGCACCTGGTGCTCCATAACTCAGAACCATTAACATCATTGCGGATGCAGCTGGTGCGCCATAACTCACAGCCAAGAACATCATTGCGGATGCACCTGGTGCTCCATAACTCACACCCATGGACATCATTGCGGATGCAGCTGGTGCTCCATAACTCACAGCCATGAACATCATTGCGGATGCACCTTGTGCTCCATAACTCACAGCCATGAACATCATTGCGGATGCACCTGATGCTCAATAACTCACAGCCATGAACATCATTGCGGATGCACCTGGTGCTCCATAACTCACAGCCATGAACATCATTGCGGATGCAGCTGGTGCTCCATAACTCACAGCCATGAACATAATTGAGGATGCACCTGATGCTCAATAACTCACAGCCATGAACATCATTGCGGATGCACCTTGTGCTCCATAACTCACAGCCATGAACTTCATTGCGGATGCACCTTGTGCTCCGTAACTCACAGCCATGAACATCATTGCAGATGCACTTGGTGCTCCATAACTCACAGCCATGAACATCGTTGCGATGCAGCTGGTGTCCCATAACTCACAGCCATGAACATCATTGCGGATGCACCTGGTGCTCCATAACTCACAGCTATGAACATCATTGTGGATGCAGTTGGTGCTCCATAACTCACAATTATGAACATCACTGCGGATGCACCTGGTGCTCCATAACTCACAGCCACGAACATCATTGCGGATGCACCTGGTGCTCCATAACTCACAGCCATGAACATCATTGCGGATGCAGATGGTGCTCTATAACTCACAGCCACGAACATCATTGCGGATGCAGCTGGTGCTCCATAACTCACAGCCATAAACATCATTGCGGATGCAGATGGTGCTCTATAACTCACTGCCACGAACATCATTGCGGATGCAGCTGGTGCTCCATAACTCACAGCCATGAACATCATTGCGGAAGCAGCTGGTGCTCCATAACTCACAGCCACGAACATCATTGCGGAAGCACCTGGTGCTCCATAACTCACAGTCACGAACATCATTGCGGATGCAGCTGGTGCTTGATAACTCACAGCCACGAACATCATTGCGGATGCAGCTGGTGCTCCATAACTCACAGCCATGAACATCATTGCGGATGCAGCTGGTGTTCCATAACTCACAGCCAAGAACATCATTGCGGATGCACCTGGTGCTCCATAACTCACACCCATGAACATCTTTGCTTATGCTGCTGGTGCTCCATAACTCACAGCCATGAACATCATTGCGGATGCACCTGATGCTCAATAACTCACAGCCATGAAAATCATTGCCGATACACCTGGTGCTCCATAACTCACAGCCATGAACATCATTGCGGATGCAGCTGGTGCTCCATAACTCACAGCCATGAACATCATTGTGGATGCACCTGATGCTTAATAACTCACAGCCATGAACATCATTGCAGATGCACCTGGTGCTCCATAACTCACAGCCACAAACATTATTGCACATGCACCGGGTGCTCCATAACTCACAGCCATGAACATCATTGCGGATGCAGCTGGTGCTCCATAACTCACAGCCACGAACATCATTGCGGATGCAGCTGGTGCTCCATAACTCACAGCCACGAACATCATTGCGGATGCAGCTGGTGCTCCATAACTCACAGCCATGAACATCATTGCGGAAGCACCTGGTGCTCCATAACTCACAGTCATGAACATCATTGCAGATGCAGCTGGTGCTCCATAACTCACAGCCATGAACATCATTGCGGATGCACCTTGTGCTCCATAACTCACAGCCATGAACATCATTGCGGATGCAGCTGGTGCTCCATAACTCACTGCCATGAACATCATTGCGGATGCAGTTGGTGCTCCATAACTCACAGCCATGAACATCATTGCGGATGCAGCTGGTGCTCCATAACTCACAGCCATGAACATCATTGCGGAAGCACCTGGTAATCCATAACTCACAGCCATGAACATCATTGCGGATGCAGCTGGTGCTCCATAACTCACAGCCAAGAACATCATTGCGGATGCACCTGGTGCTCCATAACTCACACCCTTGAACATCATTGCGGATGCAGCTGGTGCTCCATAACTCAAAATTATGAACATCACTGCGGATGCACCTGGTGCTCCATAACTCACAGCCACGAACATCATTGCGGATGCACCTGGTGCTCCATAACTCACAGCCATGAACATCATTGCGGATGCACCTGGTGCTCCATAACTCACAGCCATGAACATCATTGCAGATGCAGCTGGTGCTCCATAACTCACAGCCATGAACATCATTGCGGATGCACCTGATGCTCAATAACTCACAGCCATGAACATCATTGCGGATGCACCTTGTGCTCCATAACTCACACCCATGAACATCATTGTGGATACAGCTGGTGCTCAATAACTCACAGCCACGAACATAATTGCGGATGGGCCTGGTGCTCAATAACTCACAGCCATGAACATCATTGCGGATGCATCTGGTGCTCCATAACTCACAGCCATGAACATCATTCCAGATGCACCTGGTGCTCCATCATTGCGGGTGCACCTAGTGCTCCATAACTCCATAACTCACAGCCATGAACATCATTGCAGAAGCACCTGGTGCATGCACCTGGTGCTCCATAACTCACAGCCATGAACTTCATTGCGGATGCACCTTGTGCTCCGTAACTCACAGCCATGAACATCATTGCAGATGCACTTGGTGCTCCATAACTCACAGCCATGAACATTGTTGCGATGCAGCTGGTGTCCCATAACTCACAGCCATGAACATCATTGCGGATGCACCTGGTGCTCCATAACTCACAGCTATGAACATCATTGTGGATGCAGCTGGTGCTCCATAACTCACAATTATGAACATCACTGCGGATGCACCTGGTGCTCCATAACTCACAGCCACGAACATCATTGCGGATGCACCTGGTGCTCCATAACTCACAGCCATGAACATCATTGCGGATGCAGATGGTGCTCTATAACTCACAGCCACGAACATCATTGCGGATGCAGCTGGTGCTCCATAACTCACAGCCATAAACATAATTGCGGATGCAGATGGTGCTCTATAACTCACTGCCACGAACATCATTGCGGATGCAGCTGATGCTCCATAACTCACAGCCATGAACATAATTGCGGAAGCAGCTGGTGCTCCATAACTCACAGCCACGAACATCATTGCGGAAGCACCTGGTGCTCCATAACTCACAGTCACGAACATCATTGCGGATGCAGCTGGTGCTTCATAACTCACAGCCACGAACATCATTGCGGATGCAGCTGGTGCTCCATAACTCACAGCCATGAACATCATTGCGGATGCAGCTGGTGCTCCATAACTCACAGCCAAGAACATCATTGCGGATGCACCTGGTGCTCCATAACTCACAGCCATGAACATCATTGCTTATGCAGCTGGTGCTCCATAACTCACAGCCATGAACATCATTGCGGATGCACCTGATGCTCAATAACTCACAGCCATGAAAATCATTGCGGATACACCTGGTGCTCCATAACTCACAGCCATGAACATCATTGCGGATGCAGCTGGTGCTCCATAACTCACAGCAATGAACATCATTGTGGATGCACCTGATGCTTAATAACTCACAGCCATGAACATCATTGCGGATGCACCTGGTGCTCCATAACTCACAGCCACAAACATCATTGCACATGCACAGGTGCTCCATAACTCACAGCCATGAACATCATTGCGGATGCACCTGGTGCTCCATAACTCACAGCCATGAACATCATTGCTTATGCAGCTGGTGCTCCATAACTCACAGCCATGAACATCATTGCGGATGCACCTGATGCTCAATAACTCACAGCCATGAAAATCATTGCGGATACACCTGGTGCTCCATAACTCACAGCCATGAACATCATTGCGGATGCAGCTGGTGCTCCATAACTCACAGCCATGAACATCATTGTGGATGCACCTGATGCTTAATAACTCACAGCCATGAACATCATTGCGTATGCACCTGGTGCTCCATAACTCACAGCCATGAACATCATTGCGGATGCAGCTGGTGCTCCATAACTCACAGCCACGAACATCATTGCGGATGCAGCTGGTGCTCCATAACTCACAGCCACGAACATCATTGCGGATGCAGCTGGTGCTCCATAACTCACAGCCATGAACATCATTGCGGAAGCACCTGGTGCTCCATAACTCACAGTCATGAACATCATTGCAGATGCAGCTGGTGCTCCATAACTCACAGCCATGAACATCATTGCGGATGCACCTTGTGCTCCATAACTCACAGCCACGAACATCATTGCGGATGCAGCTGGTGCTCCATAACTCACAGCCATGAACATCATTGTGGATGCACCTGATGCTTAATAACTCACAGCCATGAACATCATTGCGGATGCACCTGGTGCTCCATAACTCACAGCCACAAACATCATTGCACATGCACCGGTGCTCCATAACTCACAGCCACAAACATCATTGCACATGCACCGGTGCTCCATAACTCACAGCCATGAACATCATTGCGTATGCACCTGGTGCTCCATAACTCACAGCCATGAACATCATTGCGGATGCAGCTGGTGCTCCATAACTCACTGCCATGAACATCATTGCGGATGCAGCTGGTGCTCCATCATTGCGGGTGCACCTAGTGCTCCATAACTCCATAACTCACAGCATGAACATCATTGCAGAAGCACCTGGTCCATGCACCTGGTGCTCCATAACTCACAGCCATGAACTTCATTGCGGATGCACCTTGTGCTCCGTAACTCACAGCCATGAACATCATTGCAGATGCACTTGGTGCTCCATAACTCACAGCCATGAACATCGTTGCGATGCAGCTGGTGTCCCATAACTCACAGCCATGAACATCATTGCGGATGCACCTGGTGCTCCATCATTGCGGGTGCACCTAGTGCTCCATAACTCCATAACTCACAGCATGAACATCATTGCAGAAGCACCTGGTCCATGCACCTGGTGCTCCATAACTCACAGCCATGAACTTCATTGCGGATGCACCTTGTGCTCCGTAACTCACAGCCATGAACATCATTGCAGATGCACTTGGTGCTCCATAACTCACAACCATGAACATCGTTGCGATGCAGCTGGTGTCCCATAACTCACAGCCATGAACATCATTGCGGATGCACCTGGTGCTCCATAACTCACAGCTATGAACATCATTGTGGATGCAGCTGGTGCTCCATAACTCACAATTATGAACATCACTGCGGATGCACCTGGTGCTCCATAACTCACAGCCACGAACATCATTGCGGATGCACCTGGTGCTCCATAACTCACAGCCATGAACATCATTGCGGATGCAGATGGTGCTCTATAACTCACAGCCACGAACATCATTGCGGATGCAGCTGGTGCTCCATAACTCACAGCCATAAACATCATTGCGGATGCAGATGGTGCTCTATAACTCACTGCCACGAACATCATTGCGGATGCAGCTGGTGCTCCATAACTCACAGCCATGAACATCATTGCGGAAGCAGCTGGTGCTCCATAACTCACAGCCACGAACATCATTGCGGAAGCACCTGGTGCTCCATAACTCACAGTCACGAACATCATTGCGGATGCAGCTGGTGCTTCATAACTCACAGCCACGAACATCATTGCGGATGCAGCTGGTGCTCCATAACTCACAGCCATGAACACCATTGCGGATGCAGCTGGTGCTCCATAACTCACAGCCAAGAACATCATTGCCGATGCACCTGGTGCTCCATAACTCACACCCATGAACATCATTGCTTATGCAGCTGGTGCTCCATAACTCACAGCCATGAACATCATTGCGGATGCACCTGATGCTCAATAACTCACAGCCATGAAAATCATAGCGGATACACCTGGTGCTCCATAACTCACAGCCATGAACATCATTGCGGATGCAGCTGGTGCTCCATAACTCACAGCCATGAACATCATTGTGGATGCACCTGATGCTTAATAACTCACAGCCATGAACATCATTGCGGATGCACCTGGTGCTCCATAACTCACAGCCACAAACATTATTGCACATGCACCGGGTGCTCCATAACTCACAGCCATGAACATCATTGCGGATGCAGCTGGTGCTCCATAACTCACAGCCACGAACATCATTGCGGATGCAGCTGGTGCTCCATAACTCACAGCCATGAACATCATTGCGGATGCACCTTGTGCTCCATAACTCACAGCCATGAACATCATTGCGGATGCAGCTGGTGCTCCATAACTCACTGCCATGAACATCATTGCGGATGCAGCTGGTGCTCCATAACTCACTGCCATGAACATCATTGCGGATGCAGCTGGTGCTCCATAACTCACAGCCATGAACATCATTGCGGATGCAGCTGGTGCTCCATAACTCACAGCCATGAACATCATTGCGGAAGCACCTGGTAATCCATAACTCACAGCCATGAACATCATTGCGGATGCAGCTGGTGCTCCATAACTCACAGCCAAGAACATCATTGCGGATGCACCTGGTGCTCCATAACTCACACCCATGGACATCATTGCGGATGCACCTGGTGCTCCATAACTCACACCCATGGACATCATTGCGGATGCAGCTGGTGCTCCATAACTCACAGCCATGAACATCATTGCGGATGCACCTTGTGCTCCATAACTCACAGCCATGAACATCATTGCGGATGCACCTGATGCTCAATAACTCACAGCCATGAACATCATTGCGGATGCACCTGGTGCTCCATAACTCACAGCCATGAACATCATTGCGGATGCAGCTGGTGCTCCATAACTCACAGCCATGAACATAATTGCGGATGCACCTGATGCTCAATAACTCACAGCCATGAACATCATTGCGGATGCACCTTGTGCTCCATAACTCACAGCCATGAACATCATTGTGGATACAGCTGGTGCTCAATAACTCACAGCCACGAACATCATTGCGGATGGGCCTGGTGCTCAATAACTCACAGCCATGAACATCATTGCGGATGCATCTGGTGCTCCATAACTCACAGCCATGAACATCATTGCAGATGCACCTGGTGCTCCATAACTCACAGTCACAGCCATGAACATCATTGCGGATGCACCTGGTGCTCCATCATTGCGGGTGCACCTAGTGCTCCATAACTCCATAACTCACAGCATGAACATCATTGCAGAATCACCTGGTCCATGCACCTGGTGCTCCATAACTCACAGCCATGAACTTCATTGCGGATGCACCTTGTGCTCCGTAACTCACAGCCATGAACATCATTGCAGATGCACTTGGTGCTCCATAACTCACAGCCATGAACATCGTTGCGATGCAGCTGGTGTCCCATAACTCACAGCCATGAACATCATTGCGGATGCACCTGGTGCTCCATAACTCACAGCTATGAACATCATTGTGGATGCAGTTGGTGCTCCATAACTCACAATTATGAACATCACTGCGGATGCACCTGGTGCTCCATAACTCACAGCCACGAACATCATTGCGGATGCACCTGGTGCTCCATAACTCACAGCCATGAACATCATTGCGGATGCAGATGGTGCTCTATAACTCACAGCCACGAACATCATTGCGGATGCAGCTGGTGCTCCATAACTCACAGCCATAAACATCATTGCGGATGCAGATGGTGCTCTATAACTCACTGCCACGAACATCATTGCGGATGCAGCTGGTGCTCCATAACTCACAGCCATGAACATCATTGCGGAAGCAGCTGGTGCTCCATAACTCACAGCCACGAACATCATTGCGGAAGCACCTGGTGCTCCATAACTCACAGTCACGAACATCATTGCGGATGCAGCTGGTGCTTGATAACTCACAGCCACGAACATCATTGCGGATGCAGCTGGTGCTCCATAACTCACAGCCATGAACATCATTGCGGATGCAGCTGGTGTTCCATAACTCACAGCCAAGAACATCATTGCGGATGCACCTGGTGCTCCATAACTCACACCCATGAACATCATTGCTTATGCTGCTGGTGCTCCATAACTCACAGCCATGAACATCATTGCGGATGCACCTGATGCTCAATAACTCACAGCCATGAAAATCATTGCCGATACACCTGGTGCTCCATAACTCACAGCCATGAACATCATTGCGGATGCAGCTGGTGCTCCATAACTCACAGCCATGAACATCATTGTGGATGCACCTGATGCTTAATAACTCACAGCCATGAACATCATTGCGGATGCACCTGGTGCTCCATAACTCACAGCCACAAACATTATTGCACATGCACCGGGTGCTCCATAACTCACAGCCATGAACATCATTGCGGATGCAGCTGGTGCTCCATAACTCACAGCCACGAACATCATTGCGGATGCAGCTGGTGCTCCATAACTCACAGCCACGAACATCATTGCGGATGCAGCTGGTGCTCCATAACTCACAGCCATGAACATCATTGCGGAAGCACCTGGTGCTCCATAACTCACAGTCATGAACATCATTGCAGATGCAGCTGGTGCTCCATAACTCACAGCCATGAACATCATTGCGGATGCACCTTGTGCTCCATAACTCACAGCCATGAACATCATTGCGGATGCAGCTGGTGCTCCATAACTCACTGCCATGAACATCATTGCGGATGCAGCTGGTGCTCCATAACTCACAGCCATGAACATCATTGCGGATGCAGCTGGTGCTCCATAACTCACAGCCATGAACATCATTGCGGAAGCACCTGGTAATCCATAACTCACAGCCATGAACATCATTGCGGATGCAGCTGGTGCTCCATAACTCACAGCCAAGAACATCATTGCGAATGCACCTGGTGCTCCATAACTCACACCCTTGAACATCATTGCGGATGCAGCTGGTGCTCCATAACTCAAAATTATGAACATCACTGCGGATGCACCTGGTGCTCCATAACTCACAGCCACGAACATCATTGCGGATGCACCTGGTGCTCCATAACTCACAGTCACAGCCATGAACATCATTGCGGATGCACCTGGTGCTCCATCATTGCGGGTGCACCTAGTGCTCCATAACTCCATAACTCACAGCCATGAACATCATTGCAGAAGCACCTGGTGCATGCACCTGGTGCTCCATAACTCACAGCCATGAACTTCATTGCGGATGCACCTTGTGCTCCGTAACTCACAGCCATGAACATCATTGCAGATGCACTTGGTGCTCCATAACTCACAGCCATGAACATTGTTGCGATGCAGCTGGTGTCCCATAACTCACAGCCATGAACATCATTGCGGATGCACCTGGTGCTCCATAACTCACAGCTATGAACATCATTGTGGATGCAGCTGGTGCTCCATAACTCACAATTATGAACATCACTGCGGATGCACCTGGTGCTCCATAACTCACAGCCACGAACATCATTGCGGATGCACCTGGTGCTCCATAACTCACAGCCATGAACATCATTGCGGATGCAGATGGTGCTCTATAACTCACAGCCACGAACATCATTGCGGATGCAGCTGGTGCTCCATAACTCACAGCCATAAACATAATTGCGGATGCAGATGGTGCTCTATAACTCACTGCCACGAACATCATTGCGGATGCAGCTGGTGCTCCATAACTCACAGCCATGAACATCATTGCGGAAGCAGCTGGTGCTCCATAACTCACAGCCACGAACATCATTGCGGAAGCACCTGGTGCTCCATAACTCACAGTCACGAACATCATTGCGGATGCAGCTGGTGCTTCATAACTCACAGCCACGAACATCATTGCGGATGCAGCTGGTGCTCCATAACTCACAGCCATGAACATCATTGCGGATGCAGCTGGTGCTCCATAACTCACAGCCAAGAACATCATTGCGGATGCACCTGGTGCTCCATAACTCACAGCCATGAACATCATTGCTTATGCAGCTGGTGCTCCATAACTCACAGCCATGAACATCATTGCGGATGCACCTGATGCTCAATAACTCACAGCCATGAAAATCATTGCGGATACACCTGGTGCTCCATAACTCACAGCCATGAACATCATTGCGGATGCCGCTGGTGCTCCATAACTCACAGCCATGAACATCATTGTGGATGCACCTGATGCTTAATAACTCACAGCCATGAACATCATTGCGGATGCACCTGGTGCTCCATAACTCACAGCCACAAACATCATTGCACATGCACAGGTGCTCCATAACTCACAGCCATGAACATCATTGCGTATGCACCTGGTGCTCCATAACTCACAGCCATGAACATCATTGCGGATGCAGCTGGTGCTCCATAACTCACAGCCACGAACATCATTGCGGATGCAGCTAGTGCTCCATAACTCACAGCCACGAACATCATTGCGGATGCAGCTGGTGCTCCATAACTCACAGCCATGAACATCATTGCGGAAGCACCTGGTGCTCCATAACTCACAGTCATGAACATCATTGCAGATGCAGCTGGTGCTCCATAACTCACAGCCATGAACATCATTGTGGATGCACCTGATGCTTAATAACTCACAGCCATGAAGATCATTGCGGATGCACCTGGTGCTCCATAACTCACAGCCACAAACATCATTGCACATGCACCGGTGCTCCATAACTCACAGCCACAAACATCATTGCACATGCACCGGTGCTCCATAACTCACAGCCATGAACATCATTGCGTATGCACCTGGTGCTCCATAACTCACAGCCATGAACATCATTGCGGATGCAGCTGGTGCTCCATAACTCACTGCCATGAACATCATTGCGGATGCAGCTGGTGCTCCATAACTCACAGCCATGAACATCATTGCGGATGCAGCTGGTGCTCCATAACTCACAGCCACGAACATTGTTGCGGATGTACCTGGTGCTCCATAACTCACAGCCATGAACATCATTGCAGATGCACCTGGTGCTCCATAACTCACAGTCACAGCCATGAACATCATTGCGGATGCACCAGGTGCTCCATCATTGCGGAGGCACCTAGTGCTCCATAATTCCATAACTCACAGCCATGAACATCATTGCAGATGCACCTGGTGCATGCACCTGGTGCTCCATAACTCACAGCCATGAACTTCATTGCGGATGCACCTTGTGCTCCTTAACTCACAGGCATGAACGTCATTGCAGATGCACTTGGTGCTCCATAACTCACAGCCATGAACATCGTTGTGGATGCACCTCGTGTCACTCACAGCCACGAACATCATTGCAGATGCACCTGGTGCCTCATAACTCACAGCCATGAACATCAATGCGGATGCACCTGGTGCTCCATAACTCACAGCCACGAACATCATTGCGGATGCAGCTGGTGCTCCATAACTCACAGCCATGAACATCATTGCGGATGCAGCTGGTGCTCCATAACTCACAGCCACGAACATCATTGCGGATGCAGCTGGTGCTCCATAACTCACAGCCATGAAAATCATTGCGGAAGCACCTGGTGCTCCATAACTCACAGCCATGAACATCATTGCGGATGCAGCTGGTGCTCCATAACTCACAGCCATGAACATCATTGCGGATGCACCTTGTGCTCCATTACTCACAGCCATGAACATCATTGCGGATGCACCTGATGCTCCATAACTTACAGCCATGAACATCATTGCGGATGCAGCTGGTGCTCCATAACTCACAGCCATGAACATCATTGCGGATGCACCTGATGCTCAATATCTCACAGCCATGAACATCATTGCGGATGCACCTTGTGCTCCATAACTCACAGCCATGAACATCATTGCGGATACAGCTGATGCTCCATAACTCACAGCCACAAACATCATTGCGGATGGGCCTGGTGCTCAATAACTCACAGCCATGAACATTATTGCGGATGCAGCTGGTGCTCCATAACTCACAGCCATGAACATTGTTGCGGATGCACCTGGTGCTCCATAACTCACAGTCACAGCCATGAACATCATTGCGGATGCACCTAGTGCTCCATCATTGCGGATGCACCTACTGCTCCATAACACCATAACTCACAGCCATGAACATCATTGCAGATACACCTGGTGCATGCACCTGGTGCTCCATAACTCACAGCCATGAACTTCAGTGCGGATGCACCTTGTGCTCCATAACTCACAGGCATGAACGTCATTGCTGATGCACTTGGTGCTCCATAACTCACAGCCATGAACATCGTTGCGGATGCACCTGGTGTCCCATAACTCACAGCCATGAACATCATTGCGGATGCACCTGGTGCTCCATAACTCACAGCCATGAACATCACTGCGGATGCACCTGGTGCTCCATAACTCACAGCCACAAACATCATTGCACATGCACCGGGTGCTCCATAACTCACAGCCATGAACATCATTGTGTATGCACCTGGTGCTCCATAACTCACAGCCATGAACATCATTGCAGATGCAGCTGGTGCTCCATAACTCACAGCCACGAACATCATTGCGGATGCAGCTGGTGCTCCATAACTCACAGCCATGAACATCATTGTGGATGCACCTTGTGCCTCATAACTCACAGCCATGAACATCATTGCGGATGCAGCTGGTGCTCCATAACTCACTGCCATGAACATCATTGCGGATGCAGCTGGTGCTCCATAACTCACAGCCATGAACATCATTGCGGATGCAGCTGGTGCTCCATAACTCACAGCCATGAACATCATTGCGGAAGCACCTGGTGATCCATAACTCACAGCCAAGGAACATCATTGCGGATGCAGCTGGTGCTCCATAACTCACAGCCAAGAACATCATTGCGGATGCACCTGGTGCTCCATAACTCACACCCATGAACATCATTGCGGATGCAGCTGGTGCTCCATAACTCACAATTATGAACATCACTGCGGATGCACCTGGTGCTCCATAACTCACAGCCACGAACATCATTGCGGATGCACCTGGTGCTCCATAACTCACAGCCATGAACATCATTGCGGATGCAGATGGTGCTCTATAACTCACAGCCACGAACATCATTGCGGATGCAGCTGGTGCTCCATAACTCACAGCCATAAACATCATTGCGGATGCAGATGGTGCTCTATAACTCACAGCCACGAACATCATTGCGGATGCAGCTGGTGCTCCATAACTCACAGCCATGAACATCATTGTGGATGCACCTTGTGCTCCATAACTCACAGCCATGAACATCATTGCGGATGCAGCTGGTGCTCCATAACTCACTGCCATGAACATCATTGCGGATGCAGCTGGTGCTCCATAACTCACAGCCATGAACATCATTGCGGATGCAGCTGGCGCTCCATAACTCACAGACATGAACATCATTGCGGAAGCACCTGGTGCTCCATAACTCAGAACCATTAACATCATTGCGGATGCAGCTGGTGCGCCATAACTCACAGCCAAGAACATCATTGCGGATGCACCTGGTGCTCCATAACTCACACCCATGAACATCATTGCGGATTCAGCTGGAGCTCCATAACTCACAGCCATGAACATCATTGCGGATGCACCTGATGCTCAATAACTCACAGCCATGAACATCATTGCGGATGCACCTGGTGCTCCATAACTCACAGCCATGAACATCATTGCGGATGCAGCTGGTGCTCCATAACTCACAGCCATGAACATCATTGCGGATGCACCTGATGCTCAATAACTCACAGCCATGAATATCATTGCGGATGCACCTTGTGCTCCATAACTCACAGCCATGAACATCATTGTGGATACAGCTGGTGCTCAATAACTCACAGCCACGAACATCATTGCGGATGGGCCTGGTGCTCAATAACTCACAGCCATGAACATCATTGCGGATGCATCTGGTGCTCCATAACTCACAGCCGTGACCATCATTGCAGATGCACCTGGTGCTCCATAACTCACAGTCACAGCCATGAACATCATTGCGGATGCACCTGGTGCTCCATCATTGCGGGTGCACCTAGTGCTCCATAACTCCATAACTCACAGCCATGAACATCATTGCAGAAGCACCTTGTGCATGCACCTGGTGCTGCATAACTCACAGCCATGAACTTCATTGCTGATGCACCTTGTGCTCCGTAACCCACAGCCATGAACATCATTGCAGATGCACTTGGTGCTCCATAACTCACAGCCATGAACATCGTTGCGATGCAGCTGGTGTCCCATAACTCACAGCCATGAACATCATTGCGGATGCACCTGGTGCTCCATAACTCACAGCTATGAACATCATTGTGGATGCAGCTGGTGCTCCATAACTCACAATTATGAACATCACTGCGGATGCACCTGGTGCTCCATAACTCACAGCCACGAACATCATTGCGGATGCACCTGGTGCTCCATAACTCACAGCCATGAACATCATTGCGGATGCAGATGGTGCTCTATAACTCACAGCCACGAACATCATTGCGGATGCAGCTGGTGCTCCATAACTCACAGCCATAAACATCATTGCGGATGCAGATGGTGCTCTATAACTCACTGCCACGAACATCATTGCGGATGCAGCTGGTGCTCCATAACTCACAGCCATGAACATCATTGCGGAAGCAGCTGGTGCTCCATAACTCACAGCCACGAACATCATTGCGGAAGCACCTGGTGCTCCATAACTCACAGTCACGAACATCATTGCGGATGCAGCTGGTGCTTCATAACTCACAGCCACGAACATCATTGCGGATGCAGCTGGTGCTCCATAACTCACAGCCATGAACATCATTGCGGATGCAGCTGGTGCTCCATAACTCACAGCCAAGAACATCATTGCGGATGCACCTGGTGCTCCATAACTCACACCCATGAACATCATTGCTTATGCAGCTGGTGCTCCATAACTCACAGCCATGAACATCATTGCGGATGCACCTGATGCTCAATAACTCACAGCCATGAAAATCATTGCGGATACACCTGGTTCTCCATAACTCACAGCCATGAACATCATTGCGGATGCAGCTGGTGCTCCATAACTCACAGCCATGAACATCATTGTGGAAGCACCTGATGCTTAATAACTCACAGCCATGAACATCATTGCGGATGCACCTGGTGCTCCATAACTCACAGCCATAAACATCATTGCAGATGCAGCTGGTGCTCCATAACTCACAGCCACGAACATCATTGCGTATGCACCTGGTGCTCCATAACTCACAGCCATGAACATCATTGCAGATGCAGCTGGTGCTCCATAACTCACAGCCACGAACATCATTGAGGATGCAGCTGGTGCTCCATAACTCACAGCCATGAACATCATTGTGGATGCACCTTGTGCCTCATAACTCACAGCCATGAACATCATTGCGGATGCAGCTGGTGCTCCATAACTCACTGCCATGAACATCATTGCGGATGCAGCTGGTGCTCCATAACTCACAGCCATGAACATCATTGCGGATGCAGCTGGTGCTCCATAACTCACAGCCATGAACATCATTGCGGAAGCACCTGGTGATCCATAACTCACAGCCAAGGAACATCATTGCGGATGCAGCTGGTGCTCCATAACTCAGAGCCAAGAACATCATTGCGGATGCACCTGGTGCTCCATAACTCACACCCATGAACATCATTGCGGATGCAGCTGGTGCTCCATAACTCACAATTATGAACATCACTGCGGATGCACCTGGTGCTCCATAACTCACAGCCACGAACATCATTGCGGATGCACCTGGTGCTCCATAACTCACAGCCATGAACATCATTGCGGATGCAGATGGTGCTCTATAACTCACAGCCACGAACATCATTGCGGATGCAGCTGGTGCTCCATAACTCACAGCCATGAACATCATTGCGGAAGCACCTGGTGCTCCACAACTCACAGCCATGAACATCATTGCGGATGCAGCTGGTGCTCCATAACTCACAGCCATGAACATCATTGTGGATGCACCTTGTGCTCCATAACTCACAGCCATGAACATCATTGCGGATGCAGCTGGTGCTCCATAACTCACTGCCATGAACATCATTGCGGATGCAGCTGGTGCTCCATAACTCACAGCCATGAACATCATTGCGGATGCAGCTGGCGCTCCATAACTCACAGACATGAACATCATTGCGGAAGCACCTGGTGCTCCATAACTCAGAACCATTAACATCATTGCGGATGCAGCTGGTGCGCCATAACTCACAGCCAAGAACATCATTGCGGATGCACCTGGTGCTCCATAACTCACACCCATGAACATCATTGCGGATTCAGCTGGAGCTCCATAACTCACAGCCATGAACATCATTGCGGATGCACCTTGTGCTCCATAACTCACAGCCATGAACATCATTGCGGATGCACCTGATGCTCAATAACTCACAGCCATGAACATCATTGCGGATGCACCTGGTGCTCCATAACTCACAGCCATGAACATCATTGCGGATGCAGCTGGTGCTCCATAACTCACAGCCATGAACATCATTGCGGATGCACCTGATGCTCAATAACTCACAGCCATGAACATCATTGCGGATGCACCTTGTGCTCCATAACTCACAGCCATGAACATCATTGTGGATACAGCTGGTGCTCAATAACTCACAGCCACGAACATCATTGCGGATGGGCCTGGTGCTCAATAACTCACAGCCATGAACATCACTGCGGATGCATCTGGTGCTCCATCACTCACAGCCGTGACCATCATTGCAGATGCACCTGGTGCTCCATAACTCACAGTCACAGCCATGAACATCATTGCGGATGCACCTGGTGCTCCATCATTGCGGGTGCACCTAGTGCTCCATAACTCCATAACTCACAGCCATGAACATCATTGCTGATGCACCTTGTGCTCCGTAACCCACAGCCATGAACATCATTGCAGATGCACTTGGTGCTCCATAACTCACAGCCATGAACATCGTTGCGATGCAGCTGGTGTCCCATAACTCACAGCCATGAACATCATTGCGGATGCACCTGGTGCTCCATAACTCACAGCTATGAACATCATTGTGGATGCAGCTGGTGCTCCATAACTCACAATTATGAACATCACTGCGGATGCACCTGGTGCTCCATAACTCACAGCCACGAACATCATTGCGGATGCACCTGGTGCTCCATAACTCACAGCCATGAACATCATTGCGGATGCAGATGGTGCTCTATAACTCACAGCCACGAACATCATTGCGGATGCAGCTGGTGCTCCATAACTCACAGCCATAAACATCATTGCGGATGCAGATGGTGCTCTATAACTCACTGCCACGAACATCATTGCGGATGCAGCTGGTGCTCCATAACTCACAGCCATGAACATCATTGCGGAAGCAGCTGGTGCTCCATAACTCACATCCACGAACATCATTGCGGAAGCACCTGGTGCTCCATAACTCACAGTCACGAACATCATTGCGGATGCAGCTGGAGCTTCATAACTCACAGCCACGAACATCATTGCGGATGCAGCTGGTGCTCCATAACTCACAGCCATGAACATCATTGCGGAAGCACCTGGTAATCCATAACTCACAGCCATGAACATCATTGCGGATGCAGCTGGTGCTCCATAACTCACAGCCAAGAACATCATTGCGGATGCACCTGGTGCTCCATAACTCACACCCTTGAACATCATTGCGGATGCAGCTGGTGCTCCATAACTCAAAATTATGAACATCACTGCGGATGCACCTCGTGCTCCATAACTCACAGCCACGAACATCATTGCGGATGCACCTGGTGCTCCATAACTCACAGCCATGAACATCATTGCGGATGCACCTGGTGCTCCATAACTCACAGCCATGAACATCATTGCGGATGCACCTGGTGCTCCATAACTCACAGCCATGAACATCATTGCAGATGCAGCTGGTGCTCCATAACTCACAGCCACGAACATCATTGCGTATGCACCTGGTGCTCAGTAACTCACAGCCATGAACATCATTGCAAATGCAGCTGGTGCTCCATAACTCACAGCCACGAACATCATTGAGGATGCAGCTGGTGCTCCATAACTCACAGCCATGAACATCATTGTGGATGCACCTTGTGCCTCATAACTCACAGCCATGAACATCATTGCGGATGCAGCTGGTGCTCCATAACTCACTGCCATGAACATCATTGCGGATGCAGCTGGTGCTCCATAACTCACAGCCATGAACATCATTGCGGATGCAGCTGGTGCTCCATAACTCACAGCCATGAACATCATTGCGGAAGCACCTGGTGATCCATAACTCACAGCCAAGGAACATCATTGCGGATGCAGCTGGTGCTCCATAACTCACAGCCAAGAACATCATTGCGGATGCACCTGGTGCTCCATAACTCACACCCATGAACATCATTGCGGATGCAGCTGGTGCTCCATAACTCACAATTATGAACATCACTGCGGATGCACCTGGTGCTCCATAACTCACAGCCACGAACATCATTGCGGATGCAGCTGGTGCTCCATAACTCACAGCCATGAACATCATTGCGGATGCAGATGGTGCTCTATAACTCACAGCCACGAACATCATTGCGGATGCAGCTGGTGCTCCATAACTCACAGCCATAAACATCATTGCGGATGCAGATGGTGCTCTATAACTCACAGCCACAAACATCATTGCGGATGCAGCTGGTGCTCCATAACTCACAGCCATGAACATCATTGTGGATGCACCTTGTGCTCCATAACTCACAGCCATGAACATCATTGCGGATGCAGCTGGTGCTCCATAACTCACTGCCATGAACATCATTGCGGATGCAGCTGGTGCTCCATAACTCACAGCCATGAACATCATTGCGGATGCAGCTGGCGCTCCATAACTCACAGACATGAACATCATTGCGGAAGCACCTGGTGCTCCATAACTCAGAACCATTAACATCATTGCGGATGCAGCTGGTGCGCCATAACTCACAGCCAAGAACATCATTGCGGATGCACCTGGTGCTCCATAACTCACACCCATGAACATCATTGCGGATTCAGCTGGAGCTCCATAACTCACAGCCATGAACATCATTGCGGATGCACCTTGTGCTCCATAACTCACAGCCATGAACATCATTGCGGATGCACCTGATGCTCAATAACTCACAGCCATGAACATCATTGCGGATGCACCTGGTGCTCCATAACTCACAGCCATGAACATCATTGCGGATGCAGCTGGTGCTCCATAACTCACAGCCATGAACATCATTGCGGATGCACCTGATGCTCAATAACTCACAGCCATGAACATCATTGCGGATGCACCTTGTGCTCCATAACTCACAGCCATGAACATCATTGTGGATACAGCTGGTGCTCAATAACTCACAGCCACGAACATCATTGCGGATGGGCCTGGTGCTCAATAACTCACAGCCATGAACATCATTGCGGATGCATCTGGTGCTCCATAACTCACAGCCGTGACCATCATTGCAGATGCACCTGGTGCTCCATAACTCACAGTCACAGCCATGAACATCATTGCGGATGCACCTGGTGCTCCATCATTGTGGGTGCACCTAGTGCTCCATAACTCCATAACTCACAGCCATGAACATCATTGCAGAAGCACCTGGTGCATGCACCTGGTGCTCCATAACTCACAGCCATGAACTTCATTGCTGATGCACCTTGTGCTCCGTAACCCACAGCCATGAACATCATTGCAGATGCACTTGGTGCTCCATAACTCACAGCCATGAACATCGTTGCGATGCAGCTGGTGTCCCATAACTCACAGCCATGAACATCATTGCGGATGCACCTGGTGCTCCATAACTCACAGCTATGAACATCATTGTGGATGCAGCTGGTGCTCCATAACTCACAATTATGAACATCACTGCGGATGCACCTGGTGCTCCATAACTCACAGCCACGAACATCATTGCGGATGCACCTGGTGCTCCATAACTCACAGCCAAGAACATCATTGCGGATGCACCTGGTGCTCCATAACTCACACCCATGGACATCATTGCGGATGCAGCTGGTGCTCCATAACTCACAGCCATGAACATCATTGCGGATGCACCTGATGCTGAATAACTCACAGCCATGAACATCATTGCGGATGCACCTTGTGCTCCATAACTCACAGCCATGAACATCATTGTGGATACAGCTGGTGCTCAATAACTCACAGCCACGAACATCATTGCGGATGGGCCTGGTGCTCAATAACTCACAGCCATGAACATCATTGCGGATGCATCTGGTGCTCCATAACTCACAGCCATGAACATCATTGCAGATGCACCTGGTGCTCCATAACTCACAGTCACAGCCATGAACATCATTGCGGATGCACCTGGTGCTCCATCATTGCGGGTGCACCTAGTGCTCCATAACTCCATAACTCACAGCATGAACATCATTGCAGAAGCACCTGGTCCATGCACCTGGTGCTCCATAACTCACAGCCATGAACTTCATTGCGGATGCACCTTGTGCTCCGTAACTCACAGCCATGAACATCATTGCAGATGCACTTGGTGCTCCATAACTCACAGCCATGAACATCGTTGCGATGCAGCTGGTGTCCCATAACTCACAGCCATGAACATCATTGCGGATGCACCTGGTGCTCCATAACTCACAGCTATGAACATCATTGTGGATGCAGCTGGTGCTCCACAACTCACAATTATGAACATCACTGCGGATGCACCTGGTGCTCCATAACTCACAGCCACGAACATCATTGCGGATGCACCTGGTGCTCCATAACTCACAGCCATGAACATCATTGCGGATGCAGATGGTGCTCTATAACTCACAGCCACGAACATCATTGCGGATGCAGCTGGTGCTCCATAACTCACAGCCATAAACATCATTGCGGATGCAGATGGTGCTCTATAACTCACTGCCACGAACATCATTGCGGATGCAGCTGGTGCTCCATAACTCACAGCCATGAACATCATTGCGGAAGCAGCTGGTGCTCCATAACTCACAGCCACGAACATCATTGCGGAAGCACCTGGTGCTCCATAACTCACAGTCACGAACATCATTGCGGATGCAGCTGGTGCTTCATAACTCACAGCCACGAACATCATTGCGGATGCAGCTGGTGCTCCATAACTCACAGCCATGAACATCATTGCGGATGCAGCTGGTGCTCCATAACTCACAGCCAAGAACATCATTGCGGATGCACCTGGTGCTCCATAACTCACACCCATGAACATCATTGCTTATGCAGCTGGTGCTCCATAACTCACAGCCATGAACATCATTGCGGATGCACCTGATGCTCAATAACTCACAGCCATGAAAATCATAGCGGATACACCTGGTGCTCCATAACTCACAGCCATGAACATCATTGCGGATGCAGCTGGTGCTCCATAACTCACAGCCATGAACATCATTGTGGATGCACCTGATGCTTAATAACTCACAGCCATGAACATCATTGCGGATGCACCTGGTGCTCCATAACTCACAGCCACAAACATTATTGCACATGCACCGGGTGCTCCATAACTCACAGCCATGAACATCATTGCGGATGCAGCTGGTGCTCCATAACTCACAGCCACGAACATCATTGCGGATGCAGCTGGTGCTCCATAACTCACAGCCATGAACATCATTGCGGATGCACCTTGTGCTCCATAACTCACAGCCATGAACATCATTGCGGATGCAGCTGGTGCTCCATAACTCACTGCCATGAACATCATTGCGGATGCAGCTGGTGCTCCATAACTCACTGCCATGAACATCATTGCGGATGCAGCTGGTGCTCCATAACTCACAGCCATGAACATCATTGCGGATGCAGCTGGTGCTCCATAACTCACAGCCATGAACATCATTGCGGAAGCACCTGGTAATCCATAACTCACAGCCATGAACATCATTGCGGATGCAGCTGGTGCTCCATAACTCACAGCCAAGAACATCATTGCGGATGCACCTGGTGCTCCATAACTCACACCCTTGAACATAATTGCGGATGCAGCTGGTGCTCCATAACTCAAAATTATGAACATCACTGCGGATGCACCTGGTGCTCCATAACTCACAGCCACGAACATCATTGCGGATGCACCTGGTGCTCCATAACTCACAGCCATGAACATCATTGCGGATGCAGCTGGTGCTCCATAACTCACAGCCATGAACATCATTGCGGATGCACCTGATGCTCAATAACTCACAGCCATGAACATCATTGCGGATGCACCTTGTGCTCCATAACTCACAGCCATGAACATCATTGCGGATGCAGCTGGTGCTCCATAACTCACAGCCATGAACATCATTGCGGATGCACCTGATGCTCAATAACTCACAGCCATGAACATCATTGCGGATGCACCTTGTGCTCCATAACTCACACCCATGAACATCATTGCGGATGCAGCTGGTGCTCCATAACTCACAGCCATGAACATCATTGTGGATGCACCTTGTGCTCCATAACTCACAGCCATGAACATCATTGCGGATGCAGCTGGTGCTCCATAACTCACAGCCATGAACATCATTGCGGATGCAGCTGGCGCTCCATAACTCACAGACATGAACATCATTGCGGAAGCACCTGGTGCTCCATAACTCAGAACCATTAACATCATTGCGGATGCAGCTGGTGCGCCATAACTCACAGCCAAGAACATCATTGCGGATGCACCTGGTGCTCCATAACTCACACCCATGGACATCATTGCGGATGCAGCTGGTGCTCCATAACTCACAGCCATGAACATCATTGCGGATGCACCTTGTGCTCCATAACTCACAGCCATGAACATCATTGCGGATGCACCTGATGCTCAATAACTCACAGCCATGAACATCATTGCGGATGCACCTGGTGCTCCATAACTCACAGCCATGAACATCATTGCGGATGCAGCTGGTGCTCCATAACTCACAGCCATGAACATAATTGAGGATGCACCTGATGCTCAATAACTCACAGCCATGAACATCATTGCGGATGCACCTTGTGCTCCATAACTCACAGCCATGAACTTCATTGCGGATGCACCTTGTGCTCCGTAACTCACAGCCATGAACATCATTGCAGATGCACTTGGTGCTCCATAACTCACAGCCATGAACATCGTTGCGATGCAGCTGGTGTCCCATAACTCACAGCCATGAACATCATTGCGGATGCACCTGGTGCTCCATAACTCACAGCTATGAACATCATTGTGGATGCAGTTGGTGCTCCATAACTCACAATTATGAACATCACTGCGGATGCACCTGGTGCTCCATAACTCACAGCCACGAACATCATTGCGGATGCACCTGGTGCTCCATAACTCACAGCCATGAACATCATTGCGGATGCAGATGGTGCTCTATAACTCACAGCCACGAACATCATTGCGGATGCAGCTGGTGCTCCATAACTCACAGCCATAAACATCATTGCGGATGCAGATGGTGCTCTATAACTCACTGCCACGAACATCATTGCGGATGCAGCTGGTGCTCCATAACTCACAGCCATGAACATCATTGCGGAAGCAGCTGGTGCTCCATAACTCACAGCCACGAACATCATTGCGGAAGCACCTGGTGCTCCATAACTCACAGTCACGAACATCATTGCGGATGCAGCTGGTGCTTGATAACTCACAGCCACGAACATCATTGCGGATGCAGCTGGTGCTCCATAACTCACAGCCATGAACATCATTGCGGATGCAGCTGGTGTTCCATAACTCACAGCCAAGAACATCATTGCGGATGCACCTGGTGCTCCATAACTCACACCCATGAACATCTTTGCTTATGCTGCTGGTGCTCCATAACTCACAGCCATGAACATCATTGCGGATGCACCTGATGCTCAATAACTCACAGCCATGAAAATCATTGCCGATACACCTGGTGCTCCATAACTCACAGCCATGAACATCATTGCGGATGCAGCTGGTGCTCCATAACTCACAGCCATGAACATCATTGTGGATGCACCTGATGCTTAATAACTCACAGCCATGAACATCATTGCAGATGCACCTGGTGCTCCATAACTCACAGCCACAAACATTATTGCACATGCACCGGGTGCTCCATAACTCACAGCCATGAACATCATTGCGGATGCAGCTGGTGCTCCATAACTCACAGCCACGAACATCATTGCGGATGTAGCTGGTGCTCCATAACTCACAGCCACGAACATCATTGCGGATGCAGCTGGTGCTCCATAACTCACAGCCATGAACATCATTGCGGAAGCACCTGGTGCTCCATAACTCACAGTCATGAACATCATTGCAGATGCAGCTGGTGCTCCATAACTCACAGCCATGAACATCATTGCGGATGCACCTTGTGCTCCATAACTCACAGCCATGAACATCATTGCGGATGCAGCTGGTGCTCCATAACTCACTGCCATGAACATCATTGCGGATGCAGTTGGTGCTCCATAACTCACAGCCATGAACATCATTGCGGATGCAGCTGGTGCTCCATAACTCACAGCCATGAACATCATTGCGGAAGCACCTGGTAATCCATAACTCACAGCCATGAACATCATTGCGGATGCAGCTGGTGCTCCATAACTCACAGCCAAGAACATCATTGCGGATGCACCTGGTGCTCCATAACTCACACCCTTGAACATCATTGCGGATGCAGCTGGTGCTCCATAACTCAAAATTATGAACATCACTGCGGATGCACCTGGTGCTCCATAACTCACAGCCACGAACATCATTGCGGATGCACCTGGTGCTCCATAACTCACAGCCATGAACATCATTGCGGATGCACCTGGTGCTCCATAACTCACAGCCATGAACATCATTGCAGATGCAGCTGGTGCTCCATAACTCACAGCCATGAACATCATTGCGGATGCACCTGATGCTCAATAACTCACAGCCATGAACATCATTGCGGATGCACCTTGTGCTCCATAACTCACACCCATGAACATCATTGTGGATACAGCTGGTGCTCAATAACTCACAGCCACGAACATAATTGCGGATGGGCCTGGTGCTCAATAACTCACAGCCATGAACATCATTGCGGATGCATCTGGTGCTCCATAACTCACAGCCATGAACATCATTCCAGATGCACCTGGTGCTCCATCATTGCGGGTGCACCTAGTGCTCCATAACTCCATAACTCACAGCCATGAACATCATTGCAGAAGCACCTGGTGCATGCACCTGGTGCTCCATAACTCACAGCCATGAACTTCATTGCGGATGCACCTTGTGCTCCGTAACTCACAGCCATGAACATCATTGCAGATGCACTTGGTGCTCCATAACTCACAGCCATGAACATTGTTGCGATGCAGCTGGTGTCCCATAACTCACAGCCATGAACATCATTGCGGATGCACCTGGTGCTCCATAACTCACAGCTATGAACATCATTGTGGATGCAGCTGGTGCTCCATAACTCACAATTATGAACATCACTGCGGATGCACCTGGTGCTCCATAACTCACAGCCACGAACATCATTGCGGATGCACCTGGTGCTCCATAACTCACAGCCATGAACATCATTGCGGATGCAGATGGTGCTCTATAACTCACAGCCACGAACATCATTGCGGATGCAGCTGGTGCTCCATAACTCACAGCCATAAACATAATTGCGGATGCAGATGGTGCTCTATAACTCACTGCCACGAACATCATTGCGGATGCAGCTGATGCTCCATAACTCACAGCCATGAACATAATTGCGGAAGCAGCTGGTGCTCCATAACTCACAGCCACGAACATCATTGCGGAAGCACCTGGTGCTCCATAACTCACAGTCACGAACATCATTGCGGATGCAGCTGGTGCTTCATAACTCACAGCCACGAACATCATTGCGGATGCAGCTGGTGCTCCATAACTCACAGCCATGAACATCATTGCGGATGCAGCTGGTGCTCCATAACTCACAGCCAAGAACATCATTGCGGATGCACCTGGTGCTCCATAACTCACAGCCATGAACATCATTGCTTATGCAGCTGGTGCTCCATAACTCACAGCCATGAACATCATTGCGGATGCACCTGATGCTCAATAACTCACAGCCATGAAAATCATTGCGGATACACCTGGTGCTCCATAACTCACAGCCATGAACATCATTGCGGATGCAGCTGGTGCTCCATAACTCACAGCAATGAACATCATTGTGGATGCACCTGATGCTTAATAACTCACAGCCATGAACATCATTGCGGATGCACCTGGTGCTCCATAACTCACAGCCACAAACATCATTGCACATGCACAGGTGCTCCATAACTCACAGCCATGAACATCATTGCGGATGCACCTGGTGCTCCATAACTCACAGCCATGAACATCATTGCTTATGCAGCTGGTGCTCCATAACTCACAGCCATGAACATCATTGCGGATGCACCTGATGCTCAATAACTCACAGCCATGAAAATCATTGCGGATACACCTGGTGCTCCATAACTCACAGCCATGAACATCATTGCGGATGCAGCTGGTGCTCCATAACTCACAGCCATGAACATCATTGTGGATGCACCTGATGCTTAATAACTCACAGCCATGAACATCATTGCGTATGCACCTGGTGCTCCATAACTCACAGCCATGAACATCATTGCGGATGCAGCTGGTGCTCCATAACTCACAGCCACGAACATCATTGCGGATGCAGCTGGTGCTCCATAACTCACAGCCACGAACATCATTGCGGATGCAGCTGGTGCTCCATAACTCACAGCCATGAACATCATTGCGGAAGCACCTGGTGCTCCATAACTCACAGTCATGAACATCATTGCAGATGCAGCTGGTGCTCCATAACTCACAGCCATGAACATCATTGCGGATGCACCTTGTGCTCCATAACTCACAGCCACGAACATCATTGCGGATGCAGCTGGTGCTCCATAACTCACAGCCATGAACATCATTGTGGATGCACCTGATGCTTAATAACTCACAGCCATGAACATCATTGCGGATGCACCTGGTGCTCCATAACTCACAGCCACAAACATCATTGCACATGCACCGGTGCTCCATAACTCACAGCCACAAACATCATTGCACATGCACCGGTGCTCCATAACTCACAGCCATGAACATCATTGCGTATGCACCTGGTGCTCCATAACTCACAGCCATGAACATCATTGCGGATGCAGCTGGTGCTCCATAACTCACTGCCATGAACATCATTGCGGATGCAGCTGGTGCTCCATCATTGCGGGTGCACCTAGTGCTCCATAACTCCATAACTCACAGCATGAACATCATTGCAGAAGCACCTGGTCCATGCACCTGGTGCTCCATAACTCACAGCCATGAACTTCATTGCGGATGCACCTTGTGCTCCGTAACTCACAGCCATGAACATCATTGCAGATGCACTTGGTGCTCCATAACTCACAGCCATGAACATCGTTGCGATGCAGCTGGTGTCCCATAACTCACAGCCATGAACATCATTGCGGATGCACCTGGTGCTCCATCATTGCGGGTGCACCTAGTGCTCCATAACTCCATAACTCACAGCATGAACATCATTGCAGAAGCACCTGGTCCATGCACCTGGTGCTCCATAACTCACAGCCATGAACTTCATTGCGGATGCACCTTGTGCTCCGTAACTCACAGCCATGAACATCATTGCAGATGCACTTGGTGCTCCATAACTCACAACCATGAACATCGTTGCGATGCAGCTGGTGTCCCATAACTCACAGCCATGAACATCATTGCGGATGCACCTGGTGCTCCATAACTCACAGCTATGAACATCATTGTGGATGCAGCTGGTGCTCCATAACTCACAATTATGAACATCACTGCGGATGCACCTGGTGCTCCATAACTCACAGCCACGAACATCATTGCGGATGCACCTGGTGCTCCATAACTCACAGCCATGAACATCATTGCGGATGCAGATGGTGCTCTATAACTCACAGCCACGAACATCATTGCGGATGCAGCTGGTGCTCCATAACTCACAGCCATAAACATCATTGCGGATGCAGATGGTGCTCTATAACTCACTGCCACGAACATCATTGCGGATGCAGCTGGTGCTCCATAACTCACAGCCATGAACATCATTGCGGAAGCAGCTGGTGCTCCATAACTCACAGCCACGAACATCATTGCGGAAGCACCTGGTGCTCCATAACTCACAGTCACGAACATCATTGCGGATGCAGCTGGTGCTTCATAACTCACAGCCACGAACATCATTGCGGATGCAGCTGGTGCTCCATAACTCACAGCCATGAACACCATTGCGGATGCAGCTGGTGCTCCATAACTCACAGCCAAGAACATCATTGCCGATGCACCTGGTGCTCCATAACTCACACCCATGAACATCATTGCTTATGCAGCTGGTGCTCCATAACTCACAGCCATGAACATCATTGCGGATGCACCTGATGCTCAATAACTCACAGCCATGAAAATCATAGCGGATACACCTGGTGCTCCATAACTCACAGCCATGAACATCATTGCGGATGCAGCTGGTGCTCCATAACTCACAGCCATGAACATCATTGTGGATGCACCTGATGCTTAATAACTCACAGCCATGAACATCATTGCGGATGCACCTGGTGCTCCATAACTCACAGCCACAAACATTATTGCACATGCACCGGGTGCTCCATAACTCACAGCCATGAACATCATTGCGGATGCAGCTGGTGCTCCATAACTCACAGCCACGAACATCATTGCGGATGCAGCTGGTGCTCCATAACTCACAGCCATGAACATCATTGCGGATGCACCTTGTGCTCCATAACTCACAGCCATGAACATCATTGCGGATGCAGCTGGTGCTCCATAACTCACTGCCATGAACATCATTGCGGATGCAGCTGGTGCTCCATAACTCACTGCCATGAACATCATTGCGGATGCAGCTGGTGCTCCATAACTCACAGCCATGAACATCATTGCGGATGCAGCTGGTGCTCCATAACTCACAGCCATGAACATCATTGCGGAAGCACCTGGTAATCCATAACTCACAGCCATGAACATCATTGCGGATGCAGCTGGTGCTCCATAACTCACAGCCAAGAACATCATTGCGGATGCACCTGGTGCTCCATAACTCACACCCATGGACATCATTGCGGATGCACCTGGTGCTCCATAACTCACACCCATGGACATCATTGCGGATGCAGCTGGTGCTCCATAACTCACAGCCATGAACATCATTGCGGATGCACCTTGTGCTCCATAACTCACAGCCATGAACATCATTGCGGATGCACCTGATGCTCAATAACTCACAGCCATGAACATCATTGCGGATGCACCTGGTGCTCCATAACTCACAGCCATGAACATCATTGCGGATGCAGCTGGTGCTCCATAACTCACAGCCATGAACATAATTGCGGATGCACCTGATGCTCAATAACTCACAGCCATGAACATCATTGCGGATGCACCTTGTGCTCCATAACTCACAGCCATGAACATCATTGTGGATACAGCTGGTGCTCAATAACTCACAGCCACGAACATCATTGCGGATGGGCCTGGTGCTCAATAACTCACAGCCATGAACATCATTGCGGATGCATCTGGTGCTCCATAACTCACAGCCATGAACATCATTGCAGATGCACCTGGTGCTCCATAACTCACAGTCACAGCCATGAACATCATTGCGGATGCACCTGGTGCTCCATCATTGCGGGTGCACCTAGTGCTCCATAACTCCATAACTCACAGCATGAACATCATTGCAGAATCACCTGGTCCATGCACCTGGTGCTCCATAACTCACAGCCATGAACTTCATTGCGGATGCACCTTGTGCTCCGTAACTCACAGCCATGAACATCATTGCAGATGCACTTGGTGCTCCATAACTCACAGCCATGAACATCGTTGCGATGCAGCTGGTGTCCCATAACTCACAGCCATGAACATCATTGCGGATGCACCTGGTGCTCCATAACTCACAGCTATGAACATCATTGTGGATGCAGTTGGTGCTCCATAACTCACAATTATGAACATCACTGCGGATGCACCTGGTGCTCCATAACTCACAGCCACGAACATCATTGCGGATGCACCTGGTGCTCCATAACTCACAGCCATGAACATCATTGCGGATGCAGATGGTGCTCTATAACTCACAGCCACGAACATCATTGCGGATGCAGCTGGTGCTCCATAACTCACAGCCATAAACATCATTGCGGATGCAGATGGTGCTCTATAACTCACTGCCACGAACATCATTGCGGATGCAGCTGGTGCTCCATAACTCACAGCCATGAACATCATTGCGGAAGCAGCTGGTGCTCCATAACTCACAGCCACGAACATCATTGCGGAAGCACCTGGTGCTCCATAACTCACAGTCACGAACATCATTGCGGATGCAGCTGGTGCTTGATAACTCACAGCCACGAACATCATTGCGGATGCAGCTGGTGCTCCATAACTCACAGCCATGAACATCATTGCGGATGCAGCTGGTGTTCCATAACTCACAGCCAAGAACATCATTGCGGATGCACCTGGTGCTCCATAACTCACACCCATGAACATCATTGCTTATGCTGCTGGTGCTCCATAACTCACAGCCATGAACATCATTGCGGATGCACCTGATGCTCAATAACTCACAGCCATGAAAATCATTGCCGATACACCTGGTGCTCCATAACTCACAGCCATGAACATCATTGCGGATGCAGCTGGTGCTCCATAACTCACAGCCATGAACATCATTGTGGATGCACCTGATGCTTAATAACTCACAGCCATGAACATCATTGCGGATGCACCTGGTGCTCCATAACTCACAGCCACAAACATTATTGCACATGCACCGGGTGCTCCATAACTCACAGCCATGAACATCATTGCGGATGCAGCTGGTGCTCCATAACTCACAGCCACGAACATCATTGCGGATGCAGCTGGTGCTCCATAACTCACAGCCACGAACATCATTGCGGATGCAGCTGGTGCTCCATAACTCACAGCCATGAACATCATTGCGGAAGCACCTGGTGCTCCATAACTCACAGTCATGAACATCATTGCAGATGCAGCTGGTGCTCCATAACTCACAGCCATGAACATCATTGCGGATGCACCTTGTGCTCCATAACTCACAGCCATGAACATCATTGCGGATGCAGCTGGTGCTCCATAACTCACTGCCATGAACATCATTGCGGATGCAGCTGGTGCTCCATAACTCACAGCCATGAACATCATTGCGGATGCAGCTGGTGCTCCATAACTCACAGCCATGAACATCATTGCGGAAGCACCTGGTAATCCATAACTCACAGCCATGAACATCATTGCGGATGCAGCTGGTGCTCCATAACTCACAGCCAAGAACATCATTGCGAATGCACCTGGTGCTCCATAACTCACACCCTTGAACATCATTGCGGATGCAGCTGGTGCTCCATAACTCAAAATTATGAACATCACTGCGGATGCACCTGGTGCTCCATAACTCACAGCCACGAACATCATTGCGGATGCACCTGGTGCTCCATAACTCACAGTCACAGCCATGAACATCATTGCGGATGCACCTGGTGCTCCATCATTGCGGGTGCACCTAGTGCTCCATAACTCCATAACTCACAGCCATGAACATCATTGCAGAAGCACCTGGTGCATGCACCTGGTGCTCCATAACTCACAGCCATGAACTTCATTGCGGATGCACCTTGTGCTCCGTAACTCACAGCCATGAACATCATTGCAGATGCACTTGGTGCTCCATAACTCACAGCCATGAACATTGTTGCGATGCAGCTGGTGTCCCATAACTCACAGCCATGAACATCATTGCGGATGCACCTGGTGCTCCATAACTCACAGCTATGAACATCATTGTGGATGCAGCTGGTGCTCCATAACTCACAATTATGAACATCACTGCGGATGCACCTGGTGCTCCATAACTCACAGCCACGAACATCATTGCGGATGCACCTGGTGCTCCATAACTCACAGCCATGAACATCATTGCGGATGCAGATGGTGCTCTATAACTCACAGCCACGAACATCATTGCGGATGCAGCTGGTGCTCCATAACTCACAGCCATAAACATAATTGCGGATGCAGATGGTGCTCTATAACTCACTGCCACGAACATCATTGCGGATGCAGCTGGTGCTCCATAACTCACAGCCATGAACATCATTGCGGAAGCAGCTGGTGCTCCATAACTCACAGCCACGAACATCATTGCGGAAGCACCTGGTGCTCCATAACTCACAGTCACGAACATCATTGCGGATGCAGCTGGTGCTTCATAACTCACAGCCACGAACATCATTGCGGATGCAGCTGGTGCTCCATAACTCACAGCCATGAACATCATTGCGGATGCAGCTGGTGCTCCATAACTCACAGCCAAGAACATCATTGCGGATGCACCTGGTGCTCCATAACTCACAGCCATGAACATCATTGCTTATGCAGCTGGTGCTCCATAACTCACAGCCATGAACATCATTGCGGATGCACCTGATGCTCAATAACTCACAGCCATGAAAATCATTGCGGATACACCTGGTGCTCCATAACTCACAGCCATGAACATCATTGCGGATGCCGCTGGTGCTCCATAACTCACAGCCATGAACATCATTGTGGATGCACCTGATGCTTAATAACTCACAGCCATGAACATCATTGCGGATGCACCTGGTGCTCCATAACTCACAGCCACAAACATCATTGCACATGCACAGGTGCTCCATAACTCACAGCCATGAACATCATTGCGTATGCACCTGGTGCTCCATAACTCACAGCCATGAACATCATTGCGGATGCAGCTGGTGCTCCATAACTCACAGCCACGAACATCATTGCGGATGCAGCTAGTGCTCCATAACTCACAGCCACGAACATCATTGCGGATGCAGCTGGTGCTCCATAACTCACAGCCATGAACATCATTGCGGAAGCACCTGGTGCTCCATAACTCACAGTCATGAACATCATTGCAGATGCAGCTGGTGCTCCATAACTCACAGCCATGAACATCATTGTGGATGCACCTGATGCTTAATAACTCACAGCCATGAAGATCATTGCGGATGCACCTGGTGCTCCATAACTCACAGCCACAAACATCATTGCACATGCACCGGTGCTCCATAACTCACAGCCACAAACATCATTGCACATGCACCGGTGCTCCATAACTCACAGCCATGAACATCATTGCGTATGCACCTGGTGCTCCATAACTCACAGCCATGAACATCATTGCGGATGCAGCTGGTGCTCCATAACTCACTGCCATGAACATCATTGCGGATGCAGCTGGTGCTCCATAACTCACAGCCATGAACATCA
Organism: Ambystoma mexicanum; assembly: GCF_040938575.1. Taxonomy (NCBI): domain Eukaryota; kingdom Metazoa; phylum Chordata; class Amphibia; order Caudata; family Ambystomatidae; genus Ambystoma; species Ambystoma mexicanum. The sequence goes on from NC_090921.1 coordinate 265,180,307, forward strand.
TTGCGGATGCAGCTGGTGCTCCATAACTCACAGCCACGAACATTGTTGCGGATGTACCTGGTGCTCCATAACTCACAGCCATGAACATCATTGCAGATGCACCTGGTGCTCCATAACTCACAGTCACAGCCATGAACATCATTGCGGATGCACCAGGTGCTCCATCATTGCGGAGGCACCTAGTGCTCCATAATTCCATAACTCACAGCCATGAACATCATTGCAGATGCACCTGGTGCATGCACCTGGTGCTCCATAACTCACAGCCATGAACTTCATTGCGGATGCACCTTGTGCTCCTTAACTCACAGGCATGAACGTCATTGCAGATGCACTTGGTGCTCCATAACTCACAGCCATGAACATCGTTGTGGATGCACCTCGTGTCACTCACAGCCATGAACATCATTGCAGATGCACCTGGTGCCTCATAACTCACAGCCATGAACATCAATGCGGATGCACCTGGTGCTCCATAACTCACAGCCACGAACATCATTGCGGATGCAGCTGGTGCTCCATAACTCACAGCCATGAACATCATTGCGGATGCAGCTGGTGCTCCATAACTCACAGCCACGAACATCATTGCGGATGCAGCTGGTGCTCCATAACTCACAGCCATGAAAATCATTGCGGAAGCACCTGGTGCTCCATAACTCACAGCCATGAACATCATTGCGGATGCAGCTGGTGCTCCATAACTCACAGCCATGAACATCATTGCGGATGCACCTTGTGCTCCATTACTCACAGCCATGAACATCATTGCGGATGCACCTGATGCTCCATAACTTACAGCCATGAACATCATTGCGGATGCAGCTGGTGCTCCATAACTCACAGCCATGAACATCATTGCGGATGCACCTGATGCTCAATATCTCACAGCCATGAACATCATTGCGGATGCACCTTGTGCTCCATAACTCACAGCCATGAACATCATTGCGGATACAGCTGATGCTCCATAACTCACAGCCACAAACATCATTGCGGATGGGCCTGGTGCTCAATAACTCACAGCCATGAACATTATTGCGGATGCAGCTGGTGCTCCATAACTCACAGCCATGAACATTGTTGCGGATGCACCTGGTGCTCCATAACTCACAGTCACAGCCATGAACATCATTGCGGATGCACCTAGTGCTCCATCATTGCGGATGCACCTACTGCTCCATAACACCATAACTCACAGCCATGAACATCATTGCAGATACACCTGGTGCATGCACCTGGTGCTCCATAACTCACAGCCATGAACTTCAGTGCGGATGCACCTTGTGCTCCATAACTCACAGGCATGAACGTCATTGCTGATGCACTTGGTGCTCCATAACTCACAGCCATGAACATCGTTGCGGATGCACCTGGTGTCCCATAACTCACAGCCATGAACATCATTGCGGATGCACCTGGTGCTCCATAACTCACAGCCATGAACATCACTGCGGATGCACCTGGTGCTCCATAACTCACAGCCACAAACATCATTGCACATGCACCGGGTGCTCCATAACTCACAGCCATGAACATCATTGTGTATGCACCTGGTGCTCCATAACTCACAGCCATGAACATCATTGCAGATGCAGCTGGTGCTCCATAACTCACAGCCACGAACATCATTGCGGATGCAGCTGGTGCTCCATAACTCACAGCCATGAACATCATTGTGGATGCACCTTGTGCCTCATAACTCACAGCCATGAACATCATTGCGGATGCAGCTGGTGCTCCATAACTCACTGCCATGAACATCATTGCGGATGCAGCTGGTGCTCCATAACTCACAGCCATGAACATCATTGCGGATGCAGCTGGTGCTCCATAACTCACAGCCATGAACATCATTGCGGAAGCACCTGGTGATCCATAACTCACAGCCAAGGAACATCATTGCGGATGCAGCTGGTGCTCCATAACTCACAGCCAAGAACATCATTGCGGATGCACCTGGTGCTCCATAACTCACACCCATGAACATCATTGCGGATGCAGCTGGTGCTCCATAACTCACAATTATGAACATCACTGCGGATGCACCTGGTGCTCCATAACTCACAGCCACGAACATCATTGCGGATGCACCTGGTGCTCCATAACTCACAGCCATGAACATCATTGCGGATGCAGATGGTGCTCTATAACTCACAGCCACGAACATCATTGCGGATGCAGCTGGTGCTCCATAACTCACAGCCATAAACATCATTGCGGATGCAGATGGTGCTCTATAACTCACAGCCACGAACATCATTGCGGATGCAGCTGGTGCTCCATAACTCACAGCCATGAACATCATTGTGGATGCACCTTGTGCTCCATAACTCACAGCCATGAACATCATTGCGGATGCAGCTGGTGCTCCATAACTCACTGCCATGAACATCATTGCGGATGCAGCTGGTGCTCCATAACTCACAGCCATGAACATCATTGCGGATGCAGCTGGCGCTCCATAACTCACAGACATGAACATCATTGCGGAAGCACCTGGTGCTCCATAACTCAGAACCATTAACATCATTGCGGATGCAGCTGGTGCGCCATAACTCACAGCCAAGAACATCATTGCGGATGCACCTGGTGCTCCATAACTCACACCCATGAACATCATTGCGGATTCAGCTGGAGCTCCATAACTCACAGCCATGAACATCATTGCGGATGCACCTGATGCTCAATAACTCACAGCCATGAACATCATTGCGGATGCACCTGGTGCTCCATAACTCACAGCCATGAACATCATTGCGGATGCAGCTGGTGCTCCATAACTCACAGCCATGAACATCATTGCGGATGCACCTGATGCTCAATAACTCACAGCCATGAATATCATTGCGGATGCACCTTGTGCTCCATAACTCACAGCCATGAACATCATTGTGGATACAGCTGGTGCTCAATAACTCACAGCCACGAACATCATTGCGGATGGGCCTGGTGCTCAATAACTCACAGCCATGAACATCATTGCGGATGCATCTGGTGCTCCATAACTCACAGCCGTGACCATCATTGCAGATGCACCTGGTGCTCCATAACTCACAGTCACAGCCATGAACATCATTGCGGATGCACCTGGTGCTCCATCATTGCGGGTGCACCTAGTGCTCCATAACTCCATAACTCACAGCCATGAACATCATTGCAGAAGCACCTTGTGCATGCACCTGGTGCTGCATAACTCACAGCCATGAACTTCATTGCTGATGCACCTTGTGCTCCGTAACCCACAGCCATGAACATCATTGCAGATGCACTTGGTGCTCCATAACTCACAGCCATGAACATCGTTGCGATGCAGCTGGTGTCCCATAACTCACAGCCATGAACATCATTGCGGATGCACCTGGTGCTCCATAACTCACAGCTATGAACATCATTGTGGATGCAGCTGGTGCTCCATAACTCACAATTATGAACATCACTGCGGATGCACCTGGTGCTCCATAACTCACAGCCACGAACATCATTGCGGATGCACCTGGTGCTCCATAACTCACAGCCATGAACATCATTGCGGATGCAGATGGTGCTCTATAACTCACAGCCACGAACATCATTGCGGATGCAGCTGGTGCTCCATAACTCACAGCCATAAACATCATTGCGGATGCAGATGGTGCTCTATAACTCACTGCCACGAACATCATTGCGGATGCAGCTGGTGCTCCATAACTCACAGCCATGAACATCATTGCGGAAGCAGCTGGTGCTCCATAACTCACAGCCACGAACATCATTGCGGAAGCACCTGGTGCTCCATAACTCACAGTCACGAACATCATTGCGGATGCAGCTGGTGCTTCATAACTCACAGCCACGAACATCATTGCGGATGCAGCTGGTGCTCCATAACTCACAGCCATGAACATCATTGCGGATGCAGCTGGTGCTCCATAACTCACAGCCAAGAACATCATTGCGGATGCACCTGGTGCTCCATAACTCACACCCATGAACATCATTGCTTATGCAGCTGGTGCTCCATAACTCACAGCCATGAACATCATTGCGGATGCACCTGATGCTCAATAACTCACAGCCATGAAAATCATTGCGGATACACCTGGTTCTCCATAACTCACAGCCATGAACATCATTGCGGATGCAGCTGGTGCTCCATAACTCACAGCCATGAACATCATTGTGGAAGCACCTGATGCTTAATAACTCACAGCCATGAACATCATTGCGGATGCACCTGGTGCTCCATAACTCACAGCCATAAACATCATTGCAGATGCAGCTGGTGCTCCATAACTCACAGCCACGAACATCATTGCGTATGCACCTGGTGCTCCATAACTCACAGCCATGAACATCATTGCAGATGCAGCTGGTGCTCCATAACTCACAGCCACGAACATCATTGAGGATGCAGCTGGTGCTCCATAACTCACAGCCATGAACATCATTGTGGATGCACCTTGTGCCTCATAACTCACAGCCATGAACATCATTGCGGATGCAGCTGGTGCTCCATAACTCACTGCCATGAACATCATTGCGGATGCAGCTGGTGCTCCATAACTCACAGCCATGAACATCATTGCGGATGCAGCTGGTGCTCCATAACTCACAGCCATGAACATCATTGCGGAAGCACCTGGTGATCCATAACTCACAGCCAAGGAACATCATTGCGGATGCAGCTGGTGCTCCATAACTCAGAGCCAAGAACATCATTGCGGATGCACCTGGTGCTCCATAACTCACACCCATGAACATCATTGCGGATGCAGCTGGTGCTCCATAACTCACAATTATGAACATCACTGCGGATGCACCTGGTGCTCCATAACTCACAGCCACGAACATCATTGCGGATGCACCTGGTGCTCCATAACTCACAGCCATGAACATCATTGCGGATGCAGATGGTGCTCTATAACTCACAGCCACGAACATCATTGCGGATGCAGCTGGTGCTCCATAACTCACAGCCATGAACATCATTGCGGAAGCACCTGGTGCTCCACAACTCACAGCCATGAACATCATTGCGGATGCAGCTGGTGCTCCATAACTCACAGCCATGAACATCATTGTGGATGCACCTTGTGCTCCATAACTCACAGCCATGAACATCATTGCGGATGCAGCTGGTGCTCCATAACTCACTGCCATGAACATCATTGCGGATGCAGCTGGTGCTCCATAACTCACAGCCATGAACATCATTGCGGATGCAGCTGGCGCTCCATAACTCACAGACATGAACATCATTGCGGAAGCACCTGGTGCTCCATAACTCAGAACCATTAACATCATTGCGGATGCAGCTGGTGCGCCATAACTCACAGCCAAGAACATCATTGCGGATGCACCTGGTGCTCCATAACTCACACCCATGAACATCATTGCGGATTCAGCTGGAGCTCCATAACTCACAGCCATGAACATCATTGCGGATGCACCTTGTGCTCCATAACTCACAGCCATGAACATCATTGCGGATGCACCTGATGCTCAATAACTCACAGCCATGAACATCATTGCGGATGCACCTGGTGCTCCATAACTCACAGCCATGAACATCATTGCGGATGCAGCTGGTGCTCCATAACTCACAGCCATGAACATCATTGCGGATGCACCTGATGCTCAATAACTCACAGCCATGAACATCATTGCGGATGCACCTTGTGCTCCATAACTCACAGCCATGAACATCATTGTGGATACAGCTGGTGCTCAATAACTCACAGCCACGAACATCATTGCGGATGGGCCTGGTGCTCAATAACTCACAGCCATGAACATCACTGCGGATGCATCTGGTGCTCCATCACTCACAGCCGTGACCATCATTGCAGATGCACCTGGTGCTCCATAACTCACAGTCACAGCCATGAACATCATTGCGGATGCACCTGGTGCTCCATCATTGCGGGTGCACCTAGTGCTCCATAACTCCATAACTCACAGCCATGAACATCATTGCTGATGCACCTTGTGCTCCGTAACCCACAGCCATGAACATCATTGCAGATGCACTTGGTGCTCCATAACTCACAGCCATGAACATCGTTGCGATGCAGCTGGTGTCCCATAACTCACAGCCATGAACATCATTGCGGATGCACCTGGTGCTCCATAACTCACAGCTATGAACATCATTGTGGATGCAGCTGGTGCTCCATAACTCACAATTATGAACATCACTGCGGATGCACCTGGTGCTCCATAACTCACAGCCACGAACATCATTGCGGATGCACCTGGTGCTCCATAACTCACAGCCATGAACATCATTGCGGATGCAGATGGTGCTCTATAACTCACAGCCACGAACATCATTGCGGATGCAGCTGGTGCTCCATAACTCACAGCCATAAACATCATTGCGGATGCAGATGGTGCTCTATAACTCACTGCCACGAACATCATTGCGGATGCAGCTGGTGCTCCATAACTCACAGCCATGAACATCATTGCGGAAGCAGCTGGTGCTCCATAACTCACATCCACGAACATCATTGCGGAAGCACCTGGTGCTCCATAACTCACAGTCACGAACATCATTGCGGATGCAGCTGGAGCTTCATAACTCACAGCCACGAACATCATTGCGGATGCAGCTGGTGCTCCATAACTCACAGCCATGAACATCATTGCGGAAGCACCTGGTAATCCATAACTCACAGCCATGAACATCATTGCGGATGCAGCTGGTGCTCCATAACTCACAGCCAAGAACATCATTGCGGATGCACCTGGTGCTCCATAACTCACACCCTTGAACATCATTGCGGATGCAGCTGGTGCTCCATAACTCAAAATTATGAACATCACTGCGGATGCACCTCGTGCTCCATAACTCACAGCCACGAACATCATTGCGGATGCACCTGGTGCTCCATAACTCACAGCCATGAACATCATTGCGGATGCACCTGGTGCTCCATAACTCACAGCCATGAACATCATTGCGGATGCACCTGGTGCTCCATAACTCACAGCCATGAACATCATTGCAGATGCAGCTGGTGCTCCATAACTCACAGCCACGAACATCATTGCGTATGCACCTGGTGCTCAGTAACTCACAGCCATGAACATCATTGCAAATGCAGCTGGTGCTCCATAACTCACAGCCACGAACATCATTGAGGATGCAGCTGGTGCTCCATAACTCACAGCCATGAACATCATTGTGGATGCACCTTGTGCCTCATAACTCACAGCCATGAACATCATTGCGGATGCAGCTGGTGCTCCATAACTCACTGCCATGAACATCATTGCGGATGCAGCTGGTGCTCCATAACTCACAGCCATGAACATCATTGCGGATGCAGCTGGTGCTCCATAACTCACAGCCATGAACATCATTGCGGAAGCACCTGGTGATCCATAACTCACAGCCAAGGAACATCATTGCGGATGCAGCTGGTGCTCCATAACTCACAGCCAAGAACATCATTGCGGATGCACCTGGTGCTCCATAACTCACACCCATGAACATCATTGCGGATGCAGCTGGTGCTCCATAACTCACAATTATGAACATCACTGCGGATGCACCTGGTGCTCCATAACTCACAGCCACGAACATCATTGCGGATGCAGCTGGTGCTCCATAACTCACAGCCATGAACATCATTGCGGATGCAGATGGTGCTCTATAACTCACAGCCACGAACATCATTGCGGATGCAGCTGGTGCTCCATAACTCACAGCCATAAACATCATTGCGGATGCAGATGGTGCTCTATAACTCACAGCCACAAACATCATTGCGGATGCAGCTGGTGCTCCATAACTCACAGCCATGAACATCATTGTGGATGCACCTTGTGCTCCATAACTCACAGCCATGAACATCATTGCGGATGCAGCTGGTGCTCCATAACTCACTGCCATGAACATCATTGCGGATGCAGCTGGTGCTCCATAACTCACAGCCATGAACATCATTGCGGATGCAGCTGGCGCTCCATAACTCACAGACATGAACATCATTGCGGAAGCACCTGGTGCTCCATAACTCAGAACCATTAACATCATTGCGGATGCAGCTGGTGCGCCATAACTCACAGCCAAGAACATCATTGCGGATGCACCTGGTGCTCCATAACTCACACCCATGAACATCATTGCGGATTCAGCTGGAGCTCCATAACTCACAGCCATGAACATCATTGCGGATGCACCTTGTGCTCCATAACTCACAGCCATGAACATCATTGCGGATGCACCTGATGCTCAATAACTCACAGCCATGAACATCATTGCGGATGCACCTGGTGCTCCATAACTCACAGCCATGAACATCATTGCGGATGCAGCTGGTGCTCCATAACTCACAGCCATGAACATCATTGCGGATGCACCTGATGCTCAATAACTCACAGCCATGAACATCATTGCGGATGCACCTTGTGCTCCATAACTCACAGCCATGAACATCATTGTGGATACAGCTGGTGCTCAATAACTCACAGCCACGAACATCATTGCGGATGGGCCTGGTGCTCAATAACTCACAGCCATGAACATCATTGCGGATGCATCTGGTGCTCCATAACTCACAGCCGTGACCATCATTGCAGATGCACCTGGTGCTCCATAACTCACAGTCACAGCCATGAACATCATTGCGGATGCACCTGGTGCTCCATCATTGTGGGTGCACCTAGTGCTCCATAACTCCATAACTCACAGCCATGAACATCATTGCAGAAGCACCTGGTGCATGCACCTGGTGCTCCATAACTCACAGCCATGAACTTCATTGCTGATGCACCTTGTGCTCCGTAACCCACAGCCATGAACATCATTGCAGATGCACTTGGTGCTCCATAACTCACAGCCATGAACATCGTTGCGATGCAGCTGGTGTCCCATAACTCACAGCCATGAACATCATTGCGGATGCACCTGGTGCTCCATAACTCACAGCTATGAACATCATTGTGGATGCAGCTGGTGCTCCATAACTCACAATTATGAACATCACTGCGGATGCACCTGGTGCTCCATAACTCACAGCCACGAACATCATTGCGGATGCACCTGGTGCTCCATAACTCACAGCCATGAACATCATTGCGGATGCAGATGGTGCTCTATAACTCACAGCCACGAACATCATTGCGGATGCAGCTGGTGCTCCATAACTCACAGCCATAAACATCATTGCGGATGCAGATGGTGCTCTATAACTCACTGCCACGAACATCATTGCGGATGCAGCTGGTGCTCCATAACTCACAGCCATGAACATCATTGCGGAAGCAGCTGGTGCTCCATAACTCACAGCCACGAACATCATTGCGGAAGCACCTGGTGCTCCATAACTCACAGTCACGAACATCATTGCGGATGCAGCTGGTGCTTCATAACTCACAGCCACGAACATCATTGCGGATGCAGCTGGTGCTCCATAACTCACAGCCATGAACATCAGTGCGGATGCAGCTGGTGCTCCATAACTCACAGCCAAGAACATCATTGCGGATGCACCTGGTGCTCCATAACTCACACCCATGAACATCATTGCTTATGCAGCTGGTGCTCCATAACTCACAGCCATGAACATCATTGCGGATGCACCTGATGCTCAATAACTCACAGCCATGAAAATCATTGCGGATACACCTGGTGCTCCATAACTCACAGCCATGAACATCATTGCGGATGCAGCTGGTGCTCCATAACTCACAGCCATGAACATCATTGTGGAAGCACCTGATGCTTAATAACTCACAGCCATGAACATCATTGCGGATGCACCTGGTGCTCCATAACTCACAGCCACAAACATCATTGCACATGCACCGGGTGCTCCACAACTCACAGCCATGAACATCATTGCGTATGCACCTGGTGCTCCATAACTCACAGCCATGAACATCATTGCGGATGCAGCTGGTGCTCCATAACTCACAGCCACGAACATCATTGCGGATGCAGCTGGTGCTCCATAACTCACAGCCACGAACATCATTGCGGATGCAGCTGGTGCTCCATAACTCACAGCCATGAACATCATTGCGGAAGCACCTGGTGCTCCATAACTCACAGTCATGAACATCATTGCAGATGCAGCTGGTGCTCCATAACTCACAGCCATGAACATCATTGCGGATGCACCTTGTGCTCCATAACTCACAGCCATGAACATCATTGCGGATGCAGCTGGTGCTCCATAACTCACTGCCATGAACATCATTGCGGATGCAGCTGGTGCTCCATAACTCACAGCCATGAACATCATTGCGGATGCAGCTGGTGCTCCATAACTCACAGCCATGAACATCATTGCGGAAGCACCTGGTAATCCATAACTCACAGCCATGAACATCATTGCGGATGCAGCTGGTGCTCCATAACTCACAGCCAAGAACATCATTGCGGATGCACCTGGTGCTCCATAACTCACACCCTTGAACATCATTGCGGATGCAGCTGGTGCTCCATAACTCAAAATTATGAACATCACTGCGGATGCACCTCGTGCTCCATAACTCACAGCCACGAACATCATTGCGGATGCACCTGGTGCTCCATAACTCACAGCCATGAACATCATTGCGGATGCACCTGGTGCTCCATAACTCACAGCCATGAACATCATTGCGGATGCAGCTGGTGCTCCATAACTCACAGCCATGAACATCATTGCGGATGCACCTGATGCTCAATAACTCACAGCCATGAACATCATTGCGGATGCACCTTGTGCTCCATAACTCACAGCCATGAACATCATTGTGGATACAGCTGGTGCTCAATAACTCACAGCCACGAACATCATTGCGGATGGGCCTGGTGCTCAATAACTCACAGCCATGAACATCATTGCGGATGCATCTGGTGCTCCATAACTCACAGCCATGAACATCATTGCAGATGCACCTGGTGCTCCATAACTCACAGCCATGAACATCATTGCGGATGCAGCTGGTGCTCCATAACTCACAGCCATGAACATCATTGCGGATGCACCTGATGCTCAATAACTCACAGCCATGAACATCATTGCGGATGCACCTTGTGCTCCATAACTCACAGCCATGAACATCATTGTGGATACAGCTGGTGCTCAATAACTCACAGCCACGAACATCATTGCGGATGGGCCTGGTGCTCAATAACTCACAGCCATGAACATCATTGCGGATGCATCTGGTGCTCCATAACTCACAGCCATGAACATCATTGCAGATGCACCTGGTGCTCCATATCTCACAGTCACAGCCATGAACATCATTGCGGATGTACCTGGTGCTCAATCATTGTGGGTGCACCTAGTGCTCCATAACTCCATAACTCACAGCCATGAACATCATTGCGGATGCACCTGGTGCTCCATAACTCACAGCTATGAACATCATTGTGGATGCAGCTGGTGCTCCATAACTCACAATTATGAACATCACTGCGGATGCACCTGGTGCTCCATAACTCACAGCCACGAACATCATTGCGGATGCACCTGGTGCTCCATAACTCACAGCCATGAACATCATTGCGGATGCAGATGGTGCTCTATAACTCACAGCCACGAACATCATTGCGGATGCAGCTGGTGCTCCATAACTCACAGCCATAAACATCATTGTGGATGCAGATGGTGCTCTATAACTCACTGCCACGAACATCATTGCGATGCAGCTGGTGCTCCATAACTCACAGCCATGAACATCATTGCGGAAGCAGCTGGTGCTCCATAACTCACAGCCACGAACATCATTGCGGAAGCACCTGGTGCTCCATAACTCACAGTCACGAACATCATTGCGGATGCAGCTGGTGCTTCATAACTCACAGCCACGAACATCATTGCGGATGCAGCTGGTGCTCCATAACTCACAGCCATGAACATCATTGCGGATGCAGCTGGTGCTCCATAACTCACAGCCAAGAACATCATTGCGGATGCACCTGGTGCTCCATAACTCACACCCATGAACATCATTGCTTATGCAGCTGGTGCTCCATAACTCACAGCCATGAACATCATTGCGGATGCACCTGATGCTCAATAACTCACAGCCATGAAAATCATTGCGGATACACCTGGTGCTCCATAACTCACAGCCATGAACATCATTGCGGATGCAGCTGGTGCTCCATAACTCACAGCCATGAACATCATTGCGGATGCAGCTGGTGCTCCATAACTCACAGCCATGAACATCATTGCGGAAGCACCTGGTAATCCATAACTCACAGCCATGAACATCATTGCGGATGCAGCTGGTGCTCCATAACTCACAGCCAAGAACATCATTGCGGATGCACCTGGTGCTCCATAACTCACACCCTTGAACATCATTGCGGATGCAGCTGGTGCTCCATAACTCAAAATTATGAACATCACTGCGGATGCACCTGGTGCTCCATAACTCACAGCCACGAACATCATTGCGGATGCACCTGGTGCTCCATAACTCACAGCCATGAACATCATTGCGGATGCAGATGGTGCTCTATAACTCACAGCCACGAACATCATTGCGGATGCAGCTGGTGCTCCATAACTCACAGCCATAAACATCATTGCGGATGCAGATGGTGCTCTATAACTCACAGCCACAAACACCATTGCGGATGCAGCTGGTGCTCCATAACTCACAGCCATGAACATCATTGTGGATGCACCTTGTGCTCCATAACTCACAGCCATGAACATCATTGCGAATGCAGCTGGTGCTCCATAACTCACTGCCATGAACATCATTGCGGATGCAGCTGGTGCTCCATAACTCACAGCCATGAACATCATTGCGGATGCAGCTGGTGCTCCATAACTCAAAGACATGAACATCATTGTGGAAGCACCTGGTGCTCCATAACTCAGAACCATTAACATCATTGCGGATGCAGCTGGTGCGCCATAACTCACAGCCAAGAATATCATTGCGAATGCACCTGGTGCTCCATAACTCACACCCATGAACATCATTGCGGATGCAGCTGGTGCTCCATAACTCACAGCCATGAACATCATTGCGGATGCACCTGATGCTCAGTAACTCACAGCCATGAACATCATTGCGGATGCACCTGGTGCTCCATAACTCACAGCCATGAACATCATTGCGGATGCAGCTGGTGCTCCATAACTCACAGCCATGAACATCATTGCGGATGCACCTGATGCTCAGTAACTCACAGCCATGAACATCATTGCGGATGCACCTTGTGCTCCATAACTCACAGCCATGAACATCATTGCGGATACAGCTGGTGCTCAATAACTCACAGCCAAGAACATCATTGCGGATGGGCCTGGTGCTCAATAACTCACAGCCATGAACATCATTGCGGATGCATCTGGTGCTCCATAACTCACAGCCATGAACATCATTGCAGATGCACCTGGTGCTCCATAACTCACAGTCACAGCCATGAACATCATTGCGGATGCACCTGGTGCTCGATCATTGCGGGTGCACCTAGTGCTCCATAACTCCATAACTCACAGCCATGAACATCATTGCAGAAGCACCTGGTGCATGCACCTGGTGCTCCATAACTCACAGCCATGAACTTCATTGCGGATGCACCTTGTGCTCCGTAACTCACAGCCATGAACAGCATTGCAGATGCACTTGGTGCTCCATAACTCACAGCCATGAACATCGTTGCGATGCAGCTGGTGTCCCATAACTCACAGCCATGAACATCATTGCGGATGCACCTGGTGCTCCATAACTCACAGCTATGAACATCATTGTGGATGCAGCTGGTGCTCCATAACTCACAATTATGAACATCACTGCGGATGCACCTGGTGCTCCATAACTCACAGCCACGAACATCATTGCGGATGCACCTGGTGCTCCATAACTCACAGCCATGAACATCATTGCGGATGCAGATGGTGCTCTATAACTCACAGCCACGAACATCATTGCGGATGCAGCTGGTGCTCCATAACTCACAGCCAAAAACATCATTGCGGATGCAGATGGTGCTCTATAACTCACTGCCACGAACATCATTGCGGATGCAGCTGGTGCTCAATAACTCACAGCCATGAACATCATTGTGGAAGCAGCTGGTGCTCCATAACTCACAGCCACGAACATCATTGCGGAAGCACCTGGTGCTCCATAACTCACAGTCACGAACATCATTGCGGATGCAGCTGGTGCTTCATAACTCACAGCCACGAACATCATTGCGGATGCAGCTGGTGCTCCATAACTCACAGCCATGAACATCATTGCGGATGCAGCTGGTGCTCCATAACTCACAGCCAAGAACATCATTGCGGATGCACCTGGTGCTCCATAACTCACACCCATGAACATCATTGCTTATGCAGCTGGTGCTCCATAACTCACAGCCATGAACATCATTGCGGATGCACCTGATGCTCAATAACTCACAGCCATGAAAATCATTGCGGATACACCTGGTGCTCCATAACTCACAGCCATGAACATCATTGCGGATGCACCTTGTGCTCCATAACTCACAGCCATGAACATCATTGCGGATACAGCTGATGCTCCATAACTCACAGCCCCAAACATCATTGCGGATGGGCCTGGTGCTCAATAACTCACAGCCATGAACATTATTGCGGATGCAGCTGGTGCTCCATAACTCACAGCCATGAACATTGTTGCGGATGCACCTGGTGCTCCATAACTCACAGCCATGAACATCATTGCAGATGCACCTGGTGCTCCATAACTCACAGTCACAGCCGTGAACATCATTGCGGATGCACCTGGTGCTCCATCATTGCGGATGCACCTACTGCTCCATAACTCCATAACTCACAGCCATGAACTTCATTGCGGATGCACCTTGTGCTCCATAACTCACAGGCATGAACGTCACTGCAGATGCACTTGGTGCTCCATAACTCACAGCCATGAACATCGTTGCGGATGCACCTGGTGTCCCATAACTCACAGCCATGAACATCATTGCAGATGCACCTGGTGCTCCATAACTCACAGGGCCTCATTAGGACCCTGGCGGAGAGGGTATTACGCCAGCGTAGTGCATGGCGTACCTCTCCGCCATACTACGAGTTCCCGTAGCGCCATGGAGGTTTTCTCCGCCTGGTTTTACCAGCCGGAGAAAACCATGGCGCTACGGGACCTCGTTGTTAATTACGCCACCGTATTTTACGGTGGCGTAATTAACTCCTTCCCCACTCCCATTATACCCTATGGGGCAAAAATGGGAATGGGGAAGGGCAGAATGGGGATTGGGGATTTACCGCTCCGCCGAGGTCGGAATGGGGCGGTAAATCCGCCAACCCCCATGGCGCTATCGGCGGCTTTCCGCCATGCTTCGCGGTGCATTTAGCACCGCGAAGTCCGCCTGGGTCGTAATGAGGCCCACAGTCATGAACATCATTGTAGATGCAGCTGGTGCTCCATAACTCACAAGCATGAACATCACTGCGGATGCACCTGGTGCTCCATAACTCACAGCCACGAACATCATTGCGGATGCACCTGGTGCTCTATAACTCACAGCCACGAACATCATTGCAGATGCACCTGGTGCTCCATAACTCACAGCCATGAACATCATTGCAGATGCAGCTGGTGCTCCATAACTCACAGCCACGAACATCATTGCGGATGCAGCTGGTGCTCCATAACTCACAGCCACAAAAATCATTGCGGAAGCACCTGGTGCTCATAACTCACAGCCATGAACATCATTGCGGATGCAGCTGGTGCTCCATAACTCACAGCCATGAACATCATTGCGGATGCAGCTGGTGCTCCATAACTCACAGCCACGAACATCATTGCGGATGCACCTGGTGCTCCATAACTCACAGCCATGAACATCATTGCGGATGCAGATGGTGCTCTATAACTCACAGCCACGAACATCATTGCGGATGCAGCTGGTGCTCCATAACTCACAGCCAAAAACATCATTGCGGATGCAGATGGTGCTCTATAACTCACTGCCACGAACATCATTGCGGATGCAGCTGGTGCTCCATAACTCACAGCCATGAACATCATTGTGGAAGCAGCTGGTGCTCCATAACTCACAGCCATGAACATCATTGCGGATGCACCTTGTGCTCCATAACTCACAGCCATGAACATCATTGTGGATACAGCTGGTGCTCAATAACTCACAGCCACGAACATCATTGCGGATGGGCCTGGTGCTCAATAACTCACAGCCATGAACATCATTGCGGATGCATCTGGTGCTCCATAACTCACAGCCTTGACCATCATTGCAGATGCACCTGGTGCTCCATAACTCACAGTCACAGCCATGAACATCATTGCGGATGCACCTGGTGCTCCATCATTGTGGGTGCACCTAGTGCTCCATAACTCCATAACTCACAGCCATGAACATCATTGCAGAAGCACCTGGTGCATGCACCTGGTGCTCCATAACTCACAGCCATGAACTTCATTGCTGATGCACCTTGTGCTCCGTAACCCACAGCCATGAACATCATTGCAGATGCACTTGGTGCTCCATAACTCACAGCCATGAACATCGTTGCGATGCAGCTGGTGTCCCATAACTCACAGCCATGAACATCATTGCGGATGCACCTGGTGCTCCATAACTCACAGCTATGAACATCATTGTGGATGCAGCTGGTGCTCCATAACTCACAATTATGAACATCACTGCGGATGCACCTGGTGCTCCATAACTCACAGCCACGAACATCATTGCGGATGCACCTGGTGCTCCATAACTCACAGCCATGAACATCATTGCGGATGCAGATGGTGCTCTATAACTCACAGCCACGAACATCATTGCGGATGCAGCTGGTGCTCCATTACTCACAGCCATAAACATCATTGCGGATGCAGATGGTGCTCTATAACTCACTGCCACGAACATCATTGCGGATGCAGCTGGTGCTCCATAACTCACAGCCATGAACATCATTGCGGAAGCAGCTGGTGCTCCATAACTCACAGCCACGAACATCATTGCGGAAGCACCTGGTGCTCCATAACTCACAGTCACGAACATCATTGCGGATGCAGCTGGTGCTTCATAACTCACAGCCACGAACATCATTGCGGATGCAGCTGGTGCTCCATAACTCACAGCCATGAACATCAGTGCGGATGCAGCTGGTGCTCCATAACTCACAGCCAAGAACATCATTGCGGATGCACCTGGTGCTCCATAACTCACACCCATGAACATCATTGCTTATGCAGCTGGTGCTCCATAACTCACAGCCATGAACATCATTGCGGATGCACCTGATGCTCAATAACTCACAGCCATGAAAATCATTGCGGATACACCTGGTGCTCCATAACTCACAGCCATGAACATCATTGCGGATGCAGCTGGTGCTCCATAACTCACAGCCATGAACATCATTGTGGAAGCACCTGATGCTTAATAACTCACAGCCATGAACATCATTGCGGATGCACCTGGTGCTCCATAACTCACAGCCACAAACATCATTGCACATGCACCGGGTGCTCCACAACTCACAGCCATGAACATCATTGCGTATGCACCTGGTGCTCCATAACTCACAGCCATGAACATCATTGCGGATGCAGCTGGTGCTCCATAACTCACAGCCACGAACATCATTGCGGATGCAGCTGGTGCTCCATAACTCACAGCCACGAACATCATTGCGGATGCAGCTGGTGCTCCATAACTCACAGCCATGAACATCATTGCGGAAGCACCTGGTGCTCCATAACTCACAGTCATGAACATCATTGCAGATGCAGCTGGTGCTCCATAACTCACAGCCATGAACATCATTGCGGATGCACCTTGTGCTCCATAACTCACAGCCATGAACATCATTGCGGATGCAGCTGGTGCTCCATAACTCACTGCCATGAACATCATTGCGGATGCAGCTGGTGCTCCATAACTCACAGCCATGAACATCATTGCGGATGCAGCTGGTGCTCCATAACTCACAGCCATGAACATCATTGCGGAAGCACCTGGTAATCCATAACTCACAGCCATGAACATCATTGCGGATGCAGCTGGTGCTCCATAACTCACAGCCAAGAACATCATTGCGGATGCACCTGGTGCTCCATAACTCACACCCTTGAACATCATTGCGGATGCAGCTGGTGCTCCATAACTCAAAATTATGAACATCACTGCGGATGCACCTCGTGCTCCATAACTCACAGCCACGAACATCATTGCGGATGCACCTGGTGCTCCATAACTCACAGCCATGAACATCATTGCGGATGCACCTGGTGCTCCATAACTCACAGCCATGAACATCATTGCGGATGCAGCTGGTGCTCCATAACTCACAGCCATGAACATCATTGCGGATGCACCTGATGCTCAATAACTCACAGCCATGAACATCATTGCGGATGCACCTTGTGCTCCATAACTCACAGCCATGAACATCATTGTGGATACAGCTGGTGCTCAATAACTCACAGCCACGAACATCATTGCGGATGGGCCTGGTGCTCAATAACTCACAGCCATGAACATCATTGCGGATGCATCTGGTGCTCCATAACTCACAGCCATGAACATCATTGCAGATGCACCTGGTGCTCCATAACTCACAGCCATGAACATCATTGCGGATGCAGCTGGTGCTCCATAACTCACAGCCATGAACATCATTGCGGATGCACCTGATGCTCAATAACTCACAGCCATGAACATCATTGCGGATGCACCTTGTGCTCCATAACTCACAGCCATGAACATCATTGTGGATACAGCTGGTGCTCAATAACTCACAGCCACGAACATCATTGCGGATGGGCCTGGTGCTCAATAACTCACAGCCATGAACATCATTGCGGATGCATCTGGTGCTCCATAACTCACAGCCATGAACATCATTGCAGATGCACCTGGTGCTCCATATCTCACAGTCACAGCCATGAACATCATTGCGGATGTACCTGGTGCTCAATCATTGCGGGTGCACCTAGTGCTCCATAACTCCATAACTCACAGCCATGAACATCATTGCGGATGCACCTGGTGCTCCATAACTCACAGCTATGAACATCATTGTGGATGCAGCTGGTGCTCCATAACTCACAATTATGAACATCACTGCGGATGCACCTGGTGCTCCATAACTCACAGCCACGAACATCATTGCGGATGCACCTGGTGCTCCATAACTCACAGCCATGAACATCATTGCGGATGCAGATGGTGCTCTATAACTCACAGCCACGAACATCATTGCGGATGCAGCTGGTGCTCCATAACTCACAGCCATAAACATCATTGCGGATGCAGATGGTGCTCTATAACTCACTGCCACGAACATCATTGCGATGCAGCTGGTGCTCCATAACTCACAGCCATGAACATCATTGCGGAAGCAGCTGGTGCTCCATAACTCACAGCCACGAACATCATTGCGGAAGCACCTGGTGCTCCATAACTCACAGTCACGAACATCATTGCGGATGCAGCTGGTGCTTCATAACTCACAGCCACGAACATCATTGCGGATGCAGCTGGTGCTCCATAACTCACAGCCATGAACATCATTGCGGATGCAGCTGGTGCTCCATAACTCACAGCCAAGAACATCATTGCGGATGCACCTGGTGCTCCATAACTCACACCCATGAACATCATTGCTTATGCAGCTGGTGCTCCATAACTCACAGCCATGAACATCATTGCGGATGCACCTGATGCTCAATAACTCACAGCCATGAAAATCATTGCGGATACACCTGGTGCTCCATAACTCACAGCCATGAACATCATTGCGGATGCAGCTGGTGCTCCATAACTCACAGCCATGAACATCATTGCGGATGCAGCTGGTGCTCCATAACTCACAGCCATGAACATCATTGCGGAAGCACCTGGTAATCCATAACTCACAGCCATGAACATCATTGCGGATGCAGCTGGTGCTCCATAACTCACAGCCAAGAACATCATTGCGGATGCACCTGGTGCTCCATAACTCACACCCTTGAACATCATTGCGGATGCAGCTGGTGCTCCATAACTCAAAATTATGAACATCACTGCGGATGCACCTGGTGCTCCATAACTCACAGCCATGAACATCATTGCGGATGCAGATGGTGCTCTATAACTCACAGCCACGAACATCATTGCGGATGCAGCTGGTGCTCCATAACTCACAGCCATGAACATCATTGCGGATGCAGATGGTGCTCTATAACTCACAGCCACGAACATCATTGCGGATGCAGCTGGTGCTCCATAACTCACAGCCATAAACATCATTGCGGATGCAGATGGTGCTCTATAACTCACAGCCACGAACACCATTGCGGATGCAGCTGGTGCTCCATAACTCACAGCCATGAACATCATTGTGGATGCACCTTGTGCTCCATAACTCACAGCCATGAACATCATTGCGAATGCAGCTGGTGCTCCATAACTCACTGCCATGAACATCATTGCGGATGCAGCTGGTGCTCCATAACTCACAGCCATGAACATCATTGCGGATGCAGCTGGTGCTCCATAACTCAAAGACATGAACATCATTGTGGAAGCACCTGGTGCTCCATAACTCAGAACCATTAACATCATTGCGGATGCAGCTGGTGCGCCATAACTCACAGCCAAGAATATCATTGCGAATGCACCTGGTGCTCCATAACTCACACCCATGAACATCATTGCGGATGCAGCTGGTGCTCCATAACTCACAGCCATGAACATCATTGCGGATGCACCTGATGCTCAGTAACTCACAGCCATGAACATCATTGCGGATGCACCTGGTGCTCCATAACTCACAGCCATGAACATCATTGCGGATGCAGCTGGTGCTCCATAACTCACAGCCATGAACATCATTGCGGATGCACCTGATGCTCAGTAACTCACAGCCATGAACATCATTGCGGATGCACCTTGTGCTCCATAACTCACAGCCATGAACATCATTGCGGATACAGCTGGTGCTCAATAACTCACAGCCAAGAACATCATTGCGGATGGGCCTGGTGCTCAATAACTCACAGCCATGAACATCATTGCGGATGCATCTGGTGCTCCATAACTCACAGCCATGAACATCATTGCAGATGCACCTGGTGCTCCATAACTCACAGTCACAGCCATGAACATCATTGCGGATGCACCTGGTGCTCGATCATTGCGGGTGAACCTAGTGCTCCATAACTCCATAACTCACAGCCATGAACATCATTGCAGAAGCACCTGGTGCATGCACCTGGTGCTCCATAACTCACAGCCATGAACTTCATTGCGGATGCACCTTGTGCTCCGTAACTCACAGCCATGAACAGCATTGCAGATGCACTTGGTGCTCCATAACTCACAGCCATGAACATCGTTGCGATGCAGCTGGTGTCTCATAACTCACAGCCATGAACATCATTGCGGATGCACCTGGTGCTCCATAACTCACAGCTATGAACATCATTGTGGATGCAGCTGGTGCTCCATAAGTCACAATTATGAACATCACTGCGGATGCACCTGGTGCTCCATAACTCACAGCCACGAACATCATTGCGGATGCACCTGGTGCTCCATAACTCACAGCCATGAACATCATTGCGGATGCAGATGGTGCTCTATAACTCACAGCCACGAACATCATTGCGGATGCAGCTGGTGCTCCATAACTCACAGCCAAAAACATCATTGCGGATGCAGATGGTGCTCTATAACTCACTGCCACGAACATCATTGCGGATGCAGCTGGTGCTCAATAACTCACAGCCATGAACATCATTGTGGAAGCAGCTGGTGCTCCATAACTCACAGCCACGAACATCATTGCGGAAGCACCTGGTGCTCCATAACTCACAGTCACGAACATCATTGCGGATGCAGCTGGTGCTTCATAACTCACAGCCACGAACATCATTGCGGATGCAGCTGGTGCTCCATAACTCACAGCCATGAACATCATTGCGGATGCAGCTGGTGCTCCATAACTCACAGCCAAGAACATCATTGCGGATGCACCTGGTGCTCCATAACTCACACCCATGAACATCATTGCTTATGCAGCTGGTGCTCCATAACTCACAGCCATGAACATCATTGCGGATGCACCTGATGCTCAATAACTCACAGCCATGAAAATCATTGCGGATACACCTGGTGCTCCATAACTCACAGCCATGAACATCATTGCGGATGCACCTTGTGCTCCATAACTCACAGCCATGAACATCATTGCGGATACAGCTGATGCTCCATAACTCACAGCCCCAAACATCATTGCGGATGGGCCTGGTGCTCAATAACTCACAGCCATGAACATTATTGCGGATGCAGCTGGTGCTCCATAACTCACAGCCATGAACATTGTTGCGGATGCACCTGGTGCTCCATAACTCACAGCCATGAACATCATTGCAGATGCACCTGGTGCTCCATAACTCACAGTCACAGCCGTGAACATCATTGCGGATGCACCTGGTGCTCCATCATTGCGGATGCACCTACTGCTCCATAACTCCATAACTCACAGCCATGAACTTCATTGCGGATGCACCTTGTGCTCCATAACTCACAGGCATGAACGTCACTGCAGATGCACTTGGTGCTCCATAACTCACAGCCATGAACATCGTTGCGGATGCACCTGGTGTCCCATAACTCACAGCCATGAACATCATTGCAGATGCACCTGGTGCTCCATAACTCACAGTCATGAACATCATTGTAGATGCAGCTGGTGCTCCATAACTCACAAGCATGAACATCACTGCGGATGCACCTGGTGCTCCATAACTCACAGCCACGAACATCATTGCGGATGCACCTGGTGCTCTATAACTCACAGCCACGAACATCATTGCAGATGCACCTGGTGCTCCATAACTCACAGCCATGAACATCATTGCAGATGCAGCTGGTGCTCCATAACTCACAGCCACGAACATCATTGCGGATGCAGCTGGTGCTCCATAACTCACAGCCACAAAAATCATTGCGGAAGCACCTGGTGCTCATAACTCACAGCCATGAACATCATTGCGGATGCAGCTGGTGCTCCATAACTCACAGCCATGAACATCATTGCGGATGCAGCTGGTGCTCCATAACTCACAGCCACGAACATCATTGCGGATGCACCTGGTGCTCCATAACTCACAGCCATGAACATCATTGCGGATGCAGATGGTGCTCTATAACTCACAGCCACGAACATCATTGCGGATGCAGCTGGTGCTCCATAACTCACAGCCAAAAACATCATTGCGGATGCAGATGGTGCTCTATAACTCACTGCCACGAACATCATTGCGGATGCAGCTGGTGCTCCATAACTCACAGCCATGAACATCATTGTGGAAGCAGCTGGTGCTCCATAACTCACAGCCACGAACATCATTGCGGAAGCACCTGGTGCTCCATAACTCACAGTCACGAACATCATTGCGGATGCAGCTGGTGCTTCATAACTCACAGCCACGAACATCATTGCGGATGCAGCTGGTGCTCCATAACTCACAGCCATGAACATCATTGCGGATGCAGCTGGTGCTCCATAACTCACAGCCAAGAACATCATTGCGGATGCACCTGGTGCTCCATAACTCACACCCATGAACATCATTGCTTATGCAGCTGGTGCTCCATAACTCACAGCCATGAACATCATTGCGGATGCACCTGATGCTCAATAACTCACAGCCACGAACATCATTGCAGATGCACCTGGTGTCCCATAACTCACAGCCATGAACATAATTGCAGATGCACCTGGTGCTCCATAACTCACAGTCATGAACATCATTGTGGATGCAGCTGGTGCTCCATAACTCACAAGCATGAACATCACTGCGGATGCACCTGGTGCTCCATAACTCACAGCCATGAACATCGTTGCGGATGCACCTGGTGTCCCATAACTCACAGCCATGAACATAATTGCAGATGCACCTGGTGCTCCATAACTCACAGTCATGAACATCATTGTGGATGCAGCTGGTGCTCCATAACTCACAAGCATGAACATCACTGCGGATGCACCTGGTGCTCCATAACTCACAGCCACGAACATCATTGCGGATGCACCTGGTGCTCCATAACTCACAGCCACGAACATCATTGCAGATGCACCTGGTGCTCCATAACTCACAGCCATGAACATCATTGCGGATGCAGCTGGTGCTCCATAACTCACAGCCACGAACATCATTGCGGATGCAGCTGGTGCTCCATAACTCACAGCCACAAACATCATTGCGGAAGCACCTGGTGCTCATAACTCACAGCCATGAACATCATTGCGGATGCAGCTGGTGCTCCATAACTCACAGCCATGAACATCATTGTGGATGCACCTTGTGCTCCATAACTCACAGCCATGAACATCATTGCGGATGCAGCTGGTGCTCCATAACTCACTGCCATGAACATCATTGCGGAAGCACCTGGTGCTCCATAACTCATAGCCATGAACATCATTGCGGATGCAGCTGGTGCTCCATAACTCACAGCTATGAACATCATTGCGGATGCAGCTGGTGCTCCATAACTCACAGCCATGAACATCATTGCGGAAGCACCTGGTGCTCCACAACTCACAGCCATGAACATCATTGCAGATGCAGCTGGTGCTCCATAACTCACAGCCAAGAACATCATTGCGGATGCACCTGGTGCTCCATATCTCACAGCCATGTACATCATTGCGGATGCACCTTGTGCTCCATAGCTCACAGCCATGAACATCATTGCGGATGCACCTGATGCTCAATAACTCACAGCCATGAACATCATTGCGGATGCACCTGGTGCTCCATAACTCACAGCCATGAACATCATTGCGGATGCAGCTGGTGCTCCATAACTCACAGCCATGAACATCATTGCGGATGCACCTGATGCTCAATAACTCACAGCCATGAACATCATTGCGGATGCACCTTGTGCTCCATATTTCACAGCCATGAACATCATTGCGGATACAGCTGGTGCTCCATAACTCACAGCCACCAACATCATTGCGGATGGGCCTGGTGCTCAATAACTCACAGCCATGAACCTGATTGCGGATGCACCTGGTGCTCCATTACTCACAGCCATGAACATCATTGCAGATGCACCTGGTGCTCCATTACTCACAGTCACAGCCATGAACATCATTGCAGATGCACCTGGTGCTCCATCATTGAGGATGCACCTAGTGCTCCATAACTCCATAACTCACAGCCATGAACATCATTGCAGATGCACTTGGTGCTCCATAACTCACAGCCATGAACATTGTTGCGGATGCACCTGGTGTCCCATAACTCACAGCCATGAACATCATTGCAGATGCACTTGGTGCTCCATAACTCACAGCTATGAACATCATTGCGGATGCAGCTGGTGCTCCATAACTCACAATCATGAACATCACTGCGGATGCACCTGGTGCTCCATAACTCACAGCCATGAACATCATTGCGGATGGAGCTGGTGCTCCATAACTCACAGCCATGAACATCATTGCGGAAGCACCTGGTGCTCCATAACTCACAACCATGAACATCATTGCGGATGCAGCTGGTGCTCCATAACTCACAGCCATGAACATCATTGCGGAAGCACCTGGTGCTCCATAACTCACAGCTATGAACATCATTGCGGATGCAGCTGGTGCTCCATAACTCACAGCCAAGAACATCATTTCGGATGCACCTGGTGCTCCATAACTCACACCCATGAACATCATTGCGGATACAGCTGGGGATCCATAACTCACAGCCACGAACATCATTGCAGATGGGTCTGGTGCTCAATAACTCACAGCCATGAACATCATTGCGGATGCACCTGGTGCTCCATAACTCACAGCCATGAACATCATTGCAGATGCACCTGGTGCTCCATAACTCACAGTCACAGCCATGAACATCATTGCGGATGCACCTGGTGCTCCATAACTCACAGCCATGAACATCATTGTGGATGCAGCTGGTGCTCCATAACTCACAGCCATGAACATCATTGCAGATGCACTTGGTGCTACATAACTAACAGCCATGAACATCGTTGCGGATGCACCTGGTGTCCCATAACTCACAGCCATGAACATCATTGCGGATGAACCTGGTGCTCCATAACTCACAGCCATGAACATCATTGGGGATGCAGCTGGTGCTCCATAACTCACAATCATGAACAACACTGCGGATGCACCTGGTGCTCCATAACTCACAGCCACGAACATCATTGCAGATGCACCTGGTGCTCCATAACTCACAGTCACAGCCATGAACATCATTGCGGATGCACCTGGTGCTCCATAACTCACAGCCATGAACATCATTGTGGATGCAGCTGGTGCTCCATAACTCACAGCCATGAACATCATTGCAGATGCACTTGGTGCTACATAACTAACAGCCATGAACATCGTTGCGGATGCACCTGGTGTCCCATAACTCACAGCCATGAACATCATTGCGGATGCACCTGGTGCTCCATAACTCACAGCCATGAACATCATTGGGGATGCAGCTGGTGCTCCATAACTCACAATCATGAACAACACTGCGGATGCACCTGGTGCTCTATAACTCACAGCCATGAACATCATTGCGGAAGCACCTGGTGCTCCATAACTCACAGCCACGAACATCATTGCGGAAGCACCTGGTGCTCCATAACTCACACTCACGAACATCATTGCGGATGCAGCTGGTGCTCCATAACTCACAGCCACGAACATCATTGCGGATGCAGCTGGTGCTCCATAACTCACAGCCACGAACATCATTGCGGATGCAGCTGGTGCTCCATAACTCACAGCCACGAACATCATTGCGATTCAGCTGGTGCTCCATAACTCACAGCCACGAACATCATTGCGGATGCAGCTGGAGCTCCATAACTCACAGCCACAAACATCATTGCGGAAGCACCTGATGCTCCATAACTCACAGCCACGAACATCATTGCGGATGCACCTGGTGCTCCATAACTCACAGCCACGAACATCATTGCGGATGCAGCTGGTGCTCAATAACTCACAGCCACGAACATCATTGCGGATGCACCTGATGCTCAATAACTCACAGCCATGAACATCATTGCGGATGCACCTTGTGCTTCATAACTCACAGCCATGAACATCATTGCGGATACAGCTGATGCTCCATAACTCACAGCCACAAACATCATTGCGGATGGGCCTGGTGCTCAATAACTCACAGCCATGAACATTATTGCGGATGCAGCTGGTGCTCCATAACTCACAGCCATGAACATTGTTGCGGATGCACCTGATGCTCAATAACTCACAGCCATGAACATAATTGCGGATGCACCTGGTGCCCCATAACTCACAGCCATGAACATCATTGCGTATACAGCTGGTGCTCCATAACTCACACCCATGAACATCATTGCGGATGCACCTGATGCTCAATAACTCACAGCCATGAACATCATTGCGGATGCACCTTGTGCTCCATAACTCACAGCCATGAACATCATTGCGGATACAGCTGATGCTCCATAACTCACAGCCACAAACATCATTGCGGATGGGCCTGGTGCTCAATAACTCACAGCCATGAACATTAGTGCGGATGCAGCTGGTGCTCCATAACTCACAGCCATGAACATCATTGCGGATGCACCTGATGCTCAATAACTCACAGCCATGAACATCATTGCGGATGCACCTTGTGCTCCATAGCTCACAGCCATGAACATCATTGCGGATACAGCTGATGCTCCATAACTGACAGCCACAAACATCATTGCGGATGGGCCTGGTGCTCAATAACTCACAGCCATGAACATTATTGCAGATGCAGCTGGTGCTCCATAACTCACAGCCATGAACATTGTTGCGGATGCACCTGGTGCTCCATAACTCACAGCCATGAACATCATTGCAGATGCATCTGGTGCTCCATAACTCACAGTCACAGCCATGAACATCATTGCGGATGCACCTGGTGCTCCATCATTGCGGATGCACCTACTGCTCCATAACTCCATAACTCACACCATGAACATCATTGCAGATGCACCTGGTGCATTCACCTGATGCTCCATAACTCACAGCCATGAACTTCATTGCGGATGCACCTTGTGCTCCATAACTCACAGGCATGAACGTCATTGCAGATGCACTTGGTGCTCCATAACTCACAGCCATGAACATCGTTGCGGATGCACCTGGTGTCCCATAACTCACAGCCATGAACATCATTGCGGATGCACCTGGTGCTCCATAACTCACAGCCATGAACATCATTGTGGATGCAGCTGGTGCTCCATAACTCACAAGCATGAACATCTCTGCGGATGCACCTGGTGCTCCATAACTCACAGCCACGAACATCATTGCGGATGCACCTGGTGCTCCATAACACACAGCCATGAACATCATTGCGGATGCAACTGGTGCTCCATAACTCACAGCCATGAACATCATTGCGGATGCAGCTGGTGCTCCATAACTCACAGCCACGAACATCATTGCGGATGCAGCTGGTGCTCCATAACTCACAGCCACAAACATCATTGCGGCTGCAGCTGGTGCTCCATAACTCACAGCCACGAACATCATTGCGGAAGCACCTGGTGCTCCATAACTCACAGCCACGAACATCATTGCGGATGCAGCTGGTGCTCCATAACTCACAGCCACGAACATCATTGCGGATGCACCTTGTGCTCCATAACTCACAGCCACGAACATCATTGCGGATGCAGCTGGTGCACCATAACTCACTGCCATGAACATCATTGCGGAAGCACCTGGTGCTCCATAACTCACAGCCATGAACATCATTGCGGA
This sequence comes from Ambystoma mexicanum, assembly GCF_040938575.1. Lineage (NCBI taxonomy): Eukaryota > Metazoa > Chordata > Amphibia > Caudata > Ambystomatidae > Ambystoma > Ambystoma mexicanum. The sequence continues at coordinate 265,209,043 of NC_090921.1, forward strand.
TGCAGCTGGTGCTCCATAACTCACAGCCACGAACGTCATTGCGGATGCAGCTGGTGCTCCATAACTCACAGCCATGAACATCATTGCGGAAGCACCTGGTGCTCAATAACTCACACCCATGAACATCATTGCGGATGCAGCTGGTGCTCCATAACTCACAGCTATGAACATCATTGCGGATACACCTTGTGCTCCATAACTCACAGCCATGAACATCATTGCGGATGCACCTGATGCTCAATAACTCACAGCCATGAACATCATTGCGGATGCACCTGGTGCTTCATAACTCACAGCCATGAACATCATTGCGGATGCAGCTGGTGCTCCATGACTCACAGCCATGAACATCATTGCGGATGCACCAGATGCTCAATAACTCACAGCCATGAACATCATTGCGGATGCACCTTGTGCTCCATAACTCACAGCCATGAACATCATTGCGGATACAGCTGGTGCTCCATAACTCACAGCCACGAACATCATTGCGGATGGGCCTGGTGCTCAATAACTCACAGCCATGAACATCATTGCGGATGCACCTGGTGCTCCATAACTCACAGCCATGAACATAATTGCAGATGCACCTGGTGCTCCATAACTCACAGTCACAGCCATGAACATCATTGCGGATGCACCTGGTGCTCCATCATTGTGGATGCACCTAGTGCTCCATACCTCCATAACTCACAGCCATGAACATCATTGCAGATGCACCTGGTGCATGCACCTGGTGCTCCATAACTCACAGCCATGAACATCATTGCAGATGCACCTGGTGCTCCATAACTCACAGCCATGAACATCATTGTGGATGCAGCTGGTGCTCCATAACTCACAGCCATGAACATCATTGCAGATGCACTTGGTGCTACATAACTAACAGCCATGAACATCGTTGCGGATGCACCTGGTGTCCCATAACTCACAGCCATGAACATCATTGCGGATGCACCTGGTGCTCCATAACTCACAGCCATGAACATCATTGGGGATGCAGCTGGTGCTCCATAACTCACAATCATGAACAACACTGCGGATGCACCTGGTGCTCCATAACTCACAGCCACGAACATCATTGCAGATGCACCTGGTGCTCCATAACTCACAGTCACAGCCATGAACATCATTGCGGATGCACCTGGTGCTCCATAACTCACAGCCATGAACATCATTGTGGATGCAGCTGGTGCTCCATAACTCACAGCCATGAACATCATTGCAGATGCACTTGGTGCTACATAACTAACAGCCATGAACATCGTTGCGGATGCACCTGGTGTCCCATAACTCACAGCCATGAACATCATTGCGGATGCACCTGGTGCTCCATAACTCACAGCCATGAACATCATTGGGGATGCAGCTGGTGCTCCATGACTCACAATCATGAACAACACTGCGGATGCACCTGGTGCTCTATAACTCACAGCCATGAACATCATTGCGGAAGCACCTGGTGCTCCATAACTCACAGCCACGAACATCATTGCGGAAGCACCTGGTGCTCCATAACTCACAGTCACGAACATCATTGCGGATGCAGCTGGTGCTCCATAACTCACAGCCACGAACATCATTGCGGATGCAGCTGGTGCTCCATAACTCACAGCCACGAACATCATTGCGGATGCAGCTGGTGCTCCATAACTCACAGCCACGAACATCATTGCGATTCAGCTGGTGCTCCATAACTCACAGCCACGAACATCATTGCGGATGCAGCTGGAGCTCCATAACTCACAGCCACAAACATCATTGCGGAAGCACCTGATGCTCCATAACTCACAGCCACGAACATCATTGCGGATGCACCTGGTGCTCCATAACTCACAGCCACGAACATCATTGCGGATGCAGCTGGTGCTCCATAACTCACAGCCACGAACATCATTGCGGATGCACCTGATGCTCAATAACTCACAGCCATGAACATCATTGCGGATGCACCTTGTGCTTCATAACTCACAGCCATGAACATCATTGCGGATACAGCTGATGCTCCATAACTCACAGCCACAAACATCATTGCGGATGGGCCTGGTGCTCAATAACTCACAGCCATGAACATTATTGCGGATGCAGCTGGTGCTCCATAACTCACAGCCATGAACATTGTTGCGGATGCACCTGATGCTCAATAACTCACAGCCATGAACATAATTGCGGATGCACCTGGTGCCCCATAACTCACAGCCATGAACATCATTGCGTATGCAGCTGGTGCTCCATAACTCACACCCATGAACATCATTGCGGATGCACCTGATGCTCAATAACTCACAGCCATGAACATCATTGCGGATGCACCTTGTGCTCCATAACTCACAGCCATGAACATCATTGCGGATACAGCTGATGCTCCATAACTCACAGCCACAAACATCATTGCGGATGGGCCTGGTGCTCAATAACTCACAGCCATGAACATTAGTGCGGATGCAGCTGGTGCTCCATAACTCACAGCCATGAACATCATTGCGGATGCACCTGATGCTCAATAACTCACAGCCATGAACATCATTGCGGATGCACCTTGTGCTCCATAGCTCACAGCCATGAACATCATTGCGGATACAGCTGATGCTCCATAACTGACAGCCACAAACATCATTGCGGATGGGCCTGGTGCTCAATAACTCACAGCCATGAACATTATTGCAGATGCAGCTGGTGCTCCATAACTCACAGCCATGAACATTGTTGCGGATGCACCTGGTGCTCCATAACTCACAGCCATGAACATCATTGCAGATGCATCTGGTGCTCCATAACTCACAGTCACAGCCATGAACATCATTGCGGATGCACCTGGTGCTCCATCATTGCGGATGCACCTACTGCTCCATAACTCCATAACTCACACCATGAACATCATTGCAGATGCACCTGGTGCATTCACCTGATGCTCCATAACTCACAGCCATGAACTTCATTGCGGATGCACCTTGTGCTCCATAACTCACAGGCAGGAACGTCATTGCAGATGCACTTGGTGCTCCATAACTCACAGCCATGAACATCGTTGCGGATGCACCTGGTGTCCCATAACTCACAGCCATGAACATCATTGCGGATGCACCTGGTGCTCCATAACTCACAGCCATGAACATCATTGTGGATGCAGCTGGTGCTCCATAACTCACAAGCATGAACATCTCTGCGGATGCACCTGGTGCTCCATAACTCACAGCCACGAACATCATTGCGGATGCACCTGGTGCTCCATAACACACAGCCATGAACATCATTGCGGATGCAACTGGTGCTCCATAACTCACAGCCATGAACATCATTGCGGATGCAGCTGGTGCTCCATAACTCACAGCCACGGACATCATTGCGGATGCAGCTGGTGCTCCATAACTCACAGCCACAAACATCATTGCGGCTGCAGCTGGTGCTCCATAACTCACAGCCACGAACATCATTGCGGAAGCACCTGGTGCTCCATAACTCACAGCCACGAACATCATTGCGGATGCAGCTGGTGCTCCATAACTCACAGCCACGAACATCATTGCGGATGCACCTTGTGCTCCATAACTCACAGCCACGAACATCATTGCGGATGCAGCTGGTGCACCATAACTCACTGCCATGAACATCATTGCGGAAGCACCTGGTGCTCCATAACTCACAGCCATGAACATCATTGCGGATGCAGCTGGTGCTCCATAACTCACAGCCACGAACGTCATTGCGGATGCAGCTGGTGCTCCATAACTCACAGCCATGAACATCATTGCGGAAGCACCTGGTGCTCAATAACTCACACCCATGAACATCATTGCGGATGCAGCTGGTGCTCCATAACTCACAGCTATGAACATCATTGCGGATACACCTTGTGCTCCATAACTCACAGCCATGAACATCATTGCGGATGCACCTGATGCTCAATAACTCACAGCCATGAACATCATTGCGGATGCACCTGGTGCTTCATAACTCACAGCCATGAACATCATTGCGGATGCAGCTGGTGCTCCATGACTCACAGCCATGAACATCATTGCGGATGCACCAGATGCTCAATAACTCACAGCCATGAACATCATTGCGGATGCACCTTGTGCTCCATAACTCACAGCCATGAACATCATTGCGGATACAGCTGGTGCTCCATAACTCACAGCCACGAACATCATTGCGGATGGGCCTGGTGCTCAATAACTCACAGCCATGAACATCATTGCGGATGCACCTGGTGCTCCATAACTCACAGCCATGAACATAATTGCAGATGCACCTGGTGCTCCATAACTCACAGTCACAGCCATGAACATCATTGCGGATGCACCTGGTGCTCCATCATTGTGGATGCACCTAGTGCTCCATACCTCCATAACTCACAGCCATGAACATCATTGCAGATGTACCTGGTGCATGCACCTGGTGCTCCATAACTCACAGCCATGAACTTCATTGCGGATGCACCTTGTGCTCCATAACTCACAGCCATGAACATCATTGCAGATGCACTTGGTGCTCCATAACTCGCAGCCATGAACATCATTGCGGATGCACCTGGTGCTCCATAACTCACAGCTATGAACATCATTGCGGATGCAGCTGGTGCTCCATAACTCACAATCATGAACATCACTGCGGATGCACCTGGTGCTCCATAGCTCACAGCCACGAACATCATTGCGGATGCAGCTGGTGCTCCATAACTCACAGCCATGAACATCATTGCGGATGCAGCTGGTGCTCCATAACTCACAGCCAAGAACATCATTGCGGATGCACCTGGTGCTCCATAACTCACACCCATGAACATCATTGCTTATGCAGCTGGTGCTCCATAACTCACAGCCATGAACATCATTGCGGATGCACCTGATGCTCAATAACTCACAGCCATGAAAATCATTGCGGATACACCTGGTGCTCCATAACTCACAGCCATGAACATCATTGCGGATGCAGCTGGTGCTCCATAACTCACAGCCATGAACATCATTGTGGATGCACCTGATGCTCAATAACTCACAGCCATGAACATCATTGCGGATGCACCTTGTGCTCCATAACTCACAGCCATGAACATCATTGCGGATACAGCTGATGCTCCATAACTCACAGCCCCAAACATCATTGCGGATGGGCCTTGTGCTCAATAACTCACAGCCATGAACATTATTGCGGATGCAGCTGGTGCTCCATAACTCACAGCCATGAACATTGTTGCGGATGCACCTGGTGATCCATAACTCACAGCCATGAACATCATTGCAGATGCACCTGGTGCTCCATAACTCACAGTCACAGCCGTGAACATCATTGCGGATGCACCTGGTACTCCATCATTGCCGATGCACCTACTGCTCCATAACTCCATAACTCACAGCCATGAACTTCATTGCGGATGCACCTTGTGCTCCATAACTCACAGGCATGAACGTCACTGCAGATGCACTTGGTGCTCCATAACTCACAGCCATGAACATCGTTGCGGATGCACCTGGTGTCCCATAACTCACAGCCATGAACATCATTGCAGATGCACCTGGTGCTCCATAACTCACAGTCATGAACATCATTGTGGATGCAGCTGGTGCTCCATAACTCACAAGCATGAACATCACTGCGGATGCACCTGGTGCTCCATAACTCACAGCCACGAACATCATTGCGGATGCACCTGGTGCTCCATAACTCACAGCCACGAACATCATTGCAGATGCACCTGGTGCTCCATAACTCACAGCCATGAACATCATTGCGGATGCAGCTGGTGCTCCATAACTCACAGCCACGAACATCATTGCGGATGCAGCTGGTGCTCCATAACTCACAGCCACAAACATCATTGCGGAAGCACCTGGTGCTCATAACTCACAGCCATGAACATCATTGCGGATGCAGCTGGTGCTCCATAACTCACAGCCATGAACATCATTGTGGATGCACCTTGTGCTCCATAACTCACAGCCATGAACATCATTGCGGATGCAGCTGGTGCTCCATAACTCACTGCCATGAACATCATTGCGGAAGCACCTGGTGCTCCATAACTCATAGCCATGAACATCATTGCGGATGCAGCTGGTGCTCCATAACTCACAGCCATGAACATCATTGCGGATGCAGCTGGTGCTCCATAACTCACAGCCATGAACATCATTGCGGAAGCACCTGGTGCTCCACAACTCACAGCCATGAACATCATTGCAGATGCAGCTGGTGCTCCATAACTCACAGCCAAGAACATCATTGCGGATGCACCTGGTGCTCCATATCTCACAGCCATGTACATCATTGCGGATGCACCTTGTGCTCCATAGCTCACAGCCATGAACATCATTGCGGATGCACCTGATGCTCAATAACTCACAGCCATGAACATCATTGCGGATGCACCTGGTGCTCCATAACTCACAGCCATGAACATCATTGCGGATGCAGCTGGTGCTCCATAACTCACAGCCATGAACATCATTGCGGATGCACGTGATGCTCAATAACTCACAGCCATGAACATCATTGCGGATGCACCTTGTGCTCCATAACTCACAGCCATGAACATCATTGCAGATACAGCTGGTGCTCCATAACTCACAGCCACCAACATCATTGCGGATGGGCCTGGTGCTCAATAACTCACAGCCATGAACATGATTGCGGATGCAACTGATGCTCCATTACTCACAGCCATGAACATCATTGCAGATGCACCTGGTGCTCCATTACTCACAGTCACAGCCATGAACATCATTGCAGATGCACCTGGTGCTCCATCATTGAGGATGCACCTAGTGCTCCATAACTCCATAACTCACAGCCATGAACATCATTGCAGATGCACTTGGTGCTCCATAACTCACAGCCATGAACATTGTTGCGGATGCACCTGGTGTCCCATAACTCACAGCCATGAACATCATTGCAGATGCACTTGGTGCTCCATAACTCACAGCTATGAACATCATTGCGGATGCAGCTGGTGCTCCATAACTCACAATCATGAACATCACTGCGGATGCACCTGGTGCTCCATAACTCACAGCCATGAACATCATTGCGGATGGAGCTGGTGCTCCATAACTCACAGCCATGAACATCATTGCGGAAGCACCTGGTGCTCCATAACTCACAACCATGAACATCATTGCGGATGCAGCTGGTGCTCCATAACTCACAGCCATGAACATCATTGCGGAAGCACCTGGTGCTCCATAACTCACAGCTATGAACATCATTGCGGATGCAGCTGGTGCTCCATAACTCACAGCCAAGAACATCATTTCGGATGCACCTGGTGCTCCATAACTCACACCCATGAACATCATTGCGGATACAGCTGGGGATCCATAACTCACAGCCACGAACATCATTGCAGATGGGCCTGGTGCTCAATAACTCACAGCCATGAACATCATTGCGGATGCACCTGGTGCTCCATAACTCACAGCCATGAACATCATTGCAGATGCACTTGGTGCTCCATAACTCACAGTCACAGCCATGAACATCATTGCGGATGCACCTGGTGCTCCATAACTCACAGCCATGAACATCATTGTGGATGCAGCTGGTGCTCCATAACTCACAGCCATGAACATCATTGCAGATGCACTTGGTGCTACATAACTAACAGCCATGAACATCGTTGCGGATGCACCTGGTGTCCCATAACTCACAGCCATGAACATCATTGCGGATGCACCTGGTGCTCCATAACTCACAGCCATGAACATCATTGGGGATGCAGCTGGTGCTCCATAACTCACAATCATGAACAACACTGCGGATGCACCTGGTGCTCCATAACTCACAGCCACGAACATCATTGCAGATGCACCTGGTGCTCCATAACTCACAGTCACAGCCATGAACATCATTGCGGATGCACCTGGTGCTCCATAACTCACAGCCATGAACATTATTGTGGATGCAGCTGGTGCTCCATAACTCACAGCCATGAACATCATTGCAGATGCACTTGGTGCTACATAACTAACAGCCATGAACATCGTTGCGGATGCACCTGGTGTCCCATAACTCACAGCCATGAACATCATTGCGGATGCACCTGGTGCTCCATAACTCACAGCCATGAACATCATTGGGGATGCAGCTGGTGCTCCATAACTCACAATCATGAACAACACTGCGGATGCACCTGGTGCTCCATAACTCACAGCTATGAACATCATTGTGGAAGCACCTGGTGCTCCATAACTCACAGCCACGAACATCATTGCGGAAGCACCTGGTGCTCCATAACTCACAGTCACGAACATCATTGCGGATGCAGCTGGTGCTCCATAACTCACAGCCACGAACATCATTGCGGATGCAGCTGGTGCTCCATAACTCACAGCCACGAACATCATTGCGGATGCAGCTGGTGCTCCATAACTCACAGCCACGAACATCATTGCGATTCAGCTGGTGCTCCATAACTCACAGCCACGAACATCATTGCGGATGCAGCTGGAGCTCCATAACTCACAGCCACAAACATCATTGCGGAAGCACCTGATGCTCCATAACTCACAGCCACGAACATCATTGCGGATGCACCTGGTGCTCCATAACTCACAGCCATGAACATCATTGCGGATGCAGCTGGTGCTCCATAACTCACAGCCACGAACATCATTGCGGATGCACCTGATGCTCAATAACTCACAGCCATGAACATCATTGCGGATGCACCTTGTGCTTCATAACTCACAGCCATGCACATCATTGCGGATACAGCTGATGCTCCATAACTCACAGCCACAAACATCATTGCGGATGGGCCTGGTGCTCAATAACTCACAGCCATGAACATTATTGCGGATGCAGCTGGTGCTCCATAACTCACAGCCATGAACATTGTTGCGGATGCACCTGATGCTCAATAACTCACAGCCATGAACATAATTGCGGATGCACCTGGTGCCCCATAACTCACAGCCATGAACATCATTGCGTATGCAGCTGGTGCTCCATAACTCACACCCATGAACATCATTGCGGATGCACCTGATGCTCAATAACTCACAGCCATGAACATCATTGCGGATGCACCTTGTGCTCCATAACTCACAGCCATGAACATCATTGCGGATACAGCTGATGCTCCATAACTCACAGCCACAAACATCATTGCGGATGGGCCTGGTGCTCAATAACTCACAGCCATGAACATTAGTGCGGATGCAGCTGGTGCTCCATAACTCACAGCCATGAACATCATTGCGGATGCACCTGATGCTCAATAACTCACAGCCATGAACATCATTGCGGATGCACCTTGTGCTCCATAGCTCACAGCCATGAACATCATTGCGGATACAGCTGATGCTCCATAACTGACAGCCACAAACATCATTGCGGATGGGCCTGGTGCTCAATAACTCACAGCCATGAACATTATTGCAGATGCAGCTGGTGCTCCATAACTCACAGCCATGAACATTGTTGCGGATGCACCTGGTGCTCCATAACTCACAGCCATGAACATCATTGCAGATGCATCTGGTGCTCCATAACTCACAGTCACAGCCATGAACATCATTGCGGATGCACCTGGTGCTCCATCATTGCGGATGCACCTACTGCTCCATAACTCCATAACTCACACCATGAACATCATTGCAGATGCACCTGGTGCATTCACCTGATGCTCCATAACTCACAGCCATGAACTTCATTGCGGATGCACCTTGTGCTCCATAACTCACAGGCATGAACGTCATTGCAGATGCACTTGGTGCTCCATAACTCACAGCCATGAACATCGTTGCGGATGCACCTGGTGTCCCATAACTCACAGCCATGAACATCATTGCGGATGCACCTGGTGCTCCATAACTCACAGCCATGAACATCATTGTGGATGCAGCTGGTGCTCCATAACTCACAAGCATGAACATCTCTGCGGATGCACCTGGTGCTCCATAACTCACAGCCACGAACATCATTGCGGATGCACCTGGTGCTCCATAACACACAGCCATGAACATCATTGCGGATGCACCTGGTGCTCCATAACTCAAAGCCATGAACATCATTGCGGATGCAGCTGGTGCTCCATAACTCACAGCCACGAACATCATTGCGGATGCAGCTGGTGCTCCATAACTCACAGCCACGAACATCATTGCGGCTGCAGCTGGTGCTCCATAACTCACAGCCACGAACATCATTGCGGAAGCACCTGGTGCTCCATAACTCACAGCCACGAACATCATTGCGGATGCAGCTGGTGCTCCATAACTCACAGCCACGAACATCATTGCGGATGCACCTTGTGCTCCATAACTCACAGCTACGAACATCATTGCGGATGCAGCTGGTGCACCATAACTCACTTCCATGAACATCATTGCGGAAGCACCTGGTGCTCCATAACTCACAGCCATGAACATCATTGCGGATGCAGCTGGTGCTCCATAACTCACAGCCACGAACGTCATTGCGGATGCAGCTGGTGCTCCATAACTCACAGCCATGAACATCATTGCGGAAGCACCTGGTGCTCAATAACTCACACCCATGAACATCATTGCGGATGCAGCTGGTGCTCCATAACTCACAGCTATGAACATCATTGCGGATACACCTTGTGCTCCATAACTCACAGCCATGAACATCATTGCGGATGCACCTGATGCTCAATAACTCACAGCCATGAACATCATTGCGGATGCACCTGGTGCTTCATAACTCACAGCCATGAACATCATTGCGGATGCAGCTGGTGCTCCATGACTCACAGCCATGAACATCATTGCGGATGCACCAGATGCTCAATAACTCACAGCCATGAACATCATTGCGGATGCACCTTGTGCTCCATAACTCACAGCCATGAACATCATTGCGGATACAGCTGGTGCTCCATAACTCACAGCCACGAACATCATTGCGGATGGGCCTGGTGCTCAATAACTCACAGCCATGAACATCATTGCGGATGCACCTGGTGCTCCATAACTCACAGCCATGAACATAATTGCAGATGCACCTGGTGCTCCATAACTCACAGTCACAGCCATGAACATCATTGCGGATGCACCTGGTGCTCCATCATTGTGGATGCACCTAGTGCTCCATACCTCCATAACTCACAGCCATGAACATCATTGCAGATGCACCTGGTGCATGCACCTGGTGCTCCATAACTCACAGCCATGAACTTCATTGCGGATGCACCTTGTGCTCCATAACTCACAGCCATGAACATCATTGCAGATGCACTTGGTGCTCCATAACTCGCAGCCATGAACATCATTGCGGATGCACCTGGTGCTCCATAACTCACAGCTATGAACATCATTGCGGATGCAGCTGGTGCTCCATAACTCACAATCATGAACATCACTGCGGATGCACCTGGTGCTCCATAGCTCACAGCCACGAACATCATTGCGGATGCACCTGGTGCTCCATAACTCACAGCGATGAACATCATTGCGGATGCAGCTGGTGCTCTATAAATCACAGCCACGAACATCATTGCGGATGCAGCTGGTGCTCCATAACTCACAGCCACAAACATCATTGCGGAAGCACCTGTTGCTCCATAACTCACAGCCACGAAAAGCATTGCGGAAGCACTTGGTGCTCCATAACTAACAGTCACGAACATCATTGCGGATGCAGCTGGTGCTCCATAACTCACAGCCACGAACATCATTGCGGATGCAGCTGGTGCTCCATAACTCACAGCCACGAACATCATTGCGGATGCAGCTGGTGCTCCATAACTCACAGCCACGAACATCATTGCGGATGCAGCTGGTGCTCCATAACTCACAGCCACGAACATCATTGCGGAAGCACCTGGTGCTCCATAACTCACAGCCATGAACATCATTGCGGATGCAGCTGGTGCTCCATAACTCACAGCCATGAACATCATTGCGGATGCACCTGGTGCTCCATAACTCACACCCATGAACATCATTGCGGATGCACCTTGTGCTCCATAACTCACAGACATGAACATCATTGCGGATACAGCTGATGCTCCATAACTCACAGCCACAAACATCATTGCGGATGGGCCTGGTGCTCAATAACTCACAGCCATGAACATTATTGCGGATGCAGCTGGTGCTCCATAACTCACAGCCATGAACATTGTTGCGGATGCACCTGTTGCTCCATAACTCAGAGCCATGAACATCATTGCAGATGCACCTGGTGCTCCATAACTCACAGTCACAGCCATGAACATCATTGCGGATGCACCTGGTGCTCCATCATTGTGGATGCACCTACTGCTCCATAACTCCATAACTCACAGCCATGAACATCATTGCAGATGCACCTGGTGCATGCACCTGGTGCTCCATAACTCACAGCCATGAACTTCATTGCGGATGCACCTTGTGCTCCATAACTCACAGGCATGAACGTCATTGCAGATGCACTTGGTGCTCCATAACTCACAGCCATGAACATCGTTGCGGATGCACCTGGTGTCCCATAACTCACAGCCATGAACATCATTGCGGATGCACCTGGGGCTCCATAACTCTCAGCCATGAACATCATTGTGGATGCAGCTGGTGCTCCATAACTCAAAAGCATGAACATCACTGCGGATGCACCTGGTGCTCCATAACTCACAGCCACGAACATCATTGCGGATGCACCTGGTGCTCCATAACTCACAGCCATGAACATCATTGCGGATGCACCTGGTGCTCCATAACTCACAGCCATGAACATCATTGCGGATGCAGCTGGTGCACCATAACTCACAGCCACGAACATCATTGTGGATGCAGCTGGTGCTCCATAACTCAGAGCCACGAACATCATTGCGGATGCAGCTGGTGCTCCATAACTCACAGCGATGAACATCATTGCGGATGCAGCTAGTGCTCTATAACTTACAGCCACGAACATCATTGCGGATGCAACTGGTGCTCCATAACTCACAGCCACGAACATCATTGCGGAAGCACCTGTTGCTCCATAACTCACAGCCACGAAAAGCATTGCGGAAGCACCTGGTGCTCCATAACTAACAGTCACGAACATCAGTGCGGATGCAGCTGGTGCTCCATAACTCACAGCCACGAACATCATTGCGGATGCAGCTGGTGCTCCATAACTCACAGCCACGAACATCATTGCGGATGCACCTGATGCTCAATAACTCACAGCCATGAACATCATTGCGGATGCACCTTGTGCTTCATAACTCACAGCCATGAACATCATTGCGGATACAGCTGATGCTCCATAACTCACAGCCACAAACATCATTGCGGATGGGCCTGGTGCTCAATAACTCACAGCCATGAACATTATTGCGGATGCAGCTGGTGCTCCATAACTCACAGCCATGAACATTGTTGCGGATGCACCTGATGCTCAATAACTCACAGCCATGAACATAATTGCGGATGCACCTGGTGCCCCATAGCTCACAGCCATGAACATCATTGCGTATGCAGCTGGTGCTCCATAACTCACACCCATGAACATCATTGCGGATGCACCTGATGCTCAATAACTCACAGCCATGAACATCATTGCGGATGCACCTTGTGCTCCATAACTCACAGCCATGAACATCATTGCGGATACAGCTGATGCTCCATAACTCACAGCCACAAACATCATTGCGGATGGGCCTGGTGCTCAATAACTCACAGCCATGAACATTAGTGCGGATGCAGCTGGTGCTCCATAACTCACAGCCATGAACATCATTGCAGATGCATCTGGTGCTCCATAACTCACAGTCACAGCCATGAACATCATTGCGGATGCACCTGGTGCTCCATCATTGCGGATGCACCTACTGCTCCATAACTCCACCATGAACATCATTGCAGATGCACCTGGTGCATTCACCTGATGCTCCATAACTCACAGCCATGAACTTCATTGCGGATGCACCTTGTGCTCCATAGCTCACAGCCATGAACATCATTGCGGATACAGCTGATGCTCCATAACTGACAGCCACAAACATCATTGCGGATGGGCCTGGTGCTCAATAACTCACAGCCATGAACATTATTGCAGATGCAGCTGGTGCTCCATAACTCACAGCCATGAACATTGTTGCGGATGCACCTGGTGCTCCATAACTCACAGCCATGACCATCATTGCAGATGCATCTGGTGCTCCATAACTCACAGTCACAGCCATGAACATCATTGCGGATGCACCTGGTGCTCCATCATTGCGGATGCACCTACTGCTCCATAACTCCATAACTCACACCATGAACATCATTGCAGATGCACCTGGTGCATTCACCTGATGCTCCATAACTCACAGCCATGAACTTCATTGCGGATGCACCTTGTGCTCCATAACTCACAGGCATGAACGTCATTGCAGATGCACTTGGTGCTCCATAACTCACAGCCATGAACATCGTTGCGGATGCACCTGGTGTCCCATAACTCACAGCCATGAACATCATTGCGGATGCACCTGGTGCTCCATAACTCACAGCCATGAACATCATTGTGGATGCAGCTGGTGCTCCATAACTCACAAGCATGAACATCTCTGCGGATGCACCTGGTGCTCCATAACTCACAGCCACGAACATCATTGCGGATGCACCTGGTGCTCCATAACACACAGCCATGAACATCATTGCGGATGCACCTGGTGCTCCATAACTCACAGCCATGAACATCATTGCGGATGCAGCTGGTGCTCCATAACTCACAGCCACGAACATCATTGCGGATGCACCTTGTGCTCCATAACTCACAGCCACGAACATCATTGCGGATGCAGCTGGTGAACCATAACTCACTGCCATGAACATCATTGCGGAAGCACCTGGTGCTCCATAACTCACAGCCATGAACATCATTGCGGATGCAGCTGGTGCTCCATAACTCACAGCCACGAACGTCATTGCGGATGCAGCTGGTGCTCCATAACTCACAGCCATGAACATCATTGCGGAAGCACCTGGTGCTCAATAACTCACACCCATGAACATCATTGCGGATGCAGCTGGTGCTCCATAACTCACAGCTATGAACATCATTGCGGATACACCTTGTGCTCCATAACTCACAGCCATGAACATCATTGCGGATGCACCTGATGCTCAATAACTCACAGCCATGAACATCATTGCGGATGCACCTGGTGCTTCATAACTCACAGCCATGAACATCATTGCGGATGCAGCTGGTGCTCCATAACTCACAGCCATGAACATCATTGTGGATGCAGCTGGTGCTCCATAACTCACAAGCATGAACATCTCTGCGGATGCACCTGGTGCTCCATAACTCACAGCCACGAACATCATTGCGGATGCACCTGGTGCTCCATAACACACAGCCATGAACATCATTGCGGATGCACCTGGTGCTCCATAACTCAAAGCCATGAACATCATTGCGGATGCAGCTGGTGCTCCATAACTCACAGCCACGAACATCATTGCGGATGCAGCTGGTGCTCCATAACTCACAGCCACGAACATCATTGCGGCTGCAGCTGGTGCTCCATAACTCACAGCCACGAACATCATTGCGGAAGCACCTGGTGCTCCATAACTCACAGCCACGAACATCATTGCGGATGCAGCTGGTGCTCCATAACTCACAGCCACGAACATCATTGCGGATGCACCTTGTGCTCCATAACTCACAGCTATGAACATCATTGCGGATGCAGCTGGTGCACCATAACTCACTGCCATGAACATCATTGCGGAAGCACCTGGTGCTCCATAACTCACAGCCATGAACATCATTGCGGATGCAGCTGGTGCTCCATAACTCACAGCCACGAACGTCATTGCGGATGCAGCTGGTGCTCCATAACTCACAGCCATGAACATCATTGCGGAAGCACCTGGTGCTCAATAACTCACACCCATGAACATCATTGCGGATGCAGCTGGTGCTCCATAACTCACAGCTATGAACATCATTGCGGATACACCTTGTGCTCCATAACTCACAGCCATGAACATCATTGCGGATGCACCTGATGCTCAATAACTCACAGCCATGAACATCATTGCGGATGCACCTGGTGCTTCATAACTCACAGCCATGAACATCATTGCGGATGCAGCTGGTGCTCCATGACTCACAGCCATGAACATCATTGCGGATGCACCAGATGCTCAATAACTCACAGCCATGAACATCATTGCGGATGCACCAGATGCTCCATAACTCACAGCCATGAACATCATTGCGGATACAGCTGGTGCTCCATAACTCACAGCCACGAACATCATTGCGGATGGGCCTGGTGCTCAATAACTCACAGCCATGAACATCATTGCGGATGCACCTGGTGCTCCATAACTCACAGCCATGAACATAATTGCAGATGCACCTGGTGCTCCATAACTCACAGTCACAGCCATGAACATCATTGCGGATGCACCTGGTGCTCCATCATTGTGGATGCACCTAGTGCTCCATACCTCCATAACTCACAGCCATGAACATCATTGCAGATGCACCTGGTGCATGCACCTGGTGCTCCATAACTCACAGCCATGAACTTCATTGCGGATGCACCTTGTGCTCCATAACTCACAGCCATGAACATCATTGCAGATGCACTTGGTGCTCCATAACTCGCAGCCATGAACATCATTGCGGATGCACCTGGTGCTCCATAACTCACAGCTATGAACATCATTGCGGATGCAGCTGGTGCTCCATAACTCACAATCATGAACATCACTGCGGATGCACCTGGTGCTCCATAGCTCACAGCCACGAACATCATTGCGGATGCACCTGGTGCTCCATAACTCACAGCGATGAACATCATTGCGGATGCAGCTGGTGCTCTATAAATCACAGCCACGAACATCATTGCGGATGCAGCTGGTGCTCCATAACTCACAGCCACGAACATCATTGCGGAAGCACCTGTTGCTCCATAACTCACAGCCACGAACATCATTGCGGATGCAGCTGGTGCTCCATAACTCACAGCCACGAACATCATTGCGGATGCAGCTGGTGCTCCATAACTCACAGCCACGAACATCATTGCGGATGCAGCTGGTGCTCCATAACTCACAGCCACGAACATCATTGCGGATGCAGCTGGTGCTCCATAACTCACAGCCACGAACATCATTGCGGAAGCACCTGGTGCTCCATAACTCACAGCCATGAACATCATTGCGGATGCAGCTGGTGCTCCATAACTCACAGCCATGAACATCATTGCGGATGCACCTGGTGCTCCATAACTCACACCCATGAACATCATTGCGGATGCACCTTGTGCTCCATAACTCACAGACATGAACATCATTGCGGATACAGCTGATGCTCCATAACTCACAGCCACAAACATCATTGCGGATGGGCCTGGTGCTCAATAACTCACAGCCATGAACATTTTTGCGGATGCAGCTGGTGCTCCATAACTCACAGCCATGAACATTGTTGCGGATGCACCTGTTGCTCCATAACTCAGAGCCATGAACATCATTGCAGATGCACCTGGTGCTCCATAACTCACAGTCACAGCCATGAACATCATTGCGGATGCACCTGGTGCTCCATCATTGTGGATGCACCTACTGCTCCATAACTCCATAACTCACAGCCATGAACATCATTGCAGATGCACCTGGTGCATGCACCTGGTGCTCCATAACTCACAGCCATGAACTTCATTGCGGATGCACCTTGTGCTCCATAACTCACAGGCATGAACGTCATTGCAGATGCACTTGGTGCTCCATAACTCACAGCCATGAACATCGTTGCGGATGCACCTGGTGTCCCATAACTCACAGCCATGAACATCATTGCGGATGCACCTGGGGCTCCATAACTCTCAGCCATGAACATCATTGTGGATGCAGCTGGTGCTCCATAACTCAAAAGCATGAACATCACTGCGGATGCACCTGGTGCTCCATAACTCACAGCCACGAACATCATTGCGGATGCACCTGGTGCTCCATAACTCACAGCCATGAACATCATTGCGGATGCACCTGGTGCTCCATAACTCACAGCCATGAACATCATTGCGGATGCAGCTGGTGCACCATAACTCACAGCCACGAACATCATTGTGGATGCAGCTGGTGCTCCATAACTCAGAGCCACGAACATCATTGCGGATGCAGCTGGTGCTCCATAACTCACAGCGATGAACATCATTGCGGATGCAGCTAGTGCTCTATAACTTACAGCCACGAACATCATTGCAGATGCAACTGGTGCTCCATAACTCACAGCCACGAACATCATTGCGGAAGCACCTGTTGCTCCATAACTCACAGCCACGAAAAGCATTGCGGAAGCACCTGGTGCTCCATAACTAACAGTCACGAACATCAGTGCGGATGCAGCTGGTGCTCCATAACTCACAGCCACGAACATCATTGCGGATGCAGCTGGTGCTCCATAACTCACAGCCACGAACATCATTGCGGATGCACCTGATGCTCAATAACTCACAGCCATGAACATCATTGCGGATGCACCTTGTGCTTCATAACTCACAGCCATGAACATCATTGCGGATACAGCTGATGCTCCATAACTCACAGCCACAAACATCATTGCGGATGGGCCTGGTGCTCAATAACTCACAGCCATGAACATTATTGCGGATGCAGCTGGTGCTCCATAACTCACAGCCATGAACATTGTTGCGGATGCACCTGATGCTCAATAACTCACAGCCATGAACATAATTGCGGATGCACCTGGTGCCCCATAGCTCACAGCCATGAACATCATTGCGTATGCAGCTGGTGCTCCATAACTCACACCCATGAACATCATTGCGGATGCACCTGATGCTCAATAACTCACAGCCATGAACATCATTGCGGATGCACCTTGTGCTCCATAACTCACAGCCATGAACATCATTGCGGATACAGCTGATGCTCCATAACTCACAGCCACAAACATCATTGCGGATGGGCCTGGTGCTCAATAACTCACAGCCATGAACATTAGTGCGGATGCAGCTGGTGCTCCATAACTCACAGCCATGAACATCATTGCAGATGCATCTGGTGCTCCATAACTCACAGTCACAGCCATGAACATCATTGCGGATGCACCTGGTGCTCCATCATTGCGGATGCACCTACTGCTCCATAACTCCACCATGAACATCATTGCAGATGCACCTGGTGCATTCACCTGATGCTCCATAACTCACAGCCATGAACTTCATTGCGGATGCACCTTGTGCTCCATAGCTCACAGCCATGAACATCATTGCGGATACAGCTGATGCTCCATAACTGACAGCCACAAACATCATTGCGGATGGGCCTGGTGCTCAATAACTCACAGCCATGAACATTATTGCAGATGCAGCTGGTGCTCCATAACTCACAGCCATGAACATTGTTGCGGATGCACCTGGTGCTCCATAACTCACAGCCATGAACATCATTGCAGATGCATCTGGTGCTCCATAACTCACAGTCACAGCCATGAACATCATTGCGGATGCACCTGGTGCTCCATCATTGCGGATGCACCTACTGCTCCATAACTCCATAACTCACACCATGAACATCATTGCAGATGCACCTGGTGCATTCACCTGATGCTCCATAACTCACAGCCATGAACTTCATTGCGGATGCACCTTGTGCTCCATAACTCACAGGCATGAACGTCATTGCAGATGCACTTGGTGCTCCATAACTCACAGCCATGAACATCGTTGCGGATGCACCTGGTGTCCCATAACTCACAGCCATGAACATCATTGCGGATGCACCTGGTGCTCCATAACTCACAGCCATGAACATCATTGTGGATGCAGCTGGTGCTCCATAACTCACAAGCATGAACATCTCTGCGGATGCACCTGGTGCTCCATAACTCACAGCCACGAACATCATTGCGGATGCACCTGGTGCTCCATAACACACAGCCATGAACATCATTGCGGATGCACCTGGTGCTCCATAACTCACAGCCATGAACATCATTGCGGATGCAGCTGGTGCTCCATAACTCACAGCCACGAACATCATTGCGGATGCAGCTGGTGCTCCATAACTCACAGCCACGAACATCATTGCGGCTGCAGCTGGTGCTCCATAACTCACAGCCACGAACATCATTGCGGAAGCACCTGGTGCTCCATAACTCACAGCCACGAACATCATTGCGGATGCAGCTGGTGCTCCATAACTCACAGCCACGAACATCATTGCGGATGCACCTTGTGCTCCATAACTCACAGCCACGAACATCATTGCGGATGCAGCTGGTGAACCATAACTCACTGCCATGAACATCATTGCGGAAGCACCTGGTGCTCCATAACTCACAGCCATGAACATCATTGCGGATGCAGCTGGTGCTCCATAACTCACAGCCACGAACGTCATTGCGGATGCAGCTGGTGCTCCATAACTCACAGCCATGAACATCATTGCGGAAGCACCTGGTGCTCAATAACTCACACCCATGAACATCATTGCGGATGCAGCTGGTGCTCCATAACTCACAGCTATGAACATCATTGCGGATACACCTTGTGCTCCATAACTCACAGCCATGAACATCATTGCGGATGCACCTGATGCTCAATAACTCACAGCCATGAACATCATTGCGGATGCACCTGGTGCTTCATAACTCACAGCCATGAACATCATTGCGGATGCAGCTGGTGCTCCATGACTCACAGCCATGAACATCATTGCGGATGCACCAGATGCTCAATAACTCACAGCCATGAACATCATTGCGGATGCACCTTGTGCTCCATAACTCACAGCCATGAACATCATTGCGGATACAGCTGGTGCTCCATAACTCACAGCCACGAACATCATTGCGGATGGGCCTGGTGCTCAATAACCCACAGCCATGAACATCATTGCGGTTGCACCTGGTGCTCCATAACTCACAGCCATGAACATAATTGCAGATGCACCTGGTGCTCCATAACTCACAGTCACAGCCATGAACATCATTGCGGATGCACCTGGTGCTCCATCATTGTGGATGCACCTAGTGCTCCATACCTCCATAACTCACAGCCATGAACATCATTGCAGATGCACCTGGTGCTCCATAACTCACGGCCATGAACTTCATTGCGGATGCACCTTGTGCTCCATAACTCACAGCCATGAACATCATTGCAGATGCACTTGGTGCTCCATAACTCACAGCCATGAACATCATTGCGGATGTAGCTGGTGCTCCATAACTCACAGCCATGAACATCATTGCGGATGCAGCTGGTGCTCCATAACTCACAGCCACGAACATCATTGCGGATGCAGCTGGTGCTCCATAACTCACAGCCACAAACATCATTGCGGAAGCACCTGGTGCTCATAACTCACAGCCATGAACATCATTGCGGATGCAGCTGGTGCTCCATAACTCACAGCCATGAACATCATTGTGGATGCACCTTGTGCTCCATAACTCACAGCCATGAACATCATTGCGGATGCAGCTGGTGCTCCATAACTCACTGCCATGAACATCATTGCGGAAGCACCTGGTGCTCCATAACTCATAGCCATGAACATCATTGCGGATGCAGCTGGTGCTCCATAACTCACAGCCATGAACATCATTGCGGATGCAGCTGGTGCTCCATAACTCACAGCCATGAACATCATTGCGGAAGCACCTGGTGCTCCACAACTCACAGCCATGAACATCATTGCAGATGCAGCTGGTGCTCCATAACTCACAGCCAAGAACATCATTGCGGATGCACCTGGTGCTCCATATCTCACAGCCATGTACATCATTGCGGATGCACCTTGTGCTCCATAGCTCACAGCCATGAACATCATTGCGGATGCACCTGATGCTCAATAACTCACAGCCATGAACATCATTGCGGATGCACCTGGTGCTCCATAACTCACAGCCATGAACATCATTGCGGATGCAGCTGGTGCTCCATAACTCACAGCCATGAACATCATTGCGGATGCACCTGATGCTCAATAACTCACAGCCATGAACATCATTGCGGATGCACCTTGTGCTCCATAACTCACAGCCATGAACATCATTGCGGATACAGCTGGTGCTCCATAACTCACAGCCACCAACATCATTGCGGATGGGCCTGGTGCTCAATAACTCACAGCCATGAACATGATTGCGGATGCACCTGGTGCTCCATTACTCACAGCCATGAACATCATTGCAGATGCACCTGGTGCTCCATTACTCACAGTCACAGCCATGAACATCATTGCAGATGCACCTGGTGCTCCATCATTGAGGATGCACCTAGTGCTCCATAACTCCATAACTCACAGCCATGAACATCATTGCAGATGCACTTGGTGCTCCATAACTCACAGCCATGAACATTGTTGCGGATGCACCTGGTGTCCCATAACTCACAGCCATGAACATCATTGCAGATGCACTTGGTGCTCCATAACTCACAGCTATGAACATCATTGCGGATGCAGCTGGTGCTCCATAACTCACAATCATGAACATCACTGCGGATGCACCTGGTGCTCCATAACTCACAGCCATGAACATCATTGCGGATGGAGCTGGTGCTCCATAACTCACAGCCATGAACATCATTGCGGAAGCACCTGGTGCTCCATAACTCACAACCATGAACATCATTGCGGATGCAGCTGGTGCTCCATAACTCACAGCCATGAACATCATTGCGGAAGCACCTGGTGCTCCATAACTCACAGCTATGAACATCATTGCGGATGCAGCTGGTGCTCCATAACTCACAGCCAAGAACATCATTTCGGATGCACCTGGTGCTCCATAACTCACACCCATGAACATCATTGCGGATACAGCTGGGGATCCATAACTCACAGCCACGAACATCATTGCAGATGGGCCTGGTGCTCAATAACTCACAGCCATGAACATCATTGCGGATGCACCTGGTGCTCCATAACTCACAGCCATGAACATCATTGCAGATGCACCTGGTGCTCCATAACTCACAGTCACAGCCATGAACATCATTGCGGATGCACCTGGTGCTCCATAACTCACAGCCATGAACATCATTGTGGATGCAGCTGGTGCTCCATAACTCACAGCCATGAACATCATTGCAGATGCACTTGGTGCTACATAACTAACAGCCATGAACATCGTTGCGGATGCACCTGGTGTCCCATAACTCACAGCCATGAACATCATTGCGGATGCACCTGGTGCTCCATAACTCACAGCCATGAACATCATTGGGGATGCAGCTGGTGCTCCATAACTCACAATCATGAACAACACTGCGGATGCACCTGGTGCTCCATAACTCACAGCCACGAACATCATTGCAGATGCACCTGGTGCTCCATAACTCACAGTCACAGCCATGAACATCATTGCGGATGCACCTGGTGCTCCATAACTCACAGCCATGAACATCATTGTGGATGCAGCTGGTGCTCCATAACTCACAGCCATGAACATCATTGCAGATGCACTTGGTGCTACATAACTAACAGCCATGAACATCGTTGCGGATGCACCTGGTGTCCCATAACTCACAGCCATGAACATCATTGCGGATGCACCTGGTGCTCCATAACTCACAGCCATGAACATCATTGGGGATGCAGCTGGTGCTCCATAACTCACAATCATGAACAACACTGCGGATGCACCTGGTGCTCTATAACTCACAGCTATGAACATCATTGCGGAAGCACCTGGTGCTCCATAACTCACAGCCACGAACATCATTGCGGAAGCACCTGGTGCTCCATAACTCACAGTCACGAACATCATTGCGGATGCAGCTGGTGCTCCATAACTCACAGCCACGAACATCATTGCGGATGCAGCTGGTGCTCCATAACTCACAGCCACGAACATCATTGCGGATGCAGCTGGTGCTCCATAACTCACAGCCACGAACATCATTGCGATTCAGCTGGTGCTCCATAACTCACAGCCACGAACATCATTGCGGATGCAGCTGGAGCTCCATAACTCACAGCCACAAACATCATTGCGGAAGCACCTGATGCTCCATAACTCACAGCCACGAACATCATTGCGGATGCACCTGGTGCTCCATAACTCACAGCCATGAACATCATTGCGGATGCAGCTGGTGCTCCATAACTCACAGCCACGAACATCATTGCGGATGCACCTGATGCTCAATAACTCACAGCCATGAACATCATTGCGGATACAGCTGATGCTCCATAACTCACAGCCACAAACATCATTGCGGATGGGCCTGGTGCTCAATAACTCACAGCCATGAACATCATTGCGGATACAGCTGATGCTCCATAACTCACAGCCACAAACATCATTGCGGATGGGCCTGGTGCTCAATAACTCACAGCCATGAACATTATTGCGGATGCAGCTGGTGCTCCATAACTCACAGCCATGAACATTGTTGCGGATGCACCTGATGCTCAATAACTCACAGCCATGAACATAATTGCGGATGCACCTGGTGCCCCATAACTCACAGCCATGAACATCATTGCGTATGCAGCTGGTGCTCCATAACTCACACCCATGAACATCATTGCAGATGCACCTGATGCTCAATAACTCACAGCCATGAACATCATTGCGGATGCACCTTGTGCTCCATAACTCACAGCCATGAACATCATTGCGGATACAGCTGATGCTCCATAACTCACAGCCACAAACATCATTGCGGATGGGCCTGGTGCTCAATAACTCACAGCCATGAACATTAGTGCGGATGCAGCTGGTGCTCCATAACTCACAGCCATGAACATCATTGCGGATGCACCTGATGCTCAATAACTCACAGCCATGAACATCATTGCGGATGCACCTTGTGCTCCATAGCTCACAGCCATGAACATCATTGCGGATACAGCTGATGCTCCATAACTGACAGCCACAAACATCATTGCGGATGGGCCTGGTGCTCAATAACTCACAGCCATGAACATTATTGCAGATGCAGCTGGTGCTCCATAACTCACAGCCATGAACATTGTTGCGGATGCACCTGGTGCTCCATAACTCACAGCCATGAACATCATTGCAGATGCATCTGGTGCTCCATAACTCACAGTCACAGCCATGAACATCATTGCGGATGCACCTGGTGCTCCATCATTGCGGATGCACCTACTGCTCCATAACTCCATAACTCACACCATGAACATCATTGCAGATGCACCTGGTGCATTCACCTGATGCTCCATAACTCACAATCATGAACAACACTGCGGATGCACCTGGTGCTCTATAACTCACAGCTATGAACATCATTGCGGAAGCACCTGGTGCTCCATAACTCACAGCCACGAACATCATTGCGGAAGCACCTGGTGCTCCATAACTCACAGTCACGAACATCATTGCGGATGCAGCTGGTGCTCCATAACTCACAGCCACGAACATCATTGCGGATGCAGCTGGTGCTCCATAACTCACAGCCACGAACATCATTGCGGATGCAGCTGGTGCTCCATAACTCACAGCCACGAACATCATTGCGATTCAGCTGGTGCTCCATAACTCACAGCCACGAACATCATTGCGGATGCAGCTGGAGCTCCATAACTCACAGCCACAAACATCATTGCGGAAGCACCTGATGCTCCATAACTCACAGCCACGAACATCATTGCGGATGCACCTGGTGCTCCATAACTCACAGCCATGAACATCATTGCGGATGCAGCTGGTGCTCCATAACTCACAGCCACGAACATCATTGCGGATGCACCTGATGCTCAATAACTCACAGCCATGAACATCATTGCGGATACAGCTGATGCTCCATAACTCACAGCCACAAACATCATTGCGGATGGGCCTGGTGCTCAATAACTCACAGCCATGAACATCATTGCGGATACAGCTGATGCTCCATAACTCACAGCCACAAACATCATTGCGGATGGGCCTGGTGCTCAATAACTCACAGCCATGAACATTATTGCGGATGCAGCTGGTGCTCCATAACTCACAGCCATGAACATTGTTGCGGATGCACCTGATGCTCAATAACTCACAGCCATGAACATAATTGCGGATGCACCTGGTGCCCCATAACTCACAGCCATGAACATCATTGCGTATGCAGCTGGTGCTCCATAACTCACACCCATGAACATCATTGCAGATGCACCTGATGCTCAATAACTCACAGCCATGAACATCATTGCGGATGCACCTTGTGCTCCATAACTCACAGCCATGAACATCATTGCGGATACAGCTGATGCTCCATAACTCACAGCCACAAACATCATTGCGGATGGGCCTGGTGCTCAATAACTCACAGCCATGAACATTAGTGCGGATGCAGCTGGTGCTCCATAACTCACAGCCATGAACATCATTGCGGATGCACCTGATGCTCAATAACTCACAGCCATGAACATCATTGCGGATGCACCTTGTGCTCCATAGCTCACAGCCATGAACATCATTGCGGATACAGCTGATGCTCCATAACTGACAGCCACAAACATCATTGCGGATGGGCCTGGTGCTCAATAACTCACAGCCATGAACATTATTGCAGATGCAGCTGGTGCTCCATAACTCACAGCCATGAACATTGTTGCGGATGCACCTGGTGCTCCATAACTCACAGCCATGAACATCATTGCAGATGCATCTGGTGCTCCATAACTCACAGTCACAGCCATGAACATCATTGCGGATGCACCTGGTGCTCCATCATTGCGGATGCACCTACTGCTCCATAACTCCATAACTCACACCATGAACATCATTGCAGATGCACCTGGTGCATTCACCTGATGCTCCATAACTCACAGCCATGAACTTCATTGCGGATGCACCTTGTGCTCCATAACTCACAGGCATGAACGTCATTGCAGATGCACTTGGTGCTCCATAACTCACAGCCATGAACATCGTTGCGGATGCACCTGGTGTCCCATAACTCACAGCCATGAACATCATTGCGGATGCACCTGGTGCTCCATAACTCACAGCCATGAACATCATTGTGGATGCAGCTGGTGCTCCATAACTCACAAGCATGAACATCTCTGCGGATGCACCTGGTGCTCCATAACTCACAGCCACGAACATCATTGCGGATGCACCTGGTGCTCCATAACACACAGCCATGAACATCATTGCGGATGCACCTGGTGCTCCATAACTCACAGCCATGAACATCATTGCGGATGCAGCTGGTGCTCCATAACTCACAGCCACGAACATCATTGCGGATGCAGCTGGTGCTCCATAACTCACAGCCACGAACATCATTGCGGCTGCAGCTGGTGCTCCATAACTCACAGCCACGAACATCATTGCGGAAGCACCTGGTGCTCCATAACTCACAGCCACGAACATCATTGCGGATGCAGCTGGTGCTCCATAACTCACAGCCACGAACATCATTGCGGATGCACCTTGTGCTCCATAACTCACAGCTACGAACATCATTGCGGATGCAGCTGGTGCACCATAACTCACTGCCATGAACATCATTGCGGAAGCACCTGGTGCTCCATAACTCACAGCCATGAACATCATTGCGGATGCAGCTGGTGCTCCATAACTCACAGCCACGAACGTCATTGCGGATGCAGCTGGTGCTCCATAACTCACAGCCATGAACATCATTGCGGAAGCACCTGGTGCTCAATAACTCACACCCATGAACATCATTGCGGATGCAGCTGGTGCTCCATAACTCACAGCTATGAACATCATTGCGGATACACCTTGTGCTCCATAACTCACAGCCATGAACATCATTGCGGATGCACCTGATGCTCAATAACTCACAGCCATGAACATCATTGCGGATGCACCTGGTGCTTCATAACTCACAGCCATGAACATCATTGCGGATGCAGCTGGTGCTCCATGACTCACAGCCATGAACATCATTGCGGATGCACCAGATGCTCAATAACTCACAGCCATGAACATCATTGCGGATGCACCTTGTGCTCCATAACTCACAGCCATGAACATCATTGCGGATACAGCTGGTGCTCCATAACTCACAGCCACGAACATCACTGCGGATGGGCCTGGTGCTCAATAACTCACAGCCATGAACATCATTGCGGATGCACCTGGTGCTCCATAACTCACAGCCATGAACATAATTGCAGATGCACCTGGTGCTCCATAACTCACAGTCACAGCCATGAACATCATTGCGGATGCACCTGGTGCTCCATCATTGTGGATGCACCTAGTGCTCCATACCTCCATAACTCACAGCCATGAACATCATTGCAGATGCACCTGGTGCATGCACCTGGTGCTCCATAACTCACAGCCATGAACTTCATTGCGGATGCACCTTGTGCTCCATAACTCACAGCC
The DNA here is from genome assembly GCF_040938575.1 of Ambystoma mexicanum. Lineage (NCBI taxonomy): Eukaryota > Metazoa > Chordata > Amphibia > Caudata > Ambystomatidae > Ambystoma > Ambystoma mexicanum. The sequence goes on from NC_090921.1 coordinate 265,237,294, forward strand.
ATGAACATCATTGCAGATGCACTTGGTGCTCCATAACTCGCAGCCATGAACATCATTGCGGATGCACCTGGTGCTCCATAACTCACAGCTATGAACATCATTGCGGATGCAGCTGGTGCTCCATAACTCACAATCATGAACATCACTGCGGATGCACCTGGTGCTCCATAGCTCACAGCCACGAACATCATTGCGGATGCACCTGGTGCTCCATAACTCACAGCGATGAACATCATTGCGGATGCAGCTGGTGCTCTATAAATCACAGCCACGAACATCATTGCGGATGCAGCTGGTGCTCCATAACTCACAACCACGAACATCATTGCGGAAGCACCTGTTGCTCCATAACTCACAGCCACGGAAAGCATTGCGGAAGCACTTGGTGCTCCATAACTAACAGTCACGAACATCATTGCGGATGCAGCTGGTGCTCCATAACTCACAGCCACGAACATCATTGCGGATGCAGCTGGTGCTCCATAACTCACAGCCACGAACATCATTGCGGATGCAGCTGGTGCTCCATAACTCACAGCCACGAACATCATTACGGATGCAGCTGGTGCTCCATAACTCACAGCCACGAACATCATTGCGGAAGCACCTGGTGCTCCATAACTCACAGCCATGAACATCATTGCGGATGCAGCTGGTGCTCCATAACTCACAGCTATGAACATCATTGCGGATGCACCTGGTGCTCCATAACTCACACCCATGAACATCATTGCGGATGCACCTTGTGCTCCATAACTCACAGACATGAACATCATTGCGGATACAGCTGATGCTCCATAACTCACAGCCACAAACATCATTGCGGATGGGCCTGGTGCTCAATAACTCACAGCCATGAACATTATTGCGGATGCAGCTGGTGCTCCATAACTCACAGCCATGAACATTGTTGCGGATGCACCTGTTGCTCCATAACTCAGAGCCATGAACATCATTGCAGATGCACCTGGTGCTCCATAACTCACAGTCACAGCCATGAACATCATTGCGGATGCACCTGGTGCTCCATCATTGTGGATGCACCTACTGCTCCATAACTCCATAACTCACAGCCATGAACATCATTGCAGATGCACCTGGTGCATGCACCTGGTGCTCCATAACTCACAGCCATGAACTTCATTGCGGATGCACCTTGTGCTCCATAACTCACAGGCATGAACGTCATTGCAGATGCACTTGGTGCTCCATAACTCACAGCCATGAACATCGTTGCGGATGCACCTGGTGTCCCATAACTCACAGCCATGAACATCATTGCGGATGCACCTGGGGCTCCATAATTCTCAGCCATGAACATCATTGTGGATGCAGCTGGTGCTCCATAACTCAAAAGCATGAACATCACTGCGGATGCACCTGGTGCTCCATAACTCACAGCCACGAACATCATTGCGGATGCACCTGGTGCTCCATAACTCACAGCCATGAACACCATTGCGGATGCACCTGGTGCTCCATAACTCACAGCCATGAACATCATTGCGGATGCAGCTGGTGCACCATAACTCACAGCCACGAACATCATTGTGGATGCACCTTGTGCTCCATAACTCACAGGCATGAACGTCATTGCAGATGCACTTGGTGCTCCATAACTCACAGCCATGAACATCGTTGCGGATGCACCTGGTGTCCCATAACTCACAGCCATGAACATCATTGCGGATGCACCTGGTGCTCCATAACTCACATCCATGAACATCATTGTGGATGCAGCTGGTGCTCCATAACTCACAAGCATGAACATCTCTGCGGATGCACCTGGTGCTCCATAACTCACAGCCACGAACATCATTGCGGATGCACCTGGTGCTCCATAACACACAGCCATGAACATCATTGCGGATGCACCTGGTGCTCCATAACTCACAGCCATGAACATCATTGCGGATGCAGCTGGTGCTCCATAACTCACAGCCACGAACATCATTGCGGATGCAGCTGGTGCTCCATAACTCACAGCCACGAACATCATTGCGGCTGCAGCTGGTGCTCCATAACTCACAGCCACGAACATCATTGCGGAAGCACCTGGTGCTCCATAACTCACAGCCACGAACATCATTGCGGATGCAGCTGGTGCTCCATAACTCACAGCCACGAACATCATTGCGGATGCACCTTGTGCTCCATAACTCACAGCTACGAACATCATTGCGGATGCAGCTGGTGCACCATAACTCACTGCCATGAACATCATTGCGGAAGCACCTGGTGCTCCATAACTCACAGCCATGAACATCATTGCGGATGCAGCTGGTGCTCCATAACTCACAGCCACGAACGTCATTGCGGATGCAGCTGGTGCTCCATAACTCACAGCCATGAACATCATTGCGGAAGCACCTGGTGCTCAATAACTCACACCCATGAACATCATTGCGGATGCAGCTGGTGCTCCATAACTCACAGCTATGAACATCATTGCGGATACACCTTGTGCTCCATAACTCACAGCCATGAACATCATTGCGGATGCACCTGATGCTCAATAACTCACAGCCATGAACATCATTGCGGATGCACCTGGTGCTCCATGACTCACAGCCATGAACATCATTGCGGATGCACCAGATGCTCAATAACTCACAGCCATGAACATCATTGCGGATGCACCTTGTGCTCCATAACTCACAGCCATGAACATCATTGCGGATACAGCTGGTGCTCCATAACTCACAGCCACGAACATCACTGCGGATGGGCCTGGTGCTCAATAACTCACAGCCATGAACATCATTGCGGATGCACCTGGTGCTCCATAACTCACAGCCATGAACATAATTGCAGATGCACCTGGTGCTCCATAACTCACAGTCACAGCCATGAACATCATTGCGGATGCACCTGGTGCTCCATCATTGTGGATGCACCTAGTGCTCCATACCTCCATAACTCACAGCCATGAACATCATTGCAGATGCACCTGGTGCATGCACCTGGTGCTCCATAACTCACAGCCATGAACTTCATTGCGGATGCACCTTGTGCTCCATAACTCACAGCCATGAACATCATTGCAGATGCACTTGGTGCTCCATAACTCGCAGCCATGAACATCATTGCGGATGCACCTGGTGCTCCATAACTCACAGCTATGAACATCATTGCGGATGCAGCTGGTGCTCCATAACTCACAATCATGAACATCACTGCGGATGCACCTGGTGCTCCATAGCTCACAGCCACGAACATCATTGCGGATGCACCTGGTGCTCCATAACTCACAGCGATGAACATCATTGCGGATGCAGCTGGTGCTCTATAAATCACAGCCACGAACATCATTGCGGATGCAGCTGGTGCTCCATAACTCACAGCCACGAACATCATTGCGGAAGCACCTGTTGCTCCATAACTCACAGCCACGAAAAGCATTGCGGAAGCACTTGGTGCTCCATAACTAACAGTCACGAACATCATTGCGGATGCAGCTGGTGCTCCATAACTCACAGCCACGAACATCATTGCGGATGCAGCTGGTGCTCCATAACTCACAGCCACGAACATCATTGCGGATGCAGCTGGTGCTCCATAACTCACAGCCACGAACATCATTGCGGATGCAGCTGGTGCTCCATAACTCACAGCCACGAACATCATTGCGGAAGCACCTGGTGCTCCATAACTCACAGCCATGAACATCATTGCGGATGCAGCTGGTGCTCCATAACTCACAGCCATGAACATCATTGCGGATGCACCTGGTGCTCCATAACTCACACCCATGAACATCATTGCGGATGCACCTTGTGCTCCATAACTCACAGACATGAACATCATTACGGATACAGCTGATGCTCCATAACTCACAGCCACAAACATCATTGCGGATGGGCCTGGTGCTCAATAACTCACAGCCATGAACATTATTGCGGATGCAGCTGGTGCTCCATAACTCACAGCCATGAACATTGTTGCGGATGCACCTGTTGCTCCATAACTCAGAGCCATGAACATCATTGCAGATGCACCTGGTGCTCCGTAACTCACAGTCACAGCCATGAACATCATTGCGGATGCACCTGGTGCTCCATCATTGTGGATGCACCTACTGCTCCATAACTCCATAACTCACAGCCATGAACATCATTGCAGATGCACCTGGTGCATGCACGTGGTGCTCCATAACTCACAGCCATGAACTTCATTGCGGATGCACCTTGTGCTCCATAACTCACAGGCATGAACGTCATTGCAGATGCACTTGGTGCTCCATAACTCACAGCCATGAACATCGTTGCGGATGCACCTGGTGTCCCATAACTCACAGCCATGAACATCATTGCGGATGCACCTGGGGCTCCATAATTCTCAGCCATGAACATCATTGTGGATGCAGCTGGTGCTCCATAACTCAAAAGCATGAACATCACTGCGGATGCACCTGGTGCTCCATAACTCACAGCCACGAACATCATTGCGGATGCACCTGGTGCTCCATAACTCACAGCCATGAACATCATTGCGGATGCACCTGGTGCTCCATAACTCACAGCCATGAACATCATTGCGGATGCAGCTGGTGCACCATAACTCACAGCCACGAACATCATTGTGGATGCAGCTGGTGCTCCATAACTCAGAGCCACGAACATCATTGCGGATGCAGCTGGTGCTCCATAACTCACAGCGATGAACATCATTGCGGATGCAGCTAGTGCTCTATAATTTACAGCCACGAACATCATTGCGGATGCAACTGGTGCTCCATAACTCACAGCCACGAACATCATTGCGGAAGCACCTGTTGCTCCATAACTCACAGCCACGAAAAGCATTGCGGAAGCACCTGGTGCTCCATAACTAACAGTCACGAACATCAGTGCGGATGCAGCTGGTGCTCCATAACTCACAGCCACGAACATCATTGCGGATGCAGCTGGTGCTCCATAACTCACAGCCACGAACATCATTGCGGATGCACCTGATGCTCAATAACTCACAGCCATGAACATCATTGCGGATGCACCTTGTGCTTCATAACTCACAGCCATGAACATCATTGCGGATACAGCTGATGCTCCATAACTCACAGCCACAAACATCATTGCGGATGGGCCTGGTGCTCAATAACTCACAGCCATGAACATTATTGCGGATGCAGCTGGTGCTCCATAACTCACAGCCATGAACATTGTTGCGGATGCACCTGATGCTCAATAACTCACAGCCATGAACATAATTGCGGATGCAGCTGGTGCTCCATAACTCACAGCCAAGAACATCATTGCGGATGCACCTGGTGCTCCATATCTCACAGCCATGTACATCATTGCGGATGCACCTTGTGCTCCATAGCTCACTGCCATGAACATCATTGCGGATGCACCTGATGCTCAATAACTCACAGCCATGAACATCATTGCGGATGCACCTGGTGCTCCATAACTCACAGCCATGAACATCATTGCGGATGCAGCTGGTGCTCCATAACTCACAGCCATGAACATCATTTCGGATGCAGCTGGTGCTCCATAACTCACAGCCATGAACATCATTGCGGAAGCACCTGGTGCTCCACAACTCACAGCCATGAACATCATTGCAGATGCAGCTGGTGCTCCATAACTCACAGCCAAGAACATCATTGCGGATGCACCTGGTGCTCCATATCTCACAGCCATGTACATCATTGCGGATGCACCTTGTGCTCCATAGCTCACAGCCATGAACATCATTGCGGATGCACCTGATGCTCAATAACTCACAGCCATGAACATCATTGCGGATGCACCTGGTGCTCCATAACTCACAGCCATGAACATCATTGCGGATGCAGCTGGTGCTCCATAACTCACAGCCATGAACATCATTGCGGATGCACCTGATGCTCAATAACTCACAGCCATGAACATCATTGCGGATGCACCTTGTGCTCCATAACTCACAGCCATGAACATCATTGCGGATACAGCTGGTGCTCCATAACTCACAGCCACCAACATCATTGCGGATGGGCCTGGTGCTCAATAACTCACAGCCATGAACATGATTGCGGATGCACCTGGTGCTCCATTACTCACAGCCATGAACATCATTGCAGATGCACCTGGTGCTCCATTACTCACAGTCACAGCCATGAACATCATTGCAGATGCACCTGGTGCTCCATCATTGAGGATGCACCTAGTGCTCCATAACTCCATAACTCACAGCCATGAACATCATTGCAGATGCACTTGGTGCTCCATAACTCACAGCCATGAACATTGTTGCGGATGCACCTGGTTTCCCATAACTCACAGCCATGAACATCATTGCAGATGCACTTGGTGCTCCATAACTCACAGCTATGAACATCATTGCGGATGCAGCTGGTGCTCCATAACTCACAATCATGAACATCACTGCGGATGCACCTGGTGCTCCATAACTCACAGCCATGAACATCATTGCGGATGGAGCTGGTGCTCCATAACTCACAGCCATGAACATCATTGCGGAAGCACCTGGTGCTCCATAACTCACAACCATGAACATCATTGCGGATGCAGCTGGTGCTCCATAACTCACAGCCATGAACATCATTGCGGAAGCACCTGGTGCTCCATAACTCACAGCTATGAACATCATTGCGGATGCAGCTGGTGCTCCATAACTCACAGCCAAGAACATCATTTCGGATGCACCTGGTGCTCCATAACTCACACCCATGAACATCATTGCGGATACAGCTGGGGATCCATAACTCACAGCCACGAACATCATTGCAGATGGGCCTGGTGCTCAATAACTCACAGCCATGAACATCATTGCGGATGCACCTGGTGCTCCATAACTCACAGCCATGAACATCATTGCAGATGCACCTGGTGCTCCATAACTCACAGTCACAGCCATGAACATCATTGCGGATGCACCTGGTGCTCCATAACTCACAGCCATGAACATCATTGTGGATGCAGCTGGTGCTCCATAACTCACAGCCATGAACATCATTGCAGATGCACTTGGTGCTACATAACTAACAGCCATGAACATCGTTGCGGATGCACCTGGTGTCCCATAACTCACAGCCATGAACATCATTGCGGATGCACCTGGTGCTCCATAACTCACAGCCATGAACATCATTGGGGATGCAGCTGGTGCTCCATAACTCACAATCATGAACAACACTGCGGATGCACCTGGTGCTCCATAACTCACAGCCACGAACATCATTGCAGATGCACCTGGTGCTCCATAACTCACAGTCACAGCCATGAACATCATTGCGGATGCACCTGGTGCTCCATAACTCACAGCCATGAACATCATTGTGGATGCAGCTGGTGCTCCATAACTCACAGCCATGAACATCATTGCAGATGCACTTGGTGCTACATAACTAACAGCCATGAACATCGTTGCGGATGCACCTGGTGTCCCATAACTCACAGCCATGAACATCATTGCGGATGCACCTGGTGCTCCATAACTCACAGCCATGAACATCATTGGGGATGCAGCTGGTGCTCCATAACTCACAATCATGAACAACACTGCGGATGCACCTGGTGCTCTATAACTCACAGCTATGAACATCATTGCGGAAGCACCTGGTGCTCCATAACTCACAGCCACGAACATCATTGCGGAAGCACCTGGTGCTCCATAACTCACAGTCACGAACATCATTGCGGATGCAGCTGGTGCTCCATAACTCACAGCCACGAACATCATTGCGGATGCAGCTGGTGCTCCATAACTCACAGCCACGAACATCATTGCGGATGCAGCTGGTGCTCCATAACTCACAGCCACGAACATCATTGCGATTCAGCTGGTGCTCCATAACTCACAGCCACGAACATCATTGCGGATGCAGCTGGAGCTCCATAACTCACAGCCACAAACATCATTGCGGAAGCACCTGATGCTCCATAACTCACAGCCACGAACATCATTGCGGATGCACCTGGTGCTCCATAACTCACAGCCATGAACATCATTGCGGATGCAGCTGGTGCTCCATAACTCACAGCCACGAACATCATTGCGGATGCACCTGATGCTCAATAACTCACAGCCATGAACATCATTGCGGATGCACCTTGTGCTTCATAACTCACAGCCATGAACATCATTGCGGATACAGCTGATGCTCCATAACTCACAGCCACAAACATCATTGCGGATGGGCCTGGTGCTCAATAACTCACAGCCATGAACATTATTGCGGATGCAGCTGGTGCTCCATAACTCACAGCCATGAACATTGTTGCGGATGCACCTGATGCTCAATAACTCACAGCCATGAACATAATTGCGGATGCACCTGGTGCCCCATAACTCACAGCCATGAACATCATTGCGTATGCAGCTGGTGCTCCATAACTCACACCCATGAACATCATTGCGGATGCACCTGATGCTCAATAACTCACAGCCATGAACATCATTGCGGATGCACCTTGTGCTCCATAACTCACAGCCATGAACATGATTGCGGATACAGCTGATGCTCCATAACTCACAGCCACAAACATCATTGCGGATGGGCCTGGTGCTCAATAACTCACAGCCATGAACATTAGTGCGGATGCAGCTGGTGCTCCATAACTCACAGCCATGAACATCATTGCGGATGCACCTGATGCTCAATAACTCACAGCCATGAACATCATTGCGGATGCACCTTGTGCTCCATAGCTCACAGCCATGAACATCATTGCGGATACAGCTGATGCTCCATAACTGACAGCCACAAACATCATTGCGGATGGGCCTGGTGCTCAATAACTCACAGCCATGAACATTATTGCAGATGCAGCTGGTGCTCCATAACTCACAGCCATGAACATTGTTGCGGATGCACCTGGTGCTCCATAACTCACAGCCATGAACATCATTGCAGATGCATCTGGTGCTCCATAACTCACAGTCACAGCCATGAACATCATTGCGGATGCACCTGGTGCTCCATCATTGCGGATGCACCTACTGCTCCATAACTCCATAACTCACACCATGAACATCATTGCAGATGCACCTGGTGCATTCACCTGATGCTCCATAACTCACAGCCATGAACTTCATTGCGGATGCACCTTGTGCTCCATAACTCACAGGCATGAACGTCATTGCAGATGCACTTGGTGCTCCATAACTCACAGCCATGAACATCGTTGCGGATGCACCTGGTGTCCCATAACTCACAGCCATGAACATCATTGCGGATGCACCTGGTGCTCCATAACTCACAGCCATGAACATCATTGTGGATGCAGCTGGTGCTCCATAACTCACAAGCATGAACATCTCTGCGGATGCACCTGGTGCTCCATAACTCACAGCCACGAACATCATTGCGGATGCACCTGGTGCTCCATAACACACAGCCATGAACATCATTGCGGATGCACCTGGTGCTCCATAACTCACAGCCATGAACATCATTGCGGATGCAGCTGGTGCTCCATAACTCACAGCCACGAACATCATTGCGGATGCAGCTGGTGCTCCATAACTCACAGCCACGAACATCATTGCGGCTGCAGCTGGTGCTCCATAACTCACAGCCACGAACATCATTGCGGAAGCACCTGGTGCTCCATAACTCACAGCCACGAACATCATTGCGGATGCAGCTGGTGCTCCATAACTCACAGCCACGAACATCATTGCGGATGCACCTTGTGCTCCATAACTCACAGCTACGAACATCATTGCGGATGCAGCTGGTGCACCATAACTCACTGCCATGAACATCATTGCGGAAGCACCTGGTGCTCCATAACTCACAGCCATGAACATCATTGCGGATGCAGCTGGTGCTCCATAACTCACAGCCACGAACGTCATTGCGGATGCAGCTGGTGCTCCATAACTCACAGCCATGAACATCATTGCGGAAGCACCTGGTGCTCAATAACTCACACCCATGAACATCATTGCGGATGCAGCTGGTGCTCCATAACTCACAGCTATGAACATCATTGCGGATACACCTTGTGCTCATAACTCACAGCCATGAACATCATTGCGGATGCACCTGATGCTCAATAACTCACAGCCATGAACATCATTGCGGATGCACCTGGTGCTTCATAACTCACAGCCATGAACATCATTGCGGATGCAGCTGGTGCTCCATGACTCACAGCCATGAACATCATTGCGGATGCACCAGATGCTCAATAACTCACAGCCATGAACATCATTGCGGATGCACCTTGTGCTCCATAACTCACAGCCATGAACATCATTGCGGATACAGCTGGTGCTCCATAACTCACAGCCACGAACATCACTGCGGATGGGCCTGGTGCTCAATAACTCACAGCCATGAACATCATTGCGGATGCACCTGGTGCTCCATAACTCACAGCCATGAACATAATTGCAGATGCACCTGGTGCTCCATAACTCACAGTCACAGCCATGAACATCATTGCGGATGCACCTGGTGCTCCATCATTGTGGATGCACCTAGTGCTCCATACCTCCATAACTCACAGCCATGAACATCATTGCAGATGCACCTGGTGCATGCACCTGGTGCTCCATAACTCACAGCCATGAACTTCATTGCGGATGCACCTTGTGCTCCATAACTCACAGCCATGAACATCATTGCAGATGCACTTGGTGCTCCATAACTCGCAGCCATGAACATCATTGCGGATGCACCTGGTGCTCCATAACTCACAGCTATGAACATCATTGCGGATGCAGCTGGTGCTCCATAACTCACAATCATGAACATCACTGCGGATGCACCTGGTGCTCCATAGCTCACAGCCACGAACATCATTGCGGATGCACCTGGTGCTCCATAACTCACAGCGATGAACATCATTGCGGATGCAGCTGGTGCTCTATAAATCACAGCCACGAACATCATTGCGGATGCAGCTGGTGCTCCATAACTCACAACCACGAACATCATTGCGGAAGCACCTGTTGCTCCATAACTCACAGCCACGGAAAGCATTGCGGAAGCACTTGGTGCTCCATAACTAACAGTCACGAACATCATTGCGGATGCAGCTGGTGCTCCATAACTCACAGCCACGAACATCATTGCGGATGCAGCTGGTGCTCCATAACTCACAGCCACGAACATCATTGCGGATGCAGCTGGTGCTCCATAACTCACAGCCACGAACATCATTGCGGATGCAGCTGGTGCTCCATAACTCACAGCCACGAACATCATTGCGGAAGCACCTGGTGCTCCATAACTCACAGCCATGAACATCATTGCGGATGCAGCTGGTGCTCCATAACTCACAGCTATGAACATCATTGCGGATGCACCAGGTGCTCCATAACTCACACCCATGAACATCATTGCGGATGCACCTTGTGCTCCATAACTCACAGACATGAACATCATTGCGGATACAGCTGATGCTCCATAACTCACAGCCACAAACATCATTGCGGATGGGCCTGGTGCTCAATAACTCACAGCCATGAACATTATTGCGGATGCAGCTGGTGCTCCATAACTCACAGCCATGAACATTGTTGCGGATGCACCTGTTGCTCCATAACTCAGAGCCATGAACATCATTGCAGATGCACCTGGTGCTCCATAACTCACAGTCACAGCCATGAACATCATTGCGGATGCACCTGGTGCTCCATCATTGTGGATGCACCTACTGCTCCATAACTCCATAACTCACAGCCATTAACATCACTGCAGATGCACCTGGTGCATGCACCTGGTGCTCCATAACTCACAGCCATGAACTTCATTGCGGATGCACCTTGTGCTCCATAACTCACAGGCATGAACGTCATTGCAGATGCACTTGGTGCTCCATAACTCACAGCCATGAACATCGTTGCGGATGCACCTGGTGTCCCATAACTCACAGCCATGAACATCATTGCGGATGCACCTGGGGCTCCATAATTCTCAGCCATGAACATCATTGTGGATGCAGCTGGTGCTCCATAACTCAAAAGCATGAACATCACTGCGGATGCACCTGGTGCTCCATAACTCACAGCCACGAACATCATTGCGGATGCACCTGGTGCTCCATAACTCACAGCCATGAACATCATTGCGGATGCACCTGGTGCTCCATAACTCACAGCCATGAACATCATTGCGGATGCAGCTGGTGCACCATAACTCACAGCCACGAACATCATTGTGGATGCACCTTGTGCTCCATAACTCACAGGCATGAACGTCATTGCAGATGCACTTGGTGCTCCATAACTCACAGCCATGAACATCGTTGCGGATGCACCTGGTGTCCCATAACTCACAGCCATGAACATCATTGCGGATGCACCTGGTGCTCCATAACTCACAGCCATGAACATCATTGTGGATGCAGCTGGTGCTCCATAACTCACAAGCATGAACATCTCTGCGGATGCACCTGGTGCTCCATAACTCACAGCCACGAACATCATTGCGGATGCACCTGGTGCTCCATAACACACAGCCATGAACATCATTGCGGATGCACCTGGTGCTCCATAACTCACAGCCATGAACATCATTGCGGATGCAGCTGGTGCTCCATAACTCACAGCCACGAACATCATTGCGGATGCAGCTGGTGCTCCATAACTCACAGCCACGAACATCATTGCGGCTGCAGCTGGTGCTCCATAACTCACAGCCACGAACATCATTGCGGAAGCACCTGGTGCTCCATAACTCACAGCCACGAACATCATTGCGGATGCAGCTGGTGCTCCATAACTCACAGCCACGAACATCATTGCGGATGCACCTTGTGCTCCATAACTCACAGCTACGAACATCATTGCGGATGCAGCTGGTGCACCATAACTCACTGCCATGAACATCATTGCGGAAGCACCTGGTGCTCCATAACTCACAGCCATGAACATCATTGCGGATGCAGCTGGTGCTCCATAACTCACAGCCACGAACGTCATTGCGGATGCAGCTGGTGCTCCATAACTCACAGCCATGAACATCATTGCGGAAGCACCTGGTGCTCAATAACTCACACCCATGAACATCATTGCGGATGCAGCTGGTGCTCCATAACTCACAGCTATGAACATCATTGCGGATACACCTTGTGCTCCATAACTCACAGCCATGAACATCATTGCGGATGCACCTGATGCTCAATAACTCACAGCCATGAACATCATTGCGGATGCACCTGGTGCTTCATAACTCACAGCCATGAACATCATTGCGGATGCAGCTGGTGCTCCATGACTCACAGCCATGAACATCATTGCGGATGCACCAGATGCTCAATAACTCACAGCCATGAACATCATTGCGGATGCACCTTGTGCTCCATAACTCACAGCCATGAACATCATTGCGGATACAGCTGGTGCTCCATAACTCACAGCCACGAACATCACTGCGGATGGGCCTGGTGCTCAATAACTCACAGCCATGAACATCATTGCGGATGCACCTGGTGCTCCATAACTCACAGCCATGAACATAATTGCAGATGCACCTGGTGCTCCATAACTCACAGTCACAGCCATGAACATCATTGCGGATGCACCTGGTGCTCCATCATTGTGGATGCACCTAGTGCTCCATACCTCCATAACTCACAGCCATGAACATCATTGCAGATGCACCTGGTGCATGCACCTGGTGCTCCATAACTCACAGCCATGAACTTCATTGCGGATGCACCTTGTGCTCCATAACTCACAGCCATGAACATCATTGCAGATGCACTTGGTGCTCCATAACTCGCAGCCATGAACATCATTGCGGATGCACCTGGTGCTCCATAACTCACAGCTATGAACATCATTGCGGATGCAGCTGGTGCTCCATAACTCACAATCATGAACATCACTGCGGATGCACCTGGTGCTCCATAGCTCACAGCCACGAACATCATTGCGGATGCACCTGGTGCTCCATAACTCACAGCGATGAACATCATTGCGGATGCAGCTGGTGCTCTATAAATCACAGCCACGAACATCATTGCGGATGCAGCTGGTGCTCCATAACTCACAGCCACGAACATCATTGCGGAAGCACCTGTTGCTCCATAACTCACAGCCACGAAAAGCATTGCGGAAGCACTTGGTGCTCCATAACTAACAGTCACGAACATCATTGCGGATGCAGCTGGTGCTCCATAACTCACAGCCACGAACATCATTGCGGATGCAGCTGGTGCTCCATAACTCACAGCCACGAACATCATTGCGGATGCAGCTGGTGCTCCATAACTCACAGCCACGAACATCATTGCGGATGCAGCTGGTGCTCCATAACTCACAGCCACGAACATCATTGCGGAAGCACCTGGTGCTCCATAACTCACAGCCATGAACATCATTGCGGATGCAGCTGGTGCTCCATAACTCACAGCCATGAACATCATTGCGGATGCACCTGGTGCTCCATAACTCACACCCATGAACATCATTGCGGATGCACCTTGTGCTCCATAACTCACAGACATGAACATCATTACGGATACAGCTGATGCTCCATAACTCACAGCCACAAACATCATTGCGGATGGGCCTGGTGCTCAATAACTCACAGCCATGAACATTATTGCGGATGCAGCTGGTGCTCCATAACTCACAGCCATGAACATTGTTGCGGATGCACCTGTTGCTCCATAACTCAGAGCCATGAACATCATTGCAGATGCACCTGGTGCTCCGTAACTCACAGTCACAGCCATGAACATCATTGCGGATGCACCTGGTGCTCCATCATTGTGGATGCACCTACTGCTCCATAACTCCATAACTCACAGCCATGAACATCATTGCAGATGCACCTGGTGCATGCACCTGGTGCTCCATAACTCACAGCCATGAACTTCATTGCGGATGCACCTTGTGCTCCATAACTCACAGGCATGAACGTCATTGCAGATGCACTTGGTGCTCCATAACTCACAGCCATGAACATCGTTGCGGATGCACCTGGTGTCCCATAACTCACAGCCATGAACATCATTGCGGATGCACCTGGGGCTCCATAATTCTCAGCCATGAACATCATTGTGGATGCAGCTGGTGCTCCATAACTCAAAAGCATGAACATCACTGCGGATGCACCTGGTGCTCCATAACTCACAGCCACGAACATCATTGCGGATGCACCTGGTGCTCCATAACTCACAGCCATGAACATCATTGCGGATGCACCTGGTGCTCCATAACTCACAGCCATGAACATCATTGCGGATGCAGCTGGTGCACCATAACTCACAGCCACGAACATCATTGTGGATGCAGCTGGTGCTCCATAACTCAGAGCCACGAACATCATTGCGGATGCAGCTGGTGCTCCATAACTCACAGCGATGAACATCATTGCGGATGCAGCTAGTGCTCTATAATTTACAGCCACGAACATCATTGCGGATGCAACTGGTGCTCCATAACTCACAGCCACGAACATCATTGCGGAAGCACCTGTTGCTCCATAACTCACAGCCACGAAAAGCATTGCGGAAGCACCTGGTGCTCCATAACTAACAGTCACGAACATCAGTGCGGATGCAGCTGGTGCTCCATAACTCACAGCCACGAACATCATTGCGGATGCAGCTGGTGCTCCATAACTCACAGCCACGAACATCATTGCGGATGCACCTGATGCTCAATAACTCACAGCCATGAACATCATTGCGGATGCACCTTGTGCTTCATAACTCACAGCCATGAACATCATTGCGGATACAGCTGATGCTCCATAACTCACAGCCACAAACATCATTGCGGATGGGCCTGGTGCTCAATAACTCACAGCCATGAACATTATTGCGGATGCAGCTGGTGCTCCATAACTCACAGCCATGAACATTGTTGCGGATGCACCTGATGCTCAATAACTCACAGCCATGAACATAATTGCGGATGCACCTGGTGCCCCATAACTCACAGCCATGAACATCATTGCGTATGCAGCTGGTGCTCCATAACTCACACCCATGAACATCATTGCGGATGCACCTGATGCTCAATAACTCACAGCCATGAACATCATTGCGGATGCACCTTGTGCTCCATAACTCACAGCCATGAACATCATTGCGGATACAGCTGATGCTCCATAACTCACAGCCACAAACATCATTGCGGATGGGCCTGGTGCTCAATAACTCACAGCCATGAACATTAGTGCGGATGCAGCTGGTGCTCCATAACTCACAGCCATGAACATCATTGCAGATGCATCTGGTGCTCCATAACTCACAGTCACAGCCATGAACATCATTGCGGATGCACCTGGTGCTCCATCATTGCGGATGCACCTACTGCTCCATAACTCCACCATGAACATCATTGCAGATGCACCTGGTGCATTCACCTGATGCTCCATAACTCACAGCCATGAACTTCATTGCGGATGCACCTTGTGCTCCATAGCTCACAGCCATGAACATCATTGCGGATACAGCTGATGCTCCATAACTGACAGCCACAAACATCATTGCGGATGGGCCTGGTGCTCAATAACTCACAGCCATGAACATTATTGCAGATGCAGCTGGTGCTCCATAACTCACAGACATGAACATTGTTGCGGATGCACCTGGTGCTCCATAACTCACAGCCATGAACATCATTGCAGATGCATCTGGTGCTCCATAACTCACAGTCACAGCCATGAACATCATTGCGGATGCACCTGGTGCTCCATCATTGCGGATGCACCTACTGCTCCATAACTCCATAACTCACACCATGAACATCATTGCAGATGCACCTGGTGCATTCACGTGATGCTCCATAACTCACAGCCATGAACTTCATTGCGGATGCACCTTGTGCTCCATAACTCACAGGCATGAACGTCATTGCAGATGCACTTGGTGCTCCATAACTCACAGCCATGAACATCGTTGCGGATGCACCTGGTGTCCCATAACTCACAGCCATGAACATCATTGCGGATGCACCTGGTGCTCCATAACTCACAGCCATGAACATCATTGTGGATGCAGCTGGTGCTCCATAACTCACAAGCATGAACATCTCTGCGGATGCACCTGGTGCTCCATAACTCACAGCCACGAACATCATTGAGGATGCACCTGGTGCTCCATAACACACAGCCATGAACATCATTGCGGATGCACCTGGTGCTCCATAACTCACAGCCATGAACATCATTGCGGATGCAGCTGGTGCTCCATAACTCACAGCCACGAACATCATTGCGGATGCAGCTGGTGCTCCATAACTCACAGCCACAAACATCATTGCGGCTGCAGCTGGTGCTCCATAACTCACAGCCACGAACATCATTGCGGAAGCACCTGGTGCTCCATAACTCACAGCCACGAACATCATTGCGGATGCAGCTGGTGCTCCATAGCTCACAGCCACGAACATCATTGCGGATGCACCTTGTGCTCCATAACTCACAGCCACGAACATCATTGCGGATGCAGCTGGTGAACCATAACTCACTGCCATGAACATCATTGCGGAAGCACCTAGTGCTCCATAACTCACAGCCATGAACATCATTGCGGATGCAGCTGGTGCTCCATAACTCACAGCCACGAACGTCATTGCGGA
This sequence comes from Ambystoma mexicanum, assembly GCF_040938575.1. Lineage (NCBI taxonomy): Eukaryota > Metazoa > Chordata > Amphibia > Caudata > Ambystomatidae > Ambystoma > Ambystoma mexicanum. Next base: position 265,254,799 of record NC_090921.1, read on the forward strand.
TGCAGCTGGTGCTCCATAACTCACAGCCATGAACATCATTGCGGAAGCACCTGGTGCTCAATAACTCACACCCATGAACATCATTGCGGATGCAGCTGGTGCCCCATAACTCACAGCTATGAACATCATTGCGGATACACCTTGTGCTCCATAACTCACAGCCATGAACATCATTGCGGATGCACCTGATGCTCAATAACTCACAGCCATGAACATCATTGCGGATGCACCTGGTGCTTCATAACTCACAGCCATGAACATCATTGCGGATGCAGCTGGTGCTCCATGACTCACAGCCATGAACATCATTGCGGATGCACCAGATGCTCAATAACTCACAGCCATGAACATCATTGCGGATGCACCTTGTGCTCCATAACTCACAGCCATGAACATCATTGCGGATACAGCTGGTGCTCCATAACTCACAGCCACGAACATCATTGCGGATGGGCCTGGTGCTCAATAACTCACAGCCATGAACATCATTGCGGATGCACCTGGTGCTCCATAACTCACAGCCATGAACATAATTGCAGATGCACCTGGTGCTCCATAACTCACAGTCACAGCCATGAACATCATTGCGGATGCACCTGGTGCTCCATCATTGTGGATGCACCTAGTGCTCCATACCTCCATAACTCACAGCCATGAACATCATTGCAGATGCACCTGGTGCATGCACCTGGTGCTCCATAACTCACGGCCATGAACTTCATTGCGGATGCACCTTGTGCTCCATAACTCACAGCCATGAACATCATTGCAGATGCACTTGGTGCTCCATAACTCACAGCCATGAACATCATTGCGGATGTAGCTGGTGCTCCATAACTCACAGCTATGAACATCATTGCGGATGCAGCTGGTGCTCCATAACTCACAATCATGAACATCACTGCGGATGCACCTGGTGCTCCATAGCTCACAGCCACGAACATCATTGCGGATGCACCTGGTGCTCCATAACTCACAGCGATGAACATCATTGCGGATGCAGCTGGTGCTCTATAACTCACAGCCACGAACATCATTGCGGATGCAGCTGGTGCTCCATAACTCACAGCCACGAACATCATTGCGGAAGCACCTGTTGCTCCATAACTCACAGCCACGAAAAGCATTGCGGAAGCACCTGGTGCTCCATAACTAACAGTCACGAACATCATTGCGGATGCAGCTGGTGCTCCATAACTCACAGCCACGAACATCATTGCGGATGCAGCTGGTGCTCCATAACTCACAGCCACGAACATCATTGCGGATGCAGCTGGTGCTCCATAACTCACAGCCACGAACATCATTGCGGATGCAGCTGGTGCTCCATAACTCACAGCCACGAACATCATTGCGGAAGCACCTGGTGCTCCATAACTCACAGCCATGAACATCATTGCGGATGCAGCTGGTGCTCCATAACTCACAGCCATGAACATCATTGCGGATGCACCTGGTGCTCCATAACTCACACCCATGAACATCATTGCGGATGCACCTTGTGCTCCATAACTCACAGACATGAACATCATTGCGGATACAGCTGATGCTCCATAACTCACAGCCACAAACATCATTGCGGATGGGCCTGGTGCTCAATAACTCACAGCCATTAACATTATTGCGGATGCAGCTGGTGCTCCATAACTCACAGCCATGAACATTGTTGCGGATGCACCTGGTGCTCCATAACTCAGAGCCATGAACATCATTGCAGATGCACCTGGTGCTCCATAACTCACAGTCACAGCCATGAACATCATTGCGGATGCACCTGGTGCTCCATCATTGTGGATGCACCTACTGCTCCATAACTCCATAACTCACAGCCATGAACATCATTGCAGATGCACCTGGTGCATGCACCTGGTGCTCCATAACTCACAGCCATGAACTTCATTGCGGATGCACCTTGTGCTCCATAACTCACAGGCATGAACGTCATTGCAGATGCACTTGGTGCTCCATAACTCACAGCCATGAACATCGTTGCGGATGCACCTGGTGTCCCATAACTCACAGCCATGAACATCATTGCGGATGCACCTGGGGCTCCATAACTCTCAGCCATGAACATCATTGTGGATGCAGCTGGTGCTCCATAACTCAAAAGCATGAACATCACTGCGGATGCACCTGGTGCTCCATAACTCACAGCCACGAACATCATTGCGGATGCACCTGGTGCTCCATAACTCACAGCCATGAACATCATTGCGGATGCACCTGGTGCTCCATAACTCACAGCCATGAACATCATTGTGGATGCAGCTGGTGCACCATAACTCACAGCCACGAACATCATTGTGGATGCAGCTGGTGCTCCATAACTCACAGCCACGAACATCATTGCGGATGCAGCTGGTGCTCCATAACTCACAGCGATGAACATCATTGCGGATGCAGCTGGTGCTCTATAACTCACAGCCACGAACATCATTGCGGATGCAGCTGGTGCTCCATAACTCACAGCCACGAACATCATTGCGGAAGCACCTGTTGCTCCATAACTCACAGCCACGAAAAGCATTGCGGAAGCACCTGGTGCTCCATAACTAACAGTCACGAACATCAGTGCGGATGCAGCTGGTGCTCCATAACTCACAGCCACGAACATCATTGCGGACGCAGCTGGTGCTCCATAACTCACAGCCACGAACATCATTGCGGATGCACCTGATGCTCAATAACTCACAGCCATGAACATCATTGCGGATGCACCTTGTGCTTCATAACTCACAGCCATGAACATCATTGCGGATACAGCTGATGCTCCATAACTCACAGCCACAAACATCATTGCGGATGGGCCTGGTGCTCAATAACTCACAGCCATGAACATTATTGCGGATGCAGCTGGTGCTCCATAACTCACAGCCATGAACATTGTTGCGGACGCACCTGATGCTCAATAACTCACAGCCATGAACATAATTGCGGATGCACCTGGTGCCCCATAACTCACAGCCATGAACATCATTGCGTATGCAGCTGGTGCTCCATAACTCACACCCATGAACATCATTGCGGATGCACCTGATGCTCAATAACTCACAGCCATGAACATCATTGCGGATGCACCTTGTGCTCCATAACTCACAGCCATGAACATCATTGCGGATACAGCTGATGCTCCATAACTCACAGCCACAAACATCATTGCGGATGGGCCTGGTGCTCAATAACTCACAGCCATGAACATTAGTGCGGATGCAGCTGGTGCTCCATAACTCACAGCCATGAACATCATTGCGGATGCACCTGATGCTCAATAACTCACAGCCATGAACATCATTGCGGATGCACCTTGTGCTCCATAGCTCACAGCCATGAACATCATTGCGGATACAGCTGATGCTCCATAACTGACAGCCACAAACATCATTGCGGATGGGCCTGGTGCTCAATAACTCACAGCCATGAACATTATTGCAGATCCAGCTGGTGCTCCATAACTCACAGCCATGAACATTGTTGCGGATGCACCTGGTGCTCCATAACTCACAGCCATGAACATCATTGCAGATGCATCTGGTGCTCCATAACTCACAGTCACAGCCATGAACATCATTGCGGATGCACCTGGTGCTCCATCATTGCGGATGCCCTACTGCTCCATAACTCCATAACTCACACCATGAACATCATTGCAGATGCACCTGGTGCATTCACCTGATGCTCCATAACTCACAGCCATGAACTTCATTGCGGATGCACCTTGTGCTCCATAGCTCACAGCCATGAACATCATTGCGGATACAGCTGATGCTCCATAACTGACGGCCACAAACATCATTGCGGATGGGCCTGGTGCTCAATAACTCACAGCCATGAACATTATTGCAGATGCAGCTGGTGCTCCATAACTCACAGCCATGAACATTGTTGCGGATGCACCTGGTGCTCCATAACTCACAGCCATGAACATCATTGCAGATGCATCTGGTGCTCCATAACTCACAGTCACAGCCATGAACATCATTGCGGATGCACCTGGTGCTCCATCATTGCGGATGCACCTACTGCTCCATAACTCCATAACTCACACCATGAACATCATTGCAGATGCACCTGGTGCATTCACCTGATGCTCCATAACTCACAGCCATGAACTTCATTGCGGATGCACCTTGTGCTCCATAACTCACAGGCATGAACGTAATTGCAGATGCACTTGGTGCTCCATAACTCACAGCCATGAACATCGTTGCGGATGCACCTGGTGTCCCATAACTCACAGCCATGAACATCATTGCGGATGCACCTGGTGCTCCATAACTCACAGCCATGAACATCATTGTGGATGCAGCTGGTGCTCCATAACTCACAAGCATGAACATCTCTGCGGATGCACCTGGTGCTCCATAACTCACAGCCACGAACATCATTGCGGATGCACCTGGTGCTCCATAACACACAGCCATGAACATCATTGCGGATGCACCTGGTGCTCCATAACTCACAGCCATGAACATCATTGCGGATGCAGCTGGTGCTCCATAACTCACAGCCACGAACATCATTGCGGATGCAGCGGGTGCTCCATAACTCACAGCCACGAACATCATTGCGGCTGCAGCTGGTGCTCCATAACTCACAGCCACGAACATCATTGCGGAAGCACCTGGTGCTCCATAACTCACAGCCACGAACATCATTGCGGATGCAGCTGGTGCTCCATAACTCACAGCCACGAACATCATTGCGGATGCACCTTGTGCTCCATAACTCACAGCCACGAACATCATTGCGGATGCAGCTGGTGCACCATAACTCACTGCCATGAACATCATTGCGGAAGCACCTGGTGCTCCATAACTCACAGCCATGAACATCATTGCGGATGCAGCTGGTGCTCCATAACTCACAGCCACGAACGTCATTGCGGATGCAGCTGGTGCTCCATAACTCACAGCCATGAACATCATTGCGGAAGCACCTTGTGCTCAATAACTCACACCCATGAACATAATTGCGGATGCAGCTGGTGCTCCATAACTCACAGCTATGAACATCATTGCGGATACACCTTGTGCTCCATAACTCACAGCCATGAACATCATTGCGGATGCACCTGATGCTCAATAACTCACAGCCATGAACATCATTGCGGATGCACCTGGTGCTTCATAACTCACAGCCATGAACATCATAGCGGATGCAGCTGGTGCTCCATGACTCACAGCCATGAACATCATTGCGGATGCACCAGATGCTCAATAACTCACAGCCATGAACATCATTGCGGATGCACCTTGTGCTCCATAACTCACAGCCATGAACATCATTGCGGATACAGCTGGTGCTCCATAACTCACAGCCACGAACATCATTGCGGATGGGCCTGGTGCTCAATAACTCACAGCCATGAACATCATTGCGGATGCACCTGGTGCTCCATAACTCACAGCCATGAACATAATTGCAGATGCACCTGGTGCTCCATAACTCACAGTCACAGCCATGAACATCATTGCGGATGCACCTGGTGCTCCATCATTGTGGATGCACCTAGTGCTCCATACCTCCATAACTCACAGCCATGAACATCATTGCAGATGCACCTGGTGCATGCACCTGGTGCTCCATAACTCACAGCCATGAACTTCATTGCGGATGCACCTTGTGCTCCATAACTCACAGCCATGAACATCATTGCAGATGCAATTGGTGCTCCATAACTCACAGCCATGAACATCATTGCGGATGTACCTGGTGCTCCATAACTCACAGCTATGAACATCATTGCGGATGCAGCTGGTGCTCCATAACTCACAATCATGAACATCACTGCGGATGCACCTGGTGCTCCATAGCTCACAGCCACGAACATCATTGCGGATGCACCTGGTGCTCCATAACTCACAGCGATGAACATCATTGCGGATGCAGCTGGTGCTCTATAACTCACAGCCACGAACATCATTGCGGATGCAGCTGGTGCTCCATAACTCACAGCCACGAACATCATTGCGGAAGCACCTGTTGCTCCATAACTCACAGCCACGAAAAGCATTGCGGAAGCACCTGGTGCTCCATAACTAACAGTCACGAACATCATTGCGGATGCAGCTGGTGCTCCATAACTCACAGCCACGAACATCATTGCGGATGCAGCTGGTGCTCCATAACTCACAGCCACGAACATCATTGCGGATGCAGCTGGTGCTCCATAACTCACAGCCACGAACATCATTGCGGATGCAGCTGGTGCTCCATAACTCACAGCCACGAACATCATTGCGGAAGCACCTGGTGCTCCATAACTCACAGCCATGAACATCATTTCGGATGCAGCTGGTGCTCCATAACTCACAGCCATGAACATCATTGCGGATGCACCTGGTGCTCCATAACTCACAGCCATGAACATCATTGCGGATGCACCTTGTGCTCCATAACTCACAGACATGAACATCATTGCGGATACAGCTGATGCTCCATAACTCACAGCCACAAACATCATTGCGGATGGGCCTGGTGCTCAATAACTCACAGCCATGAACATTATTGCGGATGCAGCTGGTGCTCCATAACTCACAGCCATGAACATTGTTGCGGATGCACCTGGTGCTCCACAACTCAGAGCCATGAACATCATTGCAGATGCACCTGGTGCTCCATAACTCACAGTCACAGCCATGAACATCATTGCGGATGCACCTGGTGCTCCATCATTGTGGATGCACCTACTGCTCCATAACTCCATAACTCACAGCCATGAACATCATTGCAGATGCACCTGGTGCATGCACCTGGTGCTCCATAACTCACAGCCATGAACTTCATTGCGGATGCACCTTGTGCTCCATAACTCACAGGCATGAACGTCATTGCAGATGCACTTGGTGCTCCATAACTCACAGCCATGAACATCGTTGCGGATGCACCTGGTGTCCCATAACTCACAGCCATGAACATCATTGCGGATGCACCTGGGGCTCCATAACTCTCTGCCATGAACATCATTGTGGATGCAGCTGGTGCTCCATAACTCAAAAGCATGAACATCACTGCGGATGCACCTGGTGCTCCATAACTCACAGCCACGAACATCATTGCGGATGCACCTGGTGCTCCATAACTCACAGCCATGAACATCATTGCGGATGCACCTGGTGCTCCATAACTCACAGCCATGAACATCATTGCGGATGCAGCTGGTGCACCATAACTCACAGCCACGAACATCATTGTGGATGCAGCTGGTGCTCCATAACTCACAGCCACGAACATCATTGCGGATGCAGCTGGTGCTCCATAACTCACAGCGATGAACATCATTGCGGATGCAGCTGGTGCTCTATAACTCACAGCCACGCACATTATTGCGGATGCAGCTGGTGCTCCATAACTCACAGCCACGAACATCATTGCGGAAGCACCTGTTGCTCCATAACTCACAGCCACGAAAAGCATTGCGGAAGCACCTGGTGCTCCATAACTAACAGTCACGAACATCAGTGCGGATGCAGCTGGTGCTCCATAACTCACAGCCACGAACATCATTGCGGATGCAGCTGGTGCTCCATAACTCACAGCCACGAACATCATTGCGGATGCACCTGATGCTCAATAACTCACAGCCATGAACATCATTGCGGATGCACCTTGTGCTTCATAACTCACAGCCATGAACATCATTGCGGATACAGCTGATGCTCCATAACTCACAGCCACAAACATCATTGCGGATGGGCCTGGTGCTCAATAACTCACAGCCATGAACATTATTGCGGATGCAGCTGGTGCTCCATAACTCACAGCCATGAACATTGTTGCGGATGCACCTGATGCTCAATAACTCACAGCCATGAACATAATTGCGGATGCACCTGGTGCCCCATAACTCACAGCCATGAACATCATTGCGTATGCAGCTGGTGCTCCATAACTCACTCCCATGAACATCATTGCGGATGCACCTGATGCTCAATAACTCACAGCCATGAACATCATTGCGGATGCACCTTGTGCTCCATAACTCACAGCCATGAACATCATTGCGGATACAGCTGATGCTCCATAACTCACAGCCACAAACATCATTGCGGATGGGCCTGGTGCTCAATAACTCACAGCCATGAACATTAGTGCGGATGCAGCTGGTGCTCCATAACTCACAGCCATGAACATCATTGCGGATGCACCTGATGCTCAATAACTCACAGCCATGAACATTATTGCGGATGCACCTTGTGCTCCATAGCTCACAGCCATGAACATCATTGCGGATACAGCTGATGCTCCATAACTGACAGCCACAAACATCATTGCGGATGGGCCTGGTGCTCAATAACTCACAGCCATGAACATTATTGCAGATGCAGCTGGTGCTCCATAACTCACAGCCATGAACATTGTTGCGGATGCACCTGGTGCTCCATAACTCACAGCCATGAACATCATTGCAGATGCATCTGGTGCTCCATAACTCACAGTCACAGCCATGAACATCATTGCGGATGCACCTGGTGCTCCATCATTGCGGATGCACCTACTGCTCCATAACTCCATAACTCACACCATGAACATCATTGCAGATGCACCTGGTGCATTCACCTGATGCTCCATAACTCACAGCCATGAACTTCATTGCGGATGCACCTTGTGCTCCATAGCTCACAGCCATGAACATCATTGCGGATACAGCTGATGCTCCATAACTGACAGCCACAAACATCATTGCGGATGGGCCTGGTGCTCAATAACTGACAGCCATGAACATTATTGCAGATGCAGCTGGTGCTCCATAACTCACAGCCATGAACATTGTTGCGGATGCACCTGGTGCTCCATAACTCACAGCCATGAACATCATTGCAGATGCATCTGGTGCTCCATAACTCACAGTCACAGCCATGACCATCATTGCGGATGCACCTGGTGCTCCATCATTGCAGATGCACCTACTGCTCCATAACTCCATAACTCACACCATGAACATCATTGCAGATGCACCTGGTGCATTCACCTGATGCTCCATAACTCACAGCCATGAACTTCATTGCGGATGCACCTTGTGCTCCATAACTCACAGGCATGAACGTCATTGCAGATGCACTTGGTGCTCCATAACTCACAGCCATGAACATCGTTGCGGATGCACCTGGTGTCCCATAACTCACAGCCATGAACATCATTGCGGATGCACCTGGTGCTCCATAACTCACAGCCATGAACATCATTGTGGATGCAGCTGGTGCTCCATAACTCACAAGCATGAACATCTCTGCGGATGCACCTGGTGCTCCATAACTCACAGCCACGAACATCATTGCGGATGCACCTGGTGCTCCATAACACACAGCCATGAACATCATTGCGGATGCACCTGCTCCATAACTCACAGCCATGAACATCATTGCGGATGCAGCTGGTGCTCCATAACTCACAGCCACGAACATCATTGCGGATGCAGCTGGTGCTCCATAACTCACAGCCACGAACATCATTGCGGATGCAGCTGGTGCTCCATAACTCACAGCCACGAACATCATTGCGGAAGCACCTGGTGCTCCATAACTCACAGCCACGAACATCATTGCGGATGCAGCTGGTGCTCCATAACTCACAGCCACGAACATCATTGCGGATGCACCTTGTGCTCCATAACTCACAGCCACGAACATCATTGCGGATGCAGCTGGTGCACCATAACTCACTGCCATGAACATCATTGCGGAAGCACCTGGTGCTCCATAACTCACAGCCATGAACATCATTGCGGATGCAGCTGGTGCTCCATAACTCACAGCCACGAACGTCATTGCGGATGCAGCTGGTGCTCCATAACTCACAGCCATGAACATCATTGCGGAAGCACCTGGTGCTCAATAACTCACACCCATGAACATCATTGCGGATGCAGCTGGTGCTCCATAACTCACAGCCATGAACATCATTGCGGATGCACCTGATGCTCAATAACTCACAGCCATGAACATCATTGCGGATGCACCTGGTGCTTCATAACTCACAGCCATGAACATCATTGCGGATGCAGCTGGTGCTCCATGACTCACAGCCATGAACATCATTGCGGATGCACCAGATGCTCAATAACTCACAGCCATGAACATCATTGCGGATGCACCTTGTGCTCCATAACTCACAGCCATGAACATCATTGCGGATACAGCTGGTGCTCCATAACTCACAGCCACGAACATCATTGCGGATGGGCCTGGTGCTCAATAACTCACAGCCATGAACATAATTGCGGATGCACCTGGTGCTCCATAACTCACAGCCATGAACATAATTGCAGATGCACCTGGTGCTCCATAACTCACAGTCACAGCCATGAACATCATTGCGGATGCACCTGGTGCTCCATCATTGTGGATGCACCTAGTGCTCCATACCTCCATAACTCACAGCCATGAACATCATTACAGATGCACCTGGTGCATGCACCTGGTGCTCCATAACTCACAGCCATGAACTTCATTGCGGATGCACCTTGTGCTCCATAACTCACAGCCATGAACATCATTGCAGATGCACTTGGTGCTCCATAACTCACAGCCATGAACATCATTGCGGATGCACCTGGTGCTCCATAACTCACAGCTATGAACATCATTGCGGATGCAGCTGGTGCTCCATAACTCACAGCCATGAACATCATTGCAGATGCACCTTGTGCTCCATAACTCACAGCCATGAACATCATTGCGGATGCACCTGGTGCTCCATAACTCACAGCTATGAACATCATTGCGGATGCAGCTGGTGCTCCATAACTCACAATCATGAACATCACTGCGGATGCACCTGGTGCTCCATAGCTCACAGCCACGAACATCATTGCGGATGCACCTGGTGCTCCATAACTCACAGCGATGAACATCATTGCGGATGCAGCTGGTGCTCTATAACTCACAGCCACGAACATCATTGCGGATGCAGCTGGTGCTCCATAACTCACAGCCACGAACATCATTGCGGAAGCACCTGTTGCTCCATAACTCACAGCCACGAAAAGCATTGCGGAAGCACCTGGTGCTCCATAACTAACAGTCACGAACATCATTGCGGATGCAGCTGGTGCTCCATAACTCACAGCCACGAACATCATTGCGGATGGGCCTGGTGCTCAATAACTCACAGCCATGAACATAATTGCGGATGCACCTGGTGCTCCATAACTCACAGCCATGAACATAATTGCAGATGCACCTGGTGCTCCATAACTCACAGTCACAGCCATGAACATCATTGCGGATGCACCTGGTGCTCCATCATTGTGGATGCACCTAGTGCTCCATACCTCCATAACTCACAGCCATGAACATCATTGCAGATGCACCTGGTGCATGCACCTGGTGCTCCATAACTCACAGCTATGAACATCATTGCGGATGCAGCTGGTGCTCCATAACTCACAGCCATGAACATCATTGCAGATGCACCTTGTGCTCCATAACTCACAGCCATGAACATCATTGCGGATGCACCTGGTGCTCCATAACTCACAGCTATGAACATCATTGCGGATGCAGCTGGTGCTCCATAACTCACAATCATGAACATCACTGCGGATGCACCTGGTGCTCCATAGCTCACAGCCACGAACATCATTGCGGATGCACCTGGTGCTCCATAACTCACAGCGATGAACATCATTGCGGATGCAGCTGGTGCTCTATAACTCACAGCCACGAACATCATTGCGGATGCAGCTGGTGCTCCATAACTCACAGCCACGAACATCATTGCGGAAGCACCTGTTGCTCCATAACTCACAGCCACGAAAAGCATTGCGGAAGCACCTGGTGCTCCATAACTAACAGTCACGAACATCATTGCGGATGCAGCTGGTGCTCCATAACTCACAGCCACGAACATCATTGCGGATGCAGCTGGTGCTCCATAACTCACAGCCACGAACATCATTGCGGATGCAGCTGGTGCTCCATAACTCACAGCCACGAACATCATTGCGGATGCAGCTGGTGCTCCATAACTCACAGCCACGAACATCATTGCGGAAGCACCTGGTGCTCCATAACTCACAGCCATGAACATCATTGCGGATGCAGCTGGTGCTCCATAACTCACAGCCATGAACATCATTGCGGATGCACCTGGTGCTCCATAACTCACAGCCATGAACATCATTGCGGATGCACCTTGTGCTCCATAACTCACAGACATGAACATCATTGCGGATACAGCTGATGCTCCATAACTCACAGCCACAAACATCATTGCGGATGGGCCTGGTGCTCAATAACTCACAGCCATGAACATTATTGCGGATGCAGCTGGTGCTCCATAACTCACAGCCATGAACATTGTTGCGGATGCACCTGGTGCTCCATAACTCAGAGCCATGAACATCATTGCAGATGCACCTGGTGCTCCATAACTCACAGTCACAGCCATGAACATCATTGCGGATGCACCTGGTAATCCATCATTGTGGATGCACCTACTGCTCCATAACTCCATAACTCACAGCCATGAACATCATTGCAGATGCACCTGGTGCATGCACCTGGTGCTCCATAACTCACAGCCATGAACTTCATTGCGGATGCACCTTGTGCTCCATAACTCACAGGCATGAACGTCATTGCAGATGCACTTGGTGCTCCATAACTCACAGCCATGAACATCGTTGCGGATGCACCTGGTGTCCCATAACTCACAGCCATGAACATCATTGCGGATGCACCTGGGGCTCCATAACTCAAAAGCATGAACCTCACTGCGGATGCACCTGGTGCTCCATAACTCACAGCCACGAACATCATTGCGGATGCACCTGGTGCTCCATAACTCACAGCCATGAACATCATTGCGGATGCACCTTGTGCTCCATAACTCACAGCCATGAACATCATTGCGGATGCAGCTGGTGCACCATAACTCATAGCCACGAACATCATTGTGGATGCAGCTGGTGCTCCATAACTCACAGCCACAAACATCATTGCGGATGCAGCTGGTGCTCCATAACTCACAGCGATGAACATCATTGCGGATGCAGCTGGTGCTCTATAACTCACAGCCACGAACATCATTGCGGATGCAGCTGGTGCTCCATAACTCACAGCCACGAACATCATTGCGGAAGCACCTGTTGCTCCATAACTCACAGCCACGAAAAGCATTGCGGAAGCACCTGGTGCTCCATAACTAACAGTCACGAACATCAGTGCGGATGCAGCTGGTGCTCCATAACTCACAGCCACGAACATCATTGCGGATGCAGCTGGTGCTCCATAACTCACAGCCACGAACATCATTGCGGATGCACCTGATGCTCAATAACTCACAGCCATGAACATCATTGCGGATGCACCTTGTGCTTCATAACTCACAGCCATGAACATCATTGCGGATACAGCTGATGCTCCATAACTCACAGCCACAAACATCATTGCGGATGGGCCTGGTGCTCAATAACTCACAGCCATGAACATTATTGCGGATGCAGCTGGTGCTCCATAACTCACAGCCATGAACATTGTTGCGGATGCACATGATGCTCAATAACTCACAGCCATGAACATAATTGCAGATGCACCTGGTGCCCCATAACTCACAGCCATGAACATCATTGCGTATGCAGCTGGTGCTCCATAACTCACACCCATGAACATCATTGCGGATGCACCTGATGCTCAATAACTCACAGCCATGAACATCATTGCGGATGCACCTTGTGCTCCATAACTCACAGCCATGAACATCATTGCGGATACAGCTGATGCTCCATAACTCACAGCCACAAACATCATTGCGGATGGGCCTGGTGCTCCATAACTCACAGCCATGAACATTAGTGCGGATGCAGCTGGTGCTCCGTAACTCACAGCCATGAACATCATTGCGGATGCACCTGATGCTCAATAACTCACAGCCATGAACATCATTGCGGATGCACCTTGTGCTCCATAGCTCACAGCCATGAACATCATTGCGGATACAGCTGATGCTCCATAACTGACAGCCACAAACATCATTGCGGATGGGCCTGGTGCTCAATAACTCACAGCCATGAACATTATTGCAGATGCAGCTGGTGCTCCATAACTCACAGCCATGAACATTGTTGCGGATGCACCTGGTGCTCCATAACTCAGAGCCATGAACATCATTGCAGATGCACCTGGTGCTCCATAACTCACAGTCACAGCCATGAACATCATTGCGGATGCACCTGGTAATCCATCATTGTGGATGCACCTACTGCTCCATAACTCCATAACTCACAGCCATGAACATCATTGCAGATGCACCTGGTGCATGCACCTGGTGCTCCATAACTCACAGCCATGAACTTCATTGCGGATGCACCTTGTGCTCCATAACTCACAGGCATGAACGTCATTGCAGATGCACTTGGTGCTCCATAACTCACAGCCATGAACATCGTTGCGGATGCACCTGGTGTCCCATAACTCACAGCCATGAACATCATTGCGGATGCACCTGGGGCTCCATAACTCTCAGCCATGAACATCATTGTGGATGCAGCTGGTGCTCCATAACTCAAAAGCATGAACCTCACTGCGGATGCACCTGGTGCTGCATAACTCACAGCCACGAACATCATTGCGGATGCACCTGGTGCTCCATAACTCACAGCCATGAACATCATTGCGGATGCACCTGGTGCTCCATAACTCACAGCCATGAACATCATTGCGGATGCAGCTGGTGCACCATAACTCACAGCCACGAACATCATTGTGGATGCAGCTGGTGCTCCATAACTCACAGCGATGAACATCATTGCGGATGCAGCTGGTGCTCTATAACTCACAGCCACGAACATCATTGCGGATGCAGCTGGTGCTCCATAACTCACAGCCACGAACATCATTGCGGATGCAGCTGGTGCTCCATAACTCACAGCGATGAACATCATTGCGGATGCAGCTGGTGCTCTATAACTCACAGCCACGAACATCATTGCGGATGCAGCTGGTGCTCCATAACTCACAGCCACGAACATCATTGCGGAAGCACCTGTTGCTCCATAACTCACAGCCACGAAAAGCATTGCGGAAGCACCTGGTGCTCCATAACTAACAGTCACGAACATCAGTGCGGATGCAGCTGGTGCTCCATAACTCACAGCCACGAACATCATTGCGGATGCAGCTGGTGCTCCATAACTCACAGCCACGAACATCATTGCGGATGCACCTGATGCTCAATAACTCACAGCCATGAACATCATTGCGGATGCACCTTGTGCTTCATAACTCACAGCCATGAACATCATTGCGGATACAGCTGATGCTCCATAACTCACAGCCACAAACATCATTGCGGATGGGCCTGGTGCTTAATAACTCACAGCCATGAACATTATTGCGGATGCAGCTGGTGCTCCATAACTCACAGCCATGAACATTGTTGCGGATGCACATGATGCTCAATAACTCACAGCCATGAACATAATTGCAGATGCACCTGGTGCCCCATAACTCACAGCCATGAACATCATTGCGTATGCAGCTGGTGCTCCATAACTCACACCCATGAACATCATTGCGGATGCACCTGATGCTCAATAACTCACAGCCATGAACATCATTGCGGATGCACCTTGTGCTCCATAACTCACAGCCATGAACATCATTGCGGATACAGCTGATGCTCCATAACTCACAGCCACAAACATCATTGCGGATGCACCTTGTGCTCCATAGCTCACAGCCATGAACATCATTGCGGATACAGCTGATGCTCCATAACTGACAGCCACAAACATCATTGCGGATGGGCCTGGTGCTCAATAACTCACAGCCATGAACATTATTGCAGATGCAGCTGGTGCTCCATAACTCACAGCCATGAACATTGTTGCGGATGCACCTGGTGCTCCATAACTCACAGCCATGAACATCATTGTAGATGCATCTGGTGCTCCATAACTCACAGTCACAGCCATGAACATCATTGCGGATGCACCTGGTGCTCCATCATTGCGGATGCACCTACTGCTCCATAACTCCATAACTCACACCATGAACATCATTGCAGATGCACCTGGTGCATTCACCTGATGCTCCATAACTCACAGCCATGAACTTCATTGCGGATGCACCTTGTGCTCCATAACTCACAGGCATGAACGTCATTGCAGATGCAC
The DNA here is from genome assembly GCF_040938575.1 of Ambystoma mexicanum. Classification (NCBI taxonomy): domain Eukaryota; kingdom Metazoa; phylum Chordata; class Amphibia; order Caudata; family Ambystomatidae; genus Ambystoma; species Ambystoma mexicanum. The sequence goes on from NC_090921.1 coordinate 265,270,919, forward strand.
TTGGTGCTCCATAACTCACAGCCATGAACATCATTGCGGATGCACCTGGTGCTCCATAACTCACAGCCATGAACATCATTGTGGATGCAGCTGGTGCTCCATAACTCACAAGCATGAACATCTCTGCGGATGCACCTGGTGCTCCATAACTCACAGCCACGAACATCATTGCGGATGCACCTGGTGCTCCATAACACACAGCCATGAACATCATTGCGGATGCACCTGGTGCTCCATAACTCACAGCCATGAACATCATTGCGGATGCAGCTGGTGCTCCATAACTCACAGCCACGAACATCATTGCGGATGCAGCTGGTGCTCCATAACTCACAGCCACGAACATCATTGCGGCTGCAGCTGGTGCTCCATAACTCACAGCCACGAACATCTTTACGGAAGCACCTGGTGCTCCATAACTCACAGCCACGAACATCATTGCGGATGCAGCTGGTGCTCCATAACTCACAGCCACGAACATCATTGCGGATGCACCTTGTGCTCCATAACTCACAGCCACGAACATCATTGCGGATGCAGCTGGTGCACCATAACTCACTGCCATGAACATCATTGCGGAAGCACCTGGTGCTCCATAACTCACAGCCATGAACATCATTGCGGATGCAGCTGGTGCTCCATAACTCACAGCCACGAACGTCATTGCGGATGCAGCTGGTGCTCCATAACTCACAGCCATGAACAGCATTGCGGATACACCTTGTGCTCCATAACTCACAACCATGAACATCATTGCGGATGCACCTGATGCTCAATAACTCACAGCCATGAACATCATTGCGGATGCACCTGGTGCTTCATAACTCACAGCCATGAACATCATTGCGGATGCAGCTGGTGCTCCATGACTCACAGCCATGAACATCATTGCGGATGCACCAGATGCTCAATAACTCACAGCCATGAACATCATTGCGGATGCACCTTGTGCTCCATAACTCACAGCCATGAACATCATTGCGGATACAGCTGGTGCTCCATAACTCACAGCCACGAACATCATTGCGGATGGGCCTGGTGCTCAATAACTCACAGCCATGAACATCATTGCGGATGCACCTGGTGCTCCATAACTCACAGCCATGAACATAATTGCAGATGCACCTGGTGCTCCATAACTCACAGTCACAGCCATGAACATCATTGCGGATGCACCTGGTGCTCCATCATTGTGGATGCACCTAGTGCTCCATACCTCCATAACTCACAGCCATGAACATCATTGCAGATGCACCTGGTGCATGCACCTGGTGCTCCATAACTCACAGCCATGAACTTCATTGCGGATGCACCTTGTGCTCCATAACTCACAGCCATGAACATCATTGCAGATGCACTTGGTGCTCCATAACTCACAGCCATGAACATCATTGCGGATGCACCTGGTGCTCCATAACTCACAGCTATGAACATCATTGCGGATGCAGCTGGTGCTCCATAACTCACAATCATGAACATCACTGCGGATGCACCTGGTGCTCCATAGCTCACAGCCACGAACATCATTGCTGATGCACCTGGTGCTCCATAACTCACAGCGATGAACATCATTGCGGATGCAGCTGGTGCTCTATAACTCACAGCCACGAACATCATTGCGGATGCAGCTGGTGCTCCATAACTCACAGCCACGAACATCATTGCGGAAGCACCTGTTGCTCCATAACTCACAGCCACGAAAAGCATTGCGGAAGCACCTGGTGCTCCATAACTAACAGTCACGAACATCATTGCGGATGCAGCTGGTGCTCCATAACTCACAGCCACGAACATCATTGCGGATGCAGCTGGTGCTCCATAACTCACAGCCACGAACATCATTGCGGATGCAGCTGGTGCTCCATAACTCACAGCCACGAACATCATTGCGGATGCAGCTGGTGCTCCATAACTCACAGCCACGAACATCATTGCGGAAGCACCTGGTGCTCCATAACTCACAGCCATGAACATCATTGCGGATGCAGCTGGTGCTCCATAACTCACAGCCATGAACATCATTGCGGATGCACCTGGTGCTCCATAACTCACAGCCATGAACATCATTGCGGATGCACCTTGTGCTCCATAACTCACAGACATGAACATCATTGCGGATACAGCTGATGCTCCATAACTCACAGCCACAAACATCATTGCGGATGGGCCTGGTGCTCAATAACTCACAGCCATGAACATTATTGCGGATGCAGCTGGTGCTCCATAACTCACAGCCATGAACATTGTTGCGGATGCACCTGGTGCTCCATAACTCTGAGCCATGAACATCATTGCAGATGCACCTGGTGCTCCATAACTCACAGTCACAGCCATGAACATCATTGCGGATGCACCTGGTGCTCCATCATTGTGGATGCACCTACTGCTCCATAACTCCATAACTCACAGCCATGAACATCATTGCAGATGCACATGGTGCATGCACCTGGTGCTCCATAACTCACAGCCATGAACTTCATTGCGGATGCACCTTGTGCTCCATAACTCACAGGCATGAACGTCATTGCAGATGCACTTGGTGCTCCATAACTCACAGCCATGAACATCGTTGCGGATGCACCTGGTGTCCCATAACTCACAGCCATGAACATCATTGCGGATGCACCTGGGGCTCCATAACTCTCAGCCATGAACATCACTGTGGATGCAGCTGGTGCTCCATAACTCAAAAGCATGAATATCACTGCGGATGCACCTGGTGCTCCATAACTCACAGCCACGAACATCATTGCGGATGCACCTGGTGCTCCATAACTCACAGCCATGAACATCATTGCGGATGCACCTGGTGCTCCATCATTGCGGATGTATCTAGTGCTCCATAACTCCATAACTCACAGCCATGAAGATCATTGCAGATGCACCTGGTGCATGCACCTGGTGCTCCATAACTCACAGCCATGAACTTCATTGCGGATGCACCTTGTGCTCCATAAATCACAGCCATGAACATCATTGCACATGCACTTGGTGCTCCAAAACTCACAGTCACAGCCATGAACATCATTGCGGATGCACCTGGTGCTCCATCATTGCGGATGCACCTAGTGGTCCAGAACTCCATAACTCACAGCCATGAACATCATTGCAGATGCACCTGGTGCATGCACCTGGTGCTCCATAACTCACAGCCATGAACTTCATTGCGGATGCACCTTGTGCTCCATAACTCACAGCCATGAACATCATTGCAGATGCACTTGGTGCTCCATAACTCACAGCCATGAACATCGTTGTGGATGCACCTAGTGTCCCATAACTCACAGCCATGAACATCATTGCGGATGCACCTGGTGCTCCATAACTCACAGCTATGAACATCATTGTGGATGCAGCTGGTGCTCCATAACTCACAATTATGAACATCACTGCGGATGCACCTGGTGCTCCATAACTCACAGCCACGAACATCATTGCGGATGCACCTGGTGCTCCATAACTCACAGCCATGAACATCATTGCGGATGCAGATGGTGCTCTATAACTCACAGCTACGAAAATCATTGCGGATGCAGCTGGTGCTCCATAAGTCACAGCCATAAACATCATTGCGGATGCAGATGGTGCTCTATAACTCACAGCCACGAACATCATTGCGGATGCAGCTGGTGCTCCATAACTCACAGCCATGAACATCATTGCGGAAGCAGCTGGTGCTCCATAACTCACAGCCACGAACATCATTGCGGAAGCAGCTCGTGCTCCATAACTCACAGTCACGAACATCATTGCGGATGCAGCTGGTGCTTCATAACTCACAGCCACGAACATCATTGCGGATGCAGCTGGTGCTCCATAACTCACAGCCATGAACATCATTGCGGATGCAGCTGGTGCTCCATAACTCACAGCCAAGAACATCATTGCGGATGCACCTGGTGCTCCATAACTCACACCCATGAACATCATTGCTTATGCAGCTGGTGCTCCATAACTCACAGCCATGAACATCATTGCGGATGCACCTGATGCTCAATAACTCACAGCCATGAAAATCATTGCGGCTACACCTGGTGCTCCATAACTCACAGCCATGAACATCATTGTGGATGCAGCTGGTGCTCCATAACTCACAGCCATGAACATCATTGTGGATGCACCTGATGCTCAATAACTCACAGCCATGAACATCATTGCGGATGCACCTTGTGCTCCATAACTCACAGCCATGAACATTATTGCGGATACAGCTGATGCTCCATAACTCACAGCCCCAAACATCATTGCGGATGGGCCTTGTGCTCAATAACTCACAGCCATGAACATTATTGCGGATGCAGCTGGTGCTCCATAACTCACAGCCATGAACATTGTTGCGGATGCACCTGGTGCTCCATAACTCACAGCCATGAACATCATTGCAGATGCACCTGGTGCTCCATAACTCACAGTCACAGCCATGAACATCATTGCGGATGCACCTGGTGCTCCATCATTGCGGATGCACCTACTGCTCCATAACTCCATAACTCACAGCCATGAACTTCATTGCGGATGCACCTTGTGCTCCATAACTCACAGGCATGAACGTCACTGCAGATGCACTTGGTGCTCCATAACTCACAGCCATGAACATCGTTGCGGATGCACCTGGTGTCCCATAACTCACAGCCATGAACATCATTGCAGATGCACCTGGTGCTCCATAACTCACAGTCATGAACATCATTGTGGATGCAGCTGGTGCTCCATAACTCACAAGTATGAACATCACTGCGGATGCACCTGGTGTCCCATAACTCACAGCCACGAACATCATTGTGGATGCACCTGGTGCTCCATAACTCACAGCCATGAAAATCATTGCGGATGCAGCTGGTGCTCCATAACTCACAGCCACGAACATCATTGCGGATGCAGCTGGTGCTCCATAACTCACAGCCACAAACATCATTGCGGAAGCACCTGGTGCTCATAACTCACAGCCATGAACATCATTGCGGATGCAGCTGGTGCTCCATAACTCACAGCCATGAACATCATTGTGGATGCACCTTGTGCTCCATAACTCACTGCCATGAACATCATTGCGGAAGCACCTGGTGCTCCATAACTCATAGCCATGAACATCATTGCGGATGCAGCTGGTGCTCCATAACTCACAGCCATGAACATCATTGCGGATGCAGCTGGTGCTCCATAACTCACAGCCATGAACATCATTGCGGAAGCACCTGGTGCTCCACAACTCACAGCCATGAACATCATTGAGGATGCAGCTGGTGCTCCATAACTCACAGCCAAGAACATCATTGCGGATGCACCTGGTGCTCCATAACTCACAGCCATGAACATCAATGTGGATGCAGCTGGTGCTCCATAACTCACAGCCATGAACATCGTTGCAGATGCACTTGGTGCTCCATAACTCACAGCCATGAACATCGTTACGGATGCACCTGGTGTCCCATAACTCACAGCCATGAACATCATTGCGGATGCACCTGGTGCTCCATAACTCACAGCCATGAACATCATTGCGGATGCAGCTGGTGCTCCATAACTCACAATCATGAACATCACTGCGGATGCACCTGGTGCTCCATAACTCACAGCCACGAACATCATTGCGGATGCACCTGGTGCTCCATAACTCACAGCCACGAACATCATTGCAGATGAAGCTGGTGCTCTATAACTCACAGCCATGAACATCATTGCGGAAGCACCTGGTGCTCCATAACTCACAGTCACGAACATCATTGCGGATGCAGCTGGTGCTCCATAACTCACAGCCACGAACATCATTGCGGATGCAGCTGGTGCTCCATAACTCACAGCCACGAACATCATTGCGGATGCAGCTGGTGCGCCATAACTCACAGCCACGAACATCATTGCGATTCAGCTGGTGCTCCATAACTCACAGCCACGAACATCATTGCGGATGCAGCTGGTGCTCCATAACTCACAGCCACGAACATCATTACGGAAGCACCTGGTGCTCCATAACTCACAGCCACGAACATCATTGCGGATGCACCTGGTGCTCCATAACTCACAGCCACGAACATCATTGCGGATGCAGCTGGTGCTCCATAACTCACAGCCACGAACATCATTGCGGATGCACCTGATGCTCAATAACTCACAGCCATGAACATCATTGCGGAAGCACCTTGTGCTTCATAACTCACAGCCATGAACATCATTGCGGATACAGCTGATGCTCCATAACTCACAGCCACAAACATCATTGCGGATGGGCCTGGTGCTCAATAACTCACAGCCATGAACATTATTGCGGATGCAGCTGGTGCTCCATAACTCACAGCCATGTACATTGTTGCGGATGCACCTGATGCTCAATAACTCACAGCCATGAACATCATGGCGGATGCACCTGGTGCCCCATAACTCACAGCCATGAACATCATTGCGGATGCAGCTGGTGCTCCATAACTCACAGCCATGAACATCATTGCGGATGCACCTGATGCTCAATAACTCACAGCCATGAACATCATTGCGGATGCACCTTGTGCTCCATAACTCACAGCCATGAACATCATTGCGGATACAGCTGATGCTCCATAACTCACAGCCACAAACATCATTGCGGATGGGCCTGGTGCTCAATAACTCACAGCCATGAACATTAGTGCGGATGCAGCTGGTGCTCCATAACTCACAGCCATGAACATCATTGCGGATGCACCTGATGCTCAATAACTCACAGCCATGAACATCATTGCGGATGCACCTTGTGCTCCATAGCTCACAGCCATGAACATCATTGCGGATACAGCTGATGCTCCATAACTGACAGCCACAAACATCATTGCGAATGGGCCTGGTGCTCAATAACTCACAGCCATGAACATTATTGCAGATGCAGCTGGTGCTCCATAACTCACAGCCATGAACATTGTTGCGGATGCACCTGGTGCTCCATAACTCACACCATGAACATCATTGCAGATGCACCTGGTGCATTCACCTGATGCTCCATAACTCACAGCCATGAACTTCATTGCGGATGCACCTTGTGCTCCATAACTCACAGGCATGAACGTCATTGCAGATGCACTTGGTGCTCCATAACTCACAGCCATGAACATTGTTGCGGATGCACCTGGTGTCCCATAACTCACAGCAATGAACATCATTGCTGATGCACCTGGTGCTCCATAACTCACAGCCATGAACATCATTGTGGATGCAGCTGGTGCTCCATAACTCACAAGCATGAACATCTCTGCGGATGCACCTGGTGCTCCATAACTCACAGCCACGAACATCATTGTGAATGCACCTGGTGCTCCATAACACACAGCCATGAACATCATTGCGGATGCACCTGGTGCTCCATAACTCACAGCCATGAACATCATTGCGGATGCAGCTGGTGCTCCATAACTCACAGCCACGAACATCATTGCGGATGCAGCTGGTGCTCCATAACTCAGAGCCACGAACATCATTGCGGCTGCAGCTGGTGCTCCATAACTCACAGCCACGAACATCATTGCGGAAGCACCTGATGCTCAATAACTCACAGCCATGAACATCATTGCGGATGCACCTTGTGCTCCATAGCTCACAGCCATGAACATCATTGCGGATACAGCTGATGCTCCATAACTGACAGCCACAAACATCATTGCGAATGGGCCTGGTGCTCAATAACTCACAGCCATGAACATTATTGCAGATGCAGCTGGTGTTCCATAACTCACAGCCATGAACATTGTTGCGGATGCACCTGGTGCTCCATAACTCACACCATGAACATCATTGCAGATGCACCTGGTGCATTCACCTGATGCTCCATAACTCACAGCCATGAACTTCATTGCGGATGCACCTTGTGCTCCATAACTCACAGGCATGAACGTCATTGCAGATGCACTTGGTGCTCCATAACTCACAGCCATGAACATTGTTGCGGATGCACCTGGTGTCCCATAACTCACAGCAATGAACATCATTGCTGATGCACCTGGTGCTCCATAACTCACAGCCATGAACATCATTGTGGATGCAGCTGGTGCTCCATAACTCACAAGCATGAACATCTCTGCGGAGGCACCTAGTGCTCCATAACTCACAGCCACGAACATCATTGTGGATGCACCTGGTGCTCCATAACACACAGCCATGAACATCATTGCGGATGCACCTGGTGCTCCATAACTCACAGCCATGAACATCATTGCGGATGCAGCTGGTGCTCCATAACTCACAGCCACGAACATCATTGCGGATGCAGCTGGTGCTCCATAACTCAGAGCCACGAACATCATTGCGGCTGCAGCTGGTGCTCCATAACTCACAGCCACGAACATCATTGCGGAAGCACCTGGTGCTCCATAACTCACAGCCACGAACATCATTGCGGATGCAGCTGGTGCTCCATAACTCACAGCCACGAACATCATTGCGGATGCACCTTGTGCTCCATAACTCACAGCCACGAACATCATTGCGGTTGCAGCTGGTGCTCCCTAACTCACTGCCATGAACATCATTGCGGAAGCACCTGGTGCTCCATAACTCACAGCCATGAACATCATTGCGGATGCAGCTGGTGCTCCATAACTCACAGCCACGAACGTCATTGCGGATGCAGCTGGTGCTCCATAACTCACAGCCATGCACATCATTGCGGAAGCACCTGGTGCTCAAGAACTCACACCCATGAACATCATTGCGGATGCAGCTGGTGCTCCATAACTCACAGCTATGAACATCATTGCGGATACACCTTGTGCTCCATAACTCACAGCCATGAACATCATTGCGGATGCACATGTTGCTCAATAACTCACAGCCATGAACATCATTGCGGATGCACCTGGTGCTTCATAACTCACAGCCATGAACATCATTGCGGATGCAGCTGGTGCTCCATGACTCACAGCCATGAACATCATTGCGGATGCACCAGATGCTCAATAACTCACAGCCATGAACATCATTGCGGATGCACCTTGTGCTCCATAACTCACAGCCATGAACATCATTGCGGATACAGCTGGTGCTCCATAACTCACTGCCACGAACATCATTGCGGATGGGCCTGGTGCTCAATAACTCACAGCCATGAACATCATTGCGGATGCACCTGGTGCTCCATAACTCACAGCCATGAACATAATTGCAGATGCACCTGGTGCTCCATAACTCACAGTCACAGCCATGAACATCATTGCGGATGCACCTGGTGCTCCATCATTGCGGATGCACATAGTGCTCCATACCTCCATAACTCACAGCCATGAACATCATTGCAGATGCACCTGGTGCATGCACCTGGTGCTCCATAACTCACAGCCATGAACTTCATTGCGGATGCACCTTGGTGCTCCATAACTCACAGCCATGAACATCATTGCAGATGCACTTGGTGCTCCATAACTCACAGCCATGAACATCGTTGCAGATGCACCTGGTGTCCCATAACTCACAGCCATAAACATCATTGCGGATGCAGCTGGTGCTCCATAACTCACAGCTATGAACATCATTGCGGATGCAGCTGGTGCTCCATAACTCACAATCATGAACATCACTGCGGATGCACCTGGTGCTCCATATCTCACAGCCACGAACATCATTGCGGATGCACCTGGTGCTCCATAATTCACAGCGATGAACATCATTGTGGATGCAGCTGGTGCTCTATAACTCACAGCCACAAACATCATTGCGGATGCAGCTGGTGCTCCATAACTCACAGCCATGAACATCATTGCGGAAGCACCTGTTGCTCCATAACTCACAGCCACGGAAAGCATTGCGGAAGCACCTGGTGCTCCATAACTAACAGTCACAAACATCATTGCGGATGCAGCTGGTGCTCCATAACTCACAGCCACGAACATCATTGCGGATGCAGCTGGTGCTCCATAACTCACAGCCACGAACATCATTGAGGATGCAGCTGGTGCTCCATAACTCACAGCCACGAACATCATTGCCGATGCTGCTGGTGCTCCATAACTCACAGCCACGAACATCATTGCGGAAGCACCTGGTGCTCCATAACTCACAGCCATGAACATCATTGCGGATGCAGCTGGTGCTCCATAACTCACAGCCACGAACGTCATTGCGGATGCAGCTGGTGCTCCATAACTCACAGCCATGCACATCATTGCGGAAGCACCTGGTGCTCAAGAACTCACACCCATGAACATCATTGCGGATGCAGCTGGTGCTCCATAACTCACAGCTATGAACATCATTGCGGATACACCTTGTGCTCCATAACTCACAGCCATGAACATCATTGCGGATGCACATGATGCTCAATAACTCACAGCCATGAACATCATTGCGGATGCACCTGGTGCTTCATAACTCACAGCCATGAACATCATTGCGGATGCAGCTGGTGCTCCATGACTCACAGCCATGAACATCATTGCGGATGCACCAGATGCTCAATAACTCACAGCCATGAACATCATTGCGGATGCACCTTGTGCTCCATAACTCACAGCCATGAACATCATTGCGGATACAGCTGGTGCTCCATAACTCACTGCCACGAACATCATTGCGGATGGGCCTGGTGCTCAATAACTCACAGCCATGAACATCATTGCGGATGCACCTGGTGCTCCATAACTCACAGCCATGAACATAATTGCAGATGCACCTGGTGCTCCATAACTCACAGTCACAGCCATGAACATCATTGCGGATGCACCTGGTGCTCCATCATTGCGGATGCACATAGTGCTCCATACCTCCATAACTCACAGCCATGAACATCATTGCAGATGCACCTGGTGCATGCACCTGGTGCTCCATAACTCACAGCCATGAACTTCATTGCGGATGCACCTTGGTGCTCCATAACTCACAGCCATGAACATCATTGCAGATGCACTTGGTGCTCCATAACTCACAGCCATGAACATTGTTGCAGATGCACCTGGTGTCCCATAACTCACAGCCATAAACATCATTGCGGATGCAGCTGGTGCTCCATAACTCACAGCTATGAACATCATTGCGGATGCAGCTGGTGCTCCATAACTCACAATCATGAACATCACTGCGGATGCACCTGGTGCTCCATATCTCACAGCCACGAACATCATTGCGGATGCACCTGGTGCTCCATAATTCACAGCGATGAACATCATTGTGGATGCAGCTGGTGCTCTATAACTCACAGCCACAAACATCATTGCGGATGCAGCTGGTGCTCCATAACTCACAGCCATGAACATCATTGCGGAAGCACCTGTTGCTCCATAACTCACAGCCACGGAAAGCATTGCGGAAGCACCTGGTGCTCCATAACTAACAGTCACAAACATCATTGCGGATGCAGCTGGTGCTCCATAACTCACAGCCACGAACATCATTGCGGATGCAGCTGGTGCTCCATAACTCACAGCCACGAACATCATTGAGGATGCAGCTGGTGCTCCATAACTCACAGCCACGAACATCATTGCCGATGCTGCTGGTGCTCCATAACTCACAGCCACGAACATCATTGCGGATGCAGCTGGTGCTCCATAACTCACAGCCATGAACATCACTGCGGATGCACCTTGTGCTCCATAACTCACAGCCATGAACATCATTGTGGATGCACCTGATGCTCAATAACTCACAGCCATGAACATCATTGCGGATGCACCTGGTGCTCCATAACTCACAGACATGAACATCATTGCGGATGTAGCTGGTGCTCCATAACTCACAGCCATGAACATCATTGCGGATGCAGCTGGTGCTCCATAACTCACAGCCATGAACATCATTGCGGATGCACCTGGTGCTCAATAACTCACAGCCACGAACATCATTGCGGATGCAGCTGGTGCTCCATAACTCACAGCCATGAACATCACTGCGGATGCACCTTGTGCTCCATAACTCACAGCCATGAACATCATTGCGGATGCACCTGATGCTCAATAACTCACAGCCATGAACATCATTGCGGATGCACCTGGTGCTCCATAACTCACAGCCATGAACATCATTGCGGATGCACCTGGTGCTCAATAACTCACAACCATGAACATCATTGCGGATGCACCTTGTGCTCCATAACTCACAGCCATGAACATCATTGCGGATGCAGCTGGTGCTCCATAACTCACAGCCACGAACATCATTGCGGATGCAGCTCGTGCTCCATAACTCACAGCCACGAACATCATTGCGGATGCAGCTGGTGCTCCATAACTCACAGCCATGAACATCACTGCGGATGCACCTTGTGCTCCATAACTCACAGCCATGAACATCATTGCGGATGCACCTGATGCTCAATAACTCACAGCCATGAACATCATTGCGGATGCACCTGGTGCTCCATAACTCACAGCTATGAACATCATTGCGGATGCACCTTGTGCTCCATAACTCACAGCCATGAACATCATTGCGGATACAGCTGATGCTCCATAACTCACAGCCACAAACATCATTGCGGATGGGCCTGGTGCTCAATAACTCACAGCCATGAACATTATTGCGGATGCAGCTGGTGCTCCATAACTCACAGTCACGAACATCATTGCGGAAGCACCTGGTGCTCCATAACTCACAGTCACGAACATCATTGCGGATGCAGCTGGTGCTTCATAACTCACAGCCACGAACATCATTGCGGATGCAGCTGGTGCTCCATAACTCACAGCCATGAACATCATTGCGGATGCAGCTGGTGCTCCATAACTCACAGCCAAGAACATCATTGCGGATGCACCTGGTGCTCCATAACTCACACCCATGAACATCATTGCCTATGCAGCTGGTGCTCCATAACTCACAGCCATGAACATCATTGCGGATGCACCTGATGCTCAATAACTCACAGCCATGAAAATCATTGCGGATACACCTGGTGCTCCATAACTCACAGCCATGAACATCATTGCGGATGCAGCTGGTGCTCCATAACTCACAGCCATGAACATCATTGTGGATGCACCTGATGCTCAATAACTCACAGCCATGAACATCATTGCGGATGCACCTTGTGCTCCATAACTCACAGCTATGAACATCATTGCGGATACAGCTGATGCTCCATAACTCACAGCCCCAAACATCATTGCGGATGGGCCTGGTGCTCAATAACTCACAGCCATGAACATTATTGCGGATGCAGCTGGTGCTCCATAACTCACAGCCATGAACATTGTTGCGGATGCACCTGGTGCTCCATAACTCACAGCCATGAACATCATTGCAGATGCACCTGGTGCTCCATAACTCACAGTCACAGCCATGAACATCATTGCGGATGCACCTGCTGCTCCATCATTGCGGATGCACCTACTGCTCCATAACTCCATAACTCACAGCCATGAACTTCATTGCGGATGCACCTTGTGCTCCATAACTCACAGGCATGAACGTCACTGCAGATGCACTTGGTGCTCCATAACTCACAGCCATGAACATCGTTGCGGATGCACCTGGTGTCCCATAACTCACAGCCATGAACATCATTGCAGATGCACCTGGTGCTCCATAACTCACAGTCATGAACATCATTGTGGATGCAGCTGGTGCTCCATAACTCACAAGCATGAACATCACTGCGGATGCACCTGGTGCTCCATAACTCACAGCCACGAACATCATTGCGGATGCACCTGGTGCTCCATAACTCACAGCCACGAACATCATTGTGGATGCACCTGGTGCTCCATAACTCACAGCCATGAACATCATTGCGGATGCAGCTGGTGCTCCATAACTCACAGCCACGAACATCATTGCGGATGCAGCTGGTGCTCCATAACTCACAGCCACAAACATCATTGCGGAAGCACCTGGTGCTCATAACTCACAGCCATGAACATCATTGCGGATACAGCTGGTGCTCCATAACTCACAGCCATGAACATCATTGTGGATGCACCTTGTGCTCCATAACTCACAGCCATGAACATCATTGCGGATGCAGCTGGTGCTCCATAACTCACTGCCATGAACATCATTGCAGAAGCACCTGGTGCTCCATAACTCATAGCCATGAACATCATTGCGGATGCAGCTGGTGCTCCATAACTCACTGCCATGAACATCATTGCGGATGCAGCTGGTGCTCCATAACTCACAGCCATGAACATCATTGCGGAAGCACCTGGTGCTCCACAACTCACAGCCATGAACATCATTGCGGATGCAGCTGTTGCTCCATAACTCACAGCCAGAACATCATTGCGGATGCACCTGGTGCTCCATATCTCACAGCCATGTACATCATTGCGGATGCACCTTGTGCTCCATAACTCACAGCCATGAACATCATTGCGGATGCACCTGATGCTCAATAACTCACAGCCATGAACCTCATTGCGGATGCACCTGGTGCTCCATAACTCACAACCATGAACATCATTGCGGATGCAGCTGGTGCTCCATAACTCACAGCCATGAACATCATTGCGGAAGCACCTGGTGCTCCATAACTCACAGCCATGAACATCATTGCGGATGCACCTGATGCTCAATAACTCACAGCCATGAACATCATTGCGTATGCACCTTGTGCTCTATAACTCACAGCCATGAACATCATTGCGGATACAGCTGATTCTCCATAACTCACAGCCACAAACATCATTGCGGATGGGCCTGGTGCTCAATAACTCACAGCCATGAACATTAGTGCGGATGCAGCTGGTGCTCCATAACTCACAGCCATGAACATCATTGCGGATGCACCTGATGCTCAATAACTCACAGCCATGAACATCATTGCGGATGCACCTTGTGCTCCATAGCTCACAGCCATGAACATCATTGCGGATACAGCTGATGCTCCATAACTGACAGCCACAAACATCATTGCGGATGGGCCTGGTGCTCAATAACTCACAGCCATGAACATTATTGCAGATGCAGCTGGTGCTCTATAACTCACAGCCATGAACATTGTTGCGGATGCACCTGGTGCTCCATAACTCACAGCCATGAAAATCATTGCAGATGCACCTGGTGCTCCATAACTCACAGTCACAGCCATGAACATCATTGCGGATGCACCTGGTGCTCCATCATTGCGGATGCACCTACTGCTCCATAACTCCATAACTCACACCATGAACATCATTGCAGATGCACCTGGTGCATTCACCTGATGCTCCATAACTCACAGCCATGAACTTCATTGCGGATGCACCTTGTGCTCCATAACTCACAGGCATGAACGTCATTGCAGATGCACTTGGTGCTCCATAACTCACAGCCATGAACATTGTTGCGGATGCACCTGGTGTCCCATAACTCACAGCCATGAACATCATTGCGGATGCACCTGGTGCTCCATAACTCACAGCCATGAACATCATTGTGGATGCAGCTGGTGCTCCATAACTCACAAGCAGGAACATCTCTGCAGATGCACCTGGTGCTCCATAACTCACAGCCACGAACATCATTGCGGATGCACCTGGTGCTCCATAACACACAGCCATGAACATCATTGCGGATGCACCTGGTGCTCCATAACTCACAGCCATGAACATCATTGCGGATGCAGCTGGTGCTCCATAACTCACAGCCACGAACATCATTGCGGATGCAGCTGGTGCTCCATAACTCACAGCCACGAACATCATTGCGGCTGCAGCTGGTGCTCCATAACTCACAGCCACGAACATCATTGCGGAAGCACCTGGTGCTCCATAACTCACAGCCACGAACATCATTGCGGATGCAGCTGGTGCTCCATAACTCACAGCCATGAACATCATTGCGGATGCACCTTGTGCTCCATAACTCACAGCCACGAATATCATTGCGGATGCAGCTGGTGCTCCATAACTCACTGCCATGAACATCATTGCCAATGCACCTGGTGCTCCATAACTCACAGCCACGAACATCATTGCGGATGCAGCTGGTGCTCCATAACTCACAGCCACGAACATCATTGCGGATGCAGCTGGTGCTCCATAACTCACAGCCACGAACATCATTGCGGATGCAGCTGGTGCTCCATAACTCACAGCCACGAACATCATTGCGGATGCAGATGGTGCTCCATAACTCACAGCCATGAACATCACTGCGGATGCACCTTGTGCTCCATAACTCACAGCCATGAACATCATTGCGGATGCACCTGATGCTCAATAACTCACAGCCATGAATATCATTGCGGATGCACCTGGTGCTCCATAACTCACAGCCATGAACATCATTGCGGATGCAGCTGGTGCTCCATAACTCACAGCCATGAACATCATTGCGGATGCACCTGTTGCTCAATAACTCACAGCCACGAACATCATTGCGGATGCAGCTGGTGCTCCATAACTCACAGCCATGAACATCACTGCGGATGCACCTTGTGCTCCATAACTCACAGCCATGAAAATCATTGTGGATGCACCTGATGCTCAATAACTCACAGCCATGAACATAATTGCGGATGCACCTGGTGCTCCATAACTCACAGCCATGAACATCATTGCGGATGCAGCTGGTGCTCCATAACTCACAGCCATGAACATCATTGCGGATGCACCTGGTGCTCAATAACTCACAGCCATGAACATCATTGCGGATGCACCTTGTGCTCCATAACTCACAGCCATGAACATCATTGCGGATACAGCTGATGCTCCATAACTCACAGCCACAAACATCATTGCGGATGCACCTGGTGCTCAATAACTCACAGCCATGAACATCATTGCGGATGCACCTTGTGCTCCATAACTCACAGCCATGAACATTGTTGCGGATGCACCTGGTGCTCCATAACTCACAGCCATGAAAATCATTGCAGATGCACCTGGTGCTCCATAACTCACAGTCACAGCCATGAACATCATTGCGGATGCACCTGGTGCTCCATCATTGCGGATGCACCTACTGCTCCATAACTCCATAACTCACACCATGAACATCATTGCAGATGCACCTGGTGCATTCACCTGATGCTCCATAACTCACAGCCATGAACTTCATTGCGGATGCACCTTGTGCTCCATAACTCACAGGCATGAACGTCATTGCAGATGCACTTGGTGCTCCATAACTCACAGCCATGAACATTGTTGCGGATGCACCTGGTGTCCCATAACTCACAGCCATGAACATCATTGCGGATGCACCTGGTGCTCCATAACTCACAGCCATGAACATCATTGTGGATGCAGCTGGTGCTCCATAACTCACAAGCATGAACATCTCTGCGGATGCACCTGGTGCTCCATAACTCACAGCCACGAACATCATTGCGGATGCACCTGGTGCTCCATAACACACAGCCATGAACATCATTGCGGATGCACCTGGTGCTCCATAACTCACAGCCATGAACATCATTGCGGATGCAGCTGGTGCTCCATAACTCACAGCCACGAACATCATTGCGGATGCAGCTGGTGCTCCATAACTCACAGCCACGAACATCATTGCGGCTGCAGCTGGTGCTCCATAACTCACAGCCACGAACATCATTGCGGAAGCACCTGGTGCTCCATAACTCACAGCCACGAACATCATTGCGGATGCAGCTGGTGCTCCATAACTCACAGCCATGAACATCATTGCGGATGCACCTTGTGCTCCATAACTCACAGCCACGAATATCATTGCGGATGCAGCTGGTGCTCCATAACTCACTGCCATGAACATCATTGCGGATGCACCTGGTGCTCCATAACTCACAGCCACGAACATCATTGCGGATGCAGCTGGTGCTCCATAACTCACAGCCACGAACATCATTGCGGATGCAGCTGGTGCTCCATAACTCACAGCCACGAACATCATTGCGGATGCAGCTGGTGCTCCATAACTCACAGCCACGAACATCATTGCGGATGCAGATGGTGCTCCATAACTCACAGCCATGAACATCACTGCGGATGCACCTTGTGCTCCATAACTCACAGCCATGAACATCATTGCGGATGCACCTGATGCTCAATAACTCACAGCCATGAATATCATTGCGGATGCACCTGGTGCTCCATAACTCACAGCCATGAACATCATTGCGGATGCAGCTGGTGCTCCATAACTCACAGCCATGAACATCGTTGCGGATGCACCTGGTGCTCAATAACTCACAGCCACGAACATCATTGCGGATGCAGCTGGTGCTCCATAACTCACAGCCATGAACATCACTGCGGATGCACCTTGTGCTCCATAACTCACAGCCATGAAAATCATTGTGGATGCACCTGATGCTCAATAACTCACAGCCATGAACATAATTGCGGATGCACCTGGTGCTCCATAACTCACAGCCATGAACATCATTGCGGATGCAGCTGGTGCTCCATAACTCACAGCCATGAACATCATTGCGGATGCACCTGGTGCTCAATAACTCACAGCCATGAACATCATTGCGGATGCACCTTGTGCTCCATAACTCACAGCCATGAACATCATTGCGGATACAGCTGATGCTCCATAACTCACAGCCACAAACATCATTGCGGATGGGCCTGGTGCTCAATAACTCACAGCCATGAACATTATTGCGGATGCAGCTGGTGCTCCATAACTCACAGCCATGAACATTGTTGCGGATGCACCTGGTACTCCATAACTCAGAGCCATGAACATCATTGCAGATGCACCTGGTGCTCCATAACTCACAGTCACAGCCATGAACATCATTGCGGATGCACCTGGTGCTCCATCATTGCGGATGCACCTACTGCTCCATAACTCCATAACTCACAGCCATGAACATCATTGCAGATGCACCTGGTGCATGCACCTGGTGCTCCATAACTCACAGCCATGAACTTCATTGCGGATGCACCTTGTGCTCCATAACTCACAGCCATGAACGTCATTGCAGATGCACTTGGTGCTCCATAACTCACAGCCATGAACATCGTTGCGGATGCACCTGGTGTCCCATAACTCACAGCCATGAACATTATTGCGGATGCACCTGGGGCTCCATAACTCACAGCCATGAACATCATTGTGGATGCAGCTGGTGCTCCATAACTCAAAAGCATGAACATCACTGCGGATGCACCTGGTGCTCCATAACTCACAGCCACGAACATCATTGCGGATGCACCTGGTGCTCCATAACTCACAGCCATGAACATCATTGCGGATGCACCTGGTGCTCCATAACTCACAGCCATGAACATCATTGCGGATGCAGCTGGTGCACCATAACTCACAGCCACGAACATCATTGTGGATGCAGCTGGTGCGCCATAACTCACTGCCATGAACATCATTGCGGAAGCAGCTGGTGTTCCATAACTCACAGCCATGAACATCACTGCGGATGCACCTGGTGCTCCATAACTCACAGCCATGAACATCATTGCGGATGCAGCTGGTGCTCCATAACTCACAATCATGAACATCACTGCGGATGCACCTGGTGCTCCATAACTCACAGCCACGAACATCATTGCGGATGCACCTGGTGCTCCATAACTCACAGCCACGAACATCATTGCAGATGCAGCTGGTGCTCTATAACTCACAGCCATGAACATCATTGTGGAAGCACCTGGTGCTCCATAACTCACAGTCACGAACATCATTGCGGATGCAGCTGGTGCTCCATAACTCACAGCCACGAACATCATTGCGGATGCAGCTGGTGCTCCATAACTCACAGCCACGAACATCATTGCGGATGCAGCTGGTGCGCCATAACTCACAGCCACGAACATCATTGCGATTCAGCTGGTGCTCCATAACTCACAGCCACGAACATCATTGCGGATGCAGCTGGTGCTCCATAACTCACAGCCACGAACATCATTGCGGAAGCACCTGGTGCTCCATAACTCACAGCCACGAACATCATTGCGGATGCACCTGGTGCTCCATAACTCACAGCCACGAACATCATTGCGGATGCAGCTGGTGCTCCATAACTCACAGCCACGAACATCATTGCGGATGCACCTGATGCTCAATAACTCACAGCCATGAACATCATTGCGGAAGCACCTTGTGCTTCATAAATCACAGCCATGAACATCATTCCGGATACAGCTGATGCTCCATAACTCACAGCCACAAACATCATTGCGGATGGGCCTGGTGCTCAATAACTCACAGCCATGAACATTATTGCGATGCAGCTGGTGCTCCATAACTCACAGCCATGAACATTGTTGCGGATGCACCTGATGCTCAATAACTCACAGTCATGAACATCATTGCGGATGCACCTGGTGCCCCATAACTCACAGCCATGAACATCATTGCGGATGCAGCTGGTGCTCCATAACTCACAGCCATGAACATCATTGCGGATGCACCTGATGCTCAATAACTCACAGCCATGAACATCATTGCGGATGCACCTTGTGCTCCATAACTCTTAGCCATGAACATCATTGCGGATACAGCTGATGCTCCATAACTCACAGCCACAAACATCATTGCGGATGGGCCTGGTGCTCAATAACTCACAGCCATGAACATTAGTGCGGATGCAGCTGGTGCTCCATAACTCACAGCCATGAACATCATTGCGGATGCACCTGATGCTCAATAACTCACAGCCATGAACATCATTGCGGATGCACCTTGTGCTGCATAGCTCACAGCCATGAACATCATTGCGGATACAGCTGATGCTCCATAACTGACAGCCACAAACATCATTGCGAATGGGCCTGGTGCTCAATAACTCACAGCCATGAACATTATTGCAGATGCAGCTGGTGCTCCATAACTCACAGCCATGAACATTGTTGCGGATGCACCTGGTGCTCCATAACTCACACCATGAACATCATTGCAGATGCACCTGGTGCATTCACCTGATGCTCCATAACTCACAGCCATGAACTTCATTGCGGATGCACCTTGTGCTCCATAACTCACAGGCATGAACGTCATTGCAAATGCATTTGGTGCTCCATAACTCACAGCCATGAACATTGTTGCGGATGCACCTGGTGTCCCATAACTCACAGCCATGAACATCATTGCTGATGCACCTGGTGTTCCATAACTCACAGCCATGAACATCATTGTGGATGCAGCTGGTGCTCCATAACTCACAAGCATGAACATCTCTGCGGATACACCTGGTGCTCCATAACTCACAGCCACGAACATCATTGCGGATGCACCTGGTGCTCCATAACACACAGCCATGAACATCATTGCGGATGCACCTGGTGCTCCATAACTCACAGCCATGAACATAATTGCGGATGCAGCTGGTGCTCCATAACTCACAGCCACGAACATCATTGCGGATGCAGCTGGTGCTCCATAACTCAGAGCCACGAACATCATTGCGGCTGCAGCTGGTGCTCCATAACTCACAGCCACGAACATCATTGCGGAAGCACCTGGTGCTCCATAACTCACAGCCACGAACATCATTGCGGATGCAGCTGGTGCTCCATAACTCACAGCCACGAACATCATTGCGGATGCACCTTGTGCTCCATAACTCACAGCCACGAACATCATTGCGGATGCAGCTGGTGCTCCATAACTCACTGCCATGAACATCTTTGCGGAAGCACCTGGTGCTCCATAACTCACAGCCATGAACATCATTGCGGATGCAGCTGGTGCTCCATAACTCACAACCACGAACGTCATTGCGGATGCAGCTGGTGCTCCATAACTCACAGCCATGCACATCATTGCGGAAGCACCTGGTGCTCAATAACTCACACCCATGAACATCATTGCGGATGCAGCTGGTGCTCCATAACTCACAGCTATGAACATCATTGCGGATACACCTTGTGCTCCATAACTCACAGCCATGAACATCATTGTGGATGCACTTGATGCTCAATAACTCACAGCCATGAACATCATTGCGGATGCACCTGGTGCTTCATAACTCACAGCCATGAACATCATTGCGGATGCAGCTGGTGCTCCATGACTCACAGCCATGAACATCATTGCGGATGCACCAGATGCTCAATAACTCACAGCCATGAACATCATTGCGGATGTACCTTGTGCTCCATAACTCACAGCCATGAACATCATTGCGGATACAGCTGGTGCTCCATAACTCACAGCCACGAACATCATTGCGGATGGGCCTGGTGCTCAATAACTCACAGCCATGAACATCATTGCGGATGCACCTGGTGCTCCATAACTCACAGCCATGAACATAATTGCAGATGCACCTGGTGCTCCATAACTCACAGTCACAGCCATGAACATCATTGCGGATGCACCTGGTGCTCCATCATTGCGGATGCACCTAGTGCTCCATACCTCCATAACTCACAGCCATGAACATCATTGCAGATGCACCTGGTGCATGCACCTGGTGCTCCATAACTCACAGCCATGAACTTCATTGCGGATGCACCTTGGTGCTCCATAACTCACAGCCATGAACATCATTGCAGATGCACTTGGTGCTCCATAACTCACAGCCATGAACATCGTTGCAGATGCACCTGGTGTCCCATAACTCACAGCCATGAACATCATTGGGGATGCACCTGGTGCTCCATAACTCACAGCTATGAACATCATTGCGGATGCAGCTGGTGCTCCATAACTCACAATCATGAACATCACTGCGGATGCACCTGGTGCTCCATAGCTCACAGCCACGAACATCATTGCGGATGCACCTGGTGCTCCATAATTCACAGCGATGAACATCATTGCGGATGCAGCTGGTGCTCTATAACTCACAGCCACAAACATCAATTGCGGATGCAGCTGGTGCTCCATAACTCACAGCCATGAACATCATTGCGGAAGCACCTGTTGCTCCATAACTCACAGCCACGGAAAGCATTGCGGAAGCACCTGGTGCTCCATAACTAACAGTCACAAACATCATTGCGGATGCAGCTGGTGCTCCATAACTCACAGCCACGAACATCATTGCGGATGCAGCTGGTGCTCCATAACTCACAGCCACGAACATCATTGAGGATGCAGCTGGTGCTCCATAACTCACAGCCACGAACATCATTGCCGATGCTGCTGGTGCTCCATAACTCACAGCCACGAACATCATTGCGGATGCAGCTGGTGCTCCATAACTCACAGCCATGAACATCACTGCGGATGCACCTTGTGCTCCATAACTCACAGCCATGAACATCATTGCGGATGCACCTGATGCTCAATAACTCACAGCCATGAACATCATTGCGGATGCACCTGGTGCTCCATAACTCACAGCCATGAACATCATTGCGGATGCAGCTGGTGCTCCATAACTCACAGCCATGAACATCATTGCGGATGCAGCTGGTGCTCCATAACTCACAGCCATGAACATCATTGCGGATGCACCTGGTGCTCAATAACTCACAGCCACGAACATCATTGCGGATGCAGCTGGTGCTCCATAACTCACAGCCATGAACATCACTGCGGATGCACCTTGTGCTCCATAACTCACAGCCATGAACATCATTGCGGATGCACCTGATGCTCAATAACTCACAGCCATGAACATCATTGCGGATGCACCTGGTGCTCCATAACTCACAGCCATGAACATCATTGCGGATGCACCTGGTGCTCAATAACTCACAGCCATGAACATCATTGCGGATGCACCTTGTGCTCCATAACTCATAGCCATGAACATCATTGCGGATGCAGCTGGTGCTCCATAACTCACAGCCACGAACATCATTGCGGATGCAGCTGGTGCTCCATAACTCACAGCCACGAACATCATTGCGGATGCAGCTGGTGCTCCATAACTCACAGCCACGAACATCATTGCGGAAGCACCTGCTGCTCCATAACTCACAGCCATGAACATCATTGCGGATGCAGCTGGTGCTCCATAACTCACAGCCATGAACATCACTGCGTATGCACCTTGTGCTCCATAACTCACAGCCATGAACATCATTGCGGATGCACCTGATGCTCAATAACTCACAGCCATGAACATCATTGCGGATGCACCTGGTGCTCCATAACTCACAGCTATGAACATCATTGCGGATGCACCTTGTGCTCCATAACTCACAGCCATGAACATCATTGCGGATACAGCTGATGCTCCATAACTCACAGCCACAAACATCATTGCGGATGGGCCTGGTGCTCAATAACTCACAGCCATGAACATTATTGCGGATGCAGCTGGTGCTCCATAACTCACAGTCACGAACATCATTGCGGAAGCACCTGGTGCTCCATAACTCACAGTCACGAACATCATTGCGGATGCAGCTGGTGCTTCATAACTCACAGCCACGAACATCATTGCGGATGCAGCTGGTGCTCCATAACTCACAGCCATGAACATCATTGCGGATGCAGCTGGTGCTCCATAACTCACAGCCAAGAACATCATTGCGGATGCACCTGGTGCTCCATAACTCACACCCATGAACATCATTGCCTATGCAGCTGGTGCTCCATAACTCACAGCCATGAACATCATTGCGGATGCACCTGATGCTCAATAACTCACAGCCATGAAAATCATTGCGGATACACCTGGTGCTCCATAACTCACAGCCATGAACATCATTGCGGATGCAGCTGGTGGTCCATAACTCACAGCCATGAACATCATTGTGGATGCACCTGATGCTCAATAACTCACAGCCATGAACATCATTGCGGATTCACCTTGTGCTCCATAACTCACAGCCATGAACATCATTGCGGATACAGCTGATGCTCCATAACTCACAGCCCCAAACATCATTGCGGATGGGCCTGGTGCTCAATAACTCACAGCCATGAACATTATTGAGGATGCAGCTGGTGCTCCATAACTCACAGCCACGAACATCATTGCCCATGCTGCTGGTGCTCCATAACTCACAGCCACGAACATCATTGCGGATGCAGCTGGTGCTCCATAACTCACAGCCATGAACATCACTGCGGATGCACCTTGTGCTCCATAACTCACAGCCATGAACATCATTGCGGATGCACCTGGTGCTCCATAACTCACAGCTATGAACATCATTGCGGATGCAGCTGGTGCTCCATAACTCACAATCATGAACATCACTGCGGATGCACCTGGTGCTCCATAGCTCACAGCCACGAACATCATTGCGGATGCACCTGGTGCTCCATAATTCACAGCGATGAACATCATTGCGGATGCAGCTGGTGCTCTATAACTCACAGCCACAAACATCATTGCGGATGCAGCTGGTGCTCCATAACTCACAGCCATGAACATCATTGCGGAAGCACCTGTTGCTCCATAACTCACAGCCACGGAAAGCATTGCGGAAGCACCTGGTGCTCCATAACTAACAGTCACAAACATCATTGCGGATGCAGCTGGTGCTCCATAACTCACAGCCACGAACATCATTGCGGATGCAGCTGGTGCTCCATAACTCACAGCCACGAACATCATTGAGGATGCAGCTGGTGCTCCATAACTCACAGCCACGAACATCATTGCCGATGCTGCTGGTGCTCCATAACTCACAGCCACGAACATCATTGCGGATGCAGCTGGTGCTCCATAACTCACAGCCATGAACATCACTGCGGATGCACCTTGTGCTCCATAACTCACAGCCATGAACATCATTGCGGATGCACCTGATGCTCAATAACTCACAGCCATGAACATCATTGCGGATGCACCTGGTGCTCCATAACTCACAGCCATGAACATCATTGCGGATGCAGCTGGTGCTCCATAACTCACAGCCATGAACATCATTGCGGATGCAGCTGGTGCTCCATAACTCAGAGCCATGAACATCATTGCGGATGCACCTGGTGCTCAATAACTCACAGCCACGAACATCATTGCGGATGCAGCTGGTGCTCCATAACTCACAGCCACGAACATCACTGCGGATGCACCTTGTGCTCCATAACTCACAGCCATGAACATCATTGCGGATGCACCTGATGCTCAATAACTCACAGCCATGAACATCATTGCGGATGCACCTGGTGCTCCATAACTCACAGCCATGAACATCATTGCGGATGCACCTGGTGCTCAATAACTCACAACCATGAACATCATTGCGGATGCACCTTGTGCTCCATAACTCATAGCCATGAACATCATTGCGGATGCAGCTGGTGCTCCATAACTCACAGCCACGAACATCATTGCGGATGCAGCTGGTGCTCCATAACTCACAGCCACGAACATCATTGCGGATGCAGCTGGTGCTCCATAACTCACAGCCACGAACATCATTGCAGAAGCACCTGCTGCTCCATAACTCACAGCCATGAACATCATTGCGGATGCAGCTGGTGCTCCATAACTCACAGCCATGAACATCACTGCGTATGCACCTTGTGCTCCATAACTCACAGCCATGAACATCATTGCGGATGCACCTGATGCTCAATAACTCACAGCCATGAACATCATTGCGGATGCACCTGGTGCTCCATAACTCACAGCTATGAACATCATTGCGGATGCACCTTGTGCTCCATAACTCACAGCCATGAACATCATTGCGGATACAGCTGATGCTCCATAACTCACAGCCACAAACATCATTGCGGATGGGCCTGGTGCTCAATAACTCACAGCCATGAACATTATTGCGGATGCAGCTGGTGCTCCATAACTCACAGTCACGAACATCATTGCGGAAGCACCTGGTGCTCCATAACTCACAGTCACGAACATCATTGCGGATGCAGCTGGTGCTTCATAACTCACAGCCACGAACATCATTGCGGATGCAGCTGGTGCTCCATAACTCACAGCCAAGAACATCATTGCGGATGCACCTGGTGCTCCATAACTCACACCCATGAACATCATTGCCTATGCAGCTGGTGCTCCATAACTCACAGCCATGGACATCATTGCGGATGCACCTGATGCTCAATAACTCACAGCCATGAAAATCATTGCGGATACACCTGGTGCTCCATAACTCACAGCCATGAACATCATTGCGGATGCAGCTGGTGGTCCATAACTCACAGCCATGAACATCATTGTGGATGCACCTGATGCTCAATAACTCACAGCCATGAACATCATTGCGGATGCACCTTGTGCTCCATAACTCACAGCCATGAACATCATTGCGGATACAGCTGATGCTCCATAACTCACAGCCCCAAACATCATTGCGGATGGGCCTGGTGCTCAATAACTCACAGCCATGAACATTATTGAGGATGCAGCTGGTGCTCCATAACTCACAGCCATGAACATTGTTGCGGATGCACCTGGTGCTCCATAACTCACAGCCATGAACATCATTGCAGATGCACCTGGTGCTCCATAACTCACAGTCACAGCCATGAACATCATTGCGGATGCACCTGGTGCTCCATCATTGCGGATGCACCTACTGCTCCATAACTCCATAACTCACAGCCATGAACTTCATTGCGGATGCACCTTGTGCTCCATAACTCACAGGCATGAACGTCACTGCAGATGCACTTGGTGCTCCATAACTCACAGCCATGAACATCGTTGCGGATGCACCTGGTGTCCCATAACTCACAGCCATGAACATCATTGCAGATGCACCTGGTGCTCCATAACTCACAGTCATGAACATCATTGTGGATGCAGCTGGTGCTCCATAACTCACAAGCATGAACATCACTGCGGATGCACCTGGTGCTCCATAACTCACAGCCACGAACATCATTGCGGATGCACCTGGTGCTCCATAACTCACAGCCACGAACATCATTGTGGATGCACCTGGTGCTCCATAACTCACAGCCATGAACATCATTGCGGATGCAGCTGGTGCTCCATAACTCACAGCCACGAACATCATTGCGGATGCAGCTGGTGCTCCATAACTCACAGCCACAAACATCATTGCGGAAGCACCTGGTGCTCATAACTCACAGCCATGAACATCATTGCGGATGCAGCTGGTGCTCCATAACTCACAGCCATGAACATCATTGTGGATGCACCTTGTGCTCCATAACTCACAGCCATGAACATCATTGCGGATGCAGCTGGTGCTCCATAACTCACTGCCATGAACATCATTGCGGAAGCACCTGGTGCTCCATAACTCATAGCCATGAACATCATTGCGGATGCAGCTGGTGCTCCATAACTCACAGCCATGAACATCATTGCGGATGCAGCTGGTGCTCCATAACTCACAGCCATGAACATCATTGCGGAAGCACCTGGTGCTCCACAACTCACAGCCATGAACATCATTGCGGATGCAGCTGGTGCTCCATAACTCACAGCCAGAACATCATTGCGGATGCACCTGGTGCTCCATATCTCACATCCATGTACATCATTGCGGATGCACCTTGTGCTCCATAACTCACAGCCATGAACATCATTGCGGATGCACCTGATGCTCAATAACTCACAGCCATGAACCTCATTGCGGATGCACCTGGTGCTCCATAACTCACAACCATGAACATCATTGCGGATGCAGCTGGTGCTCCATAACTCACAGCCATGAACATCATTGCGGAAGCACCTGGTGCTCCATAACTCACAGCCATGAACATCATTGCGGATGCACCTGATGCTCAATAACTCACAGCCATGAACATCATTGCGGATGCACCTTGTGCTCCATAACTCACAGCCATGAACATCATTGCGGATACAGCTGATTCTCCATAACTCACAGCCACAAACATCATTGCGGATGGGCCTGGTGCTCAATAACTCACAGCCATGAACATTAGTGCGGATGCAGCTGGTGCTCCATAACTCACAGCCATGAACATCATTGCGGATGCACCTGATGCTCAATAACTCACAGCCATGAACATCATTGCGGATGCACCTTGTGCTCCATAGCTCACAGCCATGAACATCATTGCGGATACAGCTGATGCTCCATAACTGACAGCCACAAACATCATTGCGGATGGGCCTGGTGCTCAATAACTCACAGCCATGAACATTATTGCAGATGCAGCTGGTGCTCTATAACTCACAGCCATGAACATTGTTGCGGATGCACCTGGTGCTCCATAACTCACAGCCATGAACATCATTGCAGATGCACCTGGTGCTCCATAACTCACAGTCACAGCCATGAACATCATTGCGGATGCACCTGGTGCTCCATCATTGCGGATGCACCTACTGCTCCATAACTCCATAACTCACACCATGAACATCATTGCAGATGCACCTGGTGCATTCACCTGATGCTCCATAACTCACAGCCATGAACTTCATTGCGGATGCACCTTGTGCTCCATAACTCACAGGCATGAACGTCATTGCAGATGCACTTGGTGCTCCATAACTCACAGCCATGAACATTGTTGCGGATGCACCTGGTGTCCCATAACTCACAGCCATGAACATCATTGCGGATGCACCTGGTGCTCCATAACTCACAGCCATGAACATCATTGTGGATGCAGCTGGTGCTCCATAACTCACAAGCATGAACATCTCTGCGGATGCACCTGGTGCTCCATAACTCACAGCCACGAACATCATTGCGGATGCACCTGGTGCTCCATAACACACAGCCATGAACATCATTGCGGATGCACCTGGTGCTCCATAACTCACAGCCATGAACATCATTGCGGATGCAGCTGGTGCTCCATAACTCACAGCCACGAACATCATTGCGGATGCAGCTGGTGCTCCATAACTCACAGCCACGAACATCATTGCGGCTGCAGCTGGTGCTCCATAACTCACATCCACGAACATCATTGCGGAAGCACCTGGTGCTCCATAACTCACAGCCACGAACATCATTGCGGATGCAGCTGGTGCTCCATAACTCACAGCCACGAACATCATTGCGGATGCACCTTGTGCTCCATAACTCACAGCCACGAATATCATTGCGGATGCAGCTGGTGCTCCATAACTCACTGCCATGAACATCATTGCGGATGCAGCTGGTGCTCCATAACTCACAGCCACGAACATCATTGCGGATGCAGCTGGTGCTCCATAACTCACAGCCATGAACATCATTGCGGATGCAGCTGGTGCTCCATAACTCACAGCCACGAACATCATTGCGGATGCAGCTGGTGCTCCATAACTCACAGCCACGAACATCATTGCGGATGCAGATGGTGCTCCATAACTCACAGCCATGAACATCACTGCGGATGCACCTTGTGCTCCATAACTCACAGCCATGAACATCATTGAGGATGCACCTGATGCTCAATAACTCACAGCCATGAATATCATTGCGGATGCACCTGGTGCTCCATAACTCACAGCCATGAACATCATTGCGGATGCAGCTGGTGCTCCATAACTCACAGCCATGAACATCATTACGGATGCACCTGGTGCTCAATAACTCACAGCCACGAACTTCATTGCGGATGCAGCTGGTGCTCCATAACTCACAGCCATGAACATCACTGCGGATGCACCTTGTGCTCCATAACTCACAGCCATGAACATCATTGCGGATGCACCTGATGCTCAATAACTCACACCCATGAACATCATTGCGGATGCACCTGGTGCTCCATAACTCACAGCCATGAACATCATTGCGGATGCAGCTGGTGCTCCATAACTCACAGCCATGAACATCATTGCGGATGCACCTGGTGCTCAATAACTCACAGCCATGAACATCATTGCGGATGCACCTTGTGCTCCATAACTCACAGCCATGAACATCATTGCGGATACAGCTGATGCTCCATAACTCACAGCCACAAACATCATTGCGGATGGGCCTGGTGCTCAATAACTCACAGCCATGAAAATTATTGCGGATGCAGCTGGTGCTCCATAACTCACAGCCATGAACATTGTTGCGGATGCACCTGGTACTCCATAACTCAGAGCCATGAACATCATTGCAGATGCACCTGGTGCTCCATAACTCACAGTCACAGCCATGAACATCATTGCGGATGCACCTGGTGCTCCATCATTGCGGATGCACCTACTGCTCCATAACTCCATAACTCACAGCCATGAACATCATTGCAGATGCACCTGGTGCATGCACCTGGTGCTCCATAACTCACAGCCATGAACTTCATTGCGGATGCACCTTGTGCTCCATAACTCACAGGCATGAACGTCATTGCAGATGCACTTGGTGCTCCATAACTCACAGCCATGAACATCGTTGCGGATGCACCTGGTGTCCCATAACTCACAGCCATGAACATTATTGCGGATGCACCTGGGGCTCCATAACTCACAGCCATGAACATCATTGTGGATGCAGCTGGTGCTCCATAACTCAAAAGCATGAACATCACTGCGGATGCACCTGGTGCTCCATAACTCACAGCCACGAACATCATTGCGGATGCACCTGGTGCTCCATAACTCACAGCCATGAACATCATTGCGGATGCACCTGGTGCTCCATAACTCACAGCCATGAACATCATTGCGGATGCAGCTGGTGCACCATAACTCACAGCCACGAACATCATTGTGGATGCAGCTGGTGCTCCATAACTCACAGCCACGAACATCATTGCGGATGCAGCTGGTGCTCCATAACTCACAGCCATGAACATCATTGCAGAAGCACCTGGTGCTCCATAACTCACAGCCATGAACATCATTGCGGATGCAGCTGGTGCTCCATAACTCACAGCCATGAACATCATTGCGGAAGCACCTGCTGCTCCACACCTCACAGCCATGAACATCATTGCGGGTGCAGCTGGTGATCCATAACTCACAGCCAAGAACATCATTGTGGATGCACGTGGTGCTCCATAACTCACAGCCATGAACATCATTGCGGATGCACCTTGTCCTCCATAACTCACAGCCATAACCATCATTGCGGATGCACCTGATGCTCAATAACTCACAGCCATGAACATCATTGCGGATGCACCTGGTGCTCCATAACTCACAGCCATGAACATCATTGCGGATGCAGCTGGTGCTCCATAACTCAGAGCCATGAACATCATTGCGGATGCACCTGATGCTCAATAACTCACAGCCATGAACATCATTGTGGATGCACCTTGTGCTCCCTAACTCACAGCCATGAACATCATTGCGGATACAGCTGGTGCTCCATAACTCACACCACGAACATCATTGCGGATGGGCCTGGTGCTCCATAACTCACAGCCATGAACATCATTGCGGATGCAGCTGGTGCTTCATAACTCAGAGCCATGAACATCATTGCGGATGCACCTGGTGCTCCATAACTCACAGCCATGAACATCATTGCAGATGCACCTGGTTCTCCATTACTCACAGTCACAGTCATGAACATCATTGCGGATGCACCTGGTGCTCCATCATTGCGGATGTATCTAGTGCTCCATAACTCCATAACTCACAGCCATGAAGATCATTGCAGATGCACCTGGTGCATGCACCTGGTGCTCCATAACTCACAGCCATGAACTTCATTGCGGATGCACCTTGTGCTCCATAAATCACAGGCATGAACATCATTGCAGATGCACTTGGTGCTCCATAACTCACAGTCACAGCCATGAACATCATTGCGGATGCACCTGGTGCTCCATCATTGCGGATGCACCTAGTGCTCCATAACTCCATAACTCACAGCCATGAACATCATTGCAGATGCACCTGGTGCATGCACCTGGTGCTCCATAACTCACAGCCATGAACTTCATTGCGGATGCACCTTGTGCTCCATAACTCACAGCCATGAACATCATTGCAGATGCACTTGGTGCTCCATAACTCACAGCCATGAACATCGTTGCGGATGCACCTCGTGTCCCATAACTCACAGCCATGAACATCAAAGCGGATGCACCTGGTGCTCCATAACTCACAGCTATGAACATCATTGCGGATGCAGCTGGTGCTCCATAACTCACAATTATGAACATCACTGCGGATGCACCTGGTGCTCCATAACTCACAGCCATGAACATCACTGCGGATGCAGCCGGTGCTCTATAACTCACAGCCACGAACATCATTGCGGATGCACCTGGTGCTCCATAACTCACAGCCATGAACATCATTGCAGATGCAGCTGGTGCTCCATAACTCAGAGCCATGAACATCATTGCGGATACAGCTGGTGCTCCATAGCTCACAGCCACGAACATCATTGCAGATGGGTCTGGTGCTCAATAACTCACAGCCATGAAGATCATTGCAGATGCACCTGGTGCTCCATAACTCACAGCCATGAACATCATTGCGGATGCAGAACTCACAGTCACAGCCATGAACATCATTGCGGATGCACCTGGTGCTCCATCATTGCGGATGCACCTAGTGCTCCATAACTCCATAACTCACAGCCATGAACATCATTGCAGATGCACCTGGTGCATGCACCTGGTGCTCCATAACTCACAGCCATGAATTTCATTGCCGATGCACCTTGTGCTCCATAACTCACAGCCATGAACATCATTGCAGATGCACTTGGTGCTCCATAACTCACAGCCATGAACATCGTTGCGGATGCAGCTGGTGCTCCATAACTCGCAGCCAAGAACATCATTGCGGAAACACCTGGTACTCCATAACTCACAGTCACGAACATCATTGCGGATGCAGCTGGTGGTCCATAACTCACTGCCACAAACATCATTGCGGATGCAGCTGGTGCTCCATAACTCACAGCCACGAACATCATTGCGGATGCAGCTGGTGCTCCATAACTCACAGCCACGAACATCATTGCGGATGCAGCTGGTGCTCCATAACTCACAGCCACGAACATCATTGCGGATGCAGCTGGTGCTCCATAACTCATAGCCACAAACATCATTGCGGAAGCACCTGGTGCTCCATAACTCACAGCCACGAACATCATTGCGGTTGCAGCTGGTGCTCCATAACTCACAGCCATGAACATTGTTGCGGATGCACCTGGTGCTCCATAACTCACAGCCATGAACATCATTGCGGATGCACCTTGTGCTCCATAACTCACAGCCATGAACATCATTGCAGATGCACCTGGTGCTCCATAACTCACAGCCATGAACATCGTTGCGGTTGCACCTGGTGTCCCATAACTCACAGCCACGAACATCATTGCGGATGCAGCTGGTGCTCCATAACTCACAGCCACGAACGTCATTGCGGATGCAGCTGGTGCTCCATAACTCACAGCCATGAACATCATTGCGGAAGCACCTGGTGCTCAATAACTCACAGCCATGAACATCATTGCGGATGCAGCTGGTGCTCCATAACTCACAGCTATGAACATCATTGCGGATACACCTTGTGCTCCATAACTCACAGCCATGAACATCATTGCGGATGCACCTGATGCTCAATAACTCACAGCCATGAACATCATTGCGGATGCACCTGGTGCTTCATAACTCACAGCCATGAACATCATTGCGGATGCAGCTGGTGCTCCATGACTCACAGCCATGAACATCATTGCGGATGCACCAGATGCTCAATAACTCACAGCCATGAACATCATTGCGGATGCACCTTGTGCTCCATAACTCACAGCCATGAACATCATTGCGGATACAGCTGGTGCTCCATAACTCACAGCCACGAACATCATTGCGGATGGGCCTGGTGCTCAATAACTCACAGCCATGAACATCATTGCGGATGCACCTGGTGCTCCATAACTCACAGCCATGAACATAATTGCAGATGCACCTGGTGCTCCATAACTCACAGTTCCAGCCATGAACATCATTGCGGATGCACCTGGTGCTCCATCATTGTGGATGCACCTAGTGCTCCATACCTCCATAACTCACAGCCATGAACATAATTGCAGATGCACCTGGTGCATGCACCTGGTGCTCCATAACTCACAGCCATGAACTTCATTGCGGATGCACCTTGTGCTCCATAACTCACAGCCATGAACATCATTGCAGATGCACTTGGTGCTCCATAACTCACAGCCATGAACATCATTGCGGATGCACCTGGTGCTCCATAACTCACAGCTATGAACATCATTGCGGATGCAGCTGGTGCTCCATAACTCACAATCATGAACATCACTGCAGATGCACCTGGTGCTCCATAGCTCACAGCCACGAACATCATTGCGGATGCACCTGGTGCTCCATAACTCACAGCGATGAACATCACTGCGGATGCAGCTGGTGCTCTATAACTCACAGCCACGAACATCATTGCGGATGCAGCTGGTGCTCCATAACTCACAGCCATGAACATCATTGCGGAAGCACCTGTTGCTCCATAACTCACAGCCACGAAAAGCATTGCGGAAGCACCTGGTGCTCCATAACTAACAGTCACGAACATCATTGCGGATGCAGCTGGTGCTCCATAACTCACAGCCACGGACATCATTGCGGATGCAGCTGGTGCTCGATAACTCACAGCCACGAACATCATTGCGGATGCAGCTGGTGCTCCATAACTCACAGCCACGAACATCATTGCGGATGCAGCTGGTGCTCCATAACTCACAGCCACGAACATCATTGCGGAAGCACCTGGTGCTCCATAACTCACAGCCATGAACATCATTGCGGATGCAGCTGGTGCTCCATAACTCACAGCCATGAACATCACTGCGGATGCACCTTGTGCTCCATAACTCACAGCCATGAACATCATTGCGGATGCACCTGATGCTCAATAACTCACAGCCACGAACATCATTGCGGATGCACCTGGTGCTCCATAACTCACAGCCATGAACATCATTGCGGATGCACCTTGTGCTCCATAACTCACAGCCATGAACATCATTGCGGATACAGCTGATGCTCCATAACTCACAGCCACAAACATCATTTCGGATGGGCCTGGTGCTCAATAACTCACAGCCATGAACATTATTGCGGATGCAGCTGGTGCTCCATAACTCACAGCCATGAACATTGTTGTGGATGCACCTGGTGCTCCATAACTCAGAGCCATGAACATCATTGCAGATGCACCTGGTGCTCCATAACTCACAGTCACAGCCATGAACATCATTGCGGATGCACCTGGTGCTCCATCATTGTGGATGCACCTACTGCTCCATAACTCCATAACTCACAGCCATGAACATCATTGCAGATGCACCTGGTGCATGCACCTGGTGCTCCATAACTCACAGCCATGAACTTCATTGCGGATGCACCTTGTGCTCCATAACTCACAGGCATGAACGTCATTGCAGATGCACTTGGTGCTCCATAACTCACAGCCATGAACATCGTTGCGGATGCACCTGGTGTCCCATAACTCACAGCCATGAACATCATTGCGGATGCACCTGGGGCTCCATAACTCTCAGCCATGAACATCATTGTGGATGCAGCTGGTGCTCCATAACTCAAAAGCATGAACATCACTGCGGATGCACCTGGTGCTCCATAACTCACAGCCACGAACATCATTGCGGATGCACCTGGTGCTCCATAACTCACAGCCATGAACATCATTGCGGATGCACCTGGTGCTCCATAACTCACAGCCATGAACATCATTGCGGATGCAGCTGGTGCACCATAACTCACAGCCACGAACATCATTGTGGATGCAGCTGGTGCTCCATAACTCACAGCCACGAACATCATTGCGGATGCAGCTGGTGCTCCATAACTCACAGCCATGAACATCATTGCGGAAGCACCTGGTGCTCCATAACTCACAGCCATGAACATCATTGCGGATGCAGCTGGTGCTCCATAACTCACAGCCATGAACATCATTGTGGATGCACCTTGTGCTCCATAACTCACAGCCATGAACATCATTGCGGATGCAGCTGGTGCGCCATAACTCACTGCCATGAACATCATTGCGGAAGCACCTGGTGCTCCATAACTCACAGCCATGAACATCATTGCGGATGCAGCTGGTGCTCCATAACTCACAGCCATGAACATCATTGCGGATGCAGCTGGTGCTCCATAACTCACAGCCATGAACATCATTGCGGAAGCACCTGGTGCTCCACAACTCACAGCCATGAACATCATTGCGGGTGCAGCTGGTGATCCATAACTCACAGCCAAGAACATCATTGCGGATGCACCTGGTGCTCCATAACTCACAGCCATGAACATCATTGCGGATGCACCTTGTGCTCCATAACTCACAGCCATAACCATCATTGCGGATGCACCTGATGCTCAATAACTCACAGCCATGAACATCATTGCAGATGCGCCTGGTGCTCCATAACTCACAGCCATGAACATCATTGCGAATGCAGCTGGTGCTCCATAACTCAGAGCCATGAACATCATTGCGGATGCACCTGATGCTCAATAACTCACAGCCATGAACATCATTGTGGATGCACCTTGTGCTCCCTAACTCACAGCCATGAACATCATTGCGGATACAGCTGGTGCTCCATAACTCACAGCCACGAACATCATTGCGGATGGGCCTGGTGCTCAATAACTCACAGCCATGAACATCATTGCGGATGCACCTGGTGCTCCATAACTCACAGCCATGAACATCATTGCAGATGCACCTGGTGCTCCATTACTCACAGTCACAGTCAAGAACATCATTGCGGATGCACCTGGTGCTCCATCATTGCGGATGTATCTAGTGCTCCATAACTCCATAACTCACAGCCATGAAGATCATTGCAGATGCACCTGGTGCATGCACCTGGTGCTCCATAACTCACAGCCATGAACTTCATTGCGGATGCACCTTGTGCTCCATAAATCACAGCCATGAACATCATTGCAGATGCACTTGGTGCTCCAAAACTCACAGTCACAGCCATGAACATCATTGCAGATGCACCTGGTGCTCCATCATTGCAGATGCACCTAGTGGTCCATAACTCCATAACTCACAGCCATGAACATCAATGCAGATGCACCTGGTGCATGCACCTGGTGCTCCATAACTCACAGCCATGAACTTCATTGCGGATGCACCTTGTGCTCCATAACTCACAGCCATGAACATCATTGCAGATGCACTTGGTGCTCCATAACTCACAGCCATGAACATCGTTGCGGATGCACCTGGTGTCCCATAACTCACAGCCATGAACATCATTGCGGATGCACCTGGTGCTCCATAACTCACAGCTATGAACATCATTGTGGATGCAGCTGGTGCTCCATAACTCACAATTATGAACATCACTGCGGATGCACCTGGTGCTCCATAACTCACAGCCACGAACATCATTGCGGATGCACCTGGTGCTCCATAACTCACAGCCATGAACATCATTGCGGATGCAGATGGTGCTCTATAACTCACAGCTACGAAAATCATTGCGGATGCAGCTGGTGCTCCATAACTCACAGCCATAAACATCATTGCGGATGCAGATGGTGCTCTATAACTCACAGCCACGAACATCATTGCGGATGCAGCTGGTGCTCCATAACTCACAGCCATGAACATCATTGCGGAAGCAGCTGGTGCTCCATAACTCACAGCCACGAACATCATTGCGGAAGCAGCTTGTGCTCCATAACTCACAGTCACGAACATCATTGCGGATGCAGCTGGTGCTTCATAACTCACAGCCACGAACATCATTGCGGATGCAGCTGGTGCTCCGTAACTCACAGCCATGAACATCATTGCGGATGCAGCTGGTGCTCCATAACTCACAGCCAAGAACATCATTGCGGATGCACCTGGTGCTCCATAACTCACACCCATGAACATCATTGCTTATGCAGCTGGTGCTCCATAACTCACAGCCATGAACATCATTGCGGATGCACCTGATGCTCAATAACTCACAGCCATGAAAATAATTGCGGCTACACCTGGTGCTCCATAACTCACAGCCATGAACATCATTGTGGATGCAGCTGGTGCTCCATAACTCACAGCCATGAACATCATTGTGGATGCACCTGATGCTCAATAACTCACAGCCATGAACATCATTGCGGATGCACCTTGTGCTCCATAACTCACAGCCATGAACATCATTGCGGATACAGCTGATGCTCCATAACTCACAGCCCCAAACATCATTGCGGATGGGCCTGGTGCTCAATAACTCACAGCCATGAACATTATTGCGGATGCAGCTGGTGCTCCATAATTCACAGCCATGAACATTGTTGCGGATGCACCTGGTGCTCCATAACTCACAGCCATGAACATCATTGCAGATGCACCTGGTGCTCCATAACTCACAGTCACAGCCATGAACATCATTGCGGATGCACCTGGTGCTCCATCATTGCGGATGCACCTACTGCTCCATAACTCCATAACTCACAGCCATGAACATCGTTGTGGATGCACCTGGTGTCCCATAACTCACAGCCATGAACATCATTGCAGATGCACCTGGTGCTCCATAACTCACAGCCACGAACATCATTGCGGATGCACCTGGTGCTCCGTAACTCACAGCCACGAACATCATTGCGGATGCAGCTGGTGCTCCATAACTCACAGCCACGAACATCATTGCGGATGCACCTGATGCTCAATAACTCACAGCCATGAACATCATTGCGGAAGCACCTTGTGCTTCATATCTCACAGCCATGAACATCATTGCGGATACAGCTGATGCTCCATAACTCACAGCCACAAACATCATTGCGGATGGGCCTGGTGCTCAATAACTCACAGCCATGAACATTATTGCGGATGCAGCTGGTGCTCCATAACTCACAGCCATGAACATTGTTGCGGATGCACCTGATGCTCAATAACTCACAGTCATGAACATCATTGCGGATGCACCTGGTGCCCCATAACTCACAGCCATGAACATCATTGCGGATGCAGCTGGTGCTCCATAACTCACAGCCATGAACATCATTGCGGATGCACCTGATGCTCAATAACTCACAGCCATGAACATCATTGCGGAT
The DNA here is from genome assembly GCF_040938575.1 of Ambystoma mexicanum. Classification (NCBI taxonomy): domain Eukaryota; kingdom Metazoa; phylum Chordata; class Amphibia; order Caudata; family Ambystomatidae; genus Ambystoma; species Ambystoma mexicanum. The sequence continues at coordinate 265,310,522 of NC_090921.1, forward strand.
GCACCTTGTGCTCCATAACTCACAGCCATGAACATCATTGCGGATACAGCTGATGCTCCATAACTCACAGCCACAAACATCATTGCGGATGGGCCTGGTGCTCAATAACTCACAGCCATGAACATTAGTGCGGATGCAGCTGGTGCTCCATAACTCACAGCCATGAACATCATTGCGGATGCACCTGATGCTCAATAACTCACAGCCATGAACATCATTGCGGATGCACCTTGTGCTCCATAGCTCACAGCCATGAACATCATTGCGGATACAGCTGATGCTCCATAACTGACAGCCACAAACATCATTGCGAATGGGCCTGGTGCTCAATAACTCACAGCCATGAACATTATTGCAGATGCAGCTGGTGCTCCATAACTCACAGCCATGAACATTGTTGCGGATGCACCTGGTGCTCCATAACTCACACCATGAACATCATTGCAGATGCACCTGGTGCATTCACCTGATGCTCCATAACTCACAGCCATGAACTTCATTGCGGATGCACCTTGTGCTCCATAACTCACAGGCATGAACGTCATTGCAAATGCACTTGGTGCTCCATAACTCACAGCCATGAACATTGTTGCGGATGCACCTGGTGTCCCATAACTCACAGCCATGAACATCATTGCTGATGCACCTGGTGCTCCATAACTCACAGCCATGAACATCATTGTGGATGCAGCTGGTGCTCCATAACTCACAAGCATGAACATCTCTGCGGATGCACCTGGTGCTCCATAACTCACAGCCACGAACATCATTGCGGATGCACCTGGTGCTCCATAACACACAGCCATGAACATCATTGCGGATGCACCTGGTGCTCCATAACTCACCGCCATGAACATCATTGCGGATGCAGCTGGTGCTCCATAACTCACAGCCACGAACATCATTGCGGATGCAGCTGGTGCTCCATAACTCAGAGCCACGAACATCATTGCGGCTGCAGCTGGTGCTCCATAACTCACAGCCACGAACATCATTGCGGAAGCACCTGGTGCTCCATAACTCACAGCCACGAACATCATTGCGGATGCAGCTGGTGCTCCATAACTCACAGCCACGAACATCATTGCGCATGCACCTTGTGCTCCATAACTCACAGCCACGAACATCATTGCGGATGCAGCTGGTGCTCCATAACTCACTGCCATGAACATCATTGCGGATGCAGCTGGTGCTCCATAACTCACAGCCATGAACATCATTGCGGATGCAGCTGGTGCTCCATAACTCACAGCCACGAACGTCATTGCGGATGCAGCTGGTGCTCCATAACTCACAGCCATGCACATCATTGCGGAAGCACCTGGTGCTCAATAACTCACACCCATGAACATCATTGCGGATGCAGCTGGTGCTCCATAACTCACAGCTATGAACATCATTGCGGATACACCTTGTGCTCCATAACTCACAGCCATGAACATCATTGCGGATGCACTTGATGCTCAATAACTCACAGCCATGAACATCATTGCGGATGCACCTGGTGCTTCATAACTCACAGCCATGAACATCATTGCGGATGCAGCTGGTGCTCCATGACTCACAGCCATGAACATCATTGCGGATGCACCAGATGCTCAATAACTCACAGCCATGAACATCATTGCGGATGCACCTTGTGCTCCATAACTCACAGCCATGAACATCATTGCGGATACAGCTGGTGCTCCATAACTCACAGCCACGAACATCATTGCGGATGGGCCTGGTGCTCAATAACTCACAGCCATGAACATCATTGCGGATGCACCTGGTGCTCCATAACTCACAGCCATGAACATAATTGCAGATGCACCTGGTGCTCCATAACTCACAGTCACAGCCATGAACATCATTGCGGATGCACCTGGTGCTCCATCATTGCGGATGCACCTAGTGCTCCATACCTCCATAACTCACAGCCATGAACATCATTGCAGATGCACCTGGTGCATGCACCTGGTGCTCCATAACTCACAGCCATGAACTTCATTGCGGATGCACCTTGGTGCTCCATAACTCACAGCCATGAACATCATTGCAGATGCACTTGGTGCTCCATAACTCACAGCCATGAACATCGTTGCAGATGCACCTGGTGTCCCATAACTCACAGCCATGAACATCATTGCGGATGCACCTGGTGCTCCATAACTCACAGCTATGAACATCATTGCGGATGCAGCTGGTGCTCCATAACTCACAATCATGAACATCATTGCGGATGCACCTGGTGCTCCATAGCTCACAGCCACGAACATCATTGCGGATGCACCTGGTGCTCCATAATTCACAGCGATGAACATCATTGCGGATGCAGCTGGTGCTCTATAACTCACAGCCACAAACATCATTGCGGATGCAGCTGGTGCTCCATAACTCACAGCCATGAACATCATTGCGGAAGCACCTGTTGCTCCATAACTCACAGCCACGGAAAGCATTGCGGAAGCACCTGGTGCTCCATAACTAACAGTCACAAACATCATTGCGGATGCAGCTGGTGCTCCATAACTCACAGCCACGAACATCATTGCAGATGCAGCTGGTGCTCCATAACTCACAGCCACGAACATCATTGAGGATGCAGCTGGTGCTCCATAACTCACAGCCACGAACATCATTGCCGATGCTGCTGGTGCTCCATAACTCACAGCCACGAACATCATTGCGGATGCAGCTGGTGCTCCATAACTCACAGCCATGAACATCACTGCGGATGCACCTTGTGCACCATAACTCACAGCCATGAACATCATTGCGGATGCACCTGATGCTCAATAACTCACAGCCATGAACATCATTGCGGATGCACCTGGTGCTCCATAACTCACAGCCATGGACATCATTGCGGATGCAGCTGGTGCTCCATAACTCACAGCCATGAACATCATTGCGGATGCAGCTGGTGCTCCATAACTCACAGCCATGAACATCATTGCGGATGCACCTGGTGCTCAATAACTCACAGCCACGAACATCATTGCGGATGCAGCTGGTGCTCCATAACTCACAGCCATGAACATCACTGCGGATGCACCTTGTGCTCCATAACTCACAGCCATGAACATCATTGCGGATGCACCTGATGCTCAATAACTCACAGCCATGAACATCATTGCGGATGCACCTGGTGCTCCATAACTCACAGCCATGAACATCATTGCGGATGCACCTGGTGCTCAATAACTCACAACCATGAACATCATTGCGGATGCACCTTGTGCTCCATAACTCACAGCCATGAACATCATTGCGGATGCAGCTGGTGCTCCATAACTCACAGCCACGAACATCATTGCGGATGCAGCTGGTGCTCCATAACTCACAGCCACGAACATCATTGCGGATGCAGCTGGTGCTCCATAACTCACAGCCACGAACATCATTGCGGAAGCACCTGCTGCTCCATAACTCACAGCCATGAACATCATTGCGGATGCAGCTGGTGCTCCATAACTCACAGCCATGAACATCACTGCGTATGCACCTTGTGCTCCATAACTCACAGCCATGAACATCATTGCGGATGCACCTGATGCTCAATAACTCACAGCCATGAACATCATTGCGGATGCACCTGGTGCTCCATAACTCACAGCTATGAACATCATTGCGGATGCACCTTGTGCTCCATAACTCACAGCCATGAACATCATTGCGGATACAGCTGATGCTCCATAACTCACAGCCACAAACATCATTGCGGATGGGCCTGGTGCTCAATAACTCACAGCCATGAACATTATTGCGGATGCAGCTGGTGCTCCATAACTCACAGTCACGAACATCATTGCGGAAGCACCTGGTGCTCCATAACTCACAGTCACGAACATCATTGCGGATGCAGCTGGTGCTTCATAACTCACAGCCACGAACATCATTGCGGATGCAGCTGGTGCTCCATAACTCACAGCCATGAACATCATTGCGGATGCAGCTGGTGCTCCATGACTCACAGCCAAGAACATCATTGCGGATGCACCTGGTGCTCCATAACTCACACCCATGAACATCATTGCCTATGCAGCTGGTGCTCCATAACTCAGAGCCATGAACATCATTGCGGATGCACCTGATACTCAATAACTCACAGCCATGAAAATCATTGCGGATACACCTGGTGCTCCATAACTCACAGCCATGAACATCATTGCGGATGCAGCTGGTGCTCCATAACTCACAGCCATGAACATCATTGTGGATGCACCTGATGCTCAATAACTCACAGCCCGAACATCATTGCGGATGCACCTTGTGCTCCATAACTCACAGCCATGAACATCATTGCGGATACAGCTGATGCTCCATAACTCACAGCCCCAAACATCATTGCGGATGGGCCTGGTGCTCAATAACTCACAGCCATGAACATTATTGAGGATGCAGCTGGTGCTCCATAACTCACAGCCATGAACATTGTTGCGGATGCACCTGGTGCTCCATAACTCACAGCCATGAACATCATTGCAGATGCACCTGGTGCTCCATAACTCACAGTCACAGCCATGAACATCATTGCGGATGCACCTGGTGCTCCATCATTGCGGATGCACCTACTGCTCCATAACTCCATAACTCACAGCCATGAACTTCATTGCGAATGCACCTTGTGCTCCATAACTCACAGGCATGAACGTCACTGCAGATGCACTTGGTGCTCCATAACTCACAGCCATGAACATCGTTGCGGATGCACCTGGTGTCCCATAACTCACAGCCATGAACATCATTGCAGATGCACCTGGTGCTCCATAACTCACAGTCATGAACATCATTGTGGATGCAGCTGGTGCTCCATAACTCACAAGCATGAACATCACTGCGGATGCACCTGGTGCTCCATAACTCACAGCCACGAACATCATTGCGGATGCACCTGGTGCTCCATAACTCACAGCCACGAACATCATTGTGGATGCACCTGGTGCTCCATAACTCACAGCCATGAACATCATTGCGGATGCAGCTGATGCTCCATAACTCACAGCCACGAACATCATTGCGGATGCAGCTGGTGCTCCATAACTCACAGCCACAAACATCATTGCGGAAGCACCTGGTGCTCATAACTCACAGCCATGAACATCATTGCGGATGCAGCTGGTGCTCCATAACTCACAGCCATGGACATCATTGTGGATGCACCTTGTGCTCCATAACTCACAGCCATGAACATCATTGCGGATGCAGCTGGTGCTCCATAACTCACTGCCATGAACATCATTGCGGAAGCACCTGGTGCTCCATAACTCACAGCCATGAACATCATTGCGGATGCAGCTGGTGCTCCATAACTCACAGCCATGAACATTATTGCAGATGCAGCTGGTGCTCTATATCTCACAGCCATGTACATCATTGCGGATGCACCTTGTGCGCCATAACTCACAGCCATGAACATCATTGCGGATGCACCTGATGCTCAATAACTCACAGCCATGAACCTCATTGCGGATGCACCTAGTGCTCCATAACTCACAACCATGAACATCATTGCGGATGCAGCTGGTGCTCCATAACTCACAGCCATGAACATCATTGCGGAAGCACCTTGTGCTCCATAACTCACAGGCATGAACGTCATTGCAGATGCACTTGGTGCTCCATAACTCACAGCCATGAACATCGTTGCGGATGCACCTGGTGTCCCATAACTCACAGCCATGAACATTATTGCGGATGCACCTGGGGCTCCATAACTCATAGCCATGAACATCATTGTGGATGCAGCTGGTGCTCCATAACTCAAAAGCATGAACATCACTGCGGATGCACCTGGTGCTCCACAACTCACAGCCACGAACATCATTGCGGATGCACCTGGTGCTCCATAACTCACAGCCATGAACATCATTGCGGATGCACCTGGTGCTCCATAACTCACAGCCATGAACATCATTGCGGATGCAGCTGGTGCACCATAACTCACAGCCACGAACATCATTGCGGATGCAGCTGGTGCTCCATAACTCACAGCCATGAACATCATTGCGGATGCAGCTGGTGCTCCATAACTCACAGCCATGAACATCATTGCAGAAGCACCTGATGCTCCATAACTCACAGCCATGAACATCATTGCGGATGCAGCTGGTGCTCCATAACTCACAGTCATGAACATCATTGCGGATGCACCTTGTGCTCCATAACTCACAGCCATGAACATCATTGCAGATGCACCTGGTGCTCCATAACTCACAGCCATGAACATCGTTGCGGTTGCACCTGGTGTCCCATAACTCACAGCCATGAACATCATTGCGGGTGCAGCTGGTGCTCCATAACTCACAGCCATGAACATCATTGCGGATGCAGCTGGTGCTCCATAACTCACAGCCATGAACATCATTGCGGAAGCACCTGGTGCTCCACACCTCACAGCCATGAACATCATTGCGGGTGCAGCTGGTGATCCATAACTCACAGCCAAGAACATCATTGTGGATGCACGTGGTGCTCCATAACTCACAGCCATGAACATCATTGCGGATGCACCTTATGCTCCATAACTCACAGCCATAACCATCATTGCGGATGCACCTGATGCTCAATAACTCACAGCCATGAACATCATTGCGGATGCACCTGGTGCTCCATAACTCACAGCCATGAACATCATTGCCGATGCAGCTGGTGCTCCATAACTCAGAGCCATGAACATCATTGCGGATGCACCTGATGCTCAATAACTCACAGCCATGAACATCATTGTGGATGCACCTTGTGCTCCCTAACTCACAGCCATGAACATCATTGCGGATACAGCTGGTGCTCCATAACTCACACCACGAACATCATTGCGGATGGGCCTGGTGCTCCATAACTCACAGCCATGAACATCATTGCGGATGCAGCTGGTGCTCCATAACTCACAGCCATGAACATCATTGCGGATGCACCTGGTGCTCCATAACTCACAGCCATGAACATCATTGCAGATGCACCTGGTTCTCCATTACTCACAGTCACAGTCATGAACATCATTGCGGATGCACCTGGTGCTCCATCATTGCGGATGTATCTAGTGCTCCATAACTCCATAACTCACAGCCATGAAGATCATTGCAGATGCACCTGGTGCATGCACCTGGTTCTCCATAACTCACAGCCATGAACTTCATTGCGGATGCACCTTGTGCTCCATAAATCACAGCCATGAACATCATTGCAGATGCACTTGGTGCTCCATAACTCACAGTCACAGCCATGAACATCATTGCGGATGCACCTGGTGCTCCATCATTGCGGATGCACCTAGTGCTCCATAACTCCATAACTCACAGCCATGAACATCATTGCAGATGCACCTGGTGCATGCACCTGGTGCTCCATAACTCACAGCCATGAACTTCATTGCGGATGCACCTTGTGCTCCATAACTCACAGCCATGAACATCATTGCAGATGCACTTGGTGCTCCATAACTCACAGCCATGAACATCGTTGCGGATGCACCTGGTGTCCCATAACTCACAGACATGAACATCATTGCGGATGCACCTGGTGCTCCATAACTCACAGCTATGAACATCATTGCGGATGCAGCTGGTGCTCCATAACTCACAATTATGAACATCACTGCGGATGCACCTGGTGCTCCATAACTCACAGCCATGAACATCACTGCGGATGCAGCCGGTGCTCTATAACTCACAGCCACGAACATCATTGCGGATGCACCTGGTGCTCCATAACTCACAGCCATGAACATCATTGCAGATGCAGCTGGTGCTCCATAACTCAGAGCCATGAACATCATTGCGGATACAGCTGGTGCTCCATAGCTCACAGCCACGAACATCATTGCAGATGGGTCTGGTGCTCAATAACTCACAGCCATGAACATCATTGCAGATGCACCTGGTGCTCCATAACTCACAGCCATGAACATCATTGCGGATGCAGAACTCACAGTCACAGCCATGAACATCATTGCGGATGCACCTGGTGCTCCATCATTGCGGATGCACCTAGTGCTCCATAACTCCATAACTCACAGCCATGAACATCATTGCAGATGCACCTGGTGCATGCACCTGGTGCTCCATAATTCACAGCCATGAATTTCATTGCCGATGCACCTTGTGCTCCATAACTCACAGCCATGAACATCATTGCAGATGCACTTGGTGCTCCATAACTCACAGCCATGAACATCGTTGCGGATGCAGCTGGTGCTCCATAACTCACAGCCAAGAACATCATTGCGGAAACACCTGGTACTCCATAACTCACAGTAACGAACATCATTGCGGATGCAGCTGGTGGTCCATAACTCACTGCCACGAACATCATTGCGGATGCAGCTGGTGCTCCATAACTCACAGCCACGAACATCATTGCGGATGCAGCTGGTGCTCCATAACTCACAGCCACGAACATCATTGCGGATGCAGCTGGTGCTCCATAACTCACAGCCACGAACATCATTGCGGATGCAGCTGGTGCTCCATAACTCACAGCCACAAACATCATTGCGGAAGCACCTGGTGCTCCATAACTCACAGCCATGAACATCATTGCGGATGCAGCTGGTGCTCCATAACTCACTGCCATGAACATCATTGCGGAAGCACCTGGTGCTCCATAACTCATAGCCATGAACATCATTGCGGATGCAGCTGGTGCTCCATAACTCACAGCCATGAACATCATTGCGGATGCAGCTGGTGCTCCATAACTCACAGCCATGAACATCATTGCGGAAGCACCTGGTGCTCCACAACTCACAGCCATGAACATCATTGCGGATGCAGCTGGTGCTCCATAACTCACAGCCAGAACATCATTGCGGATGCACCTGGTGCTCCATATCTCACAGCCATGTACATCATTGCGGATGCACCTTGTGCGCCATAACTCACAGCCATGAACATCATTGCGGATGCACCTGATGCTCAATAACTCACAGCCATGAACCTCATTGCGGATGCACCTAGTGCTCCATAACTCACAACCATGAACATCATTGCGGATGCAGCTGGTGCTCCATAACTCACAGCCATGAACATCATTGCGGAAGCACCTGGTGCTCCATAACTCACAGCCATGAACATCATTGCGGATGCACCTGATGCTCAATAACTCACAGCCATGAACATCATTGCGGATGCACCTTGTGCTCCATAACTCACAGCCATGAACATCATTGCGGATACAGCTGATTCTCCATAACTCACAGCCACAAACATCATTGCGGATGGGCCTGGTGCTCAATAACTCACAGCCATGAACATTAGTGCGGATGCAGCTGGTGCTCCCTAACTCACAGCCAGGAACATCATTGCGGATGCACCTGATGCTCAATAACTCACAGCCATGAACATCATTGCGGATGCACCTTGTGCTCCATAGCTCACAGCCATGAACATCATTGCGGATACAGCTGATGCTCCATAACTGACAGCCACAAACATCATTGCGGATGGGCCTGGTGCTCAATAACTCACAGCCATGAACATTATTGCAGATGCAGCTGGTGCTCTATAACTCACAGCCATGAACATTGTTGCAGATGCACCTGGTGCTCCATAACTCACAGCCATGAACATCATTGCAGATGCACCTGGTGCTCCATAACTCACAGTCACAGCCATGAACATCATTGCGGATGCACCTGGTGCTCCATCATTGCGGATGCATCTACTGCTCCATAACTCCATAACTCACACCATGAACATCATTGCAGATGCACCTGGTGCATTCACCTGATGCTCCATAACTCACAGCCATGAACTTCATTGCGGATGCACCTTGTGCTCCATAACTCACAGGCATGAACGTCATTGCAGATGCACTTGGTGCTCCATAACTCACAGCCATGAACATTGTTGCGGATGCACCTGGTGTCCCATAACTCACAGCCATGAACATCATTGCGGATGCACCTGGTGCTCCATAACTCACAGCCATGAACATCATTGTGGATGCAGCTGGTGCTCCATAACTCACAAGCATGAACATCTCTGCGGATGCACCTGGTGCTCCATAACTCACAGCCACGAACATCATTGCGGATGCACCTGGTGCTCCATAACACACAGCCATGAACATCATTGCGGATGCACCTGGTGCTCCATAACTCACAGCCATGAACATCATTGCGGATGCAGCTGGTGCTCCATAACTCACAGCCACGAACATCATTGCGGATGCAGCTGGTGCTCCATAACTCACAGCCACGAACATCATTGCGGCTGCAGCTGGTGCTCCATAACTCAAAGCCACGAACATCATTGCGGAAGCACCTGGTGCTCCATAACTCACAGCCACGAACATCATTGCGGATGCAGCTGGTGCTCCATAACTCACAGCCACGAACATCATTGCGGATGCACCTTGTGCTCCATAACTCACAGCCACGAATATCATTGCGGATGCAGCTGGTGCTCCATAACTCACTGCCATGAACATCATTGCGGATGCAGCTGGTGCTCCATAACTCACAACCACGAACATCATTGCGGATGCAGCTGGTGCTCCATAACTCACAGCCATGAACATCATTGCGGATTCAGCTGGTGCTCCATAACTCACAGCCACGAACATCATTGCGGATGCAGCTGGTGCTCCATAACTCACAGCCACGAACATCATTGCGGATGCAGATGGTGCTCCATAACTCACAGCCATGAACATCACTGCGGATGCACCTTGTGCTCCATAACTCACAGCCATGAACATCATTGCGGATGCACCTGATGCTCAATAACTCACAGCCATGAATATCATTGCGGATGCACCTGGTGCTCCATAACTCACAGCCATGAACATCATTGCGGATGCAGCTGGTGCTCCATAACTCACAGCCATGAACATCATTGCGGATGCACCTGGTGCTCAATAACTCACAGCCACGAACATCATTGCGGATGCAGCTGGTGCTCCATAACTCACAGCCATGAACATCACTGCGGATGCACCTTGTGCTCCATAACTCACAGCCATGAACATCATTGCGGATGCACCTGATGCTCAATAACTCACAGCCATGAACATCATTGCGGATGCACCTGGTGCTCCATAACTCACAGCCATGAACATCATTGCGGATGCAGCTGGTGCTCCATAACTCACAGCCATGAACATCATTGCGGATGCACCTGGTGCTCAATAACTCACAGCCATGAACATCATTGCAGATGCACCTTGTGCTCCATAACTCACAGCCATGAACATCATTGCGGATACAGCTGATGCTCCATAACTCACAGCCACAAACATCATTGCGGATGGGCCTGGTGCTCAATAACTCACAGCCATGAACATTATTGGGGATGCAGCTGGTGCTCCATAACTCACAGCCATGAACATTGTTGCGGATGCACCTGGTACTCCATAACTCAGAGCCATGAACATCATTGCAGATGCACCTGGTGCTCCATAACTCACAGTCACAGCCATGAACATCATTGCGGATGCACCTGGTGCTCCATCATTGCGGATGCACCTACTGCTCCATAACTCCATAACTCACAGCAATGAACATCATTGCAGATGCACCTGGTGCATGCACCTGGTGCTCCATAACTCACAGCCATGAACTTCATTGCGGATGCACCTTGTGCTCCATAACTCACAGGCATGAACGTCATTGCAGATGCACTTGGTGCTCCATAACTCACAGCCATGAACATCGTTGCGGATGCACCTGGTGTCCCATAACTCACAGCCATGAACATTATTGCGGATGCACCTGGGGCTCCATAACTCATAGCCATGAACATCATTGTGGATGCAGCTGGTGCTCCATAACTCAAAAGCAGGAACATCACTGCGGATGCACCTGGTGCTCCACAACTCACAGCCACGAACATCATTGCGGATGCACCTGGTGCTCCATAACTCACAGCCATGAACATCATTGCGGATGCACCTGGTGCTCCATAACTCACAGCCACGAACATCATTGCGGATGCAGCTGGTGCTCCATAACTCACAGCCATGAACATCATTGCAGAAGCACCTGGTGCTCCATAACTCACAGCCATGAACATCATTGCGGATGCAGCTGGTGCTCCATAACTCACAGTCATGAACATCATTGCGGATGCACCTTGTGCTCCATAACTCACAGCCATGAACATCATTGCAGATGCACCTGGTGCTCCATAACTCACAGCCATGAACATCGTTGCGGTTGCACCTGGTGTCCCATAACTCACAGCCATGAACATCATTGCGGGTGCAGCTGGTGCTCCATAACTCACAGCCATGAACATCATTGCAGATGCAGCTGGTGCTCCATAACTCACAGCCATGAACATCATTGCGGAAGCACCTGGTGCTCCACACCTCACAGCCATGAACATCATTGCGGGTGCAGCTGGTGATCCATAACTCACAGCCAAGAACATCATTGTGGATGCACGTGGTGCTCCATAACTCACAGCCATGAACATCATTGCGGATGCACCTTATGCTCCATAACTCACAGCCATAACCATCATTGCGGATGCACCTGATGCTCAATAACTCACAGCCATGAACATCATTGCAGAAGCACCTGGTGCTCCATAACTCACAGCCATGAACATCATTGCGGATGCAGCTGGTGCTCCATAACTCACAGTCATGAACATCATTGCGGATGCACCTTGTGCTCCATAACTCACAGCCATGAACATCATTGCAGATGCACCTGGTGCTCCATAACTCACAGCCATGAACATCGTTGCGGTTGCACCTGGTGTCCCATAACTCACAGCCATGAACATCATTGCGGGTGCAGCTGGTGCTCCATAACTCACAGCCATGAACATCATTGCAGATGCAGCTGGTGCTCCATAACTCACAGCCATGAACATCATTGCGGAAGCACCTGGTGCTCCACACCTCACAGCCATGAACATCATTGCGGGTGCAGCTGGTGATCCATAACTCACAGCCAAGAACATCATTGTGGATGCACGTGGTGCTCCATAACTCACAGCCATGAACATCATTGCGGATGCACCTTATGCTCCATAACTCACAGCCATAACCATCATTGCGGATGCACCTGATGCTCAATAACTCACAGCCATGAACATCATTGCGGATGCACCTGGTGCTCCATAACTCACAGCCATGAACATCATTGCGGATGCAGCTGGTGCTCCATAACTCAGAGCCATGAACATCATTGCGGATGCACCTGATGCTCAATAACTCACAGCCATGAACATCATTGTGGATGCACCTTGTGCTCCCTAACTCACAGCCATGAACATCATTGCGGATACAGCTGGTGCTCCATAACTCACACCACGAACATCATTGCGGATGGGCCTGGTGCTCCATAACTCACAGCCATGAACATCATTGTGGATGCAGCTGGTGCTCCATAACTCACAGCCATGAACATCATTGCGGATGCACCTGGTGCTCCATAACTCACAGCCATGAACATCATTGCAGATGCACCTGGTTCTCCATTACTCACAGTCACAGTCATGAACATCATTGCGGATGCACCTGGTGCTCCATCATTGCGGATGTATCTAGTGCTCCATAACTCCATAACTCACAGCCATGAAGATCATTGCAGATGCACCTGGTGCATGCACCTGGTTCTCCATAACTCACAGCCATGAACTTCATTGCGGATGCACCTTGTGCTCCATAAATCACAGCCATGAACATCATTGCAGATGCACTTGGTGCTCCATAACTCACAGTCACAGCCATGAACATCATTGCGGATGCACCTGGTGCTCCATCATTGCGGATGCACCTAGTGCTCCATAACTCCATAACTCACAGCCATGAACATCATTGCAGATGCACCTGGTGCATGCACCTGGTGCTCCATAACTCACAGCCATGAACTTCATTGCGGATGCACCTTGTGCTCCATAACTCACAGCCATGAACATCATTGCAGATGCACTTGGTGCTCCATAACTCACAGCCATGAACATCGTTGCGGATGCACCTGGTGTCCCATAACTCACAGCCATGAACATGATTGCGGATGCACCTGGTGCTCCATAACTCACAGCTATGAACATCATTGCGGATGCAGCTGGTGCTCCATAACTCACAGCCACGAACATCATTGCGGATGCAGATGGTGCTCCATAACTCACAGCCATGAACATCACTGCGGATGCACCTTGTGCTCCATAACTCACAGCCATGAACATCATTGCGGATGCACCTGATGCTCAATAACTCACAGCCATGAATATCATTGCGGATGCACCTGGTGCTCCATAACTCACAGCCATGAACATCATTGCGGATGCAGCTGGTGCTCCATAACTCACAGCCATGAACATCATTGCGGATGCACCTGGTGCTCAATAACTCACAGCCACGAACATCATTGCGGATGCACCTGGTGCTCCATAACTCACAGCCATGAACATCATTGCGGATGCAGCTGGTGCTCCATAACTCACAGCCATGAACATCATAGCGGATGCACCTGGTGCTCAATAACTCACAGCCATGAACATCATTGCAGATGCACCTTGTGCTCCATAACTCACAGCCATGAACATCATTGCGGATACAGCTGATGCTCCATAACTCACAGCCACAAACATCATTGCGGATGGGCCTGGTGCTCAATAACTCACAGCCATGAACATTATTGGGGATGCAGCTGGTGCTCCATAACTCACAGCCATGAACATTGTTGCGGATGCACCTGGTACTCCATAACTCAGAGCCATGAACATCATTGCAGATGCACCTGGTGCTCCATAACTCACAGTCACAGCCATGAACATCATTGCGGATGCACCTGGTGCTCCATCATTGCGGATGCACCTACTGCTCCATAACTCCATAACTCACAGCCATGAACATCATTGCAGATGCACCTGGTGCATGCACCTGGTGCTCCATAACTCACAGCCATGAACTTCATTGCGGATGCACCTTGTGCTCCATAACTCACAGGCATGAACGTCATTGCAGATGCACTTGGTGCTCCATAACTCACAGCCATGAACATCGTTGCGGATGCACCTGGTGTCCCATAACTCACAGCCATGAACATTATTGCGGATGCACCTGGGGCTCCATAACTCATAGCCATGAACATCATTGTGGATGCAGCTGGTGCTCCATAACTCAAAAGCAGGAACATCACTGCGGATGCACCTGGTGCTCCACAACTCACAGCCACGAACATCATTGCGGATGCACCTGGTGCTCCATAACTCACAGCCATGAACATCATTGCGGATGCACCTGGTGCTCCATAACTCACAGCCATGAACATCATTGCGGATGCAGCTGGTGCTCCATAACTCACAGCCACGAACATCATTGCGGATGCAGCTGGTGCTCCATAACTCACAGCCATGAACATCATTGCAGAAGCACCTGGTGCTCCATAACTCACAGCCATGAACATCATTGCGGATGCAGCTGGTGCTCCATAACTCACAGTCATGAACATCATTGCGGATGCACCTTGTGCTCCATAACTCACAGCCATGAACATCATTGCAGATGCACCTGGTGCTCCATAACTCACAGCCATGAACATCGTTGCGGTTGCACCTGGTGTCCCATAACTCACAGCCATGAACATCATTGCGGGTGCAGCTGGTGCTCCATAACTCACAGCCATGAACATCATTGCAGATGCAGCTGGTGCTCCATAACTCACAGCCATGAACATCATTGCGGAAGCACCTGGTGCTCCACACCTCACAGCCATGAACATCATTGCGGGTGCAGCTGGTGATCCATAACTCACAGCCAAGAACATCATTGTGGATGCACGTGGTGCTCCATAACTCACAGCCATGAACATCATTGCGGATGCACCTTATGCTCCATAACTCACAGCCATAACCATCATTGCGGATGCACCTGATGCTCAATAACTCACAGCCATGAACATCATTGCGGATGCACCTGGTGCTCCATAACTCACAGCCATGAACATCATTGCGGATGCAGCTGGTGCTCCATAACTCAGAGCCATGAACATCATTGCGGATGCACCTGATGCTCAATAACTCACAGCCATGAACATCATTGTGGATGCACCTTGTGCTCCCTAACTCACAGCCATGAACATCATTGCGGATACAGCTGGTGCTCCATAACTCACACCACGAACATCATTGCGGATGGGCCTGGTGCTCCATAACTCACAGCCATGAACATCATTGTGGATGCAGCTGGTGCTCCATAACTCACAGCCATGAACATCATTGCGGATGCACCTGGTGCTCCATAACTCACAGCCATGAACATCATTGCAGATGCACCTGGTTCTCCATTACTCACAGTCACAGTCATGAACATCATTGCGGATGCACCTGGTGCTCCATCATTGCGGATGTATCTAGTGCTCCATAACTCCATAACTCACAGCCATGAAGATCATTGCAGATGCACCTGGTGCATGCACCTGGTTCTCCATAACTCACAGCCATGAACTTCATTGCGGATGCACCTTGTGCTCCATAAATCACAGCCATGAACATCATTGCAGATGCACTTGGTGCTCCATAACTCACAGTCACAGCCATGAACATCATTGCGGATGCACCTGGTGCTCCATCATTGCGGATGCACCTAGTGCTCCATAACTCCATAACTCACAGCCATGAACATCATTGCAGATGCACCTGGTGCATGCACCTGGTGCTCCATAACTCACAGCCATGAACTTCATTGCGGATGCACCTTGTGCTCCATAACTCACAGCCATGAACATCATTGGAGATGCACTTGGTGCTCCATAACTCACAGCCATGAACATCGTTGCGGATGCACCTGGTGTCCCATAACTCACAGCCATGAACATGATTGCGGATGCACCTGGTGCTCCATAACTCACAGCTATGAACATCATTGCGGATGCAGCTGGTGCTCCATAACTCACAATTATGAACATCACTGCGGATGCACCTGGTGCTCCATAACTCACAGCCATGAACATCACTGCGGATGCAGCCGGTGCTCTATAACTCACAGCCACGAACATCATTGCGGATGCACCTGGTGCTCCATAACTCACAGCCATGAACATCATTGCAGATGCAGCTGGTGCTCCATAATTCAGAGCCATGAACATCATTGCGGATACAGCTGGTGCTCCATAGCTCACAGCCACGAACATCATTGCAGATGGGTCTGGTGCTCAATAACTCACAGCCATGAACATCATTGCAGATGCACCTGGTGCTCCATAACTCACAGCCATGAACATCATTGCGGATGCAGAACTCACAGTCACAGCCATGAACATCATTGCGGATGCACCTGGTGCTCCATCATTGCGGATGCACCTAGTGCTCCATAACTCCATAACTCACAGCCATGAACATCATTGCAGATGCACCTGGTGCATGCACCTGGTGCTCCATAACTCACAGCCATGAATTTCATTGCCGATGCACCTTGTGCTCCATAACTCACAGCCATGAACATCATTGCAGATGCACTTGGTGCTCCATAACTCACAGCCATGAACATCGTTGCGGATGCAGCTGGTGCTCCATAACTCACAGCCAAGAACATCATTGCGGAAACACCTGGTACTCCATAACTCACAGTCACGAACATCATTGCGGATGCAGCTGGTGGTCCATAACTCACTGCCACGAACATCATTGCGGATGCAGCTGGTGCTCCATAACTCACAGCCACGAACATCATTGCGGATGCAGCTGGTGCTCCATAACTCACAGCCACGAACATCATTGCGGATGCAGCTGGTGCTCCATAACTCACAGCCACGAACATCATTGCGGATGCAGCTGGTGCTCCATAACTCACAGCCACAAACATCATTGCGGAAGCACCTGGTGCTCCATAACTCACAGCCACGAACATCATTGCGGTTGCAGCTGGTGCTCCATAACTCACAGCCATGAACATTGTTGCGGATGCACCTGGTGCTCCATAACTCACAGCCATGAACATCATTGCGGATGCACCTTGTGCTCCATAACTCACAGCCATGAACATCATTGCAGATGCACCTGGTGCTCCATAACTCACAGCCATGAACATCGTTGCGGTTGCACCTGGTGTCCCATAACTCACAGCCACGAACATCATTGCGGATGCAGCTGGTGCTCCATAACTCACAGCCACGAACGTCATTGCGGATGCAGCTGGTGCTCCATAACTCACAGCCATGAACATCATTGCGGAAGCACCTGGTGCTCAATAACTCACAGCCATGAACATCATTGCGGATGCAGCTGGTGCTCCATAACTCACAGCTATGAACATCATTGCGGATACACCTTGTGCTCCATAACTCACAGCCATGAACATCATTGCGGATGCACCTGATGCTCAATAACTCACAGCCATGAACATCATTGCGGATGCACCTGGTGCTTCATAACTCACAGCCATGAACATCATTGCGGATGCAGCTGGTGCTCCATGACTCACAGCCATGAACATCATTGCGGATGCACCAGATGCTCAATAACTCACAGCCATGAACATCATTGCGGATGCACCTTGTGCTCCATAACTCACAGCCATGAACATCATTGCGGATACAGCTGGTGCTCCATAACTCACAGCCACGAACATCATTGCGGATGGGCCTGGTGCTCAATAACTCACAGCCATGAACATCATTGCGGATGCACCTGGTGCTCCATAACTCACAGCCATGAACATAATTGCAGATGCACCTGGTGCTCCATAACTCACAGTCACAGCCATGAACATCATTGCGGATGCACCTGGTGCTCCATCATTGTGGATGCACCTAGTGCTCCATACCTCCATAACTCACAGCCATGAACATCATTGCAGATGCACCTGGTGCATGCACCTGGTGCTCCATAACTCACAGCCATGAACTTCATTGCGGATGCACCTTGTGCTCCATAACTCACAGCCATGAACATCATTGCAGATGCACTTGGTGCTCCATAACTCACAGCCATGAACATCATTGCGGATGCACCTGGTGCTCCATAACTCACAGCTATGAACATCATTGCGGATGCAGCTGGTGCTCCATAACTCACAATCATGAACATCACTGCGGATGCACCTGGTGCTCCATAGCTCACAGCCACGAACATCATTGCGGATGCACCTGGTGCTCCATAACTCACAGCGATGAACATCACTGCAGATGCAGCTGGTGCTCTATAACTCACAGCCACGAACATCATTGCGGATGCAGCTGGTGCTCCATAACTCACAGCCATGAACATCATTGCGGAAGCACCTGTTGCTCCATAACTCACAGCCACGAAAAGCATTGCGGAAGCACCTGGTGCTCCATAACTAACAGTCACGGACATCATTGCGGATGCAGCTGGTGCTCCATAACTCACAGCCACGGACATCATTGCGGATGCAGCTGGTGCTCCATAACTCACAGCCACGAACATCATTGCGGATGCAGCTGGTGCTCCATAACTCACAGCCACGAACATCATTGCGGATGCAGCTGGTGCTCCATAACTCACAGCCACGAACATCATTGCGGAAGCACCTGGTGCTCCATAACTCACAGCCATGAACATCATTGCGGATGCAGCTGGTGCTCCATAACTCACAGCCATGAACATCACTGCGGATGCACCTTGTGCTCCATAACTCACAGCCATGAACATCATTGCGGATGCACCTGATGCTCAATAACTCACAGCCATGAACATCATTGCGGATGCACCTGGTGCTCCATAACTCACAGCCATGAACATCATTGCGGATGCACCTTGTGCTCCATAACTCACAGCCATGAACATCATTGCGGATACAGCTGATGCTCCATAACTCACAGCCACAAACATCATTGCGGATGGGCCTGGTGCTCAATAACTCACAGCCATGAACATTATTGCGGATGCAGCTGGTGCTCCATAACTCACAGCCATGAACATTGTTGCGGATGCACCTGGTGCTCCATAACTCAGAGCCATGAACATCATTGCAGATGCACCTGGTGCTCCATAACTCACAGTCACAGCCATGAACATCATTGCGGATGCACCTGGTGCTCCATCATTGTGGATGCACCTACTGCTCCATAACTCCATAACTCACAGCCATGAACATCATTGCAGATGCACCTGGTGCATGCACCTGGTGCTCCATAACTCACAGCCATGAACTTCATTGCGGATGCACCTTGTGCTCCATAACTCACAGGCATGAACGTCATTGCAGATGCACTTGGTGCTCCATAACTCACAGCCATGAACATCGTTGCGGATGCACCTGGTGTACCATAACTCACAGCCATGAACATCATTGCGGATGCACCTGGGGCTCCATAACTCTCAGCCATGAACATCATTGTGGATGCAGCTGGTGCTCCATAACTCAAAAGCATGAACATCACTGCGGATGCACCTGGTGCTCCATAACTCACAGCCACGAACATCATTGCGGATGCACCTGGTGCTCCATAACTCACAGCCATGAACATCATTGCGGATGCACCTGGTGCTCCATAACTCACAGCCATGAACATCATTGCGGATGCAGCTGGTGCACCATAACTCACAGCCACGAACATCATTGTGGATGCAGCTGGTGCTCCATAACTCACAGCCACGAACATCATTGCGGATGCAGCTGGTGCTCCATAACTCACAGCCATGAACATCATTGCGGAAGCACCTGGTGCTCCATAACTCACAGCCATGAACATCATTGCGGATGCAGCTGGTGCTCCATAACTCACAGCCATGAACATCATTGTGGATGCACCTTGTGCTCCATAACTCACAGCCATGAACATCATTGCGGATGCAGCTGGTGCGCCATAACTCACTGCCATGAACATCATTGCGGAAGCACCTGGTGCTCCATAACTCACAGCCATGAACATCATTGCGGATGCAGCTGGTGCTCCATAACTCACAGCCATGAACATCATTGCGGATGCAGCTGGTGCTCAATAACTCACAGCCATGAACATCATTGCGGATGCACCTTGTGCTCCATAACTCACAGCCATGAACATCATTGCGGATACAGCTGGTGCTCCATAACTCACAGCCACGAACATCATTGCGGATGGGCCTGGTGCTCAATAACTCACAGCCATGAACATCATTGCGGATGCACCTGGTGCTCCATAACTCACAGCCATGAACATAATTGCAGATGCACCTGGTGCTCCATAACTCACAGTCACAGCCATGAACATCATTGCGGATGCACCTGGTGCTCCATCATTGTGGATGCACCTAGTGCTCCATACCTCCATAACTCACAGCCATGAACATCATTGCAGATGCACCTGGTGCATGCACCTGGTGCTCCATAACTCACAGCCATGAACTTCATTGCGGATGCACCTTGTGCTCCATAACTCACAGCCATGAACATCATTGCAGATGCACTTGGTGCTCCATAACTCACAGCCATGAACATCATTGCGGATGCACCTGGTGCTCCATAACTCACAGCTATGAACATCATTGCGGATGCAGCTGGTGCTCCATAACTCACAATCATGAACATCACTGCGGATGCACCTGGTGCTCCATAGCTCACAGCCACGAACATCATTGCGGATGCACCTGGTGCTCCATAACTCACAGCGATGAACATCACTGCAGATGCAGCTGGTGCTCTATAACTCACAGCCACGAACATCATTGCGGATGCAGCTGGTGCTCCATAACTCACAGCCATGAACATCATTGCGGAAGCACCTGTTGCTCCATAACTCACAGCCACGAAAAGCATTGCGGAAGCACCTGGTGCTCCATAACTAACAGTCACGAACATCATTGCGGATGCAGCTGGTGCTCCATAACTCACAGCCACGGACATCATTGCGGATGCAGCTGGTGCTCCATAACTCACAGCCACGAACATCATTGCGGATGCAGCTGGTGCTCCATAACTCACAGCCACGAACATCATTGCGGATGCAGCTGGTGCTCCATAACTCACAGCCACGAACATCATTGCGGAAGCACCTGGTGCTCCATAACTCACAGCCATGAACATCATTGCGGATGCAGCTGGTGCTCCATAACTCACAGCCATGAACATCACTGCGGATGCACCTTGTGCTCCATAACTCACAGCCATGAACATCATTGCGGATGCACCTGATGCTCAATAACTCACAGCCATGAACATCATTGCGGATGCACCTGGTGCTCCATAACTCACAGCCATGAACATCATTGCGGATGCACCTTGTGCTCCATAACTCACAGCCATGAACATCATTGCGGATACAGCTGATGCTCCATAACTCACAGCCACAAACATCATTGCGGATGGGCCTGGTGCTCAATAACTCACAGCCATGAACATTATTGCGGATGCAGCTGGTGCTCCATAACTCACAGCCATGAACATTGTTGCGGATGCACCTGGTGCTCCATAACTCAGAGCCATGAACATCATTGCAGATGCACCTGGTGCTCCATAACTCACAGTCACAGCCATGAACATCATTGCGGATGCACCTGGTGCTCCATCATTGTGGATGCACCTACTGCTCCATAACTCCATAACTCACAGCCATGAACATCATTGCAGATGCACCTGGTGCATGCACCTGGTGCTCCATAACTCACAGCCATGAACTTCATTGCGGATGCACCTTGTGCTCCATAACTCACAGGCATGAACGTCATTGCAGATGCACTTGGTGCTCCATAACTCACAGCCATGAACATCGTTGCGGATGCACCTGGTGTCCCATAACTCACAGCCATGAACATCATTGCGGATGCACCTGGGGCTCCATAACTCTCAGCCATGAACATCATTGTGGATGCAGCTGGTGCTCCATAACTCAAAAGCATGAACATCACTGCGGATGCACCTGGTGCTCCATAACTCACAGCCACGAACATCATTGCGGATGCACCTGGTGCTCCATAACTCACAGCCATGAACATCATTGCGGATGCACCTGGTGCTCCATAACTCACAGCCATGAACATCATTGCGGATGCAGCTGGTGCACCATAACTCACAGCCACGAACATCATTGTGGATGCAGCTGGTGCTCCATAACTCACAGCCACGAACATCATTGCGGATGCAGCTGGTGCTCCATAACTCACAGCCATGAACATCATTGCGGAAGCACCTGGTGCTCCATAACTCACAGCCATGAACATCATTGCGGATGCAGCTGGTGCTCCATAACTCACAGCCATGAACATCATTGTGGATGCACCTTGTGCTCCATAACTCACAGCCATGAACATCATTGCGGATGCAGCTGGTGCGCCATAACTCACTGCCATGAACATCATTGCGGAAGCACCTGGTGCTCCATAACTCACAGCCATGAACATCATTGCGGATGCAGCTGGTGCTCCATAACTCACAGCCATGAACATCATTGCGGATGCAGCTGGTGCTCCATAACTCACAGCCATGAACATCATTGCGGAAGCACCTGGTGCTCCACAACTCACAGCCATGAACATCATTGCGGGTGCAGCTGGTGATCCATAACTCACAGCCAAGAACATCATTGCGGATGCACCTGGTGCTCCATAACTCACAGCCATGAACATCATTGCGGATGCACCTTGTGCTCCATAACTGACAGCCATAACCATCATTGCGGATGCACCTGATGCTCAATAACTCACAGCCATGAACATCATTGCAGATGCGCCTGGTGCTCCATAACTCACAGCCATGAACATCATTGCGAATGCAGCTGGTGCTCCATAACTCAGAGCCATGAACATCATTGCGGATGCACCTGATGCTCAATAACTCACAGCCATGAACATCATTGTGGATGCACCTTGTGCTCCCTAACTCACAGCCATGAACATCATTGCGGATACAGCTGGTGCTCCATAACTCACAGCCACGAACATCATTGCGGATGGGCCTGGTGCTCAATAACTCACAGCCATGAACATCATTGCGGATGCACCTGGTGCTCCATAACTCACAGCCATGAACATCATTGCAGATGCACCTGGTGCTCCATTACTCACAGTCACAGTCATGAACATCATTGCGGATGCACCTGGTGCTCCATCATTGCGGATGTATCTAGTGCTCCATAACTCCATAACTCACAGCCATGAAGATCATTGCAGATGCACCTGGTGCATGCACCTGGTGCTCCATAACTCACAGCCATGAACTTCATTGCGGAGCACCTTGTGCTCCATAAATCACAGCCATGAACATCATTGCAGATGCACTTGGTGCTCCAAAACTCACAGTCACAGCCATGAACATCATTGCAGATGCACCTGGTGCTCCATCATTGCAGATGCACCTAGTGGTCCATAACTCCATAACTCACAGCCATGAACATCAATGCAGATGCACCTGGTGCATGCACCTGGTGCTCCATAACTCACAGCCATGAACTTCATTGCGGATGCACCTTGTGCTCCATAACTCACAGCCATGAACATCATTGCAGATGCACTTGGTGCTCCATAACTCACAGCCATGAACATCGTTGCGGATGCACCTGGTGTCCCATAACTCACAGCCATGAACATCATTGCGGATGCACCTGGTGCTCCATAACTCACAGCTATGAACATCATTGTGGATGCAGCTGGTGCTCCATAACTCACAATTATGAACATCACTGCGGATGCACCTGGTGCTCCATAACTCACAGCCACGAACATCATTGCGGGTGCACCTGGTGCTCCATAACTCACAGCCATGAACATCATTGCGGATGCAGATGGTGCTCTATAACTCACAGCTACGAAAATCTTTGCGGATGCAGCTGGTGCTCCATAACTCACAGCCATAAACATCATTGCGGATGCAGATGGTGCTCTATAACTCACAGCCACGAACATCATTGCGGATGCAGCTGGTGCTCCATAACTCACAGCCATGAACATCATTGCGGAAGCAGCTGGTGCTCCATAACTCACAGCCACGAACATCATTGCGGAAGCAGCTCGTGCTCCATAACTCACAGTCACGAACATCATTGCGGATGCAGCTGGTGCTTCATAACTCACAGCCACGAACATCATTGCGGATGCAGCTGGTGCTCCATAACTCACAGCCATGAACATCATTGCGGATGCAGCTGGTGCTCCATAACTCACAGCCAAGAACATCATTGCGGATGCACCTGGTGCTCCATAACTCACACCCATGAACATCATTGCTTATGCAGCTGGTGCTCCATAACTCACAGCCATGAACATCATTGCGGATGCACCTGATGCTCAATAACTCACAGCCATGAAAATCATTGCGGCTACACCTGGTGCTCCATAACTCACAGCCATGAACATCATTGTGGATGCAGCTGGTGCTCCATAACTCACAGCCCCAAACATCATTGCGGATGGGCCTGGTGCTCAATAACTCACAGCCATGAACATTATTGCGGATGCAGCTGGTGCTCCATAATTCACAGCCATGAACATTGTTGCGGATGCACCTGGTGCTCCATAACTCACAGCCATGAACATCATTGTGGATGCAGCTGGTGCTCCATAACTCACAGCCCCAAACATCATTGCGGATGGGCCTGGTGCTCAATAACTCACAGCCATGAACATTATTGCGGATGCAGCTGGTGCTCCATAATTCACAGCCATGAACATTGTTGCGGATGCACCTGATGCTCAATAACTCACAGCCATGAACATCATTGCGGATGCACCTTGTGCTCCATAACTCACAGCCATGAACATCATTGCGGATACAGCTGATGCTCCATAACTCACAGCCCCAAACATCATTGCGGATGGGCCTGGTGCTCAATAACTCACAGCCATGAACATTATTGCGGATGCAGCTGGTGCTCCATAATTCACAGCCATGAACATTGTTGCGGATGCACCTGGTGCTCCATAACTCACAGCCATGAACATCATTGCAGATGCACCTGGTGCTCCATAACTCACAGTCACAGCCATGAACATCATTGCGGATGCACCTGGTGCTCCATCATTGCGGATGCACCTACTGCTCCATAACTCCATAACTCACAGCCATGAACTTCATTGCGGATGCACCTTGTGCTCCATAACTCACAGGCATGAACGTCACTGCAGATGCACTTGGTGCTCCATAACTCACAGCCATTAACATCGTTGCGGAGGCACCTGGTGTCCCATAACTCACAGCCATGAACATCATTGCAGATGCACCTGGTGCTCCATAACTCACAGTCATGAACATCATTGTGGATGCAGCTGGTGCTCCATAACTCACAAGCATGAACATCACTGCGGATGCACCTGGTGCTCCATAACTCACAGCCACGAACATCATTGCGGATGCACCTGGTGCTCCATAACTCACAGCCACGAACATCATTGTGGATGCACCTGGTGCTCCATAACTCACAGCCACGAACATCATTGCGGATGCAGCTGGTGCTCCATAACTCACAGCCACGAACATCATTGCGGATGCAGCTGGTGCTCCATAACTCACAGCCACAAACATCATTGCGGAAGCACCTGGTGCTCATAACTCACAGCCATGAACATCATTGCGGATGCAGCTGGTGCTCCATAACTCACAGCCATGAACATCATTGTGGATGCACCTTGTGCTCCATAACTCACAGCCATGAACATCATTGCGGATGCAGCTGGTGCTCCATAACTCACTGCCATGAACATCATTGCGGAAGAACCTGGCGCTCCATAACTCATAGCCATGAACATCATTGCGGATGCAGCTGGTGCTCCATAACTCACAGCCATGAACATCATTGCGGATGCAGCTGATGCTCCATAACTCACAGCCATGAACATCATTGCGGAAGCACCTGGTGCTCCATAACTCACAGCCAAGAACATCATTGCGGATGCACCTGGTGCTCCATAACTCACAGCCATGAACATCATTGCGGATGCAGCTGGTGCTCCATAACTCACAGCCATGAACATCATTGCAGATGCACTTGGTGCTCCATAACTCACAGCCATGAACATCGTTGCGGATGCACCTGGTGCCCCATAACTCACAGCCATGAACATCATTGCGGATGCACCTGGTGCTCCATAACTCACAGCCATGAACATCATTGCGGATGCAGCTGGTGCTCCATAACTCACAGCCACGAACATCATTGCAGATGCAGCTGGTGCTCTATAACTCACAGCCACGAACATCATTGCGGAAGCACCTGGTGCTCCATAACTCACAGTCACGAACATGATTGCGGATGCAGCTGGTGCTCCATAACTCACAGCCACGAACATCATTGCGGATGCAGCTGGTGCTCCATAACTCACAGCCACGAACATCATTGCGGATGCAGCTGGTGCTCCATAACTCACAGCCACGAACATCATTGTGATTCAGCTGGTGCTCCATAACTCACAGCCACGAACATCATTGCGGATGCAGCTGGTGCTCCATAACTCACAGCCACGAACATCATTGCGGAAGCACCTGGTGCTCCATAACTCACAGCCACGAACATCATTGCGGATGCACCTGGTGCTCCATAACTCACAGCCACGGACATTGTTGCGGATGCAGCTGGTGCTCCATAACTCACAGCCACGAACATCATTGCGGATGCACCTGATGCTCAATAACTCACAGCCATGAACATCATTGCGGAAGCACCTTGTGCTTCATAACTCACAGCCATGAACATCATTGCGGATACAGCTGATGCTCCATAACTCACAGCCACAAACATCATTGC
Source organism: Ambystoma mexicanum (assembly GCF_040938575.1). Taxonomy (NCBI): domain Eukaryota; kingdom Metazoa; phylum Chordata; class Amphibia; order Caudata; family Ambystomatidae; genus Ambystoma; species Ambystoma mexicanum. The sequence goes on from NC_090921.1 coordinate 265,338,081, forward strand.
GGATGGGCCTGGTGCTCAATAACTCACAGCCATTAACATTATTGCGGATGCAGCTGGTGCTCCATAACTCACAGCCATGAACATTGTTGCGGATGCACCTGATGCTCAATAACTCACAGCCATGAACATCATTGCGGATGCACCTGGTGCCCCATAACTCACAGCCATGAACATCATTGCGGATGCAGCTGGTGCTACATAACTCACAGCCATGAACATCATTGCGGATGCACCTGATGCTCAATAACTCACAGCCATGAACATCATTGCGGATGCACCTTGTGCTCCATAACTCACAGCCATGAACATCATTGCGGATACAGCTGATGCTCCATAACTCACAGCCACAAACATCATTGCGGATGGGCCTGGTGCTCAATAACTCACAGCCATGAACATTAGTGCGGATGCAGCTGGTGCTCCATAACTCACAGCCATGAACATCATTGCGGATGCACCTGATGCTCAATAACTCACAGCCATGAACATCATTGCGGATGCACCTTGTGCTCCATAGCTCACAGCCATGAACATCATTGCGGATACAGCTGATGCTCCATAACTGACAGCCACAAACATCATTGCGGATGGGCCTGGTGCTCAATAACTCACAGCCATGAACATTATTGCAGATGCAGCTGGTGCTCCATAACTCACAGCCATGAACATTGTTGCGGATGCACCTGGTGCTCCATAACTCACACCATGAACATCATTGCAGATGCACCTGGTGCATTCACCTGATGCTCCATAACTCACAGCCATGAACTTCATTGCGGATGCACCTTGTGCTCCATAACTCACAGGCATGAACGTCATTGCAGATGCACTTGGTGCTCCATAACTCACAGCCATGAACATTGTTGCGGATGCACCTGGTGTCCCATAACTCACAGCCATGAACATCATTGCGGATGCACCTGGTGCTCCATAACTCACAGCCATGAACATCATTGTGGATGCAGCTGGTGCTCCATAACTCACAAGCATGAACATCACTGCGGATGCACCTTGTGCTCCATAACTCACAGCCACGAACATCATTGCGGATGCACCTGGTGCTCCATAACACACAGCCATGAACATCATTGCGGATGCACCTGGTGCTCCATAACTCACAGCCATGAACATCATTGCGGATGCAGCTGGTGCTCCATAACTCACAGCCACGAACATCATTGCGGATGCAGCTGGTGCTCCATAACTCAGAGCCACGAACATCATTGCGGCTGCAGCTGGTGCTCCATAACTCACAGCCACGAACATCATTGCGGAAGCACCTTGTGCTCCATAACTCACAGCCACGAACATCATTGCGGATGCAGCTGGTGCTCCATAACTCACTGCCATGAACATCATTGCGGAAGCACCTGGTGCTCCATAACTCAGAGCCATGAACATCATTGCGGATGCTGCTGGCGCTCCATAACTCACAGCCACGAACGTCATTGCGGAAGCAGCTGGTGCTCCATAACTCACAGCCATGCACATCATTGCGGAAGCACCTGGTGCTCAATAACTCACACCAATGAACATCATTGCGGATGCAGCTGGTGCTCCATAACTCACAGCTATGAACATCATTGCGGATACACCTTGTGCTTCATAACTCACAGCCATGAACATCATTGCGGATGCACCTGATGCTCAATAACTCACAGCCATGAACATCATTGCGGATGCACCTGGTGCTTCATAACTCACAGCCATGAACATCATTGCGGATGCAGCTGGTGCTCCATGACTCACAGCCATGAACATCATTGCGGATGCACCAGATGCTCAATAACTCACAGCCATGAACATCATTGCGGATGCACCTTGTGCTCCATAACTCACAGCCATGAACATCATTGCGGATACAGCTGGTGCTCCATAACTCACAGCCACGAACATCATTGCGGATGGGCCTGGTGCTCAATAACTCACAGCCATGAACATCATTGCGGATGCACCTGGTGCTCCATAACTCACAGCCATGAACATAATTGCAGATGCACCTGGTGCTCCATAACTCACAGTCACAGCCATGAACATCATTGCGGATGCACCTGGTGCTCCATCATTGCGGATGCACCTAGTGCTCCATACCTCCATAACTCACAGCCATGAACATCATTGCAGATGCACCTGGTGCATGCACCTGGTGCTCCATAACTCACAGCCATGAACTTCATTGCGGATGCACCTTGGTGCTCCATAACTCACAGCCATGAACATCATTGCAGATGCACTTGGTGCTCCATAACTCACAGCCATGAACATCGTTGCAGATGCAGCTGGTGTCCCATAACTCGCAGCCATGAACATCATTGCGGATGCACCTGGTGCTCCATAACTCACAGCTATGAACATCATTGCGGATGCAGCTGGTGCTCCATAACTCACAATCATGAACATCACTGCGGATGCACCTGGTGCTCCATAGCTCACAGCCACGAACATCATTGCGGATGCACCTGGTGCTCCATAATTCACAGCGATGAACATCATTGCGGATGCAGCTGGTGCTCTATAACTCACAGCCACAAACATCATTGCGGATGCAGCTGGTGCTCCATAACTCACAGCCATGAACATCATTGCGGAAGCACCTGTTGCTCCATAACTCACAGCCACGGAAAGCATTGCGGAAGCACCTGGTGCTCCATAACTAACAGCCATGAACTTCATTGCGGATGCACCTTGGTGCTCCATAACTCACAGCCATGAACATCATTGCAGATGCACCTGGTGCTCCATAACTCACAGCCATGAACATCGTTGCAGATGCAGCTGGTGTCCCATAACTCGCAGCCATGAACATCATTGCGGATGCACCTGGTGCTCCATAACTCACAGCTATGAACATCATTGCGGATGCAGCTGGTGCTCCATAACTCACAATCATGAACATCACTGCGGATGCACCTGGTGCTCCATAGCTCACAGCCACGAACATCATTGCGGATGCACCTGGTGCTCCATAATTCACAGCGATGAACATCATTGCGGATGCAGCTGGTGCTCTATAACTCACAGCCACAAACATCATTGCGGATGCAGCTGGTGCTCCATAACTCACAGCCATGAACATCATTGCGGAAGCACCTGTTGCTCCATAACTCACAGCCACGGAAAGCATTGCGGAAGCACCTGGTGCTCCATAACTAACAGTCACAAACATCATTGCGGATGCAGCTGGTGCTCCATAACTCACAGCCACGAACATCATTGCGGATGCAGCTGGTGCTCCATAACTCACAGCCACGAACATCATTGAGGATGCAGCTGGTGCTCCATAACTCACAGCCACGAACATCATTGCCAATGCTGCTGGTGCTCCATAACTCAAAGCCACGAACATCATTGCGGATGCAGCTGGTGCTCCATAACTCACAGCCATGAACATCACTGCGGATGCACCTTGTGCTCCATAACTCACAGCCATAAACATCATTGCGGATGCACCTGATGCTCAATAACTCACAGCCATGAGCATCATTGCGGATGCACCTGGTGCTCCATAACTCACAGCCATGAACATCATTGCGGATGCAGCTGGTGCTCCATAACTCACAGCCATGAACATCATTGCGGATGCAGCTGGTGCTCCATAACTCACAGCCATGAACATCATTGCGGATGCACCTGATGCTCAATAACTCACAGCCACGAACATCATTGCGGATGCAGCTGGTGCTCCACAACTCACAGCCATGAACATCACTGCGGATGCACCTTGTGCTCCATAACTCACAGCCATGAACATCATTGCGGATGCACCTGATGCTCAATAACTCACAGCCATGAACATCATTGCGGATGCACCTGGTGCTCCATAACTCACAGCCATGAACATCATTGCGGATGCAGCTGGTGCTCCATAACTCACAGCCATGAACATCATTGCGGATGCACCTGGTGCTCAATAACTCACAACCATGAACATCATTGCGGATGCACCTTGTGCTCCATAACTCACAGCCATGAACATCATTGCGGATGCAGCTGGTGCTCCATAACTCACAGCCACGAACATCATTGCGGATGCAGCTGGTGCTCCATAACTCACAGCCACGAACATCATTGCGGATGCAGCTGGTGCTCCATAACTCACAGCCACGAACATCATTGCGGAAGCACCTGGTGCTCCATAACTCACAGCCATGAACATCATTGCGGATGCAGCTGGTGCTCCATAACTCACAGCCATGAACATCACTGCGGATGCACCTTGTGCTCCATAACTCACAGCCATGAACATCATTGCGGATGCACCTGATGCTCAATAACTCACAGCCATGAACATCATTGCGGATGCACCTGGTGCTCCATAACTCACAGCTATGAACATCATTGCGGATGCACCTTGTGCTCCATAACTCACAGCCATGAACATCATTGCGGATACAGCTGATGCTCCATAACTCACAGCCACAAACATCATTGCGGATGGGCCTGGTGCTCAATAACTCACAGCCATGAACATTATTGCGGATGCAGCTGGTGCTCCATAACTCACAGCCATGAACATTGTTGCGGATGCACCTGGTGCTCCATAACTCAGAGCCATGAACATCATTGCAGATGCACCTGGTGCTCCATAACTCACAGTCACAGCCATGAACATCATTGCGGATGCACCTGGTGCTCCATCATTGCGGATGCACCTACTGCTCCATAACTCCATAACTCACAGCCATGAACATCATTGCAGATGCACCTGGTGCATGCACCTGGTGCTCCATAACTCACAGCCATGAACTTCATTGTGGATGCACCTTGTGCTCCATAACTCACAGGCATGAACGTCATTGCAGATGCACTTGGTGCTCCATAACTCACAGCCATGAACATCGTTACGGATGCACCTGGTGTCCCATAACTCACAGCCATGAACATCATTGCGGATGCACCTGGGGCTCCATAACTCACAGCCATGAACATCATTGTGGATGCAGCTGGTGCTCCATAACTCAAAAGCATGAACATCACTGTGGATGCACCTGGTGCTCCATAACTCACAGCCACGAACATCATTGCGGATGCACCTGGTGCTCCATAACTCACAGCCATGAACATCATTGTGGATGCACCTTGTGCTCCATAACTCACAGCCATGAACATCATTGCGGATGCAGCTGGTGCGCCATACCTCACTGCCATGAACATCATTGTGGATGCAGCTGGTGCTCCATAACTCACAGCCATGAACATCATTGCGGAAGCACCTGGTGCTCCACAACTCACAGCCATGAACATCATTGCGGGTGCAGCTGGTGATCCATAACTCACAGCCAAGAACATCATTGCGGATGCACCTGGTGCTCCATAACTCACAGCCATGAACATCATTGCGGATGCAGATGGTGCTCTATAACTCACAGCCACGAACATCATTGCGGATGCAGCTGGTGCTCCATAACTCACAGCCATAAACATCATTGCGGATGCAGATGGTGCTCTATAACTCACAGCCATGAACATCATTGCGGATGCAGCTGGTGCTCCATAACTCAGAACCATGAACATCATTGCGGATGCAACTGATGCTCAATAACTCACATCCATGAACATCATTGCGGATGCACCTGGTGCTCCATAACTCACAGCCATGAACATCATTGCAGATGCACCTGGTGCTCCATTACTCACAGTCACAGTCATGAACATCATTGCGGATGCACCTGGTGCTCCATCATTGTGGATGTATCTAGTGCTCCATAACTCCATAACTCACAGCCATGAAGATCATTGCAGATGCACCTGGTGCATGCACCTGGTGCTCCATAACTCACAGCCATGAACTTCATTGCGGATGCACCTTGTGCTCCATAAATCACAGCCATGAACATCATTTCAGATGCAGTTGGTGCTCCATAACTCACAGTCACAGCCATGAACATCATTGCGGATGCACCTGGTGCTCCATCATTGCGGATGCACCTAGTGCTCCATAACTCCATAACTCACAGCCATGAACATCATTGCAGATGCACCTGATGCATGCACCTGGTGCTCCATAACTCACAGCCATGAACTTCATTGCGGATGCACCCTGTGCTCCATAACTCACAGCCATGAACATCATTGCAGATGCACTTGGTGCTCCATAACTCACAGCCATGAACATCGTTGCGGATGCACCTGGTGCTCCATAACTCACAGCTATGAACATCATTGTGGATGCAGCTGGTGCTCAATAACTCACAATTATGAACATCACTGCGGATGCACCTGGTGCTCCATAACTCACAGCCACGAACATCATTGCGGATGCACCTGGTGCTCCATAACTCACAGCCATGAACATCATTGCGGATGCAGATGGTGCTCTATAACTCACAGCCACGAACATCATTGCGGATGCAGCTGGTGCTCCATAACTCACAGCCATAAACATCATTGCGGATGCAGATGGTGCTCTATAACTCACAGCCACGAACATCATTGCGGATGCAGCTGGTGCTCCATAACTCACAGCCACGAACATCATTGCGGAAGCAGCTGGTGCTCCATAACTCACAGCCACGAACATCATTGCGGAAGCACCTGGTGCTCCATAACTCACAGTCACGAACATCATTGCGGATGCAGCTGGTGCTTCATAACTCACAGCCACGAACATCATTGCGGATGCAGCTGGTGCTCCATAACTCACAGCCATGAACATCATTGCGGATGCAGCTGGTGCTCCATAACTCACAGCCAATAACATCATTGCGGATGCACCTGGTGCTCCATAACTCACAGCCATGAACATCATTGCTGATGCACCTGATGCTCAATAACTCACAGCCATGAAAATCATTGCGTATACACCTGGTGCTCCATAACTCACAGCCATGGACATCATTGCGGATGCAGCTGGTGCTCCATAACTCACAGCCATGAACATCATTGTGGATGCACCTGATGCTCAATAACTCACAGCCATGAACATCATTGCGGATGCACCTTGTGCTCCATAACTCACAGCCATGAACATCATTGCGGATACAGCTGATGCTCCATAACTCACAGCCCCAAACATCATTGCGGATGGGCCTGGTGCTCAATATCTCACAGCCATGAACATTATTGCGGATGCAGCTGGTGCTCCATAACTCACAGCCAAGAACATTGTTGCGGATGCACCTGGTGCTCCATAACTCACAGCCATGAACATCATTGCAGATGCACCTGGTGCTCCATAACTCACAGTCACAGCCATGAACATCATTGCGGATGCACCTGGTGCTCCATCATTGTGGATGCACCTACTGCTCCATAACTCCATAACTCACAGCCATGAACTTCATTGCGGATGCACCTTGTGCTCCATAACTCACAGGCATGAACGTCACTGCAGATGCACTTGGTGCTCCATAACTCACAGCCATGAACATCGTTGCGGATGCACCTGGTGTCCCATAACTCACAGCCATGAACATCATTGCAGATGCACCTGGTGCTCCACAACTCACAGTCATGAACATCATTGTGGATGCAGCTGGTGCTCCATAACTCACAAGCATGAACATCACTGCGGATGCACCTGGTGCTCCATAACTCACAGCCACGAACATCATTGCGGATGCACCTGGTGCTCCATAACTCACAGCCACGAACATCATTGTGGATGCACCTGGTGCTCCATAACTCACAGCCATGAACATCATTGCGGATGCAGCTGGTGCTCCATAACTCACAGCCACGAACATCATTGCGGATGCAGCTGGTGCTCCATAACTCACAGCCACAAACATCATTGTGGAAGCACCTGGTGCTCATAACTCACAGCCATGAACATCATTGCGGATGCAGCTGGTGCTCCATAACTCACAGCCATGAACATCATTGTGGATGCACCTTGTGCTCCATAACTCACAGCCATGAACATCATTGCGGATGCAGCTGGTGCTCCATAACTCACTGCCATGAACATCATTGCGGAAGCACCTGGTGCTCCATAACTCATAGCCATGAACATCATTGTGGATGCAGCTGGTGCTCCATAACTCACAGCCATGAACATCATTGCGGATGCAGCTGGTGCTCCATAACTCACAGCCATGAACATCATTGCGGAAGCACCTGGTGCTCCACAACTCACAGCCATGAACATCATTGCGGATGCAGCTGGTGCTCCATAACTCAAAGCCAAGAACATCATTGCGGATGCACCTGGTGCTCCATATCTCACAGCCATGTACATCATTGCGGATGCACCTTCTGCTCCATAACTCACAGCCATGAACATCATTGCGGATGCACCTGATTCTCAATAACTCACAGCCATGAACCTCATTGCGGATGCACCTGGTGCTCCATAACTCACAACCATGAACATCATTGCGGATGCAGCTGGTGCTCCATAACTCACAGCCATGAACATCATTGCGGAAGCACCTGGTGCTCCATAACTCACAGCCATGAACATCATTGCGGATGCACCTGATGCTCAATAACTCACAGCCATGAACATCATTGCGGATGCACCTTGTGCTCCATAACTCACAGCCATGAACATCATTGCGGATACAGCTGATGCTCCATAACTCACAGCCACAAACATCATTGCGGATGGGCCTGGTGCTCAATAACTCACAGCCATGAACATTAGTGCGGATGCAGCTGGTGCTCCATAACTCACAGCCATGAACATCATTGCGGATGCACCTGATGCTCAATAACTCACAGCCATGAACATTATTGCGGATGCACCTTGTGCTCCATAGCTCACAGCCATGAACATCATTGCGGATACAGCTGATGCTCCATAACTGACAGCCACAAAAATCATTGCGGATGGGCCTGGTGCTCAATAACTCACAGCCATGAACATTATTGCAGATGCAGCTGGTGCTCTATAACTCACAGCCATGAACATTGTTGCGGATGCACCTGGTGCTCCATAACTCACAGCCATGAACATCATTGCAGATGCACCTGGTGCTCCATAACTCACAGTCACAGCCATGAACATCATTGCGGATGTACCTGGTGCTCCATCATTGCGGATGCACCTACTGCTCCATAACTCCATAACTCACACCATGAACATCATTGCAGATGCACCTGGTGCATTCACCTGATGCTCCATAATTCACAGCCATGAACTTCATTGCGGATGCACCTTGTGCTCCATAACTCACAGGCATGAACGTCATTGCAGATGCACTTGGTGCTCCATAACTCACAGCCATGAACATTGTTGCGGATGCACCTGGTGTCCCATAACTCACAGCCATGAACATCATTGCGGATGCAGCTGGTGCTCCATAACTCACAGCCATGAACATCATTGTGGATGCAGCTGGTGCTCCATAACTCACAAGCATGTACATCTCTGCGGATGCACCTGGTGCTCCATAACTCACAGCCACGAACATCATTGCGGATGCACCTGGTGCTCCATAACACACAGCCATGAACATCATTGCGGATGCACCTGGTGCTCCATAACTCACAGCCATGAACATCATTGCGGATGCAGCTGGTGCTCCATAACTCACAGCCACGAACATCATTGCGGATGCAGCTGGTGCTCCATAACTCACAGCCACGAACATCATTGCGGCTGCAGCTGGTGCTCCATAACTCACAGCCACGAACATCATTGCGGAAGCACCTGGTGCTCCATAACTCACAGCCACGAACATCATTGCGGATGCAGCTGGTGCTCCATAACTCACAGCCACGAACATCATTGCGGATGCACCTTGTGCTCCATAACTCACAGCCACGAACATCATTGCGGATGCAGCTGGTGCTCCATAACTCACTGCCATGAACATCATTGCGGATGCAGCTGGTGCTCCATAACTCACAGCCACGAACATCATTGCAGATGCAGCTGGTGCTCCATAACTCACAGCCACGAACATCATTGCGGATGCAGCTGGTGCTCCATAACTCACAGCCACGAACATCATTGCGAATGCAGATGGTGCTCCATAACTCACAGCCATGAACATCACTGCGGATGCACCTTGTGCTCCATAACTCACAGCCATGAACATCATTGCGGATGCACCTGATGCTCAATGACTCACAGCCATGAATATCATTGCGGATGCACCTGGTGCTCCATAACTCACAGCCATGAACATCATTGCGGATGCAGCTGGTGCTCCATAACTCACAGCCATGAACATCATTGCGGATGCACCTGATGCTCAATAACTCACAGCCACGAACATCATTGCGGATGCAACTGGTGCTCCATAACTCACAGCCATGAACATCACAGCGGATGCACCTTGTGCTCCATAACTCACAGCCATGAACATCATTGCGGATGCACCTGATGCTCAATAACTCACAGCCATGAACATCATTGCGGATGCACCTGGTGCTCCATAACTCACAGCCATGAACATCATTGTGGATGCAGCTGGTGCTCCATAACTCACAGCCATGAACATCATTGCGGATGCACCTGGTGCTCAATAACTCACAGCCATGAACATCATTGCGGATGCACCTTGTGCTCCATAACTCACAGCCATGAACATCATTGCGGATACAGCTGATGCTCCATAACTCACAGCCACAAACATCATTGCGGATGGGCCTGGTGCTCAATAACTCACAGCCATGAACATTATTGCGGATGCAGCTGGTGCTCCATAACTCACAGCCATGAACATTGTTGCAGATGCACCTGGTACTCCATAACTCAGAGCCATGAACATCATTGCAGATGCACCTGGTGCTCAATAACTCACAGTCACAGCCATGAACATCATTGCGGATGCACCTGGTGCTCCATCATTGCGGATGCACCTACTGCTCCATAACTCCATAACTCACAGCCATGAACATCCTTGCAGATGCACCTGGTGCATGCACCTGGTGCTCCATAACTCACAGCCATGAACTTCATTGCGGATGCACCTTGTGCTCCATAACTCACAGGCATGAACGTCATTGCAGATGCACTTGGTGCTCCATAACTCACAGCCATGAACATCGTTGCGGATGCACCTGGTGTCCCATAACTCACAGCCATGAACATTATTGCGGATGCATCTGGGGCTCCATAACTCACAGCCATGAACATCATTGTGGATGCAGCTGGTGCTCCATAACTCAAAAGCATGAACATCACTACGGATGCACCTGGTGCTCCATAACTCACAGCCACGAACATCATTGCGGATGCACCTGGTGCTCCATAACTCACAGCCATGAACATCATTGCGGATGCACCTGGTGCTCCATAACTCACAGCCATGAACATCATTGCGGATGCAGCTGGTGCACCATAACTCACAGCCACAAACATCATTGTGGATGCAGCTGGTGCTCCATAACTCACAGCCACGAACATCATTGCGGATTCAGCTGGTGCTCCATAACTCACAGCCATGAACATCATTGCAGAAGCACCTGGTGCTCCATAACTCACAGCCATGAACATCATTGCGGATGCAGCTGGTGCTCCATAACTCACAGCCATGAACATCATTGCGGATGCACCTTGTGCTCCATAACTCACAGCCATGAACATCATTGCGGATGCAGCTGGTGCGCCATAACTCACTGCCATGAACATCATTGCGGAAGCACCTGGTGCTCCATAACTCACAGCCATGAACATCATTGCGGTTGCAGCTGGTGCTCCATAACTCACAGCCATGAACATCATTGCGGATGCAGCTGGTGCTCCATAACTCACAGCCATGAACATCATTGCGGAAGCACCTGGTGCTCCACAACTCACAGCCATGAACATCATTGCGGGCGCAGCTGGTGATCCATAACTCACAGCCAAGAACATCATTGTGGATGCACCTGGTGCTCCATAACTCACAGGCATGAACATCATTGCGGATGCACCTTGTGCTCCATAACTCACAGCCATAACCATCATTGCGGATGCACCTGATGCTCAATAACTCACAGCCATGAACATCATTGCGGATGCACCTGGTGCTCCATAACTCACAGCCATGAACATCATTGCGGATGCAGCTGGTGCTCCATAACTCAGAGCCATGAACATCATTGCGGATGCAGCTGGTGCTCCATAACTCAGAGCCATGAACATCATTGCGGATGCACCTGATGCTCAATAACTCACAGCCATGAACATCATTGTGGATGCACCTTGTGCTCCATAACTCACAGCCACGAACATCATTGCGGATGGGCCTGGTGCTCAATAACTCACAGCCATGAACATCATTGCGGATGCACCTGGTGCTCCATAACTCACAGCCATGAACATCATTGCAGATGCACCTGGTGCTCCATTACTCACAGTCACAGTCATGAACATCATTGCGGATGCACCTGGTGCTCCATCATTGCGGATGTATCTAGTGCTCCATAACTCCATAACTCACAGCCATGAAGATCATTGCAGATGCACCTGGTGCATGCACCTGGTGCTCCATAACTCACAGCCATGAACTTCATTGCGGATGCACCTTGTGCTCCATAAATCACAGCCATGAACATCATTGCAGATGCACTTGGTGCTCCATAACTCACAGTCACAGCCATGAACATCATTGCGGATGCACCTGGTGCTCCATCATTGCGGATGAACCTAGTGCTCCATAACTCCATAACTCACAGCCATGAACATCATTGCAGATGCACCTGGTGCATGCACCTGGTGCTCCATAACTCACAGCCATGAACTTCATTGCGGATGCACCTTGTGCTCCATAACTCACAGCCATGAACATCATTGCAGATGCACTTGGTGCTCCATAACTCACAGCCATGAACATCGTTGCGGATGCACCTGGTGTCCCATAACTCACAGCCATGAACATCATTGCGGATGCACCTGGTGCTCCATAACTCACAGCTATGAACATCATTGCGGATGCAGCTGGTGCTCCATAACTCACAATTATGAACATCACTGCGGATGCACCTGGTGCTCCATAACTCACAGCCATGAACATCATTGCGGATGCAGCCGGTGCTCTATAACTCACAGCCACGAACATCATTGCGGATGCACCTGGTGCTCCATAACTCACAGCCATGAACATCATTGCAGATGCAGCTGGTGCTCCATAACTCAGAGCCATGAACATCATTGCGGATACAGCTGGTGCTCCATAGCTCACAGCCACGAACATCATTGCAGATGGGTCTGGTGCTCAATAACTCACAGCCATGAACATCATTGCAGATGCACCTGGTGCTCCATAACTCACAGCCATGAACATCATTGCGGATGCAGAACTCACAGTCACAGCCATGAACATCATTGCGGATGCACCTGGTGCTCCATCATTGCGGATGCACCTAGTGCTCCATAACTCCATAACTCACAGCCATGAACACAATTTCAGATGCACCTGGTGCATGCACCTGGTGCTCCATAACTCACAGCCATGAACTTCATTGCGGATGCACCTTGTGCTCCATAACTCACAGCCATGAACATCATTGCAGATGCACTTGGTGCTCCATAACTCACAGCCATGAACATCGTTGCGGATGCAGCTGGTGCTCCATAACTCACAGCCAAGAACATCATTGCGGAAACACCTGGTACTCCATAACTCACAGTCACGAACATCATTGCGGATGCAGCTGGTGTTCCATAACTCACAGCCACGAACATCATTGCGGATGCAGCTGGTGCTCCATAACTCACAGCCATGAACATCATTGCGGATACAGCTGATGCTCCATAACTCACAGCCACAAACATCATTGCGGATGGGCCTGGTGCTCAATAACTCACAGCCATGAACATTATTGCGGATGCAGCTGGTGCTCCATAACTCACAGCCATGAACATTGTTGCGGATGCACCTGGTGCTCCATAACTCATAGCCATGAACATCATTGCAGATGCACCTGGTGCTCCATAACTCACAGTCACAGCCATGAACATCATTGCAGATGCACCTGGTACATGCACCTGGTGCTCCATAACTCACTGCCATGAACTTCATTGCGGATGCACGTTGTGCTCCATAACTCACAGGCATGAACGTCATTGCAGATGCACTTGGTGCTCCATAACTCACAGCTATGAACATCATTGCGGATGCAGCTGGTGCTCCATAACTCACAATCATGAACATCACTGCGGATGCAGCTGGTGCTCCATAACTCACAGCCACGAACATCATTGCGGATGCAGCTGGTGCTCCATAACTCACAGCCAAGAACAACATTGCGGATGCACCTGGTGCTCCATAACTCACACCCATGAACATCATTGCGGATGCAGCTGGTGCTCCATAACTCACAGCCATGAACATCATTGCAGATGGGTCTGGTGCTCAATAACTCACAGCCATGAACATCATTGCAGATGCACCTGGTGCTCCATAACTCACAGCCATGAACATCATTGCGGATGCAGAACTCACAGTCACAGCCATGAACATCATTGCGGATGCACCTGGTGCTCCATCATTGCGGATGCACCTAGTGCTCCATAACTCCATAACTCACAGCCATGAACACAATTTCAGATGCACCTGGTGCATGCACCTGGTGCTCCATAACTCACAGCCATGAACTTCATTGCGGATGCACCTTGTGCTCCATAACTCACAGCCATGAACATCATTGCAGATGCACTTGGTGCTCCATAACTCACAGCCATGAACATCGTTGCGGATGCAGCTGGTGCTCCATAACTCACAGCCAAGAACATCATTGCGGAAACACCTGGTACTCCATAACTCACAGTCACGAACATCATTGCGGATGCAGCTGGTGTTCCATAACTCACAGCCACGAACATCATTGCGGATGCAGCTGGTGCTCCATAACTCACAGCCACGAACATCATTGCGGATGCAGCTGGTGCTCCATAACTCACAGCCACAAACATCACTGCGGAAGCACCTGGTGCTCCATAACTCACAGCCACGAACATCATTGCGGAAGCACCTGGTGTCCCATAACTCACAGCCACGAACATCATTGCGGATGCACCTGGTGCTCCATAACTCACAGCCACGAACATCATTGCGGATGCAGCTGGTGCTCTATAACTCCCAGCCACGAACATCATTGCGGATGCAGCTGGAGCTCCATAACTCACAGCCACGAACATCATTGCGGAAGCACCTGGTGCTCCATAACTCACAGCCACGAACATCATTGCGGAAGCACCTGGTGCTCCATAACTCACAGCCACGAACATCATTGCGGAAGCACCTGGTGCTCCATAACTCACAGCCACGAACATCATTGCGGATGCAGCTGGTGCTCCATAATTCACAGCCACGAACATCATTGCGGATGCACCTGATGCTCAATAACTCACAGCCATGAACATCATTGCGGATGCACCTTGTGCTCCATAACTCACAGCCATGAACATCATTGCGGATACAGCTGATGCTCCATAACTCACAGCCACAAACATCATTGCGGATGGGCCTGGTGCTCAATAACTCACAGCCATGAACATTATTGCGGATGCAGCTGGTGCTCCATAACTCACAGCCATGAACATTGTTGCGGATGCACCTGGTGCTCCATAACTCATAGCCATGAACATCATTGCAGATGCACCTGGTGCTCCATAACTCACAGTCACAGCCATGAACATCATTGCAGATGCACCTGGTACATGCACCTGGTGCTCCATAACTCACTGCCATGAACTTCATTGCGGATGCACGTTGTGCTCCATAACTCACAGGCATGAACGTCATTGCAGATGCACTTGGTGCTCCATAACTCACAGCTATGAACATCATTGCGGATGCAGCTGGTGCTCCATAACTCACAATCATGAACATCACTGCGGATGCAGCTGGTGCTCCATAACTCACAGCCACGAACATCATTGCGGATGCAGCTGGTGCTCCATAACTCACAGCCAAGAACAACATTGCGGATGCACCTGGTGCTCCATAACTCACACCCATGAACATCATTGCGGATGCAGCTGGTGCTCCATAACTCACAGCCATGAACATCATTGCGGATGCACCTTGTGCTCCATAACTCACAGCCATGAACATCATTGCGGATGCACCTGATGCTCCATAACTCGCAGCCATGAACATCATTGCGGATGCAGCTGGTGCTCCATAACTCACAGCCATGAACATCATTGTGGATGCACCTGATGCTCAATAACTCACAGCCATGAACATCATTGCGGATGCACCTTCTGCTCCATAACTCACAGCCATGAACTTCATTGCGGATACAGCTGATGCTCCATAACTCACAGCCACAAACATCATTGCGGATGGGTCTGGTGCTCAATAACTCACAGCCATGAACATTATTGCGGATGCAGCTGGTGCTCCATAACTCACAGCCATGAACATTGTTGCGGATGCACCTGGTGCTCCATAACTCACAGCCATGAACATCATTGCAGATGCACCTGGTGCTCCATAACTCACAGTCACAGCCATGAACATCATTGCGGATGCACCTGGTGCTCCATAGCTCCATAACTCACAGCCATGAACATTATTGCAGATGCACCTGGTGCATGCACCTGGTGCTCCATAACTCACTGCCATGAACTTCATTGCGGATGCACCTGGTATCCCATAACTCACAGCCATGAACATCATTGCGGATGCACCTGGTGCTCCATAACTCACAGCCATGAACATCACTGCGGAAGCACCTGGTGCTCCATAACTCACAGCCACGAACATCATTGCGGATGCACCTGGTATCCCATAACTCACAGCCATGAACATCATTGCGGATGCACCTGGTGCTCCATAACTCACAGCCATGAACATCATTGTGGATGCAGCTGGTGCTCCATAACTCACAAGCATGAACATCACTGCGGATGCACCTGGTGCTCAATAACTCACAGCCACGAACATCATTGCAGATGCACCTGGTGCTCCATAACTCACAGCCATGAACATCATTGCGGATGCACCTGGTGCTCCATAACTCACAGCCATGAACATCATTGTGGATGCAGCTGGTGCTCCATAACTCACAAGCATGAACATCACTGCGGATGCACCTGGTGCTCCATAACTCACAGCCACGAACATCATTGCGGATGCACCTGATGCTCAATAACTCACAGCCATGAACATCATTGCGGATGCACCTTGTGCTCCATAACTCACAGCCATGAACATCATTGCGGATACAGCTGATGCTCCATAACTCACAGCCACAAACATCATTGCGGATGGGCCTGGTGCTCAATAACTCACAGCCATGAACATTATTGCGGATGCACCTGGTGCTCCATAACTCATAGCCATGAACATCATTGCAGATGCACCTGGTGCTCCATAACTCACAGTCACAGCCATGAACATCATTGCAGATGCACCTGGTACATGCACCTGGTGCTCCATAACTCACTGCCATGAACTTCATTGCGGATGCACCTTGTGCTCCATAACTCACAGGCATGAACGTCATTGCAGATGCACTTGGTGCTCCATAACTCACAGCTATGAACATCATTGTGGATGCAGCTGGTGCTCCATAACTCACAATCATGAACATCATTGCGGATGCAGCTGGTGCTCCATAACTCACAGCCATGAACATCATTGCGGATGCAGCTGGTGCTCCATAACTCACAGCCAAGAACAACATTGCGGATGCACCTGGTGCTCCATAACTCACACCCATGAACATCATTGCGGATGCAGCTGGTGCTCCATAACTCACAGCCATGAACATCATTGCGGATGCACCTTGTGCTCCATAACTCACAGCCATGAACATCATTGCGGATGCACCTGATGCTCCATAACTCACAGCCATGAACATCATTGCGGATGTAGCTGGTGCTCCATAACTCACAGCTATGAACATCATTGTGGATGCACCTGATGCTCAATAACTCACAGCCATGAACATCATTGCGGATGCACCTTCTGCTCCATAACTCACAGCCATGAACTTCATTGCGGATACAGCTGATGCTCCATAACTCACAGCCACAAACATCATTGCGGATGGGCCTGGTGCTAAATAACTCACAGCCATGAACATTATTGCGGATGCAGCTGGTGCTCCATAACTCACAGCCATGAACATCATTGCAGATGCACCTGGTGCTCCATAACTCACAGTCACAGCCATGAACATCATTGCGGATGCACCTGGTGCTCCATAGCTCCATAACTCACAGCCATGAACATCATTGCAGATGCACCTGGTGCATGCACCTGGTGCTCCATAACTCACTGCCATGAACTTCATTGCAGATGCACTTTGTGCTCCATAACTCACAGGCATGAACGTCATTGCAGATGCACTTGGTGCTCCATAACTCACAGCCATGAACATCGTTGCAGATGCACCTGGTATCCCATAACTCACAGCCATGAACATCATTGCGGATGCACCTGGTGCTCCATAACTCACAGCCATGAACATCATTGTGGATGCAGCTGGTGCTCCATAACTCACAAGCATGAACATCACTGCGGATGCACCTGGTGCTCCATAACTCACAGCCACGAACATCATTGCAGATGCACCTGGTGCTCCATAACTCACAGCCATGAACATCACTGCGGATGCACCTGGTGCTCCATAACTCACAGCCATGAACATCATTGCGGATGCACCTTGTGCTCCATAACTCACAGCCATGAACATCATTGCGGATGCACCTGGTGCTCCATAACTCACAGCCATGAACATTATTGCGGATGCAGCTGGTGCTCCATAACTCACAGCCATGAACATTGTTGCGGATGCACCTGGTGCTCCATAACTCACAGCCATGAACATCATTGCAGAGGCACTTTGTGCTCCATAACTCACAGTCACAGCCATGAACATCATTGCGGATGCACCTGGTGCTCCATCATTGCGGATGCACCTAGTGCTCCATAACTCCATAACTCACAGCCATGAACATCATTGCAGATGCACCTGGTGTCCCATAACTCACAGCCATGAACATCATTGCGGATGCACCTGGTGCTCCATAACTCACAGCTATGAACATCATTGCGGATGCAGCTGGTGCTACATAACTCACAATCATGAACATCACTGCGGATGCACCTGGTGCTCCATAACTCACAGCCACAAACATAATTGCGGATGCACCTGGTGCTACATAACTCCCAGCCATGAACATCATTGCGGATGCAGCCGGTGCTCTATAACTCACAGCCACGGACATCATTGCGGAGGCACCTTGTGCTCCATAACTCACAGCCATGAACATCATTGCGGATACAGCTGATGCTCCATAACTCACAGCCACAAACATCATTGCGGATGGCCCTGGTGCTCAATAACTCACAGCCATGAACATTATTGCGGATGCAGCTGGTGCTCCATAACTCACAGCCATGAACATTGTTGCGGATGCACCTGGTGCTCCATAACTCACAGCCATGAACATCATTGCAGAGGCAATTGGTGCTCCATAACTCACAGACACAGCCATGAACATCATTGCGGATGCACCTGGTGCTCCATCATTGCGGATGCACCTAGTGCTCCATAACTCCATAACTCACAGCCATGAACATCATTGCAGATGCATCTGGTGCATGCACCTGGTGCTCCATAACTCACAGCCATGAACTTCATTGCGGATGCACCTTGTGCTCCATAACTCACAGCCACGAACATCATTGCGGATGCAGCTGGTGCTTCATAACTCACAGCCATAAACATCATTGCGGATGCAGCTGGTGCTTATAACTCACAGCCACGAACATCATTGCGGATGCAGCTGGTGCTCCATAACTCACAGCCACGAACATCATTGCGGATGCACCTAGTGCTCCATAACTCACAGCTATGAACATCATTGCGGATGCAGCTGGTGCTCCATAACTCACAATCATGAACATCACTGCGGATGCACCTGGTGCTCCATAACTCACAGCCACGAACATCATTGCGGATGCACCTGGTGCTCCATAACTCCCAGCCATGAACATCATTGCGGATGCAGCCAGTGCTCTATAACTCACAGCCACGAACATCATTGCGGATGCACCTGGTGCTCCATAACTCACAGCTATGAACATCATTGCAGATGCAGCTGGTGCTCCATAACTCAGAGCCATGAACATCATTGCGGATGCACCTGATGCTCAATAACTCACGCCCATGAACATCATTGCGGATGCACCTTGTGCTCCATAACTCACAGCCATGAACATCATTGCGGATACAGCTGGTGCTCCATAGCTCACAGCCACGAACATCATTGCGGATGGGTCTGGTGCTCAATAACTCACAGCCATGAACATCATTGCGGATGCACCTGGTGCTCCATAACTCACAGCCATGAACATCATTGCGGATGCAGAACTCATAGTCACAGCCATGAACATCATTGCGGATGCACCTGGTGCTCCATCGTTGCGGATGCACCTAGTGCTCCATAACTCCATAACTCACAGCCATGAACATCATTGCAGATGCACCTGGTGCATGCACCTGGTGCTCCATAACTCACAGCCATGAACTACATTGCGGATGCACCTTGTGCTCCATAACTGACAGCCATGAACATCATTGCAGATGCACTTGGTGCTCCATAACTCACAGCCATGAACATCGTTGCGGAGGCACCTGGTGTCCCATAACTCACAGCCACGAACATCATTGCGGATGCACCTGGTGCTCCATAACTCACAGCCATGAACATAATTGCGGATGCAGCTGGTGCTCTATAACTCACAGCCACGAACATCATTGCGGATGCAGCTGGTGCTCCATATCTCACAGCCATGAACATCATTGCGGATGCACCTGGTGCTCCATAACTCACAGCTATGAACATCATTGCGGATGCAGCTG
The DNA here is from genome assembly GCF_040938575.1 of Ambystoma mexicanum. NCBI lineage: Eukaryota > Metazoa > Chordata > Amphibia > Caudata > Ambystomatidae > Ambystoma > Ambystoma mexicanum. Next base: position 265,358,784 of record NC_090921.1, read on the forward strand.
GTGCTACATAACTCACAATCATGAACATCACTGCGGATGCACCTGGTGCTCAATAACTCACAACCATGAACATCATTGCGGATGCACCTTGTGCTCCATAACTCACAGCCATGAACATCATTGCGGATGCAGCTGGTGCTCCATAACTCACAGCCATGAACATCATTGCGGATGCACCTGGTGCTCAATAACTCACAACCATGAACATAGGGCGGATGCACCTTGTGCTCCATAACTCACAGCCATGAACATCATTGCGGATGCAGCTGGTGCTCCATAACTCACAGCCACGAACATCATTGCGGATGCAGCTGGTGCTCCATAACTCACAGCCACGAACATCATTGCGGATGCAGCTGGTGCTCCATAACTCACAGCCATGAACATCATTGCGGATGCAGCTGGTGCTCCATAACTCACAGCCATGAACATCACTGCGGATGCACCTTGTGCTCCATAACTCACAGCCATGAAATCATTGCGGATGCACCTGATGCTCAATAACTCACAGCCATGAACATCATTGCGGATGCACCTGGTGCTCCATAACTCACAGCTATGAACATCATTGCGGATGCACCTTGTGCTCCATAACTCACAGCCATGAACATCATTGCGGATACAGCTGATGCTCCATAACTCACAGCCACAAACATCATTGCGGATGGGCCTGGTGCTCAATAACTCACAGCCATGAACATTATTGCGGATGCAGCTGGTGCTCCATAACTCACAGCCATGAACATTGTTGCGGATGCACCTGGTGCTCCATAACTCAGAGCCATGAACATCATTGCAGATGCACTTGGTGCTCCATAACTCACAGTCACAGCCATGAACATCTTTGCGGATGCACCTGGTGCTCCATCATTGCGGATGCACCTACTGCTCCATAACTCCATAACTCACAGCCATGAACATCATTGCAGATGCACCTGGTGCATACACCTGGTGCTCCATAACTCACAGCCATGAACTTCATTGCGGATGCACCTTGTGCTCCATAACTCACAGGCATGAACGTCATTGCAGATGCACTTGGTGCTCCATAACTCACAGCCATGAACATCGTTACGGATGCACCTGGTGTCCCATAACTCACAGCCATGAACATCATTGCGGATGCACCTGGGGCTCCATAACTCACAGCCATGAACATCATTGTGGATGCAGCTGGTGCTCCATAACTCAAAAGCATGAACATCACTGCGGATGCACCTGGTGCTTCATAACTCACAGCCACGAACATCATTGCGGATGCACCTGGTGCTCCATAACTCACAGCCATGAACATCATTGTGGATGCACCTTGTGCTCCATAACTCACAGCCATGAACATCATTGCGGATGCAGCTGGTGCGCCATAACTCACTGCCATGAACATCATTGTGGATGCAGCTGGTGCTCCATAACTCACAGCCATGAACATCATTGCGGAAGCACCTGGTGCTCCACAACTCACAGCCATGAACATCATTGTGGGTGCAGCTGGTGATCCATAACTCACAGCCATGAACATCATTGCAGATGCACTTGGTGCTCCATAACTCACAGCCATGAACATCGTTGCGGATGCACCTGGTGCTCCATAACTCACAGCTATGAACATCATTGTGGATGCAGCTGGTGCTCAATAACTCACAATTATGAACATCACTGCGGATGCACCTGGTGCTCCATAACTCACAGCCACGAACATCATTGCGGATGCACCTGGTGCTCCATAACTCACAGCCATGAACATCATTGCGGATGCAGATGGTGCTCTATAACTCACAGCCACGAACATCATTGCGGATGCAGCTGGTGCTCCATAACTCACAGCCATAAACATCATTGCGGATGCAGATGGTGCTCTATAACTCACAGCAACGAACATCATTGCGGATGCAGCTGGTGCTCCATAACTCACAGCCATGAACATAATTGCGGAAGCAGCTGGTGCTCCATAACTCACAGCCACGAACATCATTGCGGAAGCACCTGGTGCTCCATAACTCACAGTCACGAACATCATTGCGGATGCAGCTGGTGCTTCATAACTCACAGCCACGAACATCATTGCGGATGCAGCTGGTGCTCCATAACTCACAGCCATGAACATCATTGCGGATGCAGCTGGTGCTCCATAACTCACAGCCATGAACATCATTGCGGATGCACCTGGTGCTCCATAACTCACAGCCATGAACATCATTGCGGATGCACCTGATGCTCAATAACTCACAGCCATGAAAATCATTGCGTATACACCTGGTGCTCCATAACTCACAGCCATGGACATCATTGCGGATGCAGCTGGTGCTTCATAACTCACAGCCACGAACATCATTGCGGATGCAGCTGGTGCTCCATAACTCACAGCCATGAACATCATTGCGGATGCAGCTGGTGCTCCATAACTCACAGCCAAGAACATCATTGCGGATGCACCTGGTGCTCCATAACTCACAGCCATGAACATCATTGCGGATGCACCTGATGCTCAATAACTCACAGCCATGAAAATCATTGCGTATACACCTGGTGCTCCATAACTCACAGCCATGGACATCATTGCGGATGCAGCTGGTGCTCCATAACTCACAGCCATGAACATCATTGTGGATGCACCTGATGCTCAAAAACTCACAGCCATGAACATCATTGCGGATGCACCTTGTGCTCCATAACTCACAGCCATGAACATCATTGCGGATACAGCTGATGCTCCATAACTCACAGCCCCAAACATCATCGCGGATGGGCCTGGTGCTCAATATCTCACAGCCATGAACATTATTGCGGATGCAGCTGGTGCTGAATAACTCACAGCCATGAACATTGTTGCGGATGCACCTGGTGCTCCATAACTCACAGCCATGAACATCATTGCAGATGCACCTGGTGCTCCATAACTCACAGTCACAGCCATGAACATCATTGCGGATGCACCTGGTGCTCCATCATTGCGGATGCACCTACTGCTCCATAACTCCATAACTCACAGCCATGAACTTCATTGCGGATGCACCTTGTGCTCCATAACTCACAGGCATGAACGTCACTGCAGATGCACTTGGTGCTCCATAACTCACAGCCATGAACACCGTTGCGGATGCACCTGGTGTCCCATAACTCACAGCCATGAACATCATTGCAGATGCACCTGGTGCTCCACAACTCACAGTCATGAACATCATTGTGGATGCAGCTGGTGCTCCATAACTCACAAGCATGAACATCACTGCGGATGCACCTGGTGCTCCATAACTCACAGCCACGAACATCATTGCGGATGCACCTGGTGCTCCATAACTCACAGCCACGAACATCATTGTGGATGCACCTGGTGCTCCATAACTCACAGCCATGAACATCATTGCGGATGCAGCTGGTGCTCCATAACTCACAGCCACGAACATCATTGCGGATGCAGCTGGTGCTCCATAACTCACAGCCACAAACATCATTGTGGAAGCACCTGGTGCTCATAACTCACAGCCATGAACATCATTGCGGATGCAGCTGGTGCTCCATAACTCACAGCCATGAACATCATTGTGGATGCACCTTGTGCTCCATAACTCACAGCCATGAACATCATTGCGGATGCAGCTGGTGCTCCATAACTCACTGCCATGAACATCATTGCGGAAGCACCTGGTGCTCCATAACTCATAGCCATGAACATCATTGCGGATGCAGCTGGTGCTCCATAACTCACAGCCATGAACATCATTGCGGATGCAGCTGGTGCTCCATAACTCACAGCCATGAACATCATTGCGGAAGCACCTGGTGCTCCACAACTCACAGCCATGAACATCATTGCGGATGCAGCTGGTGCTCCATAACTCACAGCCAAGAACATCATTGCGGATGCACCTGGTGCTCCATATCTCACAGCCATGTACATCATTGCGGATGCACCTTCTGCTCCATAACTCACAGCCATGAACATCATTGCGGATGCACCTGATGCTCAATAACTCACAGCCATGAACCTCATTGCGGATGCACCTGGTGCTCCATAACTCACAACCATGAACATCATTGCGGATGCAGCTGGTGCTCCATAACTCACAGCCATGAACATCATTGCGGAAGCACCTGGTGCTCCATAACTCACAGCCATGAACATCATTGCGGATGCACCTGATGCTCAATAACTCACAGCCATGAACATCATTGCGGATGCACCTTGTGCTCCATAACTCACAGCCATGAACATCATTGCGGATACAGCTGTTGCTCCATAACTCACAGCCACAAACATCATTGCGGATGGGCCTGGTGCTCAATAACTCACAGCCATGAACATTAGTGCGGATGCAGCTGGTGCTCCATAACTCACAGCCATGAACATCATTGCGGATGCACCTGATGCTCAATAACTCACAGCCATGAACATTATTGCGGATGCACCTTGTGCTCCATAGCTCACAGCCATGAACATCATTGCGGATACAGCTGATGCTCCATAACTGACAGCCACAAACATCATTGTGGATGGGCCTGGTGCTCAATAACTCACAGCCATGAACATTATTGCAGATGCAGCTGGTGCTCTATAACTCACAGCCATGAACATTGTTGCGGATGCACCTGGTGCTCCATAACTCACAGCCATGAACATCATTGCAGATGCACCTGGTGCTCCATAACTCACAGTCACAGCCATGAACATCATTGCGGATGTACCTGGTGCTCCATCATTGCGGATGCACCTACTGCTCCATAACTCCATAACTCACACCATGAACATCATTGCAGATGCACCTGGTGCATTCACCTGATGCTCCATAATTCACAGCCATGAACTTCATTGCGGATGCACCTTGTGCTCCATAACTCACAGGCATGAACGTCATTGCAGATGCACTTGGTGCTCCATAACTCACAGCCATGAACATTGTTGCGGATGCACCTGGTGTCCCATAACTCACAGCCATGAACATCATTGCGGATGCAGCTGGTGCTCCATAACTCACAGCCATGAACATCATTGTGGATGCAGCTGGTGCTCCATAACTCACAAGCATGAACATCTCTGCGGATGCACCTGGTGCTCCATAACTCACAGCCACGAACATCATTGCGGATGCACCTGGTGCTCCATAACACACAGCCATGAACATCATTGCGGATGCACCTGGTACTCCATAACTCACAGCCATGAACATCATTGCGGATGCAGCTGGTGCTCCATAACTCACAGCCACGAACATCATTGCGGATGCAGCTGGTGCTCCATAACTCACAGCAACGAACATCATTGCGGCTGCAGCTGGTGCTCCATAACTCACAGACACGAAAATCATTGCGGAAGCACCTGGTGCTCCATAACTCATAGCCACGAACATCATTGCGGATGCAGCTGGTGCTCCATAACTCACAGCCACGAACATCATTGCGGATGCACCTTGTGCTCCTAACTCACAGCCACGAACATCATTGCGGATGCAGCTGGTGCTCCATAACTCACTGCCATGAACATCATTGCGGATGCAGCTGGTGCTCCATAACTCACAGCCACGAACATCATTGCGGATGCAGCTGGTGCTCCATAACTCACAGCCACGAACATCATTGCGGATGCAGCTGGTGCTCCATAACTCACAGCCACGAACATCATTGCGGATGCAGCTGGTGCTCCATAACTCACAGCCACGAACATCATTGCGAATGCAGATGGTGCTCCATAACTCACAGCCATGAACATCACTGCGGATGCACCTTGTGCTCCATAACTCACAGCCATGAACATCATTGCGGATGCACCTGATGCTCAATAACTCACAGCCATGAATATCATTGCGGATGCACCTGGTGCTCCATAACTCACAGCCATGAACATCATTGCGGATGCAGCTGGTGCTCCATAACTCACAGCCATGAACATCATTGCGGATGCACCTGATGCTCAATAACTCACAGCCACGAACATCATTGCGGATGCAACTGGTGCTCCATAACTCACAGCCATGAACATCACAGCGGATGCACCTTGTGCTCCATAACTCACAGCCATGAACATCATTGCGGATGCACCTGATGCTCAATAACTCACAGCCATGAACATCATTGTGGATGCACCTGGTGCTCCATAACTCACAGCCATGAACATCATTGCGGATGCAGCTGGTGCTCCATAACTCACAGCCATGAACATCATTGCGGATGCACCTGGTGCTCAATAACTCACAGCCATGAACATCATTGCGGATGCACCTTGTGCTCCATAACTCACAGCCATGAACATCATTGCGGATACAGCTGATGCTCCATAACTCACAGCCACAAACATCATTGCGGATGGGCCTGGTGCTCAATAACTCACAGCCATGAACATTATTGCGGATGCAGCTGGTGCTCCATAACTCACAGCCATGAACATTGTTGCGGATGCACCTGGTGCTCTATAACTCACAGCCATGAACATCATTGCAGATGCACCTGGTGCTCCATAACTCACAGTCACAGCCATGAACATCATTGCGGATGTACCTGGTGCTCCATCATTGCGGATGCACCTACTGCTCCATAACTCCATAACTCACACCATGAACATCATTGCAGATGCACCTGGTGCATTCACCTGATGCTCCATAATTCACAGCCATGAACTTCATTGCGGATGCACCTTGTGCTCCATAACTCACAGGCATGAACGTCATTGCAGATGCACTTGGTGCTCCATAACTCACAGCCATGAACATTGTTGCGGATGCACCTGGTGTCCCATAACTCACAGCCATGAACATCATTGCGGATGCAGCTGGTGCTCCATAACTCACAGCCATGAACATCATTGTGGATGCAGCTGGTGCTCCATAACTCACAAGCATGAACATCTCTGCGGATGCACCTGGTGCTCCATAACTCACAGCCACGAACATCATTGCGGATGCACCTGGTGCTCCATAACACACAGCCATGAACATCATTGCGGATGCACCTGGTGCTCCATAACTCACAGCCATGAACATCATTGCGGATGCAGCTGGTGCTCCATAACTCACAGCCACGAACATCATTGCGGATGCAGCTGGTGCTCCATAACTCACAGCCACGAACATCATTGCGGCTGCAGCTGGTGCTCCATAACTCACAGCCACGAACATCATTGCGGAAGCACCTGGTGCTCCATAACTCACAGCCACGAACATCATTGCGGATGCAGCTGGTGCTCCATAACTCACAGCCACGAACATCATTGCGGATGCACCTTGTGCTCCATAACTCACAGCCACGAACATCATTGCGGATGCAGCTGGTGCTCCATAACTCACTGCCATGAACATCATTGCGGATGCAGCTGGTGCTCCATAACTCACAGCCACGAACATCATTGCGGATGCAGCTGGTGCTCCATAACTCACAGCCACGAACATCATTGCGGATGCAGCTGGTGCTCCATAACTCACAGCCACGAACATCATTGCGGATGCAGCTGGTGCTCCATAACTCACAGCCACGAACATCATTGCGAATGCAGATGGTGCTCCATAACTCACAGCCATGAACATCACTGCGGATGCACCTTGTGCTCCATAACTCACAGCCATGAACATCATTGCGGATGCACCTGATGCTCAATAACTCACAGCCATGAATATCATTGCGGATGCACCTGGTGCTCCATAACTCACAGCCATGAACATCATTGCGGATGCAGCTGGTGCTCCATAACTCACAGCCATGAACATCATTGTGGATGCACCTGATGCTCAATAACCCACAGCCACGAACATCATTGCGGATGCAACTGGTGCTCCATAACTCACAGCCATGAACATCACAGCGGATGCACCTTGTGCTCCATAACTCACAGCCATGAACATCATTGCGGATGCACCTGATGCTCAATAACTCACAGCCATGAACATCATTGCGGATGCACCTGGTGCTCCATAACTCACAGCCATGAACATCATTGCGGATGCAGCTGGTGCTCCATAACTCACAGCCATGAACATCATTGCGGATGCACCTGGTGCTCAATAACTCACAGCCATGAACATCATTGCGGATGCACCTTGTGCTCCATAACTCACAGCCATGAACATCATTGCGGATACAGCTGATGCTCCATAACTCACAGCCACAAACATCATTGCGGGTGGGCCTGGTGCTCAATAACTCACAGCCATGAACATTATTGCGGATGCAGCTGGTGCTCCATAACTCACAGCCATGAACATTGTTGCAGATGCACCTGGTACTCCATAACTCAGAGCCATGAACATCATTGCAGATGCACCTGGTGCTCCATAACTCACAGTCACAGCCATGAACATCATTGCGGATGCACCTGGTGCTCCATCATTGCGGATGCACCTACTGCTCCATAACTCGATAACTCACAGCCATGAACATCCTTGCAGATGCACCTGGTGCATGCACCTGGTGCTCCATAACTCACAGCCATGAACTTCATTGCGGATGCACCTTGTGCTCCATAACTCACAGGCATGAACGTCATTGCAGATGCACTTGGTGCTCCATAACTCACAGCCATGAACATTGTTGCGGATGCACCTGGTGTCCCATAACTCACAGCCATGAACATTATTGCGGATGCATCTGGGGCTCCATAACTCACAGCCATGAACATCATTGTGGATGCAGCTGGTGCTCCATAACTCAAAAGCATGAACATCACTACGGATGCACCTGGTGCTCCATAACTCACAGCCACGAACATCATTGCGGATGCACCTGGTGCTCCATAACTCACAGCCATGAACATCATTGCGGATGCACCTGGTGCTCCATAACTCACAGCCATGAACATCATTGCGGATGCAGCTGGTGCACCATAACTCACAGCCACGAACATCATTGTGGATGCAGCTGGTGCTCCATAACTCACAGCCACGAACATCATTGCGGATGCAGCTGGTGCTCCATAACTCACAGCCATGAACATCATTGCAGAAGCACCTGGTGCTCCATAACTCACAGCCATGAACATCATTGCGGATGCAGCTGGTGCTCCATAACTCACAGCCATGAACATCATTGCGGATGCACCTTGTGCTCCATAACTCACAGCCATGAACATCATTGCGGATGCAGCTGGTGCGCCATAACTCACTGCCATGAACATCATTGCGGAAGCACCTGGTGCTCCATAACTCACAGCCATGAACATCATTGCGGTTGCAGCTGGTGGTCCATAACTCACAGCCATGAACATCATTGCGGATGCAGCTGGTGCTCCATAACTCACAGCCATGAACATCATTGCGGAAGCACCTGGTGCTCCACAACTCACAGCCATGAACATCATTGCGGGTGCAGCTGGTGATCCATAACTCACAGCCAAGAACATCATTGTGGATGCACCTGGTGCTCCATAACTCACAGGCATGAACATCATTGCGGATGCACCTTGTGCTCCATAACTCACAGCCATAACCATCATTGCGGATGCACCTGATGCTCAATAACTCACAGCCATGAACATCATTGCGGATGCACCTGGTGCTCCATAACTCACAGCCATGAACATCATTGCGGATGCAGCTGGTGCTCCATAACTCAGAGCCATGAACATAATTGCGGATGCACCTGATGCTCAATAACTCACAGCCATGAACATCATTGTGGATGCACCTTGTGCTCCCTAACTCACAGCCATGAACATCATTGCGGATACAGCTGGTGCTCCATAACTCACAGCCACGAACATCATTGCGGATGGGCCTGGTGCTCAATAACTCACAGCCATGAACATCATTGCGGATGCACCTGGTGCTCCATAACTCACAGCCATGAACATCATTGCAGATGCACCTGGTGCTCCATTACTCACAGTCACAGTCATGAACATCATTGCGGATGCACCTGGTGCTCCATCATTGCGGATGTATCTAGTGCTCCATAACTCCATAACTCACAGCCATGAAGATCATTGCAGATGCACCTGGTGCATGCACCTGGTGCTCCATAACTCACAGCCATGAACTTCATAGCGGATGCACCTTGTGCTCCATAAATCACAGCCATGAACATCATTGCAGATGCACTTGGTGCTCCATAACTCACAGTCACAGCCATGAACATCATTGCGGATGCACCTGGTGCTCCATCATTGCGGATGAACCTAGTGCTCCATAACTCCATAACTCACAGCCATGAACATCATTGCAGATGCACCTGGTGCATGCACCTGGTGCTCCATAACTCACAGCCATGAACTTCATTGCGGATGCACCTTGTGCTCCATAACTCACAGCCATGAATATCATTGCAGATGCACTTGGTGCTCCATAACTCACAGCCATGAACATCGTTGTGGATGCACCTGGTGTCCCATAACTCACAGCCATGAACATCATTGCGGATGCACCTGGTGCTCCATAACTCACAGCTATGAACATCATTGCGGATGCAGCTGGTGCGCCATAACTCACAATTATGAACATCACTGCGGATGCACCTGGTGCTCCATAACTCACAGCCATGAACATCATTGCGGATGCAGCCGGTGCTCTATAACTCACAGCCACGAACATCATTGCGGATGCACCTGGTGCTCCATAACTCACAGCCATGAACATCATTGCAGATGCAGCTGGTGCTCCATAACTCAGAGCCATGAACATCATTGCGGATACAGCTGGTGCTCCATAGCTCACAGCCACGAACATCATTGCAGATGGGTCTGGTGCTCAATAACTCACAGCCATGAACATCATTGCAGATGCACCTGGTTCTCCATAACTCACAGCCATGAACATCATTGCGGATGCAGAACTCACAGTCACAGCCATGAACATCATTGCGGATGCACCTGGTGCTCCATCATTGCGGATGCACCTAGTGCTCCATAACTCCATAACTCACAGCCATGAACATCATTTCAGATGCACCTGGTGCATGCACCTGGTGCTCCATAACTCACAGCCACGAACATCATTGCGGTTGCAGCTGGTGCTCCATAACTCACAGCCATGAACATTGTTGCGGATGCACCTGGTGCTCCATAACTCACAGCCATGAACTTCATTGCGGATGCACCTTGTGCTCCATAACTCACAGCCATGAACATCATTGCAGATGCACTTGGTGCTCCATAACTCACAGCCATGAACATCGTTGCGGATGCAGCTGGTGCTCCATAACTCACAGCCAAGAACATCATTGCGGAAACACCTGGTACTCCATAACTCACAGTCACGAACATCATTGCGGATGCAGCTGGTGCTCCATAACTCACAGCCACGAACATCATTGCGGATGCAGCTGGTGCTCCATAACTCACAGCCACGAACATCATTGCGGATGCAGCTGGTGCTCCATAACTCACAGCCACAGACATCACTGCGGAAGCACCTGGTGCTCCATAACTCACAGCCACGAACATCATTGCGGAAGCACCTGGTGTCCCATAACTCACAGCCACGAACATCATTGCGGATGCACCTGGTGCTCCATAACTCACAGCCACGAACATCATTGCGGATGCAGCTGGTGCTCTATAACTCACAGGCACGAACATCATTGCGGATGCAGCTGGAGCTCCATAACTCACAGCCACGAACATCATTGCGGAAGCACCTGGTGCTCCATAACTCACAGCCACGAAATCATTGCGGAAGCACCTGGTGCTCCATAACTCACAGCCACGAACATCATTGCGGAAGCACCTGGTGCTCCATAACTCACAGCCACGAACATCATTGCGGATGCAGCTGGTGCTCCATAATTCACAGCCACGAACATCATTGCGGATGCACCTGATGCTCAATAACTCACAGCCATGAACATCATTGCGGATGCACCTTGTGCTCCATAACTCACAGCCATGAACTTCATTGCGGATACAGCTGATGCTCCATAACTCACAGCCACAAACATCATTGCGGATGGGCCTGGTGCTCAATAACTCACAGCCATGAACATTATTGCGGATGCAGCTGGTGCTCCATAACTCACAGCCATGAACATTGTTGCGGATGCACCTGGTGCTCCATAACTCATAGCCATGAACATCATTGCAGATGCACCTGGTGCTCCATAACTCACAGTCACAGCCATGAACATCATTGCAGATGCACCTGGTACATGCACCTGGTGCTCCATAACTCACTGCCATGAACTTCATTGCGGATGCACCTTGTGCTCCATAACTCACAGGCATGAACGTCTTTGCAGATGCACTTGGTGCTCCATAACTCACAGCTATGAACATCATTGCGGATGCAGCTGGTGCTCCATAACTCACAATCATGAACATCATTGCGGATGCAGCTGGTGCTCCATAACTCACAGCCACGAACATCATTGCGGATGCAGCTGGTGCTCCATAACTCACAGCCAAGAACAACATTGCGGATGCACCTGGTGCTCCATAACTCACACCCATGAACATCATTGCGGATGCAGCTGGTGCTCCATAACTCACAGCCATGAACATCATTGCGGATGCACCTTGTGCTCCATAACTCACAGCCATGAACATCATTGCGGATGCACCTGATGCTCCATAACTCGCAGCCATGAACATCATTGCGGATGCAGCTGGTGCTCCATAACTCACAGCCATGAACATCATTGTGGATGCACCTGATGCTCAATAACTCACAGCCATGAACATCATTGCGGATGCACCTTCTGCTCCATAACTCACAGCCATGAACTTCATTGCGGATACAGCTGATGCTCCATAACTCACAGCCACAAACATCATTGCGGATGGGCCTGGTGCTCAATAACTCACAGCCATGAACATTATTGCGGATGCAGCTGGTGCTCCATAACTCACAGCCATGAACATTGTTGCGGATGCACCTGGTGCTCCATAACTCACAGCCATGAACATCATTGCAGATGCACCTGGTGCTCCATAACTCACAGTCACAGCCATGAACATCATTGCGGATGCACCTGGTGCTCCATAGCTCCATAACTCACAGCCATGAACATCATTGCAGATGCACCTGGTGCATGCACCTGGTGCTCCATAACTCACAGCCATGAACTTCATTGCGGATGCACCTTGTGCTCCATAACTCACAGCCACGAACATCATTGCGGATGCACCTTGTGCTCCATAACTCACAGGCATGAACGTCATTGCAGATGCACTTGGTGCTCCATAACTCACAGCCATGAACATCGTTGCGGATGCACCTGGTATCCCATAACTCACAGCCATGAACATCATTGCGGATGCACCTGGTGCTCCATAACTCACAGCCATGAACATCATTGTGGATGCAGCTGGTGCTCCATAACTCACAAGCATGAACATCACTGCGGATGCACCTGATGCTCAATAACTCACAGCCATGAACATCATTGCGGATGCACCTTGTGCTCCATAACTCACAGCCATGAACATCATTGCGGATACAGCTGTTGCTCCATAACTCACAGCCACAAACATCATTGCGGATGGGCCTGGTGCTCAATAACTCACAGCCATGAACATTAGTGCGGATGCAGCTGGTGCTCCATAACTCACAGCCATGAACATCATTGCGGATGCACCTGATGCTCAATAACTCACACCCATGAACATTATTGCGGATGCACCTTGTGCTCCATAGCTCACAGCCATGAACATCATTGCGGATACAGCTGATGCTCCATAACTGACAGCCACAAACATCATTGCGGATGGGCCTGGTGCTCAATAACTCACAGCCATGAACATTATTGCAGATGCAGCTGGTGTTCTATAACTCACAGCCATGAACATTGTTGCGGATGCACCTGGTGCTCCATAACTCACAGCCATGAACATCATTGCAGATGCACCTGGTGCTCCATAACTCACAGTCACAGCCATGAACATCATTGCGGATGTACCTGGTGCTCCATCATTGCGGATGCACCTACTGCTCCATAACTCCATAACTCACACCATGAACATCATTGCAGATGCACCTGGTGCATTCACCTGATGCTCCATAATTCACAGCCATGAACTTCATTGCGGATGCACCTTGTGCTCCATAACTCACAGGCATGAACGTCATTGCAGATGCACCTGGTGCTCCATAACTCACAGCCATGAACATTGTTGCGGATGCACCTGGTGTCCCATAACTCACAGCCATGAACATCATTGCGGATGCACCTGGTGTCCCATAACTCACAGCCACGAACATCATTGCGGATGCACCTGGTGCTCCATAACACACAGCCATGAACATCATTGCGGATGCACCTGGTACTCCATAACTCACAGCCATGAACATCATTGCGGATGCAGCTGGTGCTCCATAACTCACAGCCACGAACATCATTGCGGATGCAGCTGGTGCTCCATAACTCACAGCCACGAACATCATTGCGGCTGCAGCTGGTGCTCCATAACTCACAGCCACGAACATCATTGCGGAAGCACCTGGTGCTCCATAACTCACAGCCACGAACATCATTGCGGATGCAGCTGGTGCTCCATGACTCACAGCCACGAACATCATTGCGGATGCACCTTGTGCTCCATAACTCACAGCCACGAACATCATTGCGGATGCAGCTGGTGCTCCATAACTCACTGCCATGAACATCATTGCGGATGCAGCTGGTGCTCCATAACTCACAGCCACGAACATCATTGCGGATGCAGCTGGTGCTCCATAACTCACAGCCACGAACATCATTGCGGATGCAGCTGGTGCTCCATAACTCACAGCCACGAACATCATTGCGGATGCAGCTGGTGCTCCATAACTCACAGCCACGAACATCATTGCGAATGCAGATGGTGCTCCATAACTCACAGCCATGAACATCACTGCGGATGCACCTTGTGCTCCATAACTCACAGCCATGAACATCATTGCGGATGCACCTGATGCTCAATAACTCACAGCCATGAATATCATTGCGGATGCACCTGGTGCTCCATAACTCACAGCCATGAACATCATTGCGGATGCAGCTGGTGCTCCATAACTCACAGCCATGAACATCATTGCGGATGCACCTGATGCTCAATAACTCACAGCCACGAACATCATTGCGGATGCAGCTGGTGCTCCATAACTCACAGCCATGAACATCACAGCGGATGCACCTTGTGCTCCATAACTCACAGCCATGAACATCATTGCGGATGCACCTGATGCTCAATAACTCACAGCCATGAACATCATTGCGGATGCACCTGGTGCTCCATAACTCACAGCCATGAACATCATTGCGGATGCAGCTGGTGCTCCATAACTCACAGCCATGAACATCATTGCGGATGCACCTGGTGCTCAATAACTCACAGCCATGAACATCATTGCGGATGCACCTTGTGCTCCATAACTCACAGCCATGAACATCATTGCGGATACAGCTGATGCTCCATAACTCACAGCCACAAACATCATTGCGGATGGGCCTGGTGCTCAATAACTCACAGCCATGAACATTATTGCGGATGCAGCTGGTGCTCCATAACTCACAGCCATGAACATTGTTGCGGATGCACCTGGTGCTCTATAACTCACAGCCATGAACATCATTGCAGATGCACCTGGTGCTCCATAACTCACAGTCACAGCCATGAACATCATTGCAGATGTACCTGGTGCTCCATCATTGCGGATGCACCTACTGCTCCATAACTCCATAACTCACACCATGAACATCATTGCAGATGCACCTGGTGCATTCACCTGATGCTCCATAATTCACAGCCATGAACTTCATTGCGGATGCACCTTGTGCTCCATAACTCACAGGCATGAACGTCATTGCAGATGCACTTGGTGCTCCATAACTCACAGCCATGAACATTGTTGCGGATGCACCTGGTGTCCCATAACTCAGAGCCATGAACATCATTGCGGATGCAGCTGGTGCTCCATAACTCACAGCCATGAACATCATTGTGGATGCAGCTGGTGCTCCATAACTCACAAGCATGAACATCTCTGCGGATGCACCTGGTGCTCCATAACTCACAGCCACGAACATCATTGCGGATGCACCTGGTGCTCCATAACACACAGCTATGAACATCATTGCGGATGCACCTGGTGCTCCATAACTCACAGCCATGAACATCATTGCGGATGCAGCTGGTGCTCCATAACTCACAGCCACGAACATCATTGCGGATGCAGCTGGTGCTCCATAACTCACAGCCACGAACATCATTGCGGCTGCAGCTGGTGCTCCATAACTCACAGCCACGAACATCATTGCGGAAGCACCTGGTGCTCCATAACTCACAGCCACGAACATCATTGCGGATGCAGCTGGTGCTCCATAACTCACAGCCACGAACATCATTGCGGATGCACCTTGTGCTCCATAACTCACAGCCACGAACATCATTGCGGATGCAGCTGGTGCTCCATAACTCACTGCCATGAACATCATTGCGGATGCAGCTGGTGCTCCATAACTCACAGCCACGAACATCATTGCGGATGCAGCTGGTGCTCCATAACTCACAGCCACGAACATCATTGCGGATGCAGCTGGTGCTCCATAACTCACAGCCACGAACATCATTGCGGATGCAGCTGGTGCTCCATAACTCACAGCCACGAACATCATTGCGAATGCAGATGGTGCTCCATAACTCACAGCCATGAACATCACTGCGGATGCACCTTGTGCTCCATAACTCACAGCCATGAACATCATTGCGGATGCACCTGATGCTCAATAACTCACAGCCATGAATATCATTGCGGATGCACCTGGTGCTCCATAACTCACAGCCATGAACATCATTGCGGATGCAGCTGGTGCTCCATAACTCACAGCCATGAACATCATTGCGGATGCACCTGATGCTCAATAACTCACAGCCACGAACATCATTGCGGATGCAACTGGTGCTCCATAACTCACAGCCATGAACATCACAGCGGATGCACCTTGTGCTCCATAACTCACAGCCATGAACATCATTGCGGATGCACCTGATGCTCAATAACTCACAGCCATGAACATCATTGCGGATGCACCTGGTGCTCCATAACTCACAGCCATGAACATCATTGCGGATGCAGCTGGTGCTCCATAACTCACAGCCATAAACATCATTGCGGATGCACCTGGTGCTCAATAACTCACAGCCATGAACATCATTGCGGATGCACCTTGTGCTCCATAACTCACAGCCATGAACATTGTTGCAGATGCACCTGGTACTCCATAACTCAGAGCCATGAACATCATTGCAGATGCACCTGGTGCTCCATAACTCACAGTCACAGCCATGAACATCATTGCGGATGCACCTGGTGCTCCATCATTGCGGATGCACCTACTGCTCCATAACTCCATAACTCACAGCCATGAACATCCTTGCAGATGCACCTGGTGCATGCACCTGGTGCTCCATAACTCACAGCCATGAACTTCATTGCGGATGCACCTTGTGCTCCATAACTCACAGGCATGAACGTCATTGCAGATGCACTTGGTGCTCCATAACTCACAGCCATGAACATCGTTGCGGATGCACCTGGTGTCCCATAACTCACAGCCATGAACATTATTGCGGATGCATCTGGGGCTCCATAACTCACAGCCATGAACATCATTGTGGATGCAGCTGGTGCTCCATAACTCAAAAGCATGAACATCACTACGGATGCAGCTGGTGCTCCATAACTCACAGCCACGAACATCATTGCGGATGCACCTGGTGCTCCATAACTCACAGCCATGAACATCATTGCGGATGCACCTGGTGCTCCATAACTCACAGCCATGAACATCATTGCGGATGCAGCTGGTGCACCATAACTCACAGCCACGAACATCATTGTGGATGCAGCTGGTGCTCCATAACTCACAGCCACGAACATCATTGCGGATGCAGCTGGTGCTCCATAACTCACAGCCATGAACATCATTGCAGAAGCACCTGGTGCTCCATAACTCACAGCCATGAACATCATTGCGGATGCAGCTGGTGCTCCATAACTCACAGCCATGAACATCATTGCGGATGCACCTTGTGCTCCATAACTCACAGCCATGAACATCATTGCGGATGCAGCTGGTGAGCCATAACTCACTGCCATGAACATCATTGCGGAAGCACCTGGTGCTCCATAACTCACAGCCATGAACATCATTGCGGTTGCAGCTGGTGGTCCATAACTCACAGCCATGAACATCATTGCGGATGCAGCTGGTGCTCCATAACTCACAGCCATGAACATCATTGCGGAAGCACCTGGTGCTCCACAACTCACAGCCATGAACATCATTGCGGGTGCAGCTGGTGATCCATAACTCACAGCCAAGAACATCATTGTGGATGCACCTGGTGCTCCATAACTCACAGGCATGAACATCATTGCGGATGCACCTTGTGCTCCATAACTCACAGCCATAACCATCATTGCGGATGCACCTGATGCTCAATAACTCACAGCCATGAACATCATTGCGGATGCACCTGGTGCTCCATAACTCACAGCCATGAACATCATTGCGGATGCAGCTGGTGCTCCATAACTCAGAGCCATGAACATCATTGCGGATGCACCTGATGCTCAATAACTCACAGCCATGAACATCATTGTGGATGCACCTTGTGCTCCCTAACTCACAGCCATGAACATCATTGTGGATACAGCTGGTGCTCCATAACTCACAGCCACGAACATCATTGCGGATGGGCCTGGTGCTCAATAACTCACAGCCATGAACATCATTGCGGATGCACCTGGTGCTCCATAACTCACAGCCATGAACATCATTGCAGATGCACCTGGTGCTCCATTACTCACAGTCACAGTCATGAACATCATTGCGGATGCACCTGGTGCTCCATCATTGCGGATGTATCTAGTGCTCCATAACTCCATAACTCACAGCCATGAAGATCATTGCAGATGCACCTGGTGCATGCACCTGGTGCTCCATAACTCACAGCCATGAACTTCATTGCGGATGCACCTTGTGCTCCATAAATCACAGCCATGAACATCATTGCAGATGCACTTGGTGCTCCATAACTCACAGTCACAGCCATGAACATCATTGCGGATGCACCTGGTGCTCCATCATTGCGGATGAACCTAGTGCTCCATAACTCCATAACTCACAGCCATGAACATCATTGCAGATGCACCTGGTGCATGCACCTGGTGCTCCATAACTCACAGCCATGAACTTCATTGCGGATGCACCTTGTGCTCCATAACTCACAGCCATGAACATCATTGCAGATGCACTTGGTGCTCCATAACTCACAGCCATGAACATCGTTGCGGATGCACCTGGTGTCCCATAACTCACAGCCATGAACATCATTGCGGATGCACCTGGTGCTCCATAACTCACAGCTATGAACATCATTGCGGATGCAGCTGGTGCTCCATAACTCATAATTATGAACATCACTGCGGATGCACCTGGTGCTCCATAACTCACAGCCATGAACATCATTGCGGATGCAGCCGGTGCTCTATAACTCACAGCCACGAACATCATTGCGGATGCACCTGGTGCTCCATAACTCACAGCCATGAACATCATTGCAGATGCAGCTGGTGCTCCATAACTCAGAGCCATGAACATCATTGCGGATACAGCTGGTGCTCCATAGCTCACAGCCACGAACATCATTGCAGATGGGTCTGGTGCTCAATAACTCACAGCCATGAACATCATTGCAGATGCACCTGGTGCTCCATAACTCTCCCAGCCATGAACATCATTGCGGATGCAGAACTCACAGTCACAGCCATGAACATCATTGCGGATGCACCTGGTGCTCCATCATTGCGGATGCACCTAGTGCTCCATAACTCCATAACTCACAGCCATGAACATCATTTCAGATGCACCTGGTGCATGCACCTGGTGCTCCATAACTCACAGCCATGAACTTCATTGCGGATGCACCTTGTGCTCCATAACTCACAGCCATGAACATCATTGCAGATGCACTTGGTGCTCCATAACTCACAGCCATGAACATCGTTGCGGATGCAGCTGGTGCTCCATAACTCACAGCCAAGAACATCATTGCGGAAACACCTGGTACTCCATAACTCACAGTCACGAACATCATTGCGGATGCAGCTGGTGCTCCATAACTCACATCCACGAACATCATTGCGGATGCAGCTGGTGCTCCATAACTCACAGCCACGAACATCATTGCGGATGCAGCTGGTGCTCCATAACTCACAGCCACAGACATCACTGCGGAAGCACCTGGTGCTCCATAACTCACAGCCACGAACATCATTGCGGAAGCACCTGGTGTCCCATAACTCACAGCCACGAACATCATTGCGGATGCACCTGGTGCTCCATAACTCACAGCCACGAACATCATTGCGGATGCAGCTGGTGCTCTATAACTCACAGGCACGAACATCATTGCGGATGCAGCTGGAGCTCCATAACTCACAGCCACGAACATCATTGCGGAAGCACCTGGTGCTCCATAACTCACAGCCACGAACATCATTGCGGAAGCACCTGGTGCTCCATAACTCACAGCCACGAACATCATTGCGGAAGCACCTGGTGCTCCATAACTCACAGCCACGAACATCATTGCGGATGCAGCTGGTGCTCCATAATTCACAGCCACGAACATCATTGCGGATGCACCTGATGCTCAATAACTCACAGCCATGAACATCATTGCGGATGCACCTTGTGCTCCATAACTCACAGCCATGAACATCATTGCGGATACAGCTGATGCTCCATAACTCACAGCCACAAACATCATTGCGGATGGGCCTGGTGCTCAATAACTCACAGCCATGAACATTATTGCGGATGCAGCTGGTGCTCCATAACTCACAGCCATGAACATTGTTGCGGATGCACCTGGTGCTCCATAACTCATAGCCATGAACATCATTGCAGATGCACCTGGTGCTCCATAACTCACAGTCACAGCCATGAACATCATTGCAGATGCACCTGGTACATGCACCTGGTGCTCCATAACTCACTGCCATGAACTTCATTGCGGATGCACCTTGTGCTCCATAACTCACAGGCATGAATGTCATTGCAGATGCACTTGGTGCTCCATAACTCACAGCTATGAACATCATTGCGGATGCAGCTGGTGCTCCATAACTCACAATCATGAACATCATTGCGGATGCAGCTGGTGCTCCATAACTCACAGCCACGAACATCATTGCGGATGCAGCTGGTGCTCCATAACTCACAGCCAAGAACAACATTGCGGATGCACCTGGTGCTCCATAACTCACACCCATGAACATCATTGCGGATGCAGCTGGTGCTCCATAACTCACAGCCATGAACATCATTGCGGATGCACCTTGTGCTCCATAACTCACAGCCATGAACATCATTGCGGATGCACCTGATGCTCCATAACTCGCAGCCATGAACATCATTGCGGATGCAGCTGGTGCTCCATAACTCACAGCCATGAACATCATTGTGGATGCACCTGATGCTCAATAACTCACAGCCATGAACATCATTGCGGATGCACCTTCTGCTCCATAACTCACAGCCATGGACTTCATTGCGGATACAGCTGATGCTCCATAACTCACAGCCACAAACATCATTGCGGATGGGCCTGGTGCTCAATAACTCACAGCCATGAACATTATTGCGGATGCAGCTGGTGCTCCATAACTCACAGCCATGAACATTGTTGCGGATGCACCTGGTGCTCCATAACTCACAGCCATGAACATCATTGCAGATGCACCTGGTGCTCCATAACTCACAGTCACAGCCATGAACATCATTGCGGATGCACCTGGTGCTCCATAGCTCCATAACTCACAGCCAAGAACATCATTGCAGATGCACCTGGTGCATGCACCTGGTGCTCCATAACTCACTGCCATGAACTTCATTGCGGATGCACCTTGTGCTCCATAACTCACAGGCATGAACGTCATTGCAGATGCACTTGGTGCTCCATAACTCACAGCCATGAACATCGTTGCGGATGCACCTGGTATCCCATAACTCACAGCCATGAACATCATTGCGGATGCACCTGGTGCTCCATAACTCACAGCCATGAACATCATTGTGGATGCAGCTGGTGCTCCATAACTCACAAGCATGAACATCACTGCGGATGCACCTGGTGCTCAATAACTCACAGCCACGAACATCATTGCAGATGCACCTGGTGCTCCATAACTCACAGCCATGAACATCATTGCGGATGCACCAGGTACTCCATAACTCACAGCCATGAACATCATTGTGGATGCAGCTGGTGCTCCATAACTCACAAGCATGAACATCACTGCGGATGCACCTGGTGCTCCATAACTCACAGCCACGAACATCATTGCGGATGCACCTGATGCTCAATAACTCACAGCCATGAACATCATTGCGGATGCACCTTGTGCTCCATAACTCACAGCCATGAACATCATTGCGGATACAGCTGATGCTCCATAACTCACAGCCACAAACATCATTGCGGATGGGCCTGGTGCTCAATAACTCACAGCCATGAACATTATTGCGGATGCAGCTGGTGCTCCATAACTCACAGCCATGAACATTGTTGCGGATGCACCTGGTGCTCCATAACTCATAGCCATGAACATCATTGCAGATGCACCTGGTGCTCCATAACTCAGTCACAGCCATGAACATCATTGCAGATGCACCTGGTACATGCACCTGGTGCTCCATAACTCACTGCCATGAACTTCATTGCGGATGCACCTTGTGCTCCATAACTCACAGGCATGAACGTCATTGCAGATGCACTTGGTGCTCCATAACTCACAGCTATGAACATCATTGCGGATGCAGCTGGTGCTCCATAACTCACAGCCAAGAACAACATTGCGGATGCACCTGGTGCTCCATAACTCACACCCATGAACATCATTGCGGATGCAGCTGGTGCTCCATAACTCACAGCCATGAACATCATTGCGGATGCACCTTGTGCTCCATAACTCACAGCCATGAACATCATTGCGGATGCACCTGATGCTCCATAACTCACAGCCATGAACATCATTGCGGATGCAGCTGGTGCTCCATAACTCACAGCTATGAACATCATTGTGGATGCACCTGATGCTCAATAACTCACAGCCATGAACATCATTGCGGATGCACCTTCTGCTCCATAACTCACAGCCATGAACTTCATTGCGGATACAGCTGATGCTCCATAACTCACAGCCACAAACATCATTGCGGATGGGCCTGGTGCTAAATAACTCACAGCCATGAACATTATTGCGGATGCAGCTGGTGCTCCATAACTCACAGCCATGAACATCATTGCAGATGCACCTGGTGCTCCATAACTCACAGTCACAGCCATGAACATCATTGCGGATGCACCTGGTGCTCTATAGCTCCATAACTCACAGCCATGAACATCATTGCAGATGCACCTGGTGCATGCACCTGGTGCTCCATAACTCACTGCCATGAACTTCATTGCAGATGCACTTTGTGCTCCATAACTCACAGGCATGAACGTCATTGCAGATGCACTTGGTGCTCCATAACTCACAGCCATGAACATCGTTGCAGATGCACCTGGTATCCCATAACTCACAGCCATGAACATCATTGCGGATGCACCTGGTGCTCCATAACTCACAGCCATGAACATCATTGTGGATGCAGCTGGTGCTCCATAACTCACAAGCATGAACATCACTGCGGATGCACCTGGTGCTCCATAACTCACAGCCACGAACATCATTGCAGATGCACCTGGTGCTCCATAACTCACAGCCATGAACATCATTGCGGATGCACCTGGTGCTCCATAACTCACAGCCATGAACATCATTGCGGATGCACCTTGTGCTCCATAACTCACAGCCATGAACATCATTGCGGATGCAGCTGGTGCTCCATAACTCACAGCCATGAACATTATTGCGGATGCAGCTGGTGCTCCATAACTCACAGCCATGAACATTGTTGCGGATGCACCTGGTGCTCCATAACTCACAGCCATGAACATCATTGCAGAGGCACTTTGTGCTCCATAACTCACAGTCACAGCCATGAACATCATTGCGGATGCACCTGGTGCTCCATCATTGCGGATGCACCTAGTGCTCCATAACTCCATAACTCACAGCCATGAACATCATTGCAGATGCACCTGGTGTCTCATAACTCACAGCCACGAACATAATTGCGGATGCACCTGGTGCTACATAACTCCCAGCCATGAACATCATTGCGGATGCAGCCGGTGCTCTATAACTCACAGCCACGAACATCATTGCGGAGGCACCTTGTGCTCCATAACTCACAGCCATGAACATCATTGCGGATACAGCTGATGCTCCATAACTCACAGCCACAAACATCATTGCGGATGGGCCTGGTGCTCAATAACTCACAGCCATGAACATTATTGCGGATGCAGCTGGTGCTCCATAACTCACAGCCATGAACATTGTTGCGGATGCACCTGGTGCTCCAAAACTCACAGCCATGAACATCATTGCAGAGGCAATTGGTGCTCCATAACTCACAGTCACAGCCATGAACATCATTGCGGATGCACCTGGTGCTCCATCATTGCGGATGCACCTAGTGCTCCATAACTCCATAACTCACAGCCATGAACATCATTGCAGATGCATCTGGTGCATGCACCTGGTGCTCCATAACTCACAGCCATGAACTTCATTGCGGATGCACCTTGTGCTCCATAACTCACAGCCACGAACATCATTGCGGATGCAGCTGGTGCTTCATAACTCACAGCCACGAACATCATTGCGGATGCAGCTGGTGCTTATAACTCACAGCCACGAACATCATTGCGGATGCAGCTGGTGCTCCATAACTCACAGCCATGAACATCATTGCGGATGCACCTAGTGCTCCATAACTCACAGCTATGAACATCATTGCGGATGCAGCTGGTGCTCCATAACTTACAATCATGAACATCACTGCGGATGCACCTGGTGCTCCATAACTCACAGCCACGAACATCATTGCGGATGCACCTGGTGCTCCATAACTCCCAGCCATGAACATCATTGCGGATGCAGCCAGTGCTCTATAACTCACAGCCACGAACATCATTGCGGATGCACCTGGTGCTCCATAACTCACAGCTATGAACATCATTGCAGATGCAGCTGGTGCTCCATAACTCAGGGCCATGAACATCATTGCGGATGCACCTGATGCTCAATAACTCACAGCCATGAACATCATTGCGGATGCACCTTGTGCTCCATAACTCACAGCCATGAACATCATTGCGGATACAGCTGGTGCTCCATAGCTCACAGCCACGAACATCATTGCGGATGGGTCTGGTGCTCAATAACTCACAGCCATGAACATCATTGCGGATGCACCTGGTGCTCCATAACTCACAGCCATGAACATCATTGCGGATGCAGAACTCATAGTCACAGCCATGAACATCATTGCGGATGCACCTGGTGCTCCATCATTGCGGATGCACTTAGTGCTCCATAACTCCATAACTCACAGCCATGAACATCATTGCAGATGCACGTGGTGCATGCACCTGGTGCTCCATAACTCACAGCCATGAACTACATTGCGGATGCACCTTGTGCTCCATAACTGACAGCCATGAACATCATTGCAGATGCACTTGGTGCTCCATAACTCACAGCCATGAACATCGTTGCGGAGGCACCTGGTGTCCCATAACTCACAGCCACGAACATCATTGCGGATGCAACTGCTGCTCCATAACTCACAGCCATGAACATAATTGCGGATGCAGCTGGTGCTCTATAACTCACAGCCACGAACATCATTGCGGATGCAGCTGGTGCTCCATATCTCACAGCCATGAACATCATTGCGGATGCACCTGGTGCTCCATAACTCACAGCTATGAACATCATTGCGGATGCAGCTGGTGCTACATAACTCACAATCATGAACATCACTGCGGATGCACCTGGTGCTCCATAACTCACAGCCACGAACATAATTGCGGATGCACCTGGTGCTACATAACTCCCAGCCATGAACATCATTGCGGATGCAGCCGGTGCTCTATAACTCACAGTCACGAACATCATTGCGGAGGCACCTTGTGCTCCATAACTCACAGCCATGAACATCATTGCGGATACAGCTGATGCTCCATAACTCACAGCCACAAACATCATTGCGGATGGGCCTGGTGCTCAATAACTCACAGCCATGAACATCATTGCGGATGCAGCTGGTGCTCCATAACTCACAGCTATGAACATCATTGTGGATGCACCTGATGCTCAATAACTCACAGCCATGAACATCATTGCGGATGCACCTTCTGCTCCATAACTCACACAGCCATGAACTTCATTGCGGATACAGCTGATGCTCCATAACTCACAGCCACAAACATCATTGCGGATGGGCCTGGTGCTAAATAACTCACAGCCATGAACATTATTGCGGATGCAGCTGGTGCTCCATAACTCACAGCCATGAACATCATTGCAGATGCACCTGGTGCTCCATAACTCACAGTCACAGCCATGAACATCATTGCGGATGCACCTGGTGCTCTATAGCTCCATAACTCACAGCCATGAACATCATTGCAGATGCACCTGGTGCATGCACCTGGTGCTCCATAACTCACTGCCATGAACTTCATTGCAGATGCACTTTGTGCTCCATAACTCACAGGCATGAACGTCATTGCAGATGCACTTGGTGCTCCATAACTTACAGCCATGAACATCATTGCAGATGCACCTGGTATCCCATAACTCACAGCCATGAACATCATTGCGGATGCACCTGGTGCTCCATAACTCACAAGCATGAACATCACTGCGGATGCACCTGGTGCTCCATAACTCACAGCCACGAACATCATTGCAGATGCACCTGGTGCTCCATAACTCACAGCCATGAACATCATTGCGGATGCACCTGGTGCTCCATAACTCACAGCCATGAACATCATTGCGGATGCACCTTGTGCTCCATAACTCACAGCCATGAACATCATTGCGGATGCAGCTGGTGCTCCATAACTCACAGCCATGAACATTATTGCGGATGCAGCTGGTGCTCCATAACTCACAGCCATGAACATTGTTGCGGATGCACCTGGTGCTCCATAACTCACAGCCATGAACATCATTGCAGAGGCACTTTGTGCTCCATAACTCACAGTCACAGCCATGAACATCATTGCGGATGCACCTGGTGCTCCATCATTGCGGATGCACCTAGTGCTCCATAACTCCATAACTCACAGCCATGAACATCATTGCAGATGCACCTGGTGTCCCATAACTCACAGCCACGAACATAATTGTGGATGCACCTGGTGCTACATAACTCCCAGCCATGAACATCATTGCGGATGCAGCCGGTGCTCTATAACTCACAGCCACGAACATCATTGCGGAGGCACCTTGTGCTCCATAACTCACAGCCATGAACATCATTGCGGATACAGCTGATGCTCCATAACTCACAGCCACAAACATCATTGCGGATGGGCCTGGTGCTCAATAACTCACAGCCATGAACATTATTGCGGATGCAGCTGGTGCTCCATAACTCACAGCCATGAACATTGTTGCGGATGCACCTGGTGCTCCATAACTCACAGCCATGAACATCATTGCAGAGGCAATTGGTGCTCCATAACTCACAGTCACAGCCATGAACATCATTGCGGATGCACCTGGTGCTCCATCATTGCGGATGCACCTAGTGCTCCATAACTCCATAACTCACAGCCATGAACATCATTGCAGATGCATCTGGTGCATGCACCTGGTGCTCCATAACTCACAGCCATGAACTTCATTGCGGATGCACCTTGTGCTCCATAACTCACAGCCACGAACATCATTGCGGATGCAGCTGGTGCTTCATAACTCACAGCCACGAACATCATTGCGGATGCAGCTGGTGCTTATAACTCACAGCCACGAACATCATTGCGGATGCAGCTGGTGCTCCATAACTCACAGCCATGAACATCATTGCGGATGCACCTAGTGCTCCATAACTCACAGCTATGAACATCATTGCGGATGCAGCTGGTGCTCCATAACTTACAATCATGAACATCACTGCGGAGGCACCTGGTGCTCCATAACTCACAGCCACGAACATCATTGCGGATGCACCTGGTGCTCCATAACTCCCAGCCATGAACATCATTGCGGATGCAGCCAGTGCTCTATAACTCACAGCCACGAACATCATTGCGGATGCACCTGGTGCTCCATAACTCACAGCTATGAACATCATTGCAGATGCAGCTGGTGCTCCATAACTCAGGGCCATGAACATCATTGCGGATGCACCTGATGCTCAATAACTCACAGCCATGAACATCATTGCGGATGCACCTTGTGCTCCATAACTCACAGCCATGAACATCATTGCGGATACAGCTGGTGCTCCATAGCTCACAGCCACGAACATCATTGCGGATGGGTCTGGTGCTCAATAACTCACAGCCATGAACATCATTGCGGATGCACCTGGTGCTCCATAACTCACAGCCATGAACATCATTGCGGATGCAGAACTCATAGTCACAGCCATGAACATCATTGCGGATGCACCTGGTGCTCCATCATTGCGGATGCACCTAGTGCTCCATAACTCCATAACTCACAGCCATGAACATCATTGCAGATGCACCTGGTGCATGCACCTGGTGCTCCATAACTCACAGCCATGAACTACATTGCGGATGCACCTTGTGCTCCATAACTGACAGCCATGAACATCATTGCAGATGCACTTGGTGCTCCATAACTCACAGCCATGAACATCGTTGCGGAGGCACCTGGTGTGTCCCATAACTCACAGCCACGAACATCATTGCGGATGCAACTGGTGCTCCATAACTCACAGCCATGAACATAATTGCGGATGCAGCTGGTGCTCTATAACTCACAGCCACGAACATCATTGCGGATGCAGCTGGTGCTCCATATCTCACAGCCATGAACATCATTGCGGATGCACCTGGTGCTCCATAACTCACAGCTATGAACATCATTGCGGATGCAGCTGGTGCTACATAACTCACAATCATGAACATCACTGCGGATGCACCTGGTGCTCCATAACTCACAGCCACGAACATAATTGCGGATGCACCTGGTGCTACATAACTCCCAGCCATGAACATCATTGCGGATGCAGCCGGTGCTCTATAACTCACAGTCACGAACATCATTGCGGAGGCACCTTGTGCTCCATAACTCACAGCCATGAAAATCATTGCGGATACAGCTGATGCTCCATAACTCACAGCCACAAACATCATTGCGGATGGGCCTGGTGCTCAATAACTCACAGCCATGAACATTATTGCGGATGCAGCTGGTGCTCCATAACTCACAGCCATGAACATTGTTGCGGATGCACCTGGTGCTCCATAACTCACAGCCATGAACATCATTGCAGAGGCAATTGGTGCTCCATAACTCACAGTCACAGCCATGAACATCATTGCGGATGCACCTGGTGCTCCATCATTGCGGATGCACCTAGTGCTCCATAACTCCATAACTCACAGCCATGAACATCATTGCAGATGCATCTGGTGCATGCACCTGGTGCTCCATAACTCACAGCCATGAACTTCATTGCGGATGCACCTTGTGCTCCATAACTCACAGCCACGAACATCATTGCGGATGCAGCTGGTGCTTCATAACTCACAGCCACGAACATCATTGCGGATGCAGCTGGTGCTTATAACTCACAGCCACGAACATCATTGCGGATGCAGCTGGTGCTCCATAACTCACAGCCACGAACATCATTGCGGATGCACCTAGTGCTCCATAACTCACAGCTATGAACATCATTGCGGATGCAGCTGGTGCTCCATAACTCACAATCATGAACATCACTGCGGATGCACCTGGTGCTCCATAACTCACAGCCACGAACATCATTGCAGATGCACCTGGTGCTCCATAACTCCCAGCCATGAACATCATTGCGGATGCAGCCAGTGCTCTATAACTCACAGCCACGAACATCATTGCGGATGCACCTGGTGCTCCATAACTCACAGCTATGAACATCATTGCAGATGCAGCTGGTGCTCCATAACTCAGAGCCATGAACATCATTGCGGATGCACTAGATGCTCAATAACTCACAGCCATGAACATCATTGCGGATGCACCTTGTGCTCCATAACTCACAGCCATGAACATCATTGCGGATACAGCTGGTGCTCCATAGCTCACAGCCACGAACATCATTGCGGATGGGTCTGGTGCTCAATAACTCACAGCCATGAACATCATTGCGGATGCACCTGGTGCTCCATAACTCACAGCCATGAACATCATTGCGGATGCAGAACTCATAGTCACAGCCATGAACATCATTGCGGATGCACCTGGTGCTCCATCATTGCGGATGCACCTAGTGCTCCATAACTCCATAACTCACAGCCATGAACATCATTGCAGATGCACCTGGTGCATGCACCTGGTGCTCCATAACTCACAGCCATGAACTTCATTGCGGATGCACCTTGTGCTCCATAACTGACAGCCATGAACATCATTGCAGATGCACTTGGTGCTCCATATCTCACAGCCATGAACATCATTGCGGATGCACCTGGTGCTCCATAACTCACAGCTATGAACATCATTCCGGATGCAGCTGGTGCTACATAACTCACAATCATGAACATCACTGCGGATGCACCTGGTGCTCCATAACTCACAGCCACAAACATAATTGCGGATGCACCTGGTGCTACATAACTCCCAGCCATGAACATCATTGCGGATGCAGCCGGTGCTCTATAACTCACAGCCACGAACATCATTGCGGAGGCACCTTGTGCTCCATAACTCACAGCCATGAACATCATTGCAGAGGCAATTGGTGCTCCATAACTCACAGTCACAGCCATGAACATCATTGCGGATGCACCTGGTGCTCCATCATTGCGGATGCACCTAGTGCTCCATAACTCCATAACTCACAGCCATGAACATCATTGCAGATGCATCTGGTGCATGCACCTGGTGCTCCATAACTCACAGCCACGAACATCATTGCGGATGCAGCTGGTGCTTCATAACTCACAGCCACGAACATCATTGCGGATGCAGCTGGTGCTTATAACTCACAGCCACGAACATCATTGCGGATGCAGCTGGTGCTCCATAACTCACAGCCACGAACATCATTGCGGATGCACCTAGTGCTCCATAACTCACAGCTATGAACATCATTGCGGATGCAGCTGGTGCTCCATAACTCACAATCATGAACATCACTGCGGATGCACCTGGTGCTCCATAACTCACAGCCACGAACATCATTGCGGATGCACCTGGTGCTCCATAACTCCCAGCCATGAACATCATTGCGGATGCAGCCAGTGCTCTATAACTCACAGCCACGAACATCATTGCGGATGCACCTGGTGCTCCATAACTCACAGCTATGAACATCATTGCAGATGCAGCTGGTGCTCCATAACTCAGAGCCATGAACATCATTGCGGATGCACCTGATGCTCAATAACTCACAGCCATGAACATCATTGCGGATGCACCTTGTGCTCCATAACTCACAGCCATGAACATCATTACGGATACAGCTGGTGCTCCATAGCTCACAGCCACGAACATCATTGCGGATGGGTCTGGTGCTCAATAACTCACAGCCATGAACATCATTGCGGATGCACCTGGTGCTCCATAACTCACAGCCATGAACATCATTGCGGATGCAGAACTCATAGTCACAGCCATGAACATCATTGCGGATGCACCTGGTGCTCCATCATTGCGGATGCACCTAGTGCTCCATAACTCCATAACTCACAGCCATGAACATCATTGCAGATGCACCTGGTGCATGCACCTGGTGCTCCATAACTCACAGCCATGAACTTCATTGCGGATGCACCTTGTGCTCCATAACTGACAGCCATGAACATCATTGCAGATGCACTTGGTGCTCCATAACTCACAGCCATGAACATCGTTGCGGAGGCACCTGGTGTCCCATAACTCACAGCCACGAACATCATTGCGGATGCACCTGGTGCTCCATAACTCACAGCCATGAACATAATTGCGGATGCAGCTGGTGCTCTATAACTCACAGCCACGAACATCATTGCGGGTGCAGCTGGTGCTCCATATCTCACAGCCATGAACATCATTGCGGAAGCACCTGGTGCTCCATAACTCACAGCCACGAACATCATTGCGGAAACACCTGGTGCTCCATAACTCACAGTCACAAACATCTTTGCGGATGCAGCTGGTGCTCCATAACTCACAGCCACGAACATCATTGCGGATGCAGCTGGTGCTCCATAACTCACAGCCACGAACATCATTGCGGATGCAGCTGGTGCTCCATAACTCACAGCCACGAACATCATTGCGGATGCAGCTGGTGCTCCATAACTCACAGCCACGAACATCATTGCAGAAGCACCTGGTGCTCCATAACTCACAGCCACGAACATCATTGCGGATGCAGCTGGTGCTCCATAACTCACAGCCAAGAACAACATTGCGGATGCACCTGGTGCTCCATAACTCACACCCATGAACATCATTGCGGATGCAGCTGGTGCTCCATAACTCACAGCCATGAACATCATTGCGGATGCACCTTGTGCTCCATAATTCACAGCCATGAACATCAGTGCGGATGCACCTGATGCTCCATAACTCACAGCCATGAACATCATTGCGGATGCAGCTGGTGCTCCATAACTCACAGCCATGAACATCATTGCGGATGCACCTGATGCTCAATAACTCACAGCCATGAACATCATTGCGGATGCACCTTGTGCTCCATAACTCACAGCCATGAACATCATTGCGGATACAGCTGATGCTCCATAACTCACAGCCACAAACATCATTGCGGATGGGCCTGGTGCTCAATAACTCACAGCCATGAACATTATTGCGGATGCAGCTGGTGCTCCATAACTCACAGCCATGAACATTGTTGCGGATGCACCTGGTGCTCCATAACTCACAGCCATGAACATCATTGCGGATGCACCTTGTGCTCCATAACTCACAGCCATGAACATCATTGCGGATGCACTTGGTGCTCCATAACTCACAGCCATGAACATCGTTGCGGATGCACCTGGTGTCCCATAACTCACAGCCATGAACATAATTGCGGATGCAGCTGGTGCTCTATAACTCACAGCCACGAACATCATTGCGGGTGCAGCTGGTGCTCCATATCTCACAGCCATGAACATCATTGCGGAAGCACCTGGTGCTCCATAACTCACAGCCACGAACATCATTGCGGAAACACCTGGTGCTCCATAACTCACAGTCACAAACATCTTTGCGGATGCAGCTGGTGCTCCATAACTCACAGCCACGAACATCATTGCGGATGCAGCTGGTGCTCCATAACTCACAGCCACGAACATCATTGCGGATGCAGCTGGTGCTCCATAACTCACAGCCACGAACATCATTGCGGATGCAGCTGGTGCTCCATAACTCACAGCCACGAACATCATTGCAGAAGCACCTGGTGCTCCATAACTCACAGCCACGAACATCATTGCGGATGCAGCTGGTGCTCCATAACTCACAGCCAAGAACAACATTGCGGATGCACCTGGTGCTCCATAACTCACACCCATGAACATCATTGCGGATGCAGCTGGTGCTCCATAACTCACAGCCATGAACATCATTGCGGATGCACCTTGTGCTCCATAATTCACAGCCATGAACATCAGTGCGGATGCACCTGATGCTCCATAACTCACAGCCATGAACATCATTGCGGATGCAGCTGGTGCTCCATAACTCACAGCCATGAACATCATTGCGGATGCACCTGATGCTCAATAACTCACAGCCATGAACATCATTGCGGATGCACCTTGTGCTCCATAACTCACAGCCATGAACATCATTGCGGATACAGCTGATGCTCCATAACTCACAGCCACAAACATCATTGCGGATGGGCCTGGTGCTCAATAACTCACAGCCATGAACATTATTGCGGATGCAGCTGGTGCTCCATAACTCACAGCCATGAACATTGTTGCGGATGCACCTGGTGCTCCATAACTCACAGCCATGAACATCATTGCGGATGCACCTTGTGCTCCATAACTCACAGCCATGAACATCATTGCGGATGCACTTGGTGCTCCATAACTCACAGCCATGAACATCGTTGCGGATGCACCTGGTGTCCCATAACTCACAGCCACGAACATCATTGCGGATGCACCTGGTGCTCCATAACTCACAGCCATGAACATCATTGCGGATGCAGCTGGTGCTCTATAACTCACAGCCACGAACATCATTGCGGATGCACCTGGTGCTCCATAACTCACAGCCATGAACATCATTGCGGATGCAGCTGGTGCTCTATAACTCACAGCCACGAACATCATTGCGGATGCAGCTGGTGCTCCATAACTCACAGCCACGAACATCATTGCGGAAGCACCTGGTGCTCCATAACTCACAGCCACGAACATCATTGCGGAAGCACCTGGTGCTCCATAACTCACAGTCACGAACATCATTGCGGATGCAGCTGGTGCTCCATAACTCACAGCCACGAACATCATTGCGGATGCAGCTGGTGCTCCATAACTCACAGCCACGAACATCATTGCGGATGCAGCTGGTGCTCCATAACTCACAGCCACGAACATCATTGCGGATGCAGCAGGTGCTCCATAACTCACAGCCACGAACATCATTGCGGATGCAGCTGGTGCTCCATAACTCACAGCCACAAACATCATTGCGGAAGCACCTGGTGCTCCATAACTCACAGCCAAGAACAACATTGCGGATGCACCTGGTGCTCCATAACTCACACCCATGAACATCATTGCGGATGCAGTTGGTGCTCCATAACTCACAGCCATGAACATCATTGCGGATGCACCTTGTGCCCCATAATTCACAGCCATGAACATCATTGCGGATGCACCTGATGCTCCATAACTCACAGCCATGAACATCATTGCGGATGCAGCTGGTGCTCCATAACTCACAGCCATGAACATCATTGCGGATGCACCTGATGCTCAATAACTCACAGCCATGAACATCATTGCGGATGCAGCTGGTGCTCCATAACTCACAGCCATGAACATCATTGCGGATACAGCTGATGCTCCATAACTCACAGCCACAAACATCATTGCGGATGGGCCTGGTGCTCAATAACTCACAGCCATGAACATTATTGCGGATGCAGCTGGTGCTCCATAACTCACAGCCATGAACATTGTTGCGGATGCACCTGGTGCTCCATAACTCACAGCCATGAACATCATTGCAGATGCACCTGGTGCTCCATAACTCACAGTCACAGCCATGAACATCATTGCGGATGCACCTGGTGCTCCATCATTGCGGATGCACCTACTGCTCCATAGCTCCATAACTCACAGCCATGAACATCATTGCAGATGCACCTGGTGCATGCACCTGGTGCTCCATAACTCACTGCCATGAACTTCATTGCGGATGCAACTTGTGCTCCATAACTCACAGGCATGAACGTCTTTGCAGATGCACTTGGTGCTCCATAACTCACAGCCATGAACATCGTTGCGGATGCACCTGGTGTCCCATAACTCACAGCCATGAACATCACTGCGGATGCACCTGGTGCTCCATAACTCACAGCCACGACCATCATTGCAGATGCCCCTGGTGCTCCATAACTCACAGCCATGAACATCATTGCGGATGCACCTGGTGCTCCATAACTCACAGCCATGAACATCATTGCGGATGCAGCTGGTGCTCCCTAACTCACAGCCACGAACATCATTGCGGATGCAGCTGGTGGTCCATAACTCACAGCCACGAACATCATTGCGGATGCAGCTGGTGCTCCATAACTCACAGCCACGAACATCATTGCGGAAGCACCTGGTGCTCCATAACTCACAGCCACGAACATCATTGCGGATGCAGCTGGTGCTCCATAACTCACTGCCATAAACATCATTGCGGAAGCACCTGGTGCTCCGTAACTCACAGCCATGAACATCATTGCGGATGCAGCTGGTGCTCCGTAACTCACAGCCACGAACATCATTGCGGATGCAGCTGGCGCTCCATAACTCACAGCCATGAACATCATTGCGGAAGCACCTGGTGCTCCGTAACTCACAGCCACGAACGTCATTGCGGATGCAGCTGGTGCTCCATAACTCACAGCCAAGAACGTCATTGCAGATGCACCTGGTGCTCTATACCTCACAGCCACGAACATCATTGGGGATGCAGCTGGTGCTCCATAACTCACAGCCATGAACATCATTGCGGATGCACCTGATGCTCGATAACTCACAGTCACGAACATCATTGCGGATGCAGCTGGTGCTCCATAACTCACAGGCACGAACATCATTGCGGATGCAGCTGGTGCTCCATAACTCACAGCCACGAACATCATTGCGGATACAGCTGGTGCTCCATAACTCACAGCCACGAACATCATTGCGGATGCAGCTGGTGCTCCATAACTCACAGCCACGAACATCATTGCGGAAGCACCTGGTGCTCCATAACTCACAGTCACGAACATCATTGCGGATGCAGCTGGTGCTCTATAACTCACAGCCACGAACATCATTGCGGATGCAGCTGGTGCTCCATAACTCACAGCCACGAACATCATTGCGGAAGCACCTGGTGCTCCATAACTCACAGTCACGAACATCATTGCGGATGCAGCTGGTGCTCCATAACTCACAGCCACGAACATCATTGCGGATGCAGCTGGTGCTCCATAACTCATAGCTACGAACATCATTGCGGATGCAGCTGGTGCTCCATAACTCACAGCCACGAACATCATTGCGGATGCAGCTGGTGCTCCATAACTCACAGCCACGAACATCATTGCGGATGCAGCTGGTGCTCCATAACTCACAGCCATGAACATCATTGCGGAAGCACCTGGTGCTCCATAACTCACAGTCACGAACATCATTGCGGATGCAGCTGGTGCTCCATAACTCACAGCCACGAACATCATTGCGGAGGCAGCTGGTGCTCCATAACTCACAGCCACGAACATCATTGCGGATGCAGCTGGTTCTCCATAACTCACAGCCACAAACATCATTGCGGAAGCACCTGGTGCTCCATAACTCACAGCCACGAACATCATTGCGGATGCAGCTGGTGCTCCATAACTCACAGCCAAGAACAACATTGCGGATCCACCTGGTGCTCCATAACTCACACCCCTGAACATCATTGCGAATGCAGCTGGTGCTCCATAACTCACAGCCATGAACATCATTGCGGATGCACCTTGTGCTCCATAACTCACAGCCATGAACATCATTGCGGAAGCACCTGGTGCTCCATAACTCACAGTCACGAACATCATTGCGGATGCAGCTGGTGCTCCATAACTCACAGCCACGAACATCATTGCGGATGCAGCTGGTGCTCCATAACTCACAGCCACGAACATCATTGCGGATGCAGCTGGTGCTCCATAACTCACAGCCACGAACAACATTGCGGATGCACCTGGTGCTCCATAACTCACACCCCTGAACATCATTGCGAATGCAGCTGGTGCTCCATAACTCACAGCCATGAACATCATTGCGGATGCACCTGATGCTCCATAACTCACAGCCATGAACATCATTGCGGATGCAGCTGGTGCTCCATAACTCACAGCCATGAACATCATTGCGGATGCACCTGATGCTCAATAACTCACAGCCATGAACATCATTGCGGATGCACCTTGTGCTCCATAACTCACAGCCATGAACATCATTGCGGATACAGCTGATGCTCCATAACTCACAGCCACGAACATCATTGCGGATGGGCCTGGTGCTCAATAACTCACAGCCATGAACATTATTGCGGATGCAGCTGGTGCTCCATAACTCACAGCCATGAACATTGTTGCGGATGCACCTGGTGCTCTATAACTCACAGCCATGAACATCATTGCAGATGCACCTGGTGCTCCATAACTCACAGTCACAGCTATGAACATCATTGCGGATGCACCTGGTGCTCCATTATTGCGGATGCACCTACTGCTCCATAGCTCCATAACCCACAGCCATGAACATCATTGCAGATGCACCTGGTGCATGCACCTAGTGCTCCATAACTCACTGCCATGAACCTCATTGCGGATGCACCTTGTGCTCCATAACTCACAGGCATGAACGTCATTGCAGATGCACTTGGTGCTCCATAACTCACAGCCACGAACATCATTGCGGATGCAGGTGGTGCTCCATAACTCAGAGCCACGAACATCATTGCGGAAGCACCTGGTGCTCCATAACTCATAGCCACGAACATCATTGCGGATGCAGCTGGTGCTCCATAACTCACAGGCATGAACATCATTGCGGATGCAGCTGGTGCTCCATAACTCACTACCATGAATGTCATTGCGGAAGCACCTGGTGCTCCATAACTCACAGCCACGAACATCATTGCGGATGCAGCTGGTGCTCCATAACTCACAGGCATGAACATCATTGCGGATGCACCTTGTGCTCCATAACTCACAGGCATGAACATCATTGCGGATGCAGCTGGTGCTCCATAACTCACTACCATGAATGTCATTGCGGAAGCACCTGGTGCTCCATAACTCACAGCCATGAACATCATTGCGGATGCAGCTGGTGTTCCATAACTCACAGCCACGAACATCATTGCGGATGCAGCTGGTGCTCCATAACTCACAGCCATGAACATCATTGCGGATGCACCTTGTGCTCCATAACTCACAGCCATGAACATCATTGCGGATACAGCTGATGCTCCATAACTCACAGCCACAAACATCATTGCGGATGGGCCTGGTGCTCAATAACTCACAGCCATGAACATTATTGCGGATGCAGCTGGTGCTCCATAACTCACAGCCATGAACATTGTTGCGGATGCACCTGGTGCTCTATAACTCACAGCCATGAACATCATTGCAGATGCACCTGGTGCTCCATAACTCACAGTCACAGCCATGAACATCATTGCGGATGCACCTGGTGCTCCATCATTGCGGATGCACCTACTGCTCCATAACTCCATAACTCACAGCCATGAACATCATTGCAGATGCACCTGGTGCATGCACCTGGTGCTCCATAACTCACTGCCATGAACTTCATTGCGGATGCACCTTGTGCTCCATAACTCACAGACATGAACGTCATTGCAGATGCACTTGGTGCTCCATAACTCACAGCCACGAACATCATTGCGGATGCAGGTGGTGCTCCATAACTCAGAGCCACGAACATCATTGCGGAAGCACCTGGTGCTCCATAACTCACAGCCACGAACATCATTGCGGATGCAGCTGGTGCTCCATAACTCACAGCCATGAACATCATTGCGGATGCACCTTGTGCTCCATAATTCACAGCCATGAACATCATTGCGGATGCAGCTGGTGCTCCCTAACTCACAGCCACGAACATCATTGCGGATGCAGCTGGTGGTCCATAACTCACAGCCACGAACATCATTGCGGATGCAGCTGGTGCTCCATAACTCACAGCCATGAACATCATTGCGGATGCACCTGATGCTCAATAACTCACAGCCATGAACATCATTGCGGATGCAGCTGGTGCTCCATAACTCACAGCCATGAACATCATTGCGGATACAGCTGATGCTCCATAACTCACAGCCACAAACATCATTGCGGATGGGCCTGGTGCTCAATAACTCACAGCCATGAACATTATTGCGGATGTAGCTGGTGCTCCATAACTCACAGCCATGAACATTGTTGCGGATGCACCTGGTGCTCCATAACTCACAGCCATGAACATCATTGCAGATGCACCTGGTGCTCCATAACTCACAGTCACAGCCATGAACATCATTGCGGATGCACCTGGTGCTCCATCATTGCGGATGCACCTACTGCTCCATAGCTCCATAACTCACAGCCATGAACATCATTGCAGATGCACCTGGTGCATGCACCTGGTGCTCCATAACTCACTGCCATGAACTTCATTGCGGATGCACCTTGTGCTCCATAACTCACAGGCATGAACGTCTTTGCAGATGCACTTGGTGCTCCATAACTCACAGCCATGAACATCGTTGCGGATGCACCTGGTGTCCCATAACTCACAGCCATGAACATCACTGCGGATGCACCTGGTGCTCCATAACTCACAGCCACGACCATCATTGCAGATGCCCCTGGTGCTCCATAACTCACAGCCATGAACATCATTGCGGATGCACCTGGTGCTCCATAACTCACAGCCATGAACATCATTGCGGATGCAGCTGGTGCTCCCTAACTCACAGCCACGAACATCATTGCGGATGCAGCTGGTGGTCCATAACTCACAGCCACGAACATCATTGCGGATGCAGCTGGTGCTCCATAACTCACAGCCACGAACATCATTGCGGAAGCACCTGGTGCTCCATAACTCACAGCCACGAACATCATTGCGGATGCAGCTGGTGCTCCATAACTCACTGCCATAAACATCATTGCTGAAGCACCTGGTGCTCCATAACTCACAGCCATGAACATCATTGCGGATGCAGCTGGTGCTCCGTAACTCACAGCCACGAACATCATTGCGGATGCAGCTGGCGCTCCATAACTCACAGCCATGAACATCATTGCGGAAGCACCTGGTGCTCCGTAACTCACAGCCACGAACGTCATTGCGGATGCAGCTGGTGCTCCATAACTCACAGCCAAGAACGTCATTGCGGATGCACCTGGTGCTCTATACCTCACAGCCACGAACATCATTGGGGATGCAGCTGGTGCTCCATAACTCACAGCCATGAACATCATTGCGGATGCACCTGATGCTCGATAACTCACAGTCACGAACATCATTGCAGATGCAGCTGGTGCTCCATAACTCACAGGCACGAACATCATTGCGGATGCAGCTGGTGCTCCATAACTCACAGCCACGAACATCATTGCGGATGCAGCTGGTGCTCCATAACTCACAGCCACGAACATCATTGCGGATGCAGCTGGTGCTCCATAACTCACAGCCACGAACATCATTGCGGAAGCACCTGGTGCTCCATAACTCACAGTCACGAACATCATTGCGGATGCAGCTGGTGCTCTATAACTCACAGCCACGAACATCATTGCGGATGCAGCTGGTGCTCCATAACTCACAGCCATGAACATCATTGCGGAAGCACCTGGTGCTCCATAACTCACAGTCACGAACATCATTGCGGATGCAGCTGGTGCTCCATAACTCACAGCCACGAACATCATTGCGGATGCAGCTGGTGCTCCATAACTCATAGCTACGAACATCCTTGCGGATGCAGCTGGTGCTCCATAACTCACAGCCACGAACATCATTGCGGATGCAGCTGGTGCTCCATAACTCACAGCCACGAACATCATTGCGGATGCAGCTGGTGCTCCATAACTCACAGCCATGACCATCATTGCGGAAGCACCTGGTGCTCCATAACTCACAGTCACGAACATCATTGCGGATGCAGCTGGTGCTCCATAACTCACAGCCACGAACATCATTGCGGATGCAGCTGGTGCTCCATAACTCACAGCCACGAACATCATTGCGGATGCAGCTGGTGCTCCATAACTCACAGCCACGAACATCATTGCGGAGGCAGCTGGTGCTCCATAACTCACAGCCACGAACATCATTGCGGATGCAGCTGGTGCTCCATAACTCATAGCTACGAACATCATTGCGGATGCAGCTGGTGCTCCATAACTCACAGCCACGAACATCATTGCGGATGCAGCTGGTGCTCCATAACTCACAGCCACGAACATCATTCTGGATGTAGCTGGTGCTCCATAACTCACAGCCATGAACATCATTGCGGAAGCACCTGGTGCTCCATAACTCACAGTCACGAACATCATTGCGGATGCAGCTGGTGCTCCATAACTCACAGCCACGAAAATCATTGCGGATGCAGCTGGTGCTCCATAACTCACAGCCACGAACATCGTTGCGGATGCAGCTGGTGCTCCATAACTCACAGCCATGAACATCGTTGCGGATGCACCTGGTGTCCCATAACTCACAGCCATGAACATCGTTGCGGATGCACCTGGTGCTCCATAACTCACAGCCACGACCATCATTGCAGATGCCCCTGGTGCTCCATAACTCACAGCCATGAACATCATTGCGGATGCACCTGGTGCTCCATAACTCACAGCCATGAACATCATTGCGGATGCAGCTGGTGCTCCCTAACTCACAGCCACGAACATCATTGCGGATGCAGCTGGTGGTCCATAACTCACAGCCACGAACATCATTGCGGATGCAGCTGGTGCTCCATAACTCACAGCCACGAACATCATTGCGGAAGCACCTGGTGCTCCATAACTCACAGCCACGAACATCATTGCGAATGCAGCTGGTGCTCCATAACTCACTGCCATAAACATCATTGCGGAAGCACCTGGTGCTCCATAACTCACAGCCATGAACATCATTGCGGATGCAGCTGGTGCTCCGTAACTCACAGCCACGAACATCATTGCGGATGCAGCTGGCGCTCCATAACTCATAGCTACGAACATCATTGCGGATGCAGCTGGTGCTCCATAACTCACAGCCACGAACATCATTGCGGATGCAGCTGGTGCTCCATAACTCACAGCCACGAACATCATTGCGGATGCAGCTGGTGCTCCATAACTCACAGCCATGAACATCATTGCGGAAGCACCTGGTGCTCCATAACTCACAGTCACGAACATCATTGCGGATGCAGCTGGTGCTCCATAACTCACAGCCACGAACATCATTGCGGAGGCAGCTGGTGCTCCATAACTCACAGCCACGAACATCATTGCGGATGCAGCTGGTTCTCCATAACTCACAGCCACAAACATCATTGCGGAAGCACCTGGTGCTCCATAACTCACAGCCACGAACATCATTGCGGATGCAGCTGGTGCTCCATAACTCACAGCCAAGAACAACATTGCGGATGCACCTGGTGCTCCATAACTCACACCCCTGAACATCATTGCGAATGCAGCTGGTGCTCCATAACTCACAGCCATGAACATCATTGCGGATGCAGCTGGTGCTCCATAACTCACAGCCATGAACATCATTGCGGATGCACCTTGTGCTCCATAACTCACAGCCATGAACATCATTGCGGAAGCACCTGGTGCTCCATAACTCACAGTCACGAACATCATTGCGGATGCAGCTGGTGCTCCATAACTCACAGCCACGAACATCATTGCGGATGCAGCTGGTGCTCCATAACTCACAGCCACGAACATCATTGCGGATGCAGCTGGTGCTCCATAACTCACAGCCACGAACAACATTGCGGATGCACCTGGTGCTCCATAACTCACACCCCTGAACATCATTGCGAATGCAGCTGGTGCTCCATAACTCACAGCCATGAACATCATTGCGGATGCACCTGATGCTCCATAACTCACAGCCATGAACATCATTGCGGATGCAGCTGGTGCTCCATAACTCACAGCCATGAACATCATTGCGGATGCACCTGATGCTCAATAACTCACAGCCATGAACATCATTGCGGATGCACCTTGTGCTCCATAACTCACAGCCATGAACATCATTGCGGATACAGCTGATGCTCCATAACTCACAGCCACGAACATCATTGCGGATGGGCCTGGTGCTCAATAACTCACAGCCATGAACATTATTGCGGATGCAGCTGGTGCTCCATAACTCACAGCCATGAACATTGTTGCGGATGCACCTGGTGCTCTATAACTCACAGCCATGAACATCATTGCAGATGCACCTGGTGCTCCATAACTCACAGTCACAGCTATGAACATCATTGCGGATGCACCTGGTGCTCCATTATTGCGGATGCACCTACTGCTCCATAGCTCCATAACCCACAGCCATGAACATCATTGCAGATGCACCTGGTGCATGCACCTAGTGCTCCATAACTCACTGCCATGAACCTCATTGCGGATGCACCTTGTGCTCCATAACTCACAGGCATGAACGTCATTGCAGATGCACTTGGTGCTCCATAACTCACAGCCACGAACATCATTGCGGATGCAGGTGGTGCTCCATAACTCAGAGCCACGAACATCATTGCGGAAGCACCTGGTGCTCCATAACTCATAGCCACGAACATCATTGCGGATGCAGCTGGTGCTCCATAACTCACAGGCATGAACATCATTGCGGATGCAGCTGGTGCTCCATAACTCACTACCATGAATGTCATTGCGGAATCACCTGGTGCTCCATAACTCACAGCCACGAACATCATTGCGGATGCAGCTGGTGCTCCATAACTCACAGGCATGAACATCATTGCGGATGCACCTTGTGCTCCATAACTCACAGGCATGAACATCATTGCGGATGCAGCTGGTGCTCCATAACTCACTACCATGAATGTCATTGCGGAAGCACCTGGTGCTCCA
This sequence comes from Ambystoma mexicanum, assembly GCF_040938575.1. Lineage (NCBI taxonomy): Eukaryota > Metazoa > Chordata > Amphibia > Caudata > Ambystomatidae > Ambystoma > Ambystoma mexicanum. The sequence goes on from NC_090921.1 coordinate 265,403,169, forward strand.
TAACTCACAGCCATGAACATCATTGCGGATGCAGCTGGTGTTCCATAACTCACAGCCACGAACATCATTGCGGATGCAGCTGGTGCTCCATAACTCACAGCCATGAACATCATTGCGGATGCACCTTGTGCTCCATAACTCACAGCCATGAACATCATTGCGGACACAGCTGATGCTCCATAACTCACAGCCACAAACATCATTGCGGATGGGCCTGGTGCTCAATAACTCACAGCCATGAACATTATTGCGGATGCAGCTGGTGCTCCATAACTCACAGCCATGAACATTGTTGCGGATGCACCTGCTGCTCTATAACTCACAGCCATGAACATCATTGCAGATGCACCTGGTGCTCCATAACTCACAGTCACAGCCATGAACATCATTGCGGATGCACCTGGTGCTCCATCATTGCGGATGCACCTACTGCTCCATAGCTCCATAACTCACAGCCATGAACATCATTGCAGATGCACCTGGTGCATGCACCTGGTGCTCCATAACTCACTGCCATGAACTTCATTGCGGATGCACCTTGTGCTCCATAACTCACAGACATGAACGTCATTGCAGATGCACTTGGTGCTCCATAACTCACAGCCACGAACATCATTGCGGATGCAGGTGGTGCTCCATAACTCAGAGCCACGAACATCATTGCGGAAGCACCTGGTGCTCCATAACTCACAGCCACGAACATCATTGCGGATGCAGCTGGTGCTCCATAACTCACAGCCATGAACATCATTGCGGATGCACCTTGTGCTCCATAATTCACAGCCATGAACATCATTGCGGATGCAGCTGGTGCTCCCTAACTCACAGCCACGAACATCATTGCGGATGCAGCTGGTGGTCCATAACTCACAGCCACGAACATCATTGCGGATGCAGCTGGTGCTCCATAACTCACAGCCATGAACATCATTGCGGATGCACCTGATGCTCAATAACTCACAGCCATGAACATCATTGCGGATGCAGCTGGTGCTCCATAACTCACAGCCATGAACATCATTGCGGATATAGCTGATGCTCCATAACTCACAGCCACAAACATCATTGCGGATGGGCCTGGTGCTCAATAACTCACAGCCATGAACATTATTGCGGATGCAGCTGGTGCTCCATAACTCACAGCCATGAACATTGTTGCGGATGCACCTGGTGCTCCATAACTCACAGCCATGAACATCATTGCAGATGCACCTGGTGCTCCATAACTCACAGTCACAGCCATGAACATCATTGCGGATGCACCTGGTGCTCCATCATTGCGGATGCACCTACTGCTCCATAGCTCCATAACTCACAGCCATGAACATCATTGCAGATGCACCTGGTGCTCCATAACTCACTGCCATGAACTTCATTGCGGATGCACCTTGTGCTCCATAACTCACAGGCATGAACGTCTTTGCAGATGCACTTGGTGCTCCATAACTCACAGCCATGAACATCGTTGCGGATGCACCTGGTGTCCCATAACTCACAGCCATGAACATCACTGCGGATGCACCTGGTGCTCCATAACTCACAGCCACGACCATCATTGCAGATGCCCCTGGTGCTCCATAACTCACAGCCATGAACATCATTGCGGATGCACCTGGTGCTCCATAACTCACAGCCATGAACATCATTGCGGATGCAGCTGGTGCTCCCTAACTCACAGCCACGAACATCATTGCGGATGCAGCTGGTGGTCCATAACTCACAGCCACGAACATCATTGCGGATGCAGCTGGTGCTCCATAACTCACAGCCACGAACATCATTGCGGAAGCACCTGGTGCTCCATAACTCACAGCCACGAACATCATTGCGGATGCAGCTGGTGCTCCATAACTCACTGCCATAAACATCATTGCGGAAGCACCTGGTGCTCCGTAACTCACAGCCATGAACATCATTGCGGATGCAGCTGGTGCTCCGTAACTCACAGCCACGAACATCATTGCGGATGCAGCTGGCGCTCCATAACTCACAGCCACGAACATCATTGCGGAAGCACCTGGTGCTCCATAACTCACAGTCACGAACATCATTGCGGATGCAGCTGGTGCTCTATAACTCACAGCCACGAACATCATTGCGGATGCAGCTGGTGCTCCATAACTCACAGCCATGAACATCATTGCGGAAGCACCTGGTGCTCCATAACTCACAGCCACGAACATCATTGCGGATGCAGCTGGTGCTCCATAACTCACAGCCACGAACATCATTGCGGATGCAGCTGGTGCTCCATAACTCACAGCCACGAACATCATTGCGGATGCAGCTGGTGCTCCATAACTCATAGCTACGAACATCATTGCGGATGCAGCTGGTGCTCCATAACTCACAGCCACGAACATCATTGCGGATGCAGCTGGTGCTCCATAACTCACAGCCACGAACATCATTGCGGATGCAGCTGGTGCTCCATAACTCACAGCCATGAACATCATTGCGGAAGCACCTGGTGCTCCATAACTCACAGTCACGAACATCATTGCGGATGCAGCTGGTGCTCCATAACTCACAGCCACGAACATCATTGCGGATGCAGCTGGTGCTCCATAACTCACAGCCACGAACATCATTGCGGATGCAGCTGGTGCTCCATAACTCACAGCCACGAACATCATTGCGGAGGCAGCTGGTGCTCCATAACTCACAGCCACGAACATCATTGCGGATGCAGCTGGTGCTCCATAACTCATAGCTACGAACATCATTGCGGATGCAGCTGGTGCTCCATAACTCACAGCCACGAACATCATTGCGGATGCAGCTGGTGCTCCATAACTCACAGCCACGAACATCATTGCGGATGCAGCTGGTGCTCCATAACTCACAGCCATGAACATCATTGCGGAAGCACCTGGTGCTCCATAACTCACAGTCACGAACATCATTGCGGATGCAGCTGGTGCTCCATAACTCACAGCCACGAAAATCATTGCGGATGCAGCTGGTGCTCCATAACTCACAGCCACGAACATCATTGCGGATGCAGCTGGTGCTCCATAACTCACAGCCACGAACATCATTGCGGAGGCAGCTGGTGCTCCATAACTCACAGCCACGAACATCATTGCGGATGCAGCTGGTTCTCCATAACTCACAGCCACAAACATCATTGCGGAAGCACCTGGTGCTCCATAACTCACAGCCACGAACATCATTGCGGATGCAGCTGGTGCTCCATAACTCACAGCCAAGAACAACATTGCGGATGCACCTGGTGCTCCATAACTCACACCCCTGAACATCATTGCGAATGCAGCTGGTGCTCCATAACTCACAGCCATGAACATCATTGCGGATGCACCTTGTGCTCCATAACTCACAGCCATGAACATCATTGCGGAAGCACCTGGTGCTCCATAACTCACAGTCACGAACATCATTGCGGATGCAGCTGGTGCTCCATAACTCACAGCCACGAACATCATTGCGGATGCAGCTGGTGCTCCATAACTCACAGCCACGAACATCATTGCGGATGCAGCTGGTGCTCCATAACTCACAGCCACGAACAACATTGCGGATGCACCTGGTGCTCCATAACTCACACCCCTGAACATCATTGCGAATGCAGCTGGTGCTCCATAACTCACAGCCATGAACATCATTGCGGATGCACCTGATGCTCCATAACTCACAGCCATGAACATCATTGCGGATGCAGCTGGTGCTCCATAACTCACAGCCATGAACATCATTGCGGATGCACCTGATGCTCAATAACTCACAGCCATGAACATCATTGCGGATGCACCTTGTGCTCCATAACTCACAGCCATGAACATCATTGCGGATACAGCTGATGCTCCATAACTCACAGCCACAAACATCATTGCGGATGGGCCTGGTGCTCAATAACTCACAGCCATGAACATTATTGCGGATGCAGCTGGTGCTCCATAACTCACAGCCATGAACATTGTTGCGGATGCACCTGGTGCTCTATAACTCACAGCCATGAACATCATTGCAGATGCACCTGGTGCTCCATAACTCACAGTCACAGCTATGAACATCATTGCGGATGCACCTGGTGCTCCATTATTGCGGATGCACCTACTGCTCCATAGCTCCATAACCCACAGCCATGAACATCATTGCAGATGCACCTGGTGCATGCACCTAGTGCTCCATAACTCACTGCCATGAACTTCATTGCGGATGCACCTTGTGCTCCATAACTCACAGGCATGAACGTCATTGCAGATGCACTTGGTGCTCCATAACTCACAGCCACGAACATCATTGCGGATGCAGGTGGTGCTCCATAACTCAGAGCCACGAACATCATTGCGGAAGCACCTGGTGCTCCATAACTCATAGCCACGAACATCATTGCGGATGCAGCTGGTGCTCCATAACTCACAGGCATGAACATCATTGCGGATGCAGCTGGTGCTCCATAACTCACTACCATGAATGTCATTGCGGAAGCACCTGGTGCTCCATAACTCACAGCCACGAACATCATTGCGGATGCAGCTGGTGCTCCATAACTCACAGGCATGAACATCATTGCGGATGCACCTTGTGCTCCATAACTCACAGGCATGAACATCATTGCGGATGCAGCTGGTGCTCCATAACTCACTACCATGAATGTCATTGCGGAAGCAACTGGTGCTCCATAACTCACAGCCATGAACATCATTGCGGATGCAGCTGGTGCTCCATAACTCACAGCCACGAACATCATTGCTGATGCAGCTGGTGCTCCATAACTCACAGCCATGAACATCATTGCGGATGAACCTTGTGCTCCATAACTCACAGCCATGAACATCATTGCGGATACAGCTGATGCTCCATAACTCACAGCCACAAACATCATTGTGGATGGGCCTGGTGCTCAATAACTCACAGCCATGAACATTATTGCGGATGCAGCTGGTGCTCCATAACTCACAGCCATGAACATTGTTGCGGATGCACCTGGTGCTCTATAACTCACAGCCATGAACATCATTGCAGATGCACCTGGTGCTCCATAACTCACAGTCACAGCCATGAACATCATTGCGGATGCACCTGGTGCTCCATCATTGCGGATGCACCTACTGCTCCATAGCTCCATAACTCACAGCCATGAACATCATTGCAGATGCACCTGGTGCATGCACCTGGTGCTCCATAACTCACTGCCATGAACTTCATTGCGGATGCACCTTGTGCTCCATAACTCACAGACATGAACGTCATTGCAGATGCACTTGGTGCTCCATAACTCACAGCCACGAACATCATTGCGGATGCAGGTGGTGCTCCATAACTCAGAGCCACGAACATCATTGCGGAAGCACCTGGTGCTCCATAACTCACAGCCACGAACATCATTGCGGATGCAGCTGGTGCTCCATAACTCACAGCCATGAACATCATTGCGGATGCACCTTGTGCTCCATAACTCACAGGCATGAACATCATTGCGGATGCAGCTGGTGCTCCATAACTCACTACCATGAACATCATTGCGGAAGCACCTGGTGCTCCATAACTCACAGCCATGAACATCATTGAGGATGCAGCTGGTGCTCCATAACTCACAGCCACGAACATCATTGCGGATGCAGCTGGTGCTCCATAACTCACAGCCATGAACATCATTGCGGAAGCACCTGGTGCTCCATAACTCACAGCCACGAACGTCATTGCGGATGCAGCTGGTGCTCCATAACTCACAGCCAAGAACGTCTTTGTGGATGCACCTGGTGCTCCATAACTCACACCCATGAACATCATTGCGGATGCAGCTGGTGCTCCATAACTCACAGCCATGAACATCATCGCGGATGCACTTGTGCTCCATAACTCACAGCCATGAACATCATTGCGGATGCAGCTGGTGCTCCATAACTCACAGCCATGAACATCATTGCGGATGCACCTTGTGCTCCATAACTCACAGCCATGAACATCATTGCGGATGCACCTGATGCTCCATAACTCACAGCCATGAACATCATTGCGGATGCAGCTTGTGCTCCATAACTCACAGCCATGAACATCATTGCGGATGCACCTGATGCTCAATAACTCACAGCCATGAACATCATTGCGGATGCACCTTGTGCTCCATAACTCACAGCCATGAACATCATTGCGGATACAGCTGATGCTCCATAACTCACAGCCAAAAACATCATTGCGGATGGGCCTGGTGCTCAATAACTCACAGCCATGAACATCATTGCAGATGCACCTGGTGCATGCACCTGGTGCTCCATAACTCACTGCCATGAACTTCATTGCGGATGCACCTTGTGCTCCATAACTCACAGGCATGAACGTCTTTGCAGATGCACTTGGTGCTCCATAACTCACAGCCCTGAACATCGTTGCGGATGCACCTGGTGTCCCATAACTCACAGCCATGAACATCACTGCGGATGCACCTGGTGCTCCATAACTCACAGCCACGACCATCATTGCAGATGCCCCTGGTGCTCCATAACTCACAGCCATGAACATCATTGCGGATGCACCTGGTGCTCCATAACTCACAGCCATGAACATCATTGCGGATGCAGCTGGTGCTCCCTAACTCACAGCCACGAACATCATTGCGGATGCAGCTGGTGGTCCATAACTCACAGCCACGAACATCATTGCGGATGCAGCTGGTGGTCCATAACTCACAGCCACGAACATCATTGCGGAAGCACCTGGTGCTCCATAACTCACAGCCACGAACATCATTGCGGATGCAGCTGGTGCTCCATAACTCACTGCCATAAACATCATTGCGGAAGCACCTGGTGCTCCATAACTCACAGCCATGAACATCATTGCGGATGCAGCTGGTGCTCCGTAACTCACAGCCACGAACATCATTGCGGATGCAGCTGGCGCTCCATAACTCACAGCCATGAACATCATTGCGGAAGCACCTGGTGCTCCGTAACTCACAGCCACGAACGTCATTGCGGATGCAGCTGGTGCTCCATAACTCACAGCCAAGAACGTCATTGCGGATGCACCTGGTGCTCTATACCTCACAGCCACGAACATCATTGGGGATGCAGCTGGTGCTCCATAACTCACAGCCATGAACATCATTGCGGATGCACCTGATGCTCGATAACTCACAGTCACGAACATCATTGCAGATGCAGCTGGTGCTCCATAACTCACAGGCACGAACATCATTGCGGATGCAGCTGGTGCTCCATAACTCACAGCCACGAACATCATTGCGGATGCAGCTGGTGCTCCATAACTCACAGCCACGAACATCATTGCGGATGCAGCTGGTGCTCCATAACTCACAGCCACGAACATCATTGCGGAAGCACCTGGTGCTCCATAACTCACAGTCACGAACATCATCGCGGATGCAGCTGGTGCTCTATAACTCACAGCCACGAACATCATTGCGGATGCAGCTGGTGCTCCATAACTCACAGCCATGAACATCATTGCGGAAGCACCTGGTGCTCCATAACTCACAGTCACGAACATCATTGCGGATGCAGCTGGTGCTCCATAACTCACAGCCACGAACATCATTGCGGATGCAGCTGGTGCTCCATAACTCATAGCTACGAACATCATTGCGGATGCAGCTGGTGCTCCATAACTCACAGCCACGAACATCATTGCGGATGCAGCTGGTGCTCCATAACTCACAGCCACGAACATCATTGCGGATGCAGCTGGTGCTCCATAACTCACAGCCATGAACATCATTGCGGAAGCACCTGGTGCTCCATAACTCACAGTCACGAACATCATTGCGGATGCAGCTGGTGCTCCATAACTCACAGCCACGAACATCATTGCGGATGCAGCTGGTGCTCCATAACTTACAGCCACGAACATCATTGCGGATGCAGCTGGTGCTTCATAACTCACAGCTACGAACATCATTGCGGAGGCAGCTGGTGCTCCATAACTCACAGCCACGAACATCATTGCGGATGCAGCTGGTGCTCCATAACTCATAGCTACGAACATCATTGCGGATGCAGCTGGTGCTCCATAACTCACAGCCACGAACATCATTGCGGATGCAGCTGGTGCTCCATAACTCACAGCCACGAACATCATTGCGGATGCAGCTGGTGCTCCATAACTCACAGCCATGAACATCATTGCAGAAGCACCTGGTGCTCCATAACTCACAGTCACGAACATCATTGCGGATGCAGCTGGTGCTCCATAACTCACAGCCACGAACATCATTGCGGATGCAGCTGGTGCTCCATAACTCACAGCCACGAACATCATTGCGGATGCAGCTGGTGCTCCATAACTCACAGCCACGAACATCATTGCGGAGGCAGCTGGTGCTCCATAACTCACAGCCACGAACAACATTGCGGATGCAGCTGGTTCTCCATAACTCACAGCCACAAACATCATTGCGGAAGCACCTGGTGCTCCATAACTCACAGCCACGAACATCATTGCGGATGCAGCTGGTGCTCCATAACTCACAGCCAAGAACATCATTGCGAATGCAGCTGGTGCTCCATAACTCACAGCCATGAACATCATTGCGGATGCACCTTGTGCTCCATAACTCACAGCCATGAACATCATTGCGGAAGCACCTGGTGCTCCATAACTCACAGTCACGAACATCATTGCGGATGCAGCTGGTGCTCCATAACTCACAGCCACGAACATCATTGCGGATGCAGCTGGTGCTCCATAACTCACAGCCACGAACATCATTGCGGATGCAGCTGGTGCTCCATAACTCACAGCCACGAACAACATTGCGGATGCACCTGGTGCTCCATAACTCACACCCCTGAACATCATTGCGAATGCAGCTGGTGCTCCATAACTCACAGCCATGAACATCATTGCGGATGCACCTGATGCTCCATAACTCACAGCCATGAACATCATTGCGGATGCAGCTGGTGCTCCATAACTCACAGCCATGAACATCATTGCGGATGCACCTGATGCTCAATAACTCACAGCCATGAACATCATTGCGGATGCACCTTGTGCTCCATAACTCACAGCCATGAACATCATTGCGAATGCAGCTGGTGCTCCATAACTCACAGCCATGAACATCATTGCGGATGCACCTGATGCTCCATAACTCACAGCCATGAACATCATTGCGGATGCAGCTGGTGCTCCATAACTCACAGCCATGAACATCATTGCGGATACAGCTGATGCTCCATAACTCACAGCCACAAACATCATTGCGGATGGGCCTGGTGCTCAATAACTCACAGCCATGAACATTATTGCGGATGCAGCTGGTGCTCCATAACTCACAGCCATGAACATTGTTGCGGATGCACCTGGTGCTCTATAACTCACAGCCATGAACATCATTGCAGATGCACCTGGTGCTCCATAACTCACAGTCACAGCTATGAACATCATTGCGGATGCACCTGGTGCTCCATTATTGCGGATGCACCTACTGCTCCATAGCTCCATAACCCACAGCCATGAACATCATTGCAGATGCACCTGGTGCATGCACCTAGTGCTCCATAACTCACTGCCATGAACTTCATTGCGGATGCACCTTGTGCTCCATAACTCACAGGCATGAACGTCATTGCAGATGCACTTGGTGCTCCATAACTCACAGCCACGAACATCATTGCGGATGCAGGTGGTGCTCCATAACTCAGAGCCACGAACATCATTGCGGAAGCACCTGGTGCTCCATAACTCATAGCCACGAACATCATTGCGGATGCAGCTGGTGCTCCATAACTCACAGGCATGAACATCATTGCGGATGCAGCTGGTGCTCCATAACTCACTACCATGAATGTCATTGCGGAAGCACCTGGTGCTCCATAACTCACAGCCACGAACATCATTGCGGATGCAGCTGGTGCTCCATAACTCACAGGCATGAACATCATTGCGGATGCACCTTGTGCTCCATAACTCACAGGCATGAACATCATTGCGGATGCAGCTGGTGCTCCATAACTCACTACCATGAATGTCATTGCGGAAGCACCTGGTGCTCCATAACTCACAGCCATGAACATCATTGCGGATGCAGCTGGTGCTCCATAACTCACAGCCACGAACATCATTGCGGATGCAGCTGGTGCTCCATCACTCACAGCCATGAACATCATTGCGGATGCACCTTGTGCTCCATAACTCACAGCCATGAACATCATTGCGGATACAGCTGATGCTCCATAACTCACAGCCACAAACATCATTGCGGATGGGCCTGGTGCTCAATAACTCACAGCCATGAACATTATTGCGGATGCAGCTGGTGCTCCATAACTCACAGCCATGAACATTGTTGCGGATGCACCTGGTGCTCTATAACTCACAGCCATGAACATCATTGCAGATGCACCTGGTGCTCCATAACTCACAGTCACAGCCATGAACATCATTGCGGATGCACCTGGTGCTCCATCATTGCGGATGCACCTACTGCTCCATAGCTCCATAACTCACAGCCATGAACATCATTGCAGATGCACCTGGTGCATGCACCTGGTGCTCCATAACTCACTGCCATGAACTTCATTGCGGATGCACCTTGTGCTCCATAACTCACAGACATGAACGTCATTGCAGATGCACTTGGTGCTCCATAACTCACAGCCACGAACATCATTGCGGATGCAGGTGGTGCTCCATAACTCAGAGCCACGAACATCATTGCGTAAGCACCTGGTGCTCCATAACTCACAGCCACGAACATCATTGCGGATGCAGCTGGTGCTCCATAACTCACAGCCATGAACATCATTGCGGATGCACCTTGTGCTCCATAACTCACAGGCATGAACATCATTGCGGATGCAGCTGGTGCTCCATAACTCACTACCATGAACATCATTGCGGAAGCACCTGGTGCTCCATGACTCACAGCCATGAACATCATTGAGGATGCAGCTGGTGCTCCATAACTCACAGCCACGAACATCATTGCGGATGCAGCTGGTGCTCCATAACTCACAGCCATGAACATCATTGCGGAAGCACCTGGTGCTCCATAACTCACAGCCACGAACGTCATTGCGGATGCAGCTGGTGCTCCATAACTCACAGCCAAGAACGTCTTTGTGGATGCACCTGGTGCTCCATAACTCACACCCATGAACATCATTGCGGATGCAGCTGGTGCTCCATAACTCACAGCCATGAACATCATCGCGGATGCACTTGTGCTCCATAACTCACAGCCATGAACATCATTGCGGATGCAGCTGGTGCTCCATAACTCACAGCCATGAACATCATTGCGGATGCACCTTGTGCTCCATAACTCACAGCCATGAACATCATTGCGGATGCACCTGATGCTCCATAACTCACAGCCATGAACATCATTGCGGATGCAGCTTGTGCTCCATAACTCACAGCCATGAACATCATTGCGGATGCACCTGATGCTCAATAACTCACAGCCATGAACATCATTGCGGATGCACCTTGTGCTCCATAACTCACAGCCATGAACATCATTGCGGATACAGCTGATGCTCCATAACTCACAGCCACAAACATCATTGCGGATGGGCCTGGTGCTCAATAACTCACAGCCATGAACATTATTGCGGATGCAGCTGGTGCTCCATAACTCACAGCCATGAACATTGTTGCGGATGCACCTGGTGCTCCATAACTCACAGCCATGAACATCATTGCGGATGCACCTTGTGCCCCATAACTCACAGCCAGGAACATCATTGCAGATGCACTTGGTGCTCCATATCTCACAGCCATGAACATCGTTGCGGATGCACCTGGTGTCCCATAACTCACAGCCACGAACATCATTGCGGATGCACCTGGTGCTCCATAACTCACAGCCATGAACATCATTGCGGATGCAGCTGGTGCTCTATAACTCACAGCCACGAACATCATTGCGGATGAGGCTGGTGCTCCATAACTCACAGCCATGAACATCATTGCGGAAGCACCTGGTGCTCCATAACTCACAGCCACGAACATCATTGCGGAAGCACCTGGTGCTCCATAACTAACAGTCACGAACATCATTGCGGATGCAGGTGGTGCTCCATAACTCACATCCACGAACATCATTGCGGATGCAGCTGGTGCTCCATAACTCACAGCCACGAACATCATTGCGGATGCAGCTGGTGCTCCATAACTCACAGCCACGAACATCATTGCGGATGCAGCTGGTGCTCCATAACTCACAGCCACGAACATCATTGCGGATGCAGCTGGTGCTCCATAACTCAGAGCCACAAACATCATTGCGGAAGCACCTGGTGCTCCATAACTCACAGCCACGAACATCATTGCGGATGCAGCTGGTGCTCCTTAACTCACAGCCAAGAACAACATTGCGGATGCACCTGGTGCTCCATAACTCACACCCATGAACATCATTGCGGATGCAGCTGGTGCTCCATAACTCACAGCCATGAACATCATTGTGGATGCACCTTGTGCTCCATAACTCACAGCCATGAACATCATTGTGGATGCACCTGATGCTCCATAACTCACAGCCATGAACATCATTGCGGATGCAGCTGGTGCTCCACAACTCACAGCCATGAACATCATTGCAGATGCACCTGATGCTCAATAACTCACAGCCATGAACATCATTGCGGATGCACCTTGTGCTCCATAACTCACAGCCATGAACATCATTGCGGATACAGCTGATGCTCCATAACTCACAGCCACAAACATCATTGCGGATGGGCCTGGTGCTCAATAACTCACAGCCATGAACATTATTGCGGATGCAGCTGGTGCTCCATAACTCACAGCCATGAACATTGTTGCGGATGCACCTGGTGCTCCATAACTCACAGCCATGAACATCATTGCAGATGCACCTGGTGCATGCACCTGGTGCTCCATAACTCACTGCCATGAACTTCATTGCAGATGCACCTTGTGCTCCATAACTCACAGGCATGAACGTCATTGCAGATGCACTTGGTGCTCCATAACTCACAGCCACGAACATCATTGCGGATGCAGCTGGTGCTCCATAACTCACAGCCACGAACCTCATTGATGAAGCACCTGGTGCTCCATAACTCACAGCCATGACATCATTGCCGATGCACCTTGTGCTCCATAACTCACAGGCATGAACATCATTGCGGATGCAGCTGGTGCTCCATAATTCACTACCATGAACATCATTGCCTAAGCACCTGGTGCTCCATAACTCACAGCCATGAACATCATTGCGGATGCAGCTGGTGCTCCATAACTCACAGCCACGAACAGCATTGCAGATGCAGCTGGTGCTCCATAACTCACAGCCATGAACATCATTGCGGAAGCACCTGGTGCTCCATAACTCACAGCCACGAACGTCATTGCGGATGCAGCTGGTGCTCCATAACTCACAGCCAAGAAAGTCATTGCGGATGCACCTGGTGCTCCATAACTCACAGGCATGAACATCATTGCGGATGCAGCTGGTGCTCCATAATTCACTACCATGAACATCATTGCGGAAGCACCTGGTGCTCCATAACTCACAGCCATGAACATCATTGCGGATGCAGCTGGTGCTCCATAACTCACAGCCATGAACTTCATTGCGGATGCACCTTGTGCTCCATAACTCACAGCCATGAACATCATTGCGGATGCAGAACTCACAGTCACAGCCATGAACATCATTGCGGATGCACCTGGTGCTACATCATTGCGGATGCACCTAGTGCTCCATAACTCCATAACTCACAGCCATGAACATCATTGCAGATGCACCTGATGCATGCACCTGGTGCTCCATAACTCACAGCCATGAACTTCATTGCGGATGCACCTTGTGCTCCATAACTCACAGCCATATACATCATTGCAGATACACTTGGTGCTCCATAACTCACAGCCATGAACATAATTGCGGATGCAGCTGGTGCTCTATAACTCACAGCCACGAACATCATTGCGGATGCAGCTGGTGCTCCATATCTCACAGCCATGAACATCATTGCGGAAGCACCTGGTGCTCCATAACTCACAGCCACGAACATCATTGCGGAAACACCTGGTGCTCCATAACTCACAGTCACAAACATCTTTGCGGATGCAGCTGGTGCTCCATAACTCACAGCCACGAACATCATTGCGGATGCAGCTGGTGCTCCATAACTCACAGCCACGAACATCATTGCGGATGCAGCTGGTGCTCCATAACTCACAGCCATGAACATCATTGCGGATGCAGAACTCACTGTCACAGCCATGAACATCATTGCGGATGCACCTGGTGCTCCATCATTGCGGATGCACCTAGTGCTCCATAACTCCATAACTCACAGCCATGAACATCATTGCAGATGCACCTGATGCATGCACCTGGTGCTCCATAACTCACAGCCATGAACTTCATTGCGGATGCACCTTGTGCTCCATAACTCACAGCCATATACATCATTGCAGATGCACTTGGTGCTCCATAACTCACAGCCATGAACATAATTGCGGATGCAGCTGGTGCTCTATAACTCACAGCCACGAACATCATTGCGGATGCAGCTGGTGCTCCATATCTCATAGCCATGAACATCATTGCGGAAGCACCTGGTGCTCCATAACTCACAGCCACGAACATCATTGCGGAAACACCTGGTGCTCCATAACTCACAGTCACAAACATCTTTGCGGATGCAGCTGGTGCTCCATAACTCACAGCCACGAACATCATTGCGGATGCAGCTGGTGCTCCATAACTCACAGCCACGAACATCATTGCGGATGCAGCTGGTGCTCCATAACTCACAGCCACGAACATCATTGCGTATGCAGCTGGTGCTCCATAACTCACAGCCACGAACATCATTGCGGATGCAGCTGGTGCTCCATAACTCACAGCCACGAACATCATTGCGGATGCAGCTGGTGCTCCATAACTCACAGCCAAGAACAACATTGCGGATGCACCTGGTGCTCCATAACTCACACCCATGAACATCATTGCGGATGCAGCTGGTGCTCCATAACTCACAGCCATGAACATCATTGCGGATGCACCTTGTGCTCCATAACTCACAGCCATGAACATCATTGCGGATGCAGCTGGTGCTCCATAACTCACAGCCATGAACATCATTGTGGATGCACCTTGTGCTCCATAACTCACAGCCATGAACATCATTGTGGATGCACCTGATGCTCCATAACTCACAGCCATGAACATCATTGCGGATGCAGCTGGTGCTCCACAACTCACAGCCATGAACATCATTGCAGATGCACCTGATGCTCAATAACTCACAGCCATGAACATCATTGCGGATGCACCTTGTGCTCCATAACTCACAGCCATGAACATCATTGCGGATACAGCTGATGCTCCATAACTCACAGCCACAAACATCATTGCGGATGGGCCTGGTGCTCCATAACTCACAGCCACGAACATCATTGCGGATGCAGCTGGTGCTCCTTAACTCACAGCCAAGAACAACATTGCGGATGCACCTGGTGCTCCATAACTCACACCCATGAACATCATTGCGGATGCAGCTGGTGCTCCATAACTCACAGCCATGAACATCATTGTGGATGCACCTTGTGCTCCATAACTCACAGCCATGAACATCATTGTGGATGCACCTGATGCTCCATAACTCACAGCCATGAACATCATTGCGGATGCAGCTGGTGCTCCACAACTCACAGCCATGAACATCATTGCAGATGCACCTGATGCTCAATAACTCACAGCCATGAACATCATTGCGGATGCACCTTGTGCTCCATAACTCACAGCCATGAACATCATTGCGGATACAGCTGATGCTCCATAACTCACAGCCACAAACATCATTGCGGATGGGCCTGGTGCTCAATAACTCACAGCCATGAACATTATTGCGGATGCAGCTGGTGCTCCATAACTCACAGCCATGAACATTGTTGCGGATGCACCTGGTGCTCCATAACTCACAGCCATGAACATCATTGCAGATGCACCTGGTGCATGCACCTGGTGCTCCATAACTCACTGCCATGAACTTCATTGCAGATGCACCTTGTGCTCCATAACTCACAGGCATGAACGTCATTGCAGATGCACTTGGTGCTCCATAACTCACAGTCACAAACATCTTTGCGGATGCAGCTGGTGCTCCATAACTCACAGCCACGAACATCATTGCGGATGCAGCTGGTGCTCCATAACTCACAGCCACGAACATCATTGCGGATGCAGCTGGTGCTCCATAACTCACAGCCATGAACATCATTGCGGATGCAGAACTCACTGTCACAGCCATGAACATCATTGCGGATGCACCTGGTGCTCCATCATTGCGGATGCACCTAGTGCTCCATAACTCCATAACTCACAGCCATGAACATCATTGCAGATGCACCTGATGCATGCACCTGGTGCTCCATAACTCACACCCATGAACATCATTGCGGATGCAGCTGGTGCTCCATAACTCACAGCCATGAACATCATTGCGGATGCACCTTGTGCTCCATAACTCACAGCCATGAACATCATTGCGGATGCACCTGATGCTCCATAACTCACAGCCATGAACATCATTGCGGATGCAGCTGGTGCTCCATAACTCACAGCCATGAACATCATTGCGGATGCACCTGATGCTCAATAACTCACAGCCATGAACATCATTGCGGATGCACCTTGTGCTCCAGAACTCACAGCCATGAACATCATTGCGGATACAGCTGGTGCTCCATAACTCACAGCCATGAACATTGTTGCGGATGCACCTGGTGCTCCATAACTCACAGCCATGAACATCATTGCGGATGCACCTTGTGCTCCATAACTCACAGCCATGAACATCATTGCAGATGCACTTGGTGCTCCATAACTCACAGCCATGAACATCGTTGCGGATGCACCTGGTGTCCCATAACTCACAGCCACGAACATCATTGCGGATGCACCTGGTGCTCCATAACTCACAGCCATGAACATCATTGCGGATGCAGCTGGTGCTCTATAACTCACAGCCACGAACATCATTGCGGATGCAGCTGGTGCTCCATAACTCACAGCCATGAACATCATTGCGGAAGCACCTGGTGCTCCATAACTCACAGCCACGAACATCATTGCAGAAGCACCTGGTGCTCCATAACTCACAGTCACGAACATCATTGCAGATGCAGCTGGTGCTCCATAACTCACAGCCACGAACATCATTGCGGATGCAGCTGGTGCTCCATAACTCACAGCCACGAACATCATTGCGGATGCAGCTGGTGCTCCATAACTCACAGCCACGAACATCATTGCGGATGCAGCAGGTGCTCCATAACTCACAGCCACGAACATCATTGCGGATGCAGCTGGTGCTCCATAACTCACAGCCCCAAACATCATTGCGGAAGCACCTGGTGCTCCATAACTCACAGCCACAAACATCATTGCGGATGCAGCTGGTGCTCCATAACTCACAGCCACAAACATCATTGCGGATGCAGCTGGTGCTCCATAACTCACAGCCACGAACATCATTGCGGATGCAGCTGGTGCTCCATAACTCACAGCCACGAACATCATTGCAGAAGCACCTGGTGCTCCATAACTCACAGCCACGAACATCATTGCGGATGCAGCTGGTGCTCCATAACTCACAGCCAAGAACAACATTGTGGATGCACCTGGTGCTCCATAACTCACACCCATGAACATCATTGTGGATGCAGCTGGTGCTCCATAACTCACAGCCATGAACATCATTGCGGATGCACCTTGTGCTCCATAACTCACAGCCATGAACATCATTGCGGATGCACCTGATGCTCCATAACTCACAGCCATGAACATCATTGCGGATGCAGCTGGTGCTCCATAACTCACAGCCATGAACATCATTGCGGATGCACCTGATGCTCAATAACTCACAGCCATGAACATCATTGCGGATGCACCTTGTGCTCCATAACTCACAGCCATGAACATCATTGCGGATACAGTTGATGCTCCATAACTCACAGCCACAAACATCATTGCGGATGGGCCTGGTGCTCAATAACTCACAGCCATGAACATTATTGTGGATGCAGCTGGTGCTCCATAACTCACTGCCATGAACATTGTTGCGGATGCACCTGGTGCTCCATAACTCACAGCCATGAACATCATTGCGGATGCACCTTGTGCTCCATAACTCACAGCCATGAACATCATTGAAGATGCACTTGGTGCTCCATAACTCACAGCCATGAACATCGTTGCGGATGCACCTGGTGTCCCACAACTCACAGCCACGAACATCATTGCGGATGCACCTGGTGCTCCATAACTCACAGCCATGAACATCATTGCGGATGCAGCTGGTGCTCTATAACTCACAGCCACGAACATCATTGCGGATGCAGCTGGTGCTCCATAACTCACAGCCATGAACATCATTGCGGAAGCACCTGGTGCTCCATAACTCACAGCCACGAACATCATTGCAGATGCAGCTGGTGCTCCATAACTCACAGCCACGAACATCATTGCGGATGCAGCTGGTGCTCCATAACTCACAGCCACGAACATCATTGCGGATGCAGCTGGTGCTCCATAACTCACAGCCACGAACATCATTGCGGATGCAGCAGGTGCTCCATAACTCACAGCCACGAACATCATTGCGGATGCAGCTGGTGCTCCATAACTCACAGCCACAAACATCATTGCGGAAGCACCTGGTGCTCCATAACTCACAGCCACAAACATCATTGCGGATGCAGCTGGTGCTCCATAACTCACAGCCAAGAACAACATTGCGGATGCACCTGGTGCTCCATAACTCACACCCATGAACATCATTGCGGATGCAGTTGGTGCTCCATAACTCACAGCCATGAACATCATTGCGGATGCACGTTGTGCCCCATAACTCACAGCCATGAACATCATTGCGGATGCACCTGATGCTCCATAACTCACAGCCATGAACATCATTGTGGATGCAGCTGGTGCTCCATAACTCACAGCCATGAACATCATTGCGGATGCACCTGATGCTCAATAACTCACAGCCATGAACATCATTGCGGATGCACCTTGTGCTCCATAACTCACAGCCATGAACATCATTGCGGATACAGCTGATGCTCCATAACTCACAGCCACAAACATCATTGCGGATGGGCCTGGTGCTCAATAACTCACAGCCATGAACATTATTGCGGATGCAGCTGGTGCTCCATAACTCACAGCCATGAACATTGTTGCGGATGCACCTGGTGCTCCATAACTCACAGCCATGAACATCATTGCAGATGCACCTGGTGCTCCATAACTCACAGTCACAGCCATGAACATCATTGCGGATGCACCTGGTGCTCCATCATTGCGGATGCACCTACTGCTCCATAGCTCCATAACTCACAGCCATGAACATCATTGCAGATGCACCTGGTGCATGCACCTGGTGCTCCATAACTCACTGCCATGAACTTCATTGCGGATGCACCTTGTGCTCCATAACTCACAGGCATGAACGTCATTGCAGATGCACTTGGTGCTCCATAACTCACAGCCATGAACATCGTTGCGGATGCACCTGGTGTCCCATAACTCACAGCCATGAACATTATTGCGGATGCACCTGGTGCTCCATAACTCACAGCCATGAACATCATTGTGGATGCAGCTGGTGCTCCATAACTCACAGCCACGAACATCATTGCGGATGCAGCTGGTGCTCCATAACTCACAGCCACGAACATCATTGCGGATGCAGCTGCTCCATAACTCACAGTCACGAACATCATTGCGGATGCAGCTGGTGCTCTATAACTCACAGCCACGAACATCATTGCGGATGCAGCTGGTGCTCCATAACTCACAGCCATGAACATCATTGCGGAAGCACCTGGTGCTCCATAACTCACAGTCACGAACATCATTGCGGATGCAGCTGGTGCTCCATAACTCACAGCCACGAACATCATTGCGGATGCAGCTGGTGCTCCATAACTCAAAGCTACGAACATCATTGCGGATGCAGCTGGTGCTCCATAACTCACAGCCACGAACATCATTGCGGATGCAGCTGGTGCTCCATAACTCACAGCCACGAACATCATTGCGGATGCAGCTGGTGCTCCATAACTCACAGCCACGAACATCATTGCGGAAGCACCTGGTGCTCCATAACTCACAGTCACGAACATCATTGCGGATGCAGCTGGTGCTCCATAACTCACAGCCACGAACATCATTGCGGATGCAGCTGGTGCTCCATAACTCACAGCCACGAACATCATTGCGGATGCAGCTGGTGCTCCATAACTCACAGCCACGAACATCATTGCGGAGGCAGCTGGTGCTCCATAACTCACAGCCACGAACAACATTGCGGATGCAGCTGGTTCTCCATAACTCACAGCCACAAACATCATTGCGGAAGCACCTGGTGCTCCATAACTCACAGCCACGAACATCATTGCGGATGCAGCTGGTGCTCCATAACTCACAGCCAAGAACATCATTGCGAATGCAGCTGGTGCTCCATAACTCACAGCCATGAACATCATTGCGGATGCACCTTGTGCTCCATAACTCACAGCCATGAACATCATTGCGGAAGCACCTGGTGCTCCATAACTCACAGTCACGAACATCATTGCGGATGCAGCTGGTGCTCCATAACTCACAGCCACGAACATCATTGCGGATGCAGCTGGTGCTCCATAACTCACAGCCACGAACATCATTGCGGATGCAGCTGGTGCTCCATAACTCACAGCCACGAACAACATTGCGGATGCACCTGGTGCTCCATAACTCACACCCCTGAACATCATTGCGAATGCAGCTGGTGCTCCATAACTCACAGCCATGAACATCATTGCGGATGCACCTGATGCTCCATAACTCACAGCCATGAACATCATTGCGGATGCAGCTGGTGCTCCATAACTCACAGCCATGAACATCATTGCGGATGCACCTGATGCTCAATAACTCACAGCCATGAACATCATTGCGGATGCACCTTGTGCTCCATAACTCACAGCCATGAACATCATTGCGAATGCAGCTGGTGCTCCATAACTCACAGCCATGAACATCATTGCGGATGCACCTGATGCTCCATAACTCACAGCCATGAACATCATTGCGGATGCAGCTGGTGCTCCATAACTCACAGCCATGAACATCATTGCGGATACAGCTGATGCTCCATAACTCACAGCCACAAACATCATTGCGGATGGGCCTGGTGCTCAATAACTCACAGCCATGAACATTATTGCGGATGCAGCTGGTGCTCCATAACTCACAGCCATGAACATTGTTGCGGATGCACCTGGTGCTCTATAACTCACAGCCATGAACATCATTGCAGATGCACCTGGTGCTCCATAACTCACAGTCACAGCTATGAACATCATTGCGGATGCACCTGGTGCTCCATTATTGCGGATGCACCTACTGCTCCATAGCTCCATAACCCACAGCCATGAACATCATTGCAGATGCACCTGGTGCATGCACCTAGTGCTCCATAACTCACTGCCATGAACTTCATTGCGGATGCACCTTGTGCTCCATAACTCACAGGCATGAACGTCATTGCAGATGCACTTGGTGCTCCATAACTCACAGCCACGAACATCATTGCGGATGCAGGTGGTGCTCCATAACTCAGAGCCACGAACATCATTGCGGAAGCACCTGGTGCTCCATAACTCATAGCCACGAACATCATTGCGGATGCAGCTGGTGCTCCATAACTCACAGGCATGAACATCATTGCGGATGCAGCTGGTGCTCCATAACTCACTAGCATGAATGTCATTGCGGAAGCACCTGGTGCTCCATAACTCACAGCCACGAACATCATTGCGGATGCAGCTGGTGCTCCATAACTCACAGGCATGAACATCATTGCGGATGCACCTTGTGCTCCATAACTCACAGGCATGAACATCATTGCGGATGCAGCTGGTGCTCCATAACTCACTACCATGAATGTCATTGCGGAAGCACCTGGTGCTCCATAACTCACAGC
This sequence comes from Ambystoma mexicanum, assembly GCF_040938575.1. Taxonomy (NCBI): domain Eukaryota; kingdom Metazoa; phylum Chordata; class Amphibia; order Caudata; family Ambystomatidae; genus Ambystoma; species Ambystoma mexicanum. The sequence goes on from NC_090921.1 coordinate 265,425,122, forward strand.
CATGAACATCATTGCGGATGCAGCTGGTGCTCCATAACTCACAGCCACGAACATCATTGCGGATGCAGCTGGTGCTCCATCACTCACAGCCATGAACATCATTGCGGATGCACCTTGTGCTCCATAACTCACAGCCATGAACATCATTGCGGATACAGCTGATGCTCCATAACTCACAGCCACAAACATCATTGCGGATGGGCCTGGTGCTCAATAACTCACAGCCATGAACATTATTGCGGATGCAGCTGGTGCTCCATAACTCACAGCCATGAACATTGTTGCGGATGCACCTGGTGCTCTATAACTCACAGCCATGAACATCATTGCAGATGCACCTGGTGCTCTATAACTCACAGTCACAGCCATGAACATCATTGCGGATGCACCTGGTGCTCCATCATTGCGGATGCACCTACTGCTCCATAGCTCCATAACTCACAGCCATGAACATCATTGCAGATGCACCTGGTGCATGCACCTGGTGCTCCATAACTCACTGCCATGAACTTCATTGCGGATGCACCTTGTGCTCCATAACTCACAGACATGAACGTCATTGCAGATGCACTTGGTGCTCCATAACTCAGAGCCACGAACATCATTGCGTAAGCACCTGGTGCTCCATAACTCACAGCCACGAACATCATTGCGGATGCAGCTGGTGCTCCATAACTCACAGCCATGAACATCATTGCGGATGCACCTTGTGCTCCATAACTCACAGGCATGAACATCATTGCGGATGCAGCTGGTGCTCCATAACTCACTACCATGAACATCATTGCGGAAGCACCTGGTGCTCCATGACTCACAGCCATGAACATCATTGAGGATGCAGCTGGTGCTCCATAACTCACAGCCACGAACATCATTGCGGATGCAGCTGGTGCTCCATAACTCACAGCCATGAACATCATTGCGGAAGCACCTGGTGCTCCATAACTCACAGCCACGAACGTCATTGCGGATGCAGCTGGTGCTCCATAACTCACAGCCAAGAACGTCTTTGTGGATGCACCTGGTGCTCCATAACTCACACCCATGAACATCATTGCGGATGCAGCTGGTGCTCCATAACTCACAGCCATGAACATCATCGCGGATGCACTTGTGCTCCATAACTCACAGCCATGAACATCATTGCGGATGCAGCTGGTGCTCCATAACTCACAGCCATGAACATCATTGCGGATGCACCTTGTGCTCCATAACTCACAGCCATGAACATCATTGCGGATGCACCTGATGCTCCATAACTCACAGCCATGAACATCATTGCGGATGCAGCTTGTGCTCCATAACTCACAGCCATGAACATCATTGCGGATGCACCTGATGCTCAATAACTCACAGCCATGAACATCATTGCGGATGCACCTTGTGCTCCATAACTCACAGCCATGAACATCATTGCGGATACAGCTGATGCTCCATAACTCACAGCCACAAACATCATTGCGGATGGGCCTGGTGCTCAATAACTCACAGCCATGAACATTATTGCGGATGCAGCTGGTGCTCCATAACTCACAGCCATGAACATTGTTGCGGATGCACCTGGTGCTCCATAACTCACAGCCATGAACATCATTGCGGATGCACCTTGTGCCCCATAACTCACAGCCAGGAACATCATTGCAGATGCACTTGGTGCTCCATATCTCACAGCCATGAACATCGTTGCGGATGCACCTGGTGTCCCATAACTCACAGCCACGAACATCATTGCGGATGCACCTGGTGCTCCATAACTCACAGCCATGAACATCATTTCGGATGCAGCTGGTGCTCTATAACTCACAGCCACGAACATCATTGCGGATGAGGCTGGTGCTCCATAACTCACAGCCATGAACATCATTGCGGAAGCACCTGGTGCTCCATAACTCACAGCCACGAACATCATTGCGGAAGCACCTGGTGCTCCATAACTAACAGTCACGAACATCATTGCGGATGCAGCTGGTGCTCCATAACTCACATCCACGAACATCATTGCGGATGCAGCTGGTGCTCCATAACTCACAGCCACGAACATCATTGCGGATGCAGCTGGTGCTCCATAACTCACAGCCACGAACATCATTGCGGATGCAGCTGGTGCTCCATAACTCACAGCCACGAACATCATTGCGGATGCAGCTGGTGCTCCATAACTCAGAGCCACAAACATCATTGCGGAAGCACCTGGTGCTCCATAACTCACAGCCACGAACATCATTGCGGATGCAGCTGGTGCTCCTTAACTCACAGCCAAGAACAACATTGCGGATGCACCTGGTGCTCCATAACTCACACCCATGAACATCATTGCGGATGCAGCTGGTGCTCCATAACTCACAGCCATGAACATCATTGTGGATGCACCTTGTGCTCCATAACTCACAGCCATGAACATCATTGTGGATGCACCTGATGCTCCATAACTCACAGCCATGAACATCATTGCGGATGCAGCTGGTGCTCCACAACTCACAGCCATGAACATCATTGCAGATGCACCTGATGCTCAATAACTCACAGCCATGAACATCATTGCGGATGCACCTTGTGCTCCATAACTCACAGCCATGAACATCATTGCGGATACAGCTGATGCTCCATAACTCACAGCCACAAACATCATTGCGGATGGGCCTGGTGCTCAATAACTCACAGCCATGAACATTATTGCGGATGCAGCTGGTGCTCCATAACTCACAGCCATGAACATTGTTGCGGATGCACCTGGTGCTCCATAACTCACAGCCATGAACATCATTGCAGATGCACCTGGTGCATGCACCTGGTGCTCCATAACTCACTGCCATGAACTTCATTGCAGATGCACCTTGTGCTCCATAACTCACAGGCATGAACGTCATTGCAGATGCACTTGGTGCTCCATAACTCACAGCCACGAACATCATTGCGGATGCAGCTGGTGCTCCATAACTCACAGCCACGAACCTCATTGATGAAGCACCTGGTGCTCCATAACTCACAGCCATGACATCATTGCCGATGCACCTTGTGCTCCATAACTCACAGGCATGAACATCATTGCGGATGCAGCTGGTGCTCCATAATTCACTACCATGAACATCATTGCGGAAGCACCTGGTGCTCCATAACTCACAGCCATGAACATCATTGCGGATGCAGCTGGTGCTCCATAACTCACAGCCACGAACAGCATTGCAGATGCAGCTGGTGCTCCATAACTCACAGCCATGAACATCATTGCGGAAGCACCTGGTGCTCCATAACTCACAGCCACGAACGTCATTGCGGATGCAGCTGGTGCTCCATAACTCACAGCCAAGAAAGTCATTGCGGATGCACCTGGTGCTCCATAACTCACAGCCATGAACATCATTGCGGATGCAGAACTCACAGTCACAGCCATGAACATCATTGCGGATGCACCTGATGCATGCACCTGGTGCTCCATAACTCACAGCCATGAACTTCATTGCGGATGCACCTTGTGCTCCATAACTCACAGCCATGAACATCATTGCGGATGCAGAACTCACAGTCACAGCCATGAACATCATTGCGGATGCACCTGGTGCTACATCATTGCGGATGCACCTAGTGCTCCATAACTCCATAACTCACAGCCATGAACATCATTGCAGATGCACCTGATGCATGCACCTGGTGCTCCATAACTCACAGCCATGAACTTCATTGCGGATGCACCTTGTGCTCCATAACTCACAGCCATATACATCATTGCAGATGCACTTGGTGCTCCATAACTCACAGCCATGAACATAATTGCGGATGCAGCTGGTGCTCTATAACTCACAGCCACGAACATCATTGCGGATGCAGCTGGTGCTCCATATCTCACAGCCATGAACATCATTGCGGAAGCACCTGGTGCTCCATAACTCACAGCCACGAACATCATTGCGGAAACACCTGGTGCTCCATAACTCACAGTCACAAACATCTTTGCGGATGCAGCTGGTGCTCCATAACTCACAGCCACGAACATCATTGCGGATGCAGCTGGTGCTCCATAACTCACAGCCACGAACATCATTGCGGATGCAGCTGGTGCTCCATAACTCACAGCCATGAACATCATTGCGGAAGCACCTGGTGCTCCATAACTCACAGCCACGAACATCATTGCGGAAACACCTGGTGCTCCATAACTCACAGTCACAAACATCTTTGCGGATGCAGCTGGTGCTCCATAACTCACAGCCACGAACATCATTGCGGATGCAGCTGGTGCTCCATAACTCACAGCCACGAACATCATTGCGGATGCAGCTGGTGCTCCATAACTCACAGCCATGAACTTCATTGCGGATGCACCTTGTGCTCCATAACTCACAGCCATATACATCATTGCAGATGCACTTGGTGCTCCATAACTCACAGCCATGAACATAATTGCGGATGCAGCTGGTGCTCTATAACTCACAGCCACGAACATCATTGCGGATGCAGCTGGTGCTCCATATCTCATAGCCATGAACATCATTGCGGAAGCACCTGGTGCTCCATAACTCACAGCCACGAACATCATTGCGGAAACACCTGGTGCTCCATAACTCACAGTCACAAACATCTTTGCGGATGCAGCTGGTGCTCCATAACTCACAGCCACGAACATCATTGCGGATGCAGCTGGTGCTCCATAACTCACAGCCACGAACATCATTGCGGATGCAGCTGGTGCTCCATAACTCACAGCCACGAACATCATTGCGTATGCAGCTGGTGCTCCATAACTCACAGCCACGAACATCATTGCGGATGCAGCTGGTGCTCCATAACTCACAGCCACGAACATCATTGCAGAAGCACCTGGTGCTCCATAACTCACAGCCACGAACATCATTGCGGATGCAGCTGGTGCTCCATAACTCACAGCCAAGAACAACATTGCGGATGCACCTGGTGCTCCATAACTCACACCCATGAACATCATTGCGGATGCAGCTGGTGCTCCATAACTCACAGCCATGAACATCATTGCGGATGCACCTTGTGCTCCATAACTCACAGCCATGAACATCATTGCGGATGCACCTGATGCTCCATAACTCACAGCCATGAACATCATTGCGGATGCAGCTGGTGCTCCATAACTCACAGCCATGAACATCATTGCGGATGCACCTGATGCTCAATAACTCACAGCCATGAACATCATTGCGGATGCACCTTGTGCTCCAGAACTCACAGCCATGAACATCATTACGGATACAGCTGGTGCTCCATAACTCACAGCCATGAACATTGTTGCGGATGCACCTGGAGCTCCATAACTCACAGCCATGAACATCATTGCGGATGCACCTTGTGCTCCATAACTCACAGCCATGAACATCATTGCAGATGCACTTGGTGCTCCATAACTCACAGCCATGAACATCGTTGCGGATGCACCTGGTGTCCCATAACTCACAGCCACGAACATCATTGCGGATGCACCTGGTGCTCCATAACTCACAGCCATGAACATCATTGCGGATGCAGCTGGTGCTCTATAACTCACAGCCACGAACATCATTGCGGATGCAGCTGGTGCTCCATAACTCACAGCCATGAACATCATTGCGGAAGCACCTGGTGCTCCATAACTCACAGCCACGAACATCATTGCAGAAGCACCTGGTGCTCCATAACTCACAGTCACGAACATCATTGCAGATGCAGCTGGTGCTCCATAACTCACAGCCACGAACATCATTGCGGATGCAGCTGGTGCTCCATAACTCACAGCCACGAACATCATTGCGGATGCAGCTGGTGCTCCATAACTCACAGCCACGAACATCATTGCGGATGCAGCAGGTGCTCCATAACTCACAGCCACGAACATCATTGCGGATGCAGCTGGTGCTCCATAACTCACAGCCCCAAACATCATTGCGGAAGCACCTGGTGCTCCATAACTCACAGCCACAAACATCATTGCGGATGCAGCTGGTGCTCCATAACTCACAGCCACAAACATCATTGCGGATGCAGCTGGTGCTCCATAACTCACAGCCACGAACATCATTGCGGATGCAGCTGGTGCTCCATAACTCACAGCCACGAACATCATTGCAGAAGCACCTGGTGCTCCATAACTCACAGCCACGAACATCATTGCGGATGCAGCTGGTGCTCCATAACTCACAGCCAAGAACAACATTGTGGATGCACCTGGTGCTCCATAACTCACACCCATGAACATCATTGTGGATGCAGCTGGTGCTCCATAACTCACAGCCATGAACATCATTGCGGATGCACCTTGTGCTCCATAACTCACAGCCATGAACATCATTGCGGATGCACCTGATGCTCCATAACTCACAGCCATGAACATCATTGCGGATGCAGCTGGTGCTCCATAACTCACAGCCATGAACATCATTGCGGATGCACCTGATGCTCAATAACTCACAGCCATGAACATCATTGCGGATGCACCTTGTGCTCCATAACTCACAGCCATGAACATCATTGCGGATACAGTTGATGCTCCATAACTCACAGCCACAAACATCATTGCGGATGGGCCTGGTGCTCAATAACTCACAGCCATGAACATTATTGTGGATGCAGCTGGTGCTCCATAACTCACTGCCATGAACATTGTTGCGGATGCACCTGGTGCTCCATAACTCACAGCCATGAACATCATTGCGGATGCACCTTGTGCTCCATAACTCACAGCCATGAACATCATTGCAGATGCACTTGGTGCTCCATAACTCACAGCCATGAACATCGTTGCGGATGCACCTGGTGTCCCACAACTCACAGCCACGAACATCATTGCGGATGCACCTGGTGCTCCATAACTCACAGCCATGAACATCATTGCGGATGCAGCTGGTGCTCTATAACTCACAGCCACGAACATCATTGCGGATGCAGCTGGTGCTCCATAACTCACAGCCATGAACATCATTGCGGAAGCACCTGGTGCTCCATAACTCACAGCCACGAACATCATTGCAGATGCAGCTGGTGCTCCATAACTCACAGCCACGAACATCATTGCGGATGCAGCTGGTGCTCCATAACTCACAGCCACGAACATCATTGCGGATGCAGCTGGTGCTCCATAACTCACAGCCACGAACATCATTGCGGATGCAGCAGGTGCTCCATAACTCACAGCCACGAACATCATTGCGGATGCAGCTGGTGCTCCATAACTCACAGCCACAAACATCATTGCGGAAGCACCTGGTGCTCCATAACTCACAGCCACAAACATCATTGCGGATGCAGCTGGTGCTCCATAACTCACAGCCAAGAACAACATTGCGGATGCACCTGGTGCTCCATAACTCACACCCATGAACATCATTGCGGATGCAGTTGGTGCTCCATAACTCACAGCCATGAACATCATTGCGGATGCACGTTGTGCCCCATAACTCACAGCCATGAACATCATTGCGGATGCACCTGATGCTCCATAACTCACAGCCATGAACATCATTGCGGATGCAGCTGGTGCTCCATAACTCACAGCCATGAACATCATTGCGGATGCACCTGATGCTCAATAACTCACAGCCATGAACATCATTGCGGATGCACCTTGTGCTCCATAACTCACAGCCATGAACATCATTGCGGATACAGCTGATGCTCCATAACTCACAGCCACAAACATCATTGCGGATGGGCCTGGTGCTCAATAACTCACAGCCATGAACATTATTGCGGATGCAGCTGGTGCTCCATAACTCACAGCCATGAACATTGTTGCGGATGCACCTGGTGCTCCATAACTCACAGCCATGAACATCATTGCAGATGCACCTGGTGCTCCATAACTCACAGTCACAGCCATGAACATCATTGCGGATGCACCTGGTGCTCCATCATTGCGGATGCACCTACTGCTCCATAGCTCCATAACTCACAGCCATGAACATCATTGCAGATGCACCTGGTGCATGCACCTGGTGCTCCATAACTCACTGCCATGAACTTCATTGCGGATGCACCTTGTGCTCCATAACTCACAGGCATGAACGTCATTGCAGATGCACTTGGTGCTCCATAACTCACAGCCATGAACATCGTTGCGGATGCACCTGGTGTCCCATAACTCACAGCCATGAACATTATTGCGGATGCACCTGGTGCTCCATAACTCACAGCCATGAACATCATTGTGGATGCAGCTGGTGCTCCATAACTCACAAGCATGAACATCACTGCGGATGAACCTGGTGCTCCATAACTCACAGCCACGACCATCATTGCGGATGCACCTGGTGCTCCATAACTCACAGCCATGAACATCATTGCGGATGCACCTGGTGCTCCCTAACTCACAGCCACGAACATCATTGCGGATGCAGCTGGTGGTCCATAACTCACAGCCATGAACATCATTGCGGATGCAGCTGGTGCTCCATAACTCACAGCCACGAACATCATTGCGGAAGCACCTGGTGCTCCATAACTCACAGCCACGAACATCATTGCGGATGCAGCTGGTGCTCCATAACTCACAGCCATGAACATCATTGCGGATGCACCTTGTGCTCCATAACTCACAGGCTTGAACATCATTGCGGATGCAGCTGGTGCTCCATAACTCACTGCCATGAACATCATTGCGGAAGCACCTGGTGCTCCATAACTCACAGCCATGAACATCATTGCGGATGCAGCTGGTGCTCCATAACTCACAGCCATGAACATCATTGCGGATGCAGCTGGTGCTCCATAACTGACAGCCACGAACATCATTGCGGATGCAGCTGGCGCTCCATAACTCACAGCCATGAACATCATTGCGGAAGCACCTGGTGCTCCGTAACTCACAGCCACGAACGTCATTGCGGATGCAGCTGGTACTCCATAACTCACAGCCAAGAACGTCATTGCGGATGCACCTGGTGCTCTATACCTCGCAGCCACGAACATCATTGGGGATGCAGCTGGTGCTCCATAACTCACAGCCATGAACATCATTGCGGATGCACCTGATGCTCCATAACTCACAGTCACGAACATCATTGCGGATGCAGCTGGTGCTCCATAACTCACAGCCACGAACATCATTGCGGATGCAGCTGGTGCTCCATAACTCACAGCCACGAACATCATTGCGGATGCAGCTGCTCCATAACTCACAGTCACGAACATCATTGCGGATGCAGCTGGTGCTCTATAACTCACAGCCACGAACATCATTGCGGATGCAGCTGGTGCTCCATAACTCACAGCCATGAACATCATTGCGGAAGCACCTGGTGCTCCATAACTCACAGTCACGAACATCATTGCGGATGCAGCTGGTGCTCCATAACTCACAGCCACGAACATCATTGCGGATGCAGCTGGTGCTCCATAACTCAAAGCTACGAACATCATTGCGGATGCAGCTGGTGCTCCATAACTCACAGCCACGAACATCATTGCGGATGCAGCTGGTGCTCCATAACTCACAGCCACGAACATCATTGCGGATGCAGCTGGTGCTCCATAACTCACAGCCACGAACATCATTGCGGAAGCACCTGGTGCTCCATAACTCACAGTCACGAACATCATTGCGGATGCAGCTGGTGCTCCATAACTCACAGCCACGAACATCATTGCGGATGCAGCTGGTGCTCCATAACTCACAGCCACGAACATCATTGCGGATGCAGCTGGTGCTCCATAACTCACAGCCACGAACATCATTGCGGATGCAGCTGGTGCTCCATAACTCACAGCCACGAACATCATTGCGGATGCAGCTGGTGCTCCATAACTCACAGCCACGAACATCATTGCGTATGCAGCTGGTGCTCCATAACTCACAGCCACGAACATCATTGCGGATGCAGCTGGTGCTCCATAACTCACAGCCACGAACATCATTGCAGAAGCACCTGGTGCTCCATAACTCACAGCCACGAACATCATTGCGGATGCAGCTGGTGCTCCATAACTCACAGCCAAGAACAACATTGCGGATGCACCTGGTGCTCCATAACTCACACCCATGAACATCATTGCGGATGCAGCTGGTGCTCCATAACTCACAGCCATGAACATCATTGCGGATGCACCTTGTGCTCCATAACTCACAGCCATGAACATCATTGCGGATGCACCTGATGCTCCATAACTCACAGCCATGAACATCATTGCGGATGCAGCTGGTGCTCCATAACTCACAGCCATGAACATCATTGCGGATGCACCTGATGCTCAATAACTCACAGCCATGAACATCATTGCGGATGCACCTTGTGCTCCAGAACTCACAGCCATGAACATCATTGCGGATACAGCTGGTGCTCCATAACTCACAGCCATGAACATTGTTGCGGATGCACCTGGAGCTCCATAACTCACAGCCATGAACATCATTGCGGATGCACCTTGTGCTCCATAACTCACAGCCATGAACATCATTGCAGATGCACTTGGTGCTCCATAACTCACAGCCATGAACATCGTTGCGGATGCACCTGGTGTCCCATAACTCACAGCCACGAACATCATTGCGGATGCACCTGGTGCTCCATAACTCACAGCCATGAACATCATTGCGGATGCAGCTGGTGCTCTATAACTCACAGCCACGAACATCATTGCGGATGCAGCTGGTGCTCCATAACTCACAGCCATGAACATCATTGCGGAAGCACCTGGTGCTCCATAACTCACAGCCACGAACATCATTGCAGAAGCACCTGGTGCTCCATAACTCACAGTCACGAACATCATTGCAGATGCAGCTGGTGCTCCATAACTCACAGCCACGAACATCATTGCGGATGCAGCTGGTGCTCCATAACTCACAGCCACGAACATCATTGCGGATGCAGCTGGTGCTCCATAACTCACAGCCACGAACATCATTGCGGATGCAGCAGGTGCTCCATAACTCACAGCCACGAACATCATTGCGGATGCAGCTGGTGCTCCATAACTCACAGCCCCAAACATCATTGCGGAAGCACCTGGTGCTCCATAACTCACAGCCACAAACATCATTGCGGATGCAGCTGGTGCTCCATAACTCACAGCCACAAACATCATTGCGGATGCAGCTGGTGCTCCATAACTCACAGCCACGAACATCATTGCGGATGCAGCTGGTGCTCCATAACTCACAGCCACGAACATCATTGCAGAAGCACCTGGTGCTCCATAACTCACAGCCACGAACATCATTGCGGATGCAGCTGGTGCTCCATAACTCACAGCCAAGAACAACATTGTGGATGCACCTGGTGCTCCATAACTCACACCCATGAACATCATTGTGGATGCAGCTGGTGCTCCATAACTCACAGCCATGAACATCATTGCGGATGCACCTTGTGCTCCATAACTCACAGCCATGAACATCATTGCGGATGCACCTGATGCTCCATAACTCACAGCCATGAACATCATTGCGGATGCAGCTGGTGCTCCATAACTCACAGCCATGAACATCATTGCGGATGCACCTGATGCTCAATAACTCACAGCCATGAACATCATTGCGGATGCACCTTGTGCTCCATAACTCACAGCCATGAACATCATTGCGGATACAGTTGATGCTCCATAACTCACAGCCACAAACATCATTGCGGATGGGCCTGGTGCTCAATAACTCACAGCCATGAACATTATTGTGGATGCAGCTGGTGCTCCATAACTCACTGCCATGAACATTGTTGCGGATGCACCTGGTGCTCCATAACTCACAGCCATGAACATCATTGCGGATGCACCTTGTGCTCCATAACTCACAGCCATGAACATCATTGCAGATGCACTTGGTGCTCCATAACTCACAGCCATGAACATCGTTGCGGATGCACCTGGTGTCCCACAACTCACAGCCACGAACATCATTGCGGATGCACCTGGTGCTCCATAACTCACAGCCATGAACATCATTGCGGATGCAGCTGGTGCTCTATAACTCACAGCCACGAACATCATTGCGGATGCAGCTGGTGCTCCATAACTCACAGCCATGAACATCATTGCGGAAGCACCTGGTGCTCCATAACTCACAGCCACGAACATCATTGCAGATGCAGCTGGTGCTCCATAACTCACAGCCACGAACATCATTGCGGATGCAGCTGGTGCTCCATAACTCACAGCCACGAACATCATTGCGGATGCAGCTGGTGCTCCATAACTCACAGCCACGAACATCATTGCGGATGCAGCAGGTGCTCCATAACTCACAGCCACGAACATCATTGCGGATGCAGCTGGTGCTCCATAACTCACAGCCACAAACATCATTGCGGAAGCACCTGGTGCTCCATAACTCACAGCCACAAACATCATTGCGGATGCAGCTGGTGCTCCATAACTCACAGCCAAGAACAACATTGCGGATGCACCTGGTGCTCCATAACTCACACCCATGAACATCATTGCGGATGCAGTTGGTGCTCCATAACTCACAGCCATGAACATCATTGCGGATGCACGTTGTGCCCCATAACTCACAGCCATGAACATCATTGCGGATGCACCTGATGCTCCATAACTCACAGCCATGAACATCATTGCGGATGCAGCTGGTGCTCCATAACTCACAGCCATGAACATCATTGCGGATGCACCTGATGCTCAATAACTCACAGCCATGAACATCATTGCGGATGCACCTTGTGCTCCATAACTCACAGCCATGAACATCATTGCGGATACAGCTGATGCTCCATAACTCACAGCCACAAACATCATTGCGGATGGGCCTGGTGCTCAATAACTCACAGCCATGAACATTATTGCGGATGCAGCTGGTGCTCCATAACTCACAGCCATGAACATTGTTGCGGATGCACCTGGTGCTCCATAACTCACAGCCATGAACATCATTGCAGATGCACCTGGTGCTCCATAACTCACAGTCACAGCCATGAACATCATTGCGGATGCACCTGGTGCTCCATCATTGCGGATGCACCTACTGCTCCATAGCTCCATAACTCACAGCCATGAACATCATTGCAGATGCACCTGGTGCATGCACCTGGTGCTCCATAACTCACTGCCATGAACTTCATTGCGGATGCACCTTGTGCTCCATAACTCACAGGCATGAACGTCATTGCAGATGCACTTGGTGCTCCATAACTCACAGCCATGAACATCGTTGCGGATGCACCTGGTGTCCCATAACTCACAGCCATGAACATTATTGCGGATGCACCTGGTGCTCCATAACTCACAGCCATGAACATCATTGTGGATGCAGCTGGTGCTCCATAACTCACAAGCATGAACATCACTGCGGATGAACCTGGTGCTCCATAACTCACAGCCACGACCATCATTGCGGATGCACCTGGTGCTCCATAACTCACAGCCATGAACATCATTGCGGATGCACCTGGTGCTCCCTAACTCACAGCCACGAACATCATTGCGGATGCAGCTGGTGGTCCATAACTCACAGCCATGAACATCATTGCGGATGCAGCTGGTGCTCCATAACTCACAGCCACGAACATCATTGCGGAAGCACCTGGTGCTCCATAACTCACAGCCACGAACATCATTGCGGATGCAGCTGGTGCTCCATAACTCACAGCCATGAACATCATTGCGGATGCACCTTGTGCTCCATAACTCACAGGCTTGAACATCATTGCGGATGCAGCTGGTGCTCCATAACTCACTGCCATGAACATCATTGCGGAAGCACCTGGTGCTCCATAACTCACAGCCATGAACATCATTGCGGATGCAGCTGGTGCTCCATAACTCACAGCCATGAACATCATTGCGGATGCAGCTGGTGCTCCATAACTGACAGCCACGAACATCATTGCGGATGCAGCTGGCGCTCCATAACTCACAGCCATGAACATCATTGCGGAAGCACCTGGTGCTCCGTAACTCACAGCCACGAACGTCATTGCGGATGCAGCTGGTACTCCATAACTCACAGCCAAGAACGTCATTGCGGATGCACCTGGTGCTCTATACCTCGCAGCCACGAACATCATTGGGGATGCAGCTGGTGCTCCATAACTCACAGCCATGAACATCATTGCGGATGCACCTGATGCTCCATAACTCACAGTCACGAACATCATTGCGGATGCAGCTGGTGCTCCATAACTCACAGCCACGAACATCATTGCGGATGCAGCTGGTGCTCCATAACTCACAGCCACGAACATCATTGCGGATGCAGCTGCTCCATAACTCACAGTCACGAACATCATTGCGGATGCAGCTGGTGCTCTATAACTCACAGCCACGAACATCATTGCGGATGCAGCTGGTGCTCCATAACTCACAGCCATGAACATCATTGCGGAAGCACCTGGTGCTCCATAACTCACAGTCACGAACATCATTGCGGATGCAGCTGGTGCTCCATAACTCACAGCCACGAACATCATTGCGGATGCAGCTGGTGCTCCATAACTCAAAGCTACGAACATCATTGCGGATGCAGCTGGTGCTCCATAACTCACAGCCACGAACATCATTGCGGATGCAGCTGGTGCTCCATAACTCACAGCCACGAACATCATTGCGGATGCAGCTGGTGCTCCATAACTCACAGCCACGAACATCATTGCGGAAGCACCTGGTGCTCCATAACTCACAGTCACGAACATCATTGCGGATGCAGCTGGTGCTCCATAACTCACAGCCACGAACATCATTGCGGATGCAGCTGGTGCTCCATAACTCACAGCCACGAACATCATTGCGGATGCAGCTGGTGCTCCATAACTCACAGCCACGAACATCATTGCGGATGCAGCTGGTGCTCCATAACTCACAGCCAAGAACAACATTGCGGATGCACCTGGTGCTCCATAACTCACACCCATGAACATCATTGCGAATGCAGCTGGTGCTCCATAACTCACAGCCATGAACATCATTGCGGATGCACCTTGTGCTCCATAACTCACAGCCATGAACATCATTGCGGATGCACCTGATGCTCCATAACTCACAGCCATGAACATCATTGCGGATGCAGCTGGTGCTCCATAACTCACAGCCATGAACATCATTGTGGATGCACCTGATGCTCAATAACTCACAGCCATGAACATCATTGCGGATGCACCTTGTGCTCCATAACTCACAGCCATGAACATCATTGCGGATACAGCTGATGCTCCATAACTCACAGCCACAAACATCATTGCGGATGGGCCTGGTGCTCAATAACTCACAGCCATGAACATTATTGCGGATGCAGCTGGTGCTCCATAACTCACAGCCATGAACATTGTTGCGGATGCACCTGGTGCTCTATAAAGCACAGCCATGAACATCATTGCAGATGCACCTGGTGCTCCATAACTCACAGTCACAGCCATGAACATCATTGCGGATGCACCTGGTGCTCCATCATTGCGGATGCACCTACTGCTCCATAGCTCCATAACTCACAGCCATGAACATCATTGCAGATGCACCTGGTGCATGCACCTGGTGCTCCATAACTCACTGCCATGAACTTCATTGCGGATGCACCTTGTGCTCCATAACTCACAGGCATGAACGTCATTGCAGATGCACTTGGTGCTCCATAACTCACAGCCACGAACATCATTGCGGATGCAGGTGGTGCTCCATAACTCAGAGCCACGAACATCATTGCGGAAGCACCTGGTGCTTCATAACTCACAGCCACGAACATCATTGCGGATGCAGCTGGTGCTCCATAACTCACAGCCATGAACATCATTGCGGATGCACCTTGTGCTCCATAACTCACAGGCATGAACATCATTGAGGATGCAGCTGGTGCTCCATAACTCACTACCATGAATATCATTGTGGAAGCACCTGGTGCTCCATAACTCACAGCCATGAACATCATTGCCGATGCAGCTGGTGCTCCATAACTCACAGCCACGAACATCATTGCGGATGCAGCTGGTGCTCCATAACTCACAGCCATGAACATCATTGCAGATGCACCTTGTGCTCCATAACTCAGAGCCATGAACATCATTGCGGATACAGCTGATGCTCCATAACTCACAGCCACAAACATCATTGCGGATGGGCCTGGTGCTCAATAACTCACAGCCATGAACATTATTGCGGATGCAGCTGGTGCTCCATAACTCACAGCCATGAACATTGTTGCGGATGCACCTGGTGCTCCATAACTCACAGCCATGAACATCATTGCAGATGCACCTGGTGCATGCACCTGGTGCTCCATAACTCACTGCCATGAACTTCATTGCAGATGCACCTTGTGCTCCATAACTCACAGGCATGAACGTCATTGCAGATGCACTTGGTGCTCCATAACTCACAGCCACGAACATCATTGCGGATGCAGCTGGTGCTCCATAACTCACAGCCACGAACCTCATTGATGAAGCACCTGGTGCTCCATAACTCACAGCCATGACATCATTGCCGATGCACCTTGTGCTCCATAACTCACAGGCATGAACATCATTGCGGATGCAGCTGGTGCTCCATAATTCACTACCATGAACATCATTGCGGAAGCACCTGGTGCTCCATAACTCACAGCCATGAACATCATTGCGGATGCAGCTGGTGCTCCATAACTCACAGCCACGAACAGCATTGCAGATGCAGCTGGTGCTCCATAACTCACAGCCATGAACATCATTGCGGAAGCACCTGGTGCTCCATAACTCACAGCCACGAACGTCATTGCGGATGCAGCTGGTGCTCCATAACTCACAGCCAAGAAAGTCATTGCGGATGCACCTGGTGCTCCATAACTCACAGCCATGAACATCATTGCGGATGCAGAACTCACAGTCACAGCCATGAACATCATTGCGGATGCACCTGATGCATGCACCTGGTGCTCCATAACTCACAGCCATGAACTTCATTGCGGATGCACCTTGTGCTCCATAACTCACAGCCATGAACATCATTGCGGATGCAGAACTCACAGTCACAGCCATGAACATCATTGCGGATGCACCTGGTGCTACATCATTGCGGATGCACCTAGTGCTCCATAACTCCATAACTCACAGCCATGAACATCATTGCAGATGCACCTGATGCATGCACCTGGTGCTCCATAACTCACAGCCATGAACTTCATTGCGGATGCACCTTGTGCTCCATAACTCACAGCCATATACATCATTGCAGATGCACTTGGTGCTCCATAACTCACAGCCATGAACATAATTGCGGATGCAGCTGGTGCTCTATAACTCACAGCCACGAACATCATTGCGGATGCAGCTGGTGCTCCATATCTCACAGCCATGAACATCATTGCGGAAGCACCTGGTGCTCCATAACTCACAGCCACGAACATCATTGCGGAAACACCTGGTGCTCCATAACTCACAGTCACAAACATCTTTGCGGATGCAGCTGGTGCTCCATAACTCACAGCCACGAACATCATTGCGGATGCAGCTGGTGCTCCATAACTCACAGCCACGAACATCATTGCGGATGCAGCTGGTGCTCCATAACTCACAGCCATGAACATCATTGCGGATGCAGAACTCACAGTCACAGCCATGAACATCATTGCGGATGCACCTGGTGCTCCATCATTGCGGATGCACCTAGTGCTCCATAACTCCATAACTCACAGCCATGAACATCATTGCAGATGCACCTGATGCATGCACCTGGTGCTCCATAACTCACAGCCATGAACTTCATTGCGGATGCACCTTGTGCTCCATAACTCACAGCCATATACATCATTGCAGATGCACTTGGTGCTCCATAACTCACAGCCATGAACATAATTGCGGATGCAGCTGGTGCTCTATAACTCACAGCCACGAACATCATTGCGGATGCAGCTGGTGCTCCATATCTCATAGCCATGAACATCATTGCGGAAGCACCTGGTGCTCCATAACTCACAGCCACGAACATCATTGCGGAAACACCTGGTGCTCCATAACTCACAGTCACAAACATCTTTGCGGATGCAGCTGGTGCTCCATAACTCACAGCCACGAACATCATTGCGGATGCAGCTGGTGCTCCATAACTCACAGCCACGAACATCATTGCGGATGCAGCTGGTGCTCCATAACTCACAGCCACGAACATCATTGCGTATGCAGCTGGTGCTCCATAACTCACAGCCACGAACATCATTGCGGATGCAGCTGGTGCTCCATAACTCACAGCCACGAACATCATTGCAGAAGCACCTGGTGCTCCATAACTCACAGCCACGAACATCATTGCGGATGCAGCTGGTGCTCCATAACTCACAGCCAAGAACAACATTGCGGATGCACCTGGTGCTCCATAACTCACACCCATGAACATCATTGCGGATGCAGCTGGTGCTCCATAACTCACAGCCATGAACATCATTGCGGATGCACCTTGTGCTCCATAACTCACAGCCATGAACATCATTGCGGATGCACCTGATGCTCCATAACTCACAGCCATGAACATCATTGCGGATGCAGCTGGTGCTCCATAACTCACAGCCATGAACATCATTGCGGATGCACCTGATGCTCAATAACTCAC
Organism: Ambystoma mexicanum; assembly: GCF_040938575.1. Taxonomy (NCBI): domain Eukaryota; kingdom Metazoa; phylum Chordata; class Amphibia; order Caudata; family Ambystomatidae; genus Ambystoma; species Ambystoma mexicanum. The sequence continues at coordinate 265,443,575 of NC_090921.1, forward strand.
AGCCATGAACATCATTGCGGATGCACCTTGTGCTCCAGAACTCACAGCCATGAACATCATTACGGATACAGCTGGTGCTCCATAACTCACAGCCATGAACATTGTTGCGGATGCACCTGGAGCTCCATAACTCACAGCCATGAACATCATTGCGGATGCACCTTGTGCTCCATAACTCACAGCCATGAACATCATTGCAGATGCACTTGGTGCTCCATAACTCACAGCCATGAACATCGTTGCGGATGCACCTGGTGTCCCATAACTCACAGCCACGAACATCATTGCGGATGCACCTGGTGCTCCATAACTCACAGCCATGAACATCATTGCGGATGCAGCTGGTGCTCTATAACTCACAGCCACGAACATCATTGCGGATGCAGCTGGTGCTCCATAACTCACAGCCATGAACATCATTGCGGAAGCACCTGGTGCTCCATAACTCACAGCCACGAACATCATTGCAGAAGCACCTGGTGCTCCATAACTCACAGTCACGAACATCATTGCAGATGCAGCTGGTGCTCCATAACTCACAGCCACGAACATCATTGCGGATGCAGCTGGTGCTCCATAACTCACAGCCACGAACATCATTGCGGATGCAGCTGGTGCTCCATAACTCACAGCCACGAACATCATTGCGGATGCAGCAGGTGCTCCATAACTCACAGCCACGAACATCATTGCGGATGCAGCTGGTGCTCCATAACTCACAGCCCCAAACATCATTGCGGAAGCACCTGGTGCTCCATAACTCACAGCCACAAACATCATTGCGGATGCAGCTGGTGCTCCATAACTCACAGCCACAAACATCATTGCGGATGCAGCTGGTGCTCCATAACTCACAGCCACGAACATCATTGCGGATGCAGCTGGTGCTCCATAACTCACAGCCACGAACATCATTGCAGAAGCACCTGGTGCTCCATAACTCACAGCCACGAACATCATTGCGGATGCAGCTGGTGCTCCATAACTCACAGCCAAGAACAACATTGTGGATGCACCTGGTGCTCCATAACTCACACCCATGAACATCATTGTGGATGCAGCTGGTGCTCCATAACTCACAGCCATGAACATCATTGCGGATGCACCTTGTGCTCCATAACTCACAGCCATGAACATCATTGCGGATGCACCTGATGCTCCATAACTCACAGCCATGAACATCATTGCGGATGCAGCTGGTGCTCCATAACTCACAGCCATGAACATCATTGCGGATGCACCTGATGCTCAATAACTCACAGCCATGAACATCATTGCGGATGCACCTTGTGCTCCATAACTCACAGCCATGAACATCATTGCGGATACAGTTGATGCTCCATAACTCACAGCCACAAACATCATTGCGGATGGGCCTGGTGCTCAATAACTCACAGCCATGAACATTATTGTGGATGCAGCTGGTGCTCCATAACTCACTGCCATGAACATTGTTGCGGATGCACCTGGTGCTCCATAACTCACAGCCATGAACATCATTGCGGATGCACCTTGTGCTCCATAACTCACAGCCATGAACATCATTGCAGATGCACTTGGTGCTCCATAACTCACAGCCATGAACATCGTTGCGGATGCACCTGGTGTCCCACAACTCACAGCCACGAACATCATTGCGGATGCACCTGGTGCTCCATAACTCACAGCCATGAACATCATTGCGGATGCAGCTGGTGCTCTATAACTCACAGCCACGAACATCATTGCGGATGCAGCTGGTGCTCCATAACTCACAGCCATGAACATCATTGCGGAAGCACCTGGTGCTCCATAACTCACAGCCACGAACATCATTGCAGATGCAGCTGGTGCTCCATAACTCACAGCCACGAACATCATTGCGGATGCAGCTGGTGCTCCATAACTCACAGCCACGAACATCATTGCGGATGCAGCTGGTGCTCCATAACTCACAGCCACGAACATCATTGCGGATGCAGCAGGTGCTCCATAACTCACAGCCACGAACATCATTGCGGATGCAGCTGGTGCTCCATAACTCACAGCCACAAACATCATTGCGGAAGCACCTGGTGCTCCATAACTCACAGCCACAAACATCATTGCGGATGCAGCTGGTGCTCCATAACTCACAGCCAAGAACAACATTGCGGATGCACCTGGTGCTCCATAACTCACACCCATGAACATCATTGCGGATGCAGTTGGTGCTCCATAACTCACAGCCATGAACATCATTGCGGATGCACGTTGTGCCCCATAACTCACAGCCATGAACATCATTGCGGATGCACCTGATGCTCCATAACTCACAGCCATGAACATCATTGCGGATGCAGCTGGTGCTCCATAACTCACAGCCATGAACATCATTGCGGATGCACCTGATGCTCAATAACTCACAGCCATGAACATCATTGCGGATGCACCTTGTGCTCCATAACTCACAGCCATGAACATCATTGCGGATACAGCTGATGCTCCATAACTCACAGCCACAAACATCATTGCGGATGGGCCTGGTGCTCAATAACTCACAGCCATGAACATTATTGCGGATGCAGCTGGTGCTCCATAACTCACAGCCATGAACATTGTTGCGGATGCACCTGGTGCTCCATAACTCACAGCCATGAACATCATTGCAGATGCACCTGGTGCTCCATAACTCACAGTCACAGCCATGAACATCATTGCGGATGCACCTGGTGCTCCATCATTGCGGATGCACCTACTGCTCCATAGCTCCATAACTCACAGCCATGAACATCATTGCAGATGCACCTGGTGCATGCACCTGGTGCTCCATAACTCACTGCCATGAACTTCATTGCGGATGCACCTTGTGCTCCATAACTCACAGGCATGAACGTCATTGCAGATGCACTTGGTGCTCCATAACTCACAGCCATGAACATCGTTGCGGATGCACCTGGTGTCCCATAACTCACAGCCATGAACATTATTGCGGATGCACCTGGTGCTCCATAACTCACAGCCATGAACATCATTGTGGATGCAGCTGGTGCTCCATAACTCACAAGCATGAACATCACTGCGGATGAACCTGGTGCTCCATAACTCACAGCCACGACCATCATTGCGGATGCACCTGGTGCTCCATAACTCACAGCCATGAACATCATTGCGGATGCACCTGGTGCTCCCTAACTCACAGCCACGAACATCATTGCGGATGCAGCTGGTGGTCCATAACTCACAGCCATGAACATCATTGCGGATGCAGCTGGTGCTCCATAACTCACAGCCACGAACATCATTGCGGAAGCACCTGGTGCTCCATAACTCACAGCCACGAACATCATTGCGGATGCAGCTGGTGCTCCATAACTCACAGCCATGAACATCATTGCGGATGCACCTTGTGCTCCATAACTCACAGGCTTGAACATCATTGCGGATGCAGCTGGTGCTCCATAACTCACTGCCATGAACATCATTGCGGAAGCACCTGGTGCTCCATAACTCACAGCCATGAACATCATTGCGGATGCAGCTGGTGCTCCATAACTCACAGCCATGAACATCATTGCGGATGCAGCTGGTGCTCCATAACTGACAGCCACGAACATCATTGCGGATGCAGCTGGCGCTCCATAACTCACAGCCATGAACATCATTGCGGAAGCACCTGGTGCTCCGTAACTCACAGCCACGAACGTCATTGCGGATGCAGCTGGTACTCCATAACTCACAGCCAAGAACGTCATTGCGGATGCACCTGGTGCTCTATACCTCGCAGCCACGAACATCATTGGGGATGCAGCTGGTGCTCCATAACTCACAGCCATGAACATCATTGCGGATGCACCTGATGCTCCATAACTCACAGTCACGAACATCATTGCGGATGCAGCTGGTGCTCCATAACTCACAGCCACGAACATCATTGCGGATGCAGCTGGTGCTCCATAACTCACAGCCACGAACATCATTGCGGATGCAGCTGCTCCATAACTCACAGTCACGAACATCATTGCGGATGCAGCTGGTGCTCTATAACTCACAGCCACGAACATCATTGCGGATGCAGCTGGTGCTCCATAACTCACAGCCATGAACATCATTGCGGAAGCACCTGGTGCTCCATAACTCACAGTCACGAACATCATTGCGGATGCAGCTGGTGCTCCATAACTCACAGCCACGAACATCATTGCGGATGCAGCTGGTGCTCCATAACTCAAAGCTACGAACATCATTGCGGATGCAGCTGGTGCTCCATAACTCACAGCCACGAACATCATTGCGGATGCAGCTGGTGCTCCATAACTCACAGCCACGAACATCATTGCGGATGCAGCTGGTGCTCCATAACTCACAGCCACGAACATCATTGCGGAAGCACCTGGTGCTCCATAACTCACAGTCACGAACATCATTGCGGATGCAGCTGGTGCTCCATAACTCACAGCCACGAACATCATTGCGGATGCAGCTGGTGCTCCATAACTCACAGCCACGAACATCATTGCGGATGCAGCTGGTGCTCCATAACTCACAGCCACGAACATCATTGCGGATGCAGCTGGTGCTCCATAACTCACAGCCACGAACATCATTGCGGATGCAGCTGGTGCTCCATAACTCACAGCCACGAACATCATTGCGTATGCAGCTGGTGCTCCATAACTCACAGCCACGAACATCATTGCGGATGCAGCTGGTGCTCCATAACTCACAGCCACGAACATCATTGCAGAAGCACCTGGTGCTCCATAACTCACAGCCACGAACATCATTGCGGATGCAGCTGGTGCTCCATAACTCACAGCCAAGAACAACATTGCGGATGCACCTGGTGCTCCATAACTCACACCCATGAACATCATTGCGGATGCAGCTGGTGCTCCATAACTCACAGCCATGAACATCATTGCGGATGCACCTTGTGCTCCATAACTCACAGCCATGAACATCATTGCGGATGCACCTGATGCTCCATAACTCACAGCCATGAACATCATTGCGGATGCAGCTGGTGCTCCATAACTCACAGCCATGAACATCATTGCGGATGCACCTGATGCTCAATAACTCACAGCCATGAACATCATTGCGGATGCACCTTGTGCTCCAGAACTCACAGCCATGAACATCATTGCGGATACAGCTGGTGCTCCATAACTCACAGCCATGAACATTGTTGCGGATGCACCTGGAGCTCCATAACTCACAGCCATGAACATCATTGCGGATGCACCTTGTGCTCCATAACTCACAGCCATGAACATCATTGCAGATGCACTTGGTGCTCCATAACTCACAGCCATGAACATCGTTGCGGATGCACCTGGTGTCCCATAACTCACAGCCACGAACATCATTGCGGATGCACCTGGTGCTCCATAACTCACAGCCATGAACATCATTGCGGATGCAGCTGGTGCTCTATAACTCACAGCCACGAACATCATTGCGGATGCAGCTGGTGCTCCATAACTCACAGCCATGAACATCATTGCGGAAGCACCTGGTGCTCCATAACTCACAGCCACGAACATCATTGCAGAAGCACCTGGTGCTCCATAACTCACAGTCACGAACATCATTGCAGATGCAGCTGGTGCTCCATAACTCACAGCCACGAACATCATTGCGGATGCAGCTGGTGCTCCATAACTCACAGCCACGAACATCATTGCGGATGCAGCTGGTGCTCCATAACTCACAGCCACGAACATCATTGCGGATGCAGCAGGTGCTCCATAACTCACAGCCACGAACATCATTGCGGATGCAGCTGGTGCTCCATAACTCACAGCCCCAAACATCATTGCGGAAGCACCTGGTGCTCCATAACTCACAGCCACAAACATCATTGCGGATGCAGCTGGTGCTCCATAACTCACAGCCACAAACATCATTGCGGATGCAGCTGGTGCTCCATAACTCACAGCCACGAACATCATTGCGGATGCAGCTGGTGCTCCATAACTCACAGCCACGAACATCATTGCAGAAGCACCTGGTGCTCCATAACTCACAGCCACGAACATCATTGCGGATGCAGCTGGTGCTCCATAACTCACAGCCAAGAACAACATTGTGGATGCACCTGGTGCTCCATAACTCACACCCATGAACATCATTGTGGATGCAGCTGGTGCTCCATAACTCACAGCCATGAACATCATTGCGGATGCACCTTGTGCTCCATAACTCACAGCCATGAACATCATTGCGGATGCACCTGATGCTCCATAACTCACAGCCATGAACATCATTGCGGATGCAGCTGGTGCTCCATAACTCACAGCCATGAACATCATTGCGGATGCACCTGATGCTCAATAACTCACAGCCATGAACATCATTGCGGATGCACCTTGTGCTCCATAACTCACAGCCATGAACATCATTGCGGATACAGTTGATGCTCCATAACTCACAGCCACAAACATCATTGCGGATGGGCCTGGTGCTCAATAACTCACAGCCATGAACATTATTGTGGATGCAGCTGGTGCTCCATAACTCACTGCCATGAACATTGTTGCGGATGCACCTGGTGCTCCATAACTCACAGCCATGAACATCATTGCGGATGCACCTTGTGCTCCATAACTCACAGCCATGAACATCATTGCAGATGCACTTGGTGCTCCATAACTCACAGCCATGAACATCGTTGCGGATGCACCTGGTGTCCCACAACTCACAGCCACGAACATCATTGCGGATGCACCTGGTGCTCCATAACTCACAGCCATGAACATCATTGCGGATGCAGCTGGTGCTCTATAACTCACAGCCACGAACATCATTGCGGATGCAGCTGGTGCTCCATAACTCACAGCCATGAACATCATTGCGGAAGCACCTGGTGCTCCATAACTCACAGCCACGAACATCATTGCAGATGCAGCTGGTGCTCCATAACTCACAGCCACGAACATCATTGCGGATGCAGCTGGTGCTCCATAACTCACAGCCACGAACATCATTGCGGATGCAGCTGGTGCTCCATAACTCACAGCCACGAACATCATTGCGGATGCAGCAGGTGCTCCATAACTCACAGCCACGAACATCATTGCGGATGCAGCTGGTGCTCCATAACTCACAGCCACAAACATCATTGCGGAAGCACCTGATGCTCCATAACTCACAGCCACAAACATCATTGCGGATGCAGCTGGTGCTCCATAACTCACAGCCAAGAACAACATTGCGGATGCACCTGGTGCTCCATAACTCACACCCATGAACATCATTGCGGATGCAGTTGGTGCTCCATAACTCACAGCCATGAACATCATTGCGGATGCACGTTGTGCCCCATAACTCACAGCCATGAACATCATTGCGGATGCACCTGATGCTCCATAACTCACAGCCATGAACATCATTGCGGATGCAGCTGGTGCTCCATAACTCACAGCCATGAACATCATTGCGGATGCACCTGATGCTCAATAACTCACAGCCATGAACATCATTGCGGATGCACCTTGTGCTCCATAACTCACAGCCATGAACATCATTGCGGATACAGCTGATGCTCCATAACTCACAGCCACAAACATCATTGCGGATGGGCCTGGTGCTCAATAACTCACAGCCATGAACATTATTGCGGATGCAGCTGGTGCTCCATAACTCACAGCCATGAACATTGTTGCGGATGCACCTGGTGCTCCATAACTCACAGCCATGAACATCATTGCAGATGCACCTGGTGCTCCATAACTCACAGTCACAGCCATGAACATCATTGCGGATGCACCTGGTGCTCCATCATTGCGGATGCACCTACTGCTCCATAGCTCCATAACTCACAGCCATGAACATCATTGCAGATGCACCTGGTGCATGCACCTGGTGCTCCATAACTCACTGCCATGAACTTCATTGCGGATGCACCTTGTGCTCCATAACTCACAGGCATGAACGTCATTGCAGATGCACTTGGTGCTCCATAACTCACAGCCATGAACATCGTTGCGGATGCACCTGGTGTCCCATAACTCACAGCCATGAACATTATTGCGGATGCACCTGGTGCTCCATAACTCACAGCCATGAACATCATTGTGGATGCAGCTGGTGCTCCATAACTCACAAGCATGAACATCACTGCGGATGAACCTGGTGCTCCATAACTCACAGCCACGACCATCATTGCGGATGCACCTGGTGCTCCATAACTCACAGCCATGAACATCATTGCGGATGCACCTGGTGCTCCCTAACTCACAGCCACGAACATCATTGCGGATGCAGCTGGTGGTCCATAACTCACAGCCATGAACATCATTGCGGATGCAGCTGGTGCTCCATAACTCACAGCCACGAACATCATTGCGGAAGCACCTGGTGCTCCATAACTCACAGCCACGAACATCATTGCGGATGCAGCTGGTGCTCCATAACTCACAGCCATGAACATCATTGCGGATGCACCTTGTGCTCCATAACTCACAGGCTTGAACATCATTGCGGATGCAGCTGGTGCTCCATAACTCACTGCCATGAACATCATTGCGGAAGCACCTGGTGCTCCATAACTCACAGCCATGAACATCATTGCGGATGCAGCTGGTGCTCCATAACTCACAGCCATGAACATCATTGCGGATGCAGCTGGTGCTCCATAACTGACAGCCACGAACATCATTGCGGATGCAGCTGGCGCTCCATAACTCACAGCCATGAACATCATTGCGGAAGCACCTGGTGCTCCGTAACTCACAGCCACGAACGTCATTGCGGATGCAGCTGGTACTCCATAACTCACAGCCAAGAACGTCATTGCGGATGCACCTGGTGCTCTATACCTCGCAGCCACGAACATCATTGGGGATGCAGCTGGTGCTCCATAACTCACAGCCATGAACATCATTGCGGATGCACCTGATGCTCCATAACTCACAGTCACGAACATCATTGCGGATGCAGCTGGTGCTCCATAACTCACAGCCACGAACATCATTGCGGATGCAGCTGGTGCTCCATAACTCACAGCCACGAACATCATTGCGGATGCAGCTGCTCCATAACTCACAGTCACGAACATCATTGCGGATGCAGCTGGTGCTCTATAACTCACAGCCACGAACATCATTGCGGATGCAGCTGGTGCTCCATAACTCACAGCCATGAACATCATTGCGGAAGCACCTGGTGCTCCATAACTCACAGTCACGAACATCATTGCGGATGCAGCTGGTGCTCCATAACTCACAGCCACGAACATCATTGCGGATGCAGCTGGTGCTCCATAACTCAAAGCTACGAACATCATTGCGGATGCAGCTGGTGCTCCATAACTCACAGCCACGAACATCATTGCGGATGCAGCTGGTGCTCCATAACTCACAGCCACGAACATCATTGCGGATGCAGCTGGTGCTCCATAACTCACAGCCACGAACATCATTGCGGAAGCACCTGGTGCTCCATAACTCACAGTCACGAACATCATTGCGGATGCAGCTGGTGCTCCATAACTCACAGCCACGAACATCATTGCGGATGCAGCTGGTGCTCCATAACTCACAGCCACGAACATCATTGCGGATGCAGCTGGTGCTCCATAACTCACAGCCACGAACATCATTGCGGATGCAGCTGGTGCTCCATAACTCACAGCCAAGAACAACATTGCGGATGCACCTGGTGCTCCATAACTCACACCCATGAACATCATTGCGAATGCAGCTGGTGCTCCATAACTCACAGCCATGAACATCATTGCGGATGCACCTTGTGCTCCATAACTCACAGCCATGAACATCATTGCGGATGCACCTGATGCTCCATAACTCACAGCCATGAACATCATTGCGGATGCAGCTGGTGCTCCATAACTCACAGCCATGAACATCATTGTGGATGCACCTGATGCTCAATAACTCACAGCCATGAACATCATTGCGGATGCACCTTGTGCTCCATAACTCACAGCCATGAACATCATTGCGGATACAGCTGATGCTCCATAACTCACAGCCACAAACATCATTGCGGATGGGCCTGGTGCTCAATAACTCACAGCCATGAACATTATTGCGGATGCAGCTGGTGCTCCATAACTCACAGCCATGAACATTGTTGCGGATGCACCTGGTGCTCTATAAAGCACAGCCATGAACATCATTGCAGATGCACCTGGTGCTCCATAACTCACAGTCACAGCCATGAACATCATTGCGGATGCACCTGGTGCTCCATCATTGCGGATGCACCTACTGCTCCATAGCTCCATAACTCACAGCCATGAACATCATTGCAGATGCACCTGGTGCATGCACCTGGTGCTCCATAACTCACTGCCATGAACTTCATTGCGGATGCACCTTGTGCTCCATAACTCACAGGCATGAACGTCATTGCAGATGCACTTGGTGCTCCATAACTCACAGCCACGAACATCATTGCGGATGCAGGTGGTGCTCCATAACTCAGAGCCACGAACATCATTGCGGAAGCACCTGGTGCTTCATAACTCACAGCCACGAACATCATTGCGGATGCAGCTGGTGCTCCATAACTCACAGCCATGAACATCATTGCGGATGCACCTTGTGCTCCATAACTCACAGGCATGAACATCATTGAGGATGCAGCTGGTGCTCCATAACTCACTACCATGAATATCATTGTGGAAGCACCTGGTGCTCCATAACTCACAGCCATGAACATCATTGCCGATGCAGCTGGTGCTCCATAACTCACAGCCACGAACATCATTGCGGATGCAGCTGGTGCTCCATAACTCACAGCCATGAACATCATTGCAGATGCACCTTGTGCTCCATAACTCAGAGCCATGAACATCATTGCGGATACAGCTGATGCTCCATAACTCACAGCCACAAACATCATTGCGGATGGGCCTGGTGCTCAATAACTCACAGCCATGAACATTATTGCGGATGCAGCTGGTGCTCCATAACTCACAGCCATGAACATTGTTGCGGATGCACCTGGTGCTCTATAACTCACAGCCATGAACATCATTGCAGATGCACCTGGTGCTCCATAACTCACAGTCACAGCCATGAACATCATTGCGGATTCACCTGGTGCTCCATCATTGCGGATGCACCTACTGCTCCATAGCTCCATAACTCACAGCCATGAACATCATTGCAGATGCACCTGGTGCATGCACCTGGTGCTCCATAACTCACTGCCATGAACTTCATTGCGGATGCACCTTGTGCTCCATAACTCACAGGCATGAACGTCATTGCAGATGCACTTGGTGCTCCATAACTCACAGCCACGAACATCATTGCGGATGCAGGTGGTGCTCCATAACTCACAGCCATGAACATCATGGCGGATGCACCTGATGCTCCATAACTCACAGCCATGAACATCATTGCGGATGCAGCTGGTGCTCCATAACTCACAGCCATGAACATCATTGCGGATGCACCTGATGCTCAATAACTCACAGCCATGAACATCATTGCGGATGCACCTTGTGCTCCATAACTCACAGCCATGAACATCATTGTGGATACAGCTGATGCTCCATAACTCACAGCCACAAACATCATTGCGGATGGGCCTGGTGCTCAATAACTCACAGCCATGAACATTATTGCGGATGCAGCTGGTGCTCCATAACTCACAGCCATGAACATTGTTGCGGATGCACCTGGTGCTCTATAACTCACAGCCATGAACATCATTGCAGATGCACCTGGTGCTCCATAACTCACAGTCACAGCCATGAACATCATTGCGGATGCACCTGGTGCTCCATCATTGCGGATGCACCTACTGCTCCATAGCTCCATAACTCACAGCCATGAACATCATTGCAGATGCACCTGGTGCATGCACCGGGTGCTCCATAACTCACTGCCATGAACTTCATTGCGGATGCACCTTGTGCTCCATAACTCACAGGCATGAACGTCATTGCAGATGCACTTGGTGCTCCATAACTCACAGCCACGAACATCATTGCGGATGCAGGTGGTGCTCCATAACTCAGAGCCACGAACATCATTGCGGAAGCACCTGGTGCTCCATAACTCACAGCCACGAACATCATTGCGGATGCAGCTGGTGCTCCATAACTCACAGCCATGAACATCATTGCGGATGCACCTTGTGCTCCATAACTCACAGGCATGAACATCATTGAGGATGCAGCTGGTGCTCCATAACTCACTACCATGAATATCATTGCGGAAGCACCTGGTGCTCCATAACTCACAGCCATGAACATCATTGCGGATGCAGCTGGTGCTCCATAACTCACAGCCACGAACATCATTGCGGATGCAGCTGGTGCTCCATAACTCACAGCCATGAACATCATTGCGGATGCACCTTGTGCTCCATAACTCACAGCCATGAACATCATTGCGGATACAGCTGATGCTCCATAACTCACAGCCACAAACATCATTGCGGATGGGCCTGGTGCTCAATAACTCACAGCCATGAACATTATTGCGGATGCAGCTGGTGCTCCATAACTCACAGCCATGAACATTGTTGCGGATGCACCTGGTGCTCTATAACTCACAGCCATGAACATCATTGCAGATGCACCTGGTGCTCCATAACTCACAGTCACAGCCATGAACATCATTGCGGATGCACCTGGTGCTCCATCATTGCGGATGCACCTACTGCTCCATAGCTCCATAACTCACAGCCATGAACATCATTGCAGATGCACCTGGTGCATGCACCTGGTGCTCCATAGCTCACTGCCATGAACTTCATTGCGGATGCACTTTGTGCTCCATAACTCACAGCCACGACCATCATTGCGGATGCAGGTGGTGCTCCATAACTCAGAGCCACGAACATCATTGCGGAAGCACCTGGTGCTCCACAACTCACAGCCACGAACATCATTGCGGATGCAGCTGGTGCTCCATAACTCACAGCCATGAACATCATTGCGGATGCACCTTGTGCTCCATAACTCACAGGCATCAACATCATTGCGGATGCAGCTGGTGCTCCATAACTCACTACCATGAACATCATTGCGGAAGCACCTGGTGCTCCATAACTCACAGCCATGAACATCATTGCGGATGCAGCTGGTGCTCCATAACTCACAGCCACGAACATCATTGCGGATGCAGCTGGTGCTCCATAACTCACAGCCATGAACATCATTGCGGAAGCACCTGGTGCTCCATAACTCACAGCTACGAACGTCATTGCGGATGCAGCTGGTGCTCCATAACTCACAGCCAAGAACGTCTTTGCGGATGCACCTGGTGCTCCATAACTCACACTCATGAACATCATTGCGGATGCAGCTGGTGCTCCATAACTCACAGCCATGAACATCATTGTGGATGCACCTTGTGCTCCATAACTCACAGCCATGAACATCATTGCGGATGCAGCTGGTGCTCCATAACTCACAGCCATGAACATCATTGCGGATGCACCTTGTGCTCCATAACTCACAGCCATGAACATCATTGCGGATGCACCTGATGCTCCATAACTCACAGCCATGAACATCATTGCGGATGCAGCTTGTGCTCCATAACTCACAGCCATGAACATCATTGCGGATGCACCTGATGCTCAATAACTCACAGCCATGAACATCATTGCGGATGCACCTTGTGCTCCATCACTCACAGCCATGAACATCATTGCGGATACAGCTGTTGCTCCATAACTCACAGCCACAAACTTCATTGCGGATGGGCCTGGTGCTCAATAACTCACAGCCATGAACATTATTGCGGATGCAGCTGGCGCTCCATAACTCACAGCCATGAACATTGTTGCGGATGCACCTGGTGCTCCATAACTCACAGCCATGAACATCATTGCGGATGCACCTTGTGCTCCATAACTCACAGCCAGGAACATCATTGCAGATGCACTTGGTGCTCCATAACTCACAGCCATGAACATCGTTGCGGATGCACCTGGTGTCCCATAACTCACAGCCACGAACATCATTGCGGATGCACCTGGTGCTCCATAACTCACAGCCATGAACATCATTGCGGATGCAGCTGGTGCTCTATAACTCACAGCCACGAACATCATTGCGGATGCAGCTGGTGCTCCATAACTCACAGCCATGAACATCATTGCGGAAGCACCTGGTGCTCCATAACTCACAGCCACGAACATCATTGCGGAAGCACCTGGTGCTCCATAACTAACAGTCACGAACATCATTGCGGATGCAGCTGGTGCTCCATAACTCACATCCACGAACATCATTGCGGATGCAGCTGGTGCTCCATAACTCACAGCCACGAACATCATTGCGGATGCAGCTGGTGCTCCATAACTCACAGCCACGAACATCATTGCGGATGCAGCTGGTGCTCCATAACTCACAGCCACGAACATCATTGCGGATGCAGCTGGTGCTCCATAACTCACAGCCACGAACATCATTGCGGAAGCACCTGGTGCTCCATAACTCACAGCCACGAACATCATTGCGGATGCAGCTGGTGCTCCTTAACTCACAGCCAAGAACAACATTGCGGATGCACCTGGTGCTCCATAACTCACACCCATGAACATCATTGCGGATGCAGCTGGTGCTCCATAACTCACAGCCATGAACATCATTGCGGATGCACCTTGTGCTCCATAACTCACAGCCATGAACATCATTGCGGATGCAGCTGGTGCTCCATAACTCACAGCCATGGCAGCCATGAACATCATTGCAGATGCACCTGATGCTCAATAACTCACAGCCATGAACATCATTGCGGATGCACCTTGTGCTCCATAACTCACAGCCATGAACATCATTGCGGATGGGCCTGGTGCTCAATAACTCACAGCCATGAACATTATTGCGGATGCAGCTGGTGCTCCATAACTCACAGCCATGAACATTGTTGCGGATGCACCTGGTGCTCCATAACTCACAGCCATGAACATCATTGCAGATGCACCTGGTGCTCCATAACTCACAGTCACAGCCATGAACATCATTGCGGATGCACCTGGTGCTCCATCATTGCGGATGCACCTACTGCTCCATAGCTCCATAACTCACAGCCATGAACATCATTGCAGATGCACCTGGTGCATGCACCTGGTGCTCCATAACTCACTGCCATGAACTTCATTGCGGATGCACCTTGTGCTCCATAACTCACAGGCATGAACGTCATTGCAGATGCACTTGGTGCTCCATAACTCACAGCCACGAACATCATTGCGGATGCAGCTGGTGCTCCATAACTCACAGCCACGAACATCATTGCGGATGCAGCTGGTGCTCCATAACTCACAGCCATGACATCATTGCCGATGCACCTTGTGCTCCATAACTCACAGGCATGAACATCATTGCGGATGCAGCTGGTGCTCCATAACTCACTACCATGAACATCATTGCGGAAGCACCTGGTGCTCCATAACTCACAGCCATGAACATCATTGCGGATGCAGCTGGTGCTCCATAACTCACAGCCACGAACAGCATTGCAGATGCAGCTGGTGCTCCATAACTCACAGCCATGAACATCATTGCGGAAGCACCTGGTGCTCCATAACTCACAGCCACGAACGTCATTGCGGATGCAGCTGGTGCTCAATAACTCACAGCCAAGAAGGTCATTGCGGATGCACCTGGTGCTCCATAACTCACACCCATGAACATCATTGCGGATGCAGCTGGTGCTCCATAACTCACAGCCATGAACATCATTGCAGATGCACCTTGTGCTCCATAACTCACAGTCACGAACATCATTGCGGATGCAGCTGGTGCTCTATAACTCACAGCCACGAACATCATTGCGGATGCAGCTGGTGCTCCATAACTCACAGCCATGAACATCATTGCGGAAGCACCTGGTGCTCCATAACTCACAGTCACGAACATCATTGCGGATGCAGCTGGTGCTCCATAACTCACAGCCACGAACATCATTGCGGATGCAGCAGGTGCTCCATAACTCACAGCTACGAACATCATTGCGGATGCAGCTGGTGCTCCATAACTCACAGCCACGAACATCATTGCGGATGCAGCAGGTGCTCCATAACTCACAGCTACGAACATCATTGCAGATGCAGCTGGTACTCCATAACTCACAGCCACGAACATCATTGCGGATGCAGCTGGTGCTCCATAATTCACAGCCATGAACATCATTGCGGATGCAGCTGGTGCTCCATAACTCACAGCCACGAACATCATTGCGGAAGCACCTGGTGCTCCATAACTCACAGCCATGAACATCATTGTGGATGCACCTGATGCTCAATAACTCACAGCCATGAACATCATTGCGGATGCACCTTGTGCTCCATAACTCACAGCCATCAACATCATTGCGAATACAGCTGATGCTCCATAACTCACAGCCACAAACATCATTGCGGATGGGCCTGGTGCTCAATAACTCACAGCCATGAACATTATTGCGGATGCAGCTGGTGCTCCATAACTCACAGCCATGAACATTGTTGCGGATGCACCTGGTGCTCTATAAAGCACAGCCATGAACATCATTGCAGATGCACCTGGTGCTCCATAACTCACAGTCACAGCCATGAACATCATTGCGGATGCACCTGGTGCTCCATCATTGCGGATGCACCTACTGCTCCATAGCTCCATAACTCACAGCCATGAACATCATTGCAGATGCACCTGGTGCATGCACCTGGTGCTCCATAACTCACTGCCATGAACTTCATTGCGGATGCACCTTGTGCTCCATAACTCACAGGCATGAACGTCATTGCAGATGCACTTGGTGCTCCATAACTCACAGCCACGAACATCATTGCGGATGCAGGTGGTGCTCCATAACTCAGAGCCACGAACATCATTGCGGAAGCACCTGGTGCTTCATAACTCACAGCCACGAACATCATTGCGGATGCAGCTGGTGCTCCATAACTCACAGCCATGAACATCATTGCGGATGCACCTTGTGCTCCATAACTCACAGGCATGAACATCATTGATGATGCAGCTGGTGCTCCATTACTCACTACCATGAATATCATTGCGGAAGTACCTGGTGCTCCATAACTCACAGCCATGAACATCATTGCGGATGCAGCTGTTGCTCCATAACTCACAGCCACGAACATCATTGCGGATGCAGCTGGTGCTCCATAACTCACAGCCATGAACATCATTGCAGATGCACCTTGTGCTCCATAACTCACAGCCATGAACATCATTGCGGATACAGCTGATGTGCCATAACTCACAGCCACAAACATCATTGCGGATGGGCCTCGTGCTCAATAACTCACAGCCATGAACATTATTGCGGATGCAGCTGGTGCTCCATAACTCACAGCCATGAACATTGTTGCGGATGCACCTGGTGCTCTATAACTCACAGCCATGAACATCATTGCAGATGCACCTGGTGCTCCATAACTCACAGTCACAGCCATGAACATCATTGCGGATGCACCTGGTGCTCCATCATTGCGGATGCACCTACTGCTCCATAGCTCCATAACTCACAGCCATGAACATCATTGCAGATGCACCTGGTGCATGCACCTGGTGCTCCATAACTCACTGCCATGAACTTCATTGCGGATGCACCTTGTGCTCCATAACTCACAGGCATGAACGTCATTGCAGATGCACTTGGTGCTCCATAACTCACAGCCACGAACATCATTGCGGATGCAGGTGGTGCTCCATAACTCACAGCCATGAACATCATTGCGGATGCACCTGATGCTCCATAACTCACAGCCATGAACATCATTGCGGATGCAGCTGGTGCTCCATAACTCACAGCCATGAACATCATTGCGGATGCACCTGATGCTCAATAACTCACAGCCATGAACATCATTGCGGATGCACCTTGTGCTCCATAACTCACAGCCATGAACATCATTGTGGATACAGCTGATGCTCCATAACTCACAGCCACAAACATCATTGCGGATGGGCCTGGTGCTCAATAACTCACAGCCATGAACATTATTGCGGATGCAGCTGGTGCTCCATAACTCACAGCCATGAACATTGTTGCGGATGCACCTGGTGCTCTATAACTCACAGCCATGAACATCATTGCAGATGCACCTGGTGCTCCATAACTCACAGTCACAGCCATGAACATCATTGCGGATGCACCTGGTGCTCCATCATTGCGGATGCACCTACTGCTCCATAGCTCCATAACTCACAGCCATGAACATCATTGCAGATGCACCTGGTGCATGCACCGGGTGCTCCATAACTCACTGCCATGAACTTCATTGCGGATGCACCTTGTGCTCCATAACTCACAGGCATGAACGTCATTGCAGATGCACTTGGTGCTCCATAACTCACAGCCACGAACATCATTGCGGATGCAGGTGGTGCTCCATAACTCAGAGCCACGAACATCATTGCGGAAGCACCTGGTGCTCCATAACTCACAGCCACGAACATCATTGCGGATGCAGCTGGTGCTCCATAACTCACAGCCATGAACATCATTGCGGATGCACCTTGTGCTCCATAACTCACAGGCATGAACATCATTGAGGATGCAGCTGGTGCTCCATAACTCACTACCATGAATATCATTGCGGAAGCACCTGGTGCTCCATAACTCACAGCCATGAACATCATTGCGGATGCAGCTGGTGCTCCATAACTCACAGCCACGAACATCATTGCGGATGCAGCTGGTGCTCCATAACTCACAGCCATGAACATCATTGCGGATGCACCTTGTGCTCCATAACTCACAGCCATGAACATCATTGCGGATACAGCTGATGCTCCATAACTCACAGCCACAAACATCATTGCGGATGGGCCTGGTGCTCAATAACTCACAGCCATGAACATTATTGCGGATGCAGCTGGTGCTCCATAACTCACAGCCATGAACATTGTTGCGGATGCACCTGGTGCTCTATAACTCACAGCCATGAACATCATTGCAGATGCACCTGGTGCTCCATAACTCACAGTCACAGCCATGAACATCATTGCGGATGCACCTGGTGCTCCATCATTGCGGATGCACCTACTGCTCCATAGCTCCATAACTCACAGCCATGAACATCATTGCAGATGCACCTGGTGCATGCACCTGGTGCTCCATAGCTCACTGCCATGAACTTCATTGCGGATGCACCTTGTGCTCCATAACTCACAGCCACGACCATCATTGCGGATGCAGGTGGTGCTCCATAACTCAGAGCCACGAACATCATTGCGGAAGCACCTGGTGCTCCACAACTCACAGCCACGAACATCATTGCGGATGCAGCTGGTGCTCCATAACTCACAGCCATGAACATCATTGCGGATGCACCTTGTGCTCCATAACTCACAGGCATCAACATCATTGCGGATGCAGCTGGTGCTCCATAACTCACTACCATGAACATCATTGCGGAAGCACCTGGTGCTCCATAACTCACAGCCATGAACATCATTGCGGATGCAGCTGGTGCTCCATAACTCACAGCCACGAACATCATTGCGGATGCAGCTGGTGCTCCATAACTCACAGCCATGAACATCATTGCGGAAGCACCTGGTGCTCCATAACTCACAGCTACGAACGTCATTGCGGATGCAGCTGGTGCTCCATAACTCACAGCCAAGAACGTCTTTGCGGATGCACCTGGTGCTCCATAACTCACACTCATGAACATCATTGCGGATGCAGCTGGTGCTCCATAACTCACAGCCATGAACATCATTGTGGATGCACCTTGTGCTCCATAACTCACAGCCATGAACATCATTGCGGATGCAGCTGGTGCTCCATAACTCACAGCCATGAACATCATTGCGGATGCACCTTGTGCTCCATAACTCACAGCCATGAACATCATTGCGGATGCACCTGATGCTCCATAACTCACAGCCATGAACATCATTGCGGATGCAGCTTGTGCTCCATAACTCACAGCCATGAACATCATTGCGGATGCACCTGATGCTCAATAACTCACAGCCATGAACATCATTGCGGATGCACCTTGTGCTCCATCACTCACAGCCATGAACATCATTGCGGATACAGCTGTTGCTCCATAACTCACAGCCACAAACTTCATTGCGGATGGGCCTGGTGCTCAATAACTCACAGCCATGAACATTATTGCGGATGCAGCTGGCGCTCCATAACTCACAGCCATGAACATTGTTGCGGATGCACCTGGTGCTCCATAACTCACAGCCATGAACATCATTGCGGATGCACCTTGTGCTCCATAACTCACAGCCAGGAACATCATTGCAGATGCACTTGGTGCTCCATAACTCACAGCCATGAACATCGTTGCGGATGCACCTGGTGTCCCATAACTCACAGCCACGAACATCATTGCGGATGCACCTGGTGCTCCATAACTCACAGCCATGAACATCATTGCGGATGCAGCTGGTGCTCTATAACTCACAGCCACGAACATCATTGCGGATGCAGCTGGTGCTCCATAACTCACAGCCATGAACATCATTGCGGAAGCACCTGGTGCTCCATAACTCACAGCCACGAACATCATTGCGGAAGCACCTGGTGCTCCATAACTAACAGTCACGAACATCATTGCGGATGCAGCTGGTGCTCCATAACTCACATCCACGAACATCATTGCGGATGCAGCTGGTGCTCCATAACTCACAGCCACGAACATCATTGCGGATGCAGCTGGTGCTCCATAACTCACAGCCACGAACATCATTGCGGATGCAGCTGGTGCTCCATAACTCACAGCCACGAACATCATTGCGGATGCAGCTGGTGCTCCATAACTCACAGCCACGAACATCATTGCGGAAGCACCTGGTGCTCCATAACTCACAGCCACGAACATCATTGCGGATGCAGCTGGTGCTCCTTAACTCACAGCCAAGAACAACATTGCGGATGCACCTGGTGCTCCATAACTCACACCCATGAACATCATTGCGGATGCAGCTGGTGCTCCATAACTCACAGCCATGAACATCATTGCGGATGCACCTTGTGCTCCATAACTCACAGCCATGAACATCATTGCGGATGCAGCTGGTGCTCCATAACTCACAGCCATGGCAGCCATGAACATCATTGCAGATGCACCTGATGCTCAATAACTCACAGCCATGAACATCATTGCGGATGCACCTTGTGCTCCATAACTCACAGCCATGAACATCATTGCGGATGGGCCTGGTGCTCAATAACTCACAGCCATGAACATTATTGCGGATGCAGCTGGTGCTCCATAACTCACAGCCATGAACATTGTTGCGGATGCACCTGGTGCTCCATAACTCACAGCCATGAACATCATTGCAGATGCACCTGGTGCTCCATAACTCACAGTCACAGCCATGAACATCATTGCGGATGCACCTGGTGCTCCATCATTGCGGATGCACCTACTGCTCCATAGCTCCATAACTCACAGCCATGAACATCATTGCAGATGCACCTGGTGCATGCACCTGGTGCTCCATAACTCACTGCCATGAACTTCATTGCGGATGCACCTTGTGCTCCATAACTCACAGGCATGAACGTCATTGCAGATGCACTTGGTGCTCCATAACTCACAGCCACGAACATCATTGCGGATGCAGCTGGTGCTCCATAACTCACAGCCACGAACATCATTGCGGATGCAGCTGGTGCTCCATAACTCACAGCCATGACATCATTGCCGATGCACCTTGTGCTCCATAACTCACAGGCATGAACATCATTGCGGATGCAGCTGGTGCTCCATAACTCACTACCATGAACATCATTGCGGAAGCACCTGGTGCTCCATAACTCACAGCCATGAACATCATTGCGGATGCAGCTGGTGCTCCATAACTCACAGCCACGAACAGCATTGCAGATGCAGCTGGTGCTCCATAACTCACAGCCATGAACATCATTGCGGAAGCACCTGGTGCTCCATAACTCACAGCCACGAACGTCATTGCGGATGCAGCTGGTGCTCAATAACTCACCGCCAAGAAGGTCATTGCAGATGCACCTGGTGCTCCATAACTCACACCCATGAACATCATTGCGGATGCAGCTGGTGCTCCATAACTCACAGCCATGAACATCATTGCAGATGCACCTTGTGCTCCATAACTCACAGTCACGAACATCATTGCGGATGCAGCTGGTGCTCTATAACTCACAGCCACGAACATCATTGCGGATGCAGCTGGTGCTCCATAACTCACAGCCATGAACATCATTGCGGAAGCACCTGGTGCTCCATAACTCACAGTCACGAACATCATTGCGGATGCAGCTGGTGCTCCATAACTCACAGCCACGAACATCATTGCGGATGCAGCAGGTGCTCCATAACTCACAGCTACGAACATCATTGCGGATGCAGCTGGTGCTCCATAACTCACAGCCACGAACATCATTGCGGATGCAGCAGGTGCTCCATAACTCACAGCTACGAACATCATTGCAGATGCAGCTGGTACTCCATAACTCACAGCCACGAACATCATTGCGGATGCAGCTGGTGCTCCATAATTCACAGCCATGAACATCATTGCGGATGCAGCTGGTGCTCCATAACTCACAGCCACGAACATCATTGCGGAAGCACCTGGTGCTCCATAACTCACAGCCATGAACATCATTGTGGATGCACCTGATGCTCAATAACTCACAGCCATGAACATCATTGCGGATGCACCTTGTGCTCCATAACTCACAGCCATGAACATCATTGCGAATACAGCTGATGCTCCATAACTCACAGCCACAAACATCATTGCGGATGGGCCTGGTGCTCAATAACTCACAGCCATGAACATTATTGCGGATGCAGCTGGTGCTCCATAACTCACAGCCATGAACATTGTTGCGGATGCACCTGGTGCTCTATAAAGCACAGCCATGAACATCATTGCAGATGCACCTGGTGCTCCATAACTCACAGTCACAGCCATGAACATCATTGCGGATGCACCTGGTGCTCCATCATTGCGGATGCACCTACTGCTCCATAGCTCCATAACTCACAGCCATGAACATCATTGCAGATGCACCTGGTGCATGCACCTGGTGCTCCATAACTCACTGCCATGAACTTCATTGCGGATGCACCTTGTGCTCCATAACTCACAGGCATGAACGTCATTGCAGATGCACTTGGTGCTCCATAACTCACAGCCACGAACATCATTGCGGATGCAGGTGGTGCTCCATAACTCAGAGCCACGAACATCATTGCGGAAGCACCTGGTGCTTCATAACTCACAGCCACGAACATCATTGCGGATGCAGCTGGTGCTCCATAACTCACAGCCATGAACATCATTGCGGATGCACCTTGTGCTCCATAACTCACAGGCATGAACATCATTGATGATGCAGCTGGTGCTCCATTACTCACTACCATGAATATCATTGCGGAAGTACCTGGTGCTCCATAACTCACAGCCATGAACATCATTGCGGATGCAGCTGTTGCTCCATAACTCACAGCCACGAACATCATTGCGGATGCAGCTGGTGCTCCATAACTCACAGCCATGAACATCATTGCAGATGCACCTTGTGCTCCATAACTCACAGCCATGAACATCATTGCGGATACAGCTGATGTGCCATAACTCACAGCCACAAACATCATTGCGGATGGGCCTCGTGCTCAATAACTCACAGCCATGAACATTATTGCGGATGCAGCTGGTGCTCCATAACTCACAGCCATGAACATTGTTGCGGATGCACCTGGTGCTCTATAACTCACAGCCATGAACATCATTGCAGATGCACCTGGTGCTCCATAACTCACAGTCACAGCCATGAACATCATTGCGGATGCACCTGGTGCTCCATCATTGCGGATGCACCTACTGCTCCATAGCTCCATAACTCACAGCCATGAACATCATTGCAGATGCACCTGGTGCATGCACCTGGTGCTCCATAACTCACTGCCATGAACTTCATTGCGGATGCACCTTGTGCTCCATAACTCACAGGCATGAACGTCATTGCAGATGCACTTGGTGCTCCATAACTCACAGCCACGAACATCATTGCGGATGCAGGTGGTGCTCCATAACTCACAGCCATGAACATCATTGCGGATGCACCTGATGCTCCATAACTCACAGCCATGAACATCATTGCGGATGCAGCTGGTGCTCCATAACTCACAGCCATGAACATCATTGCGGATGCACCTGATGCTCAATAACTCACAGCCATGAACATCATTGCGGATGCACCTTGTGCTCCATAACTCACAGCCATGAACATCATTGCGGATACAGCTGATGCTCCATAACTCACAGCCACAAACATCATTGCGGATGGGCCTGGTGCTCAATAACTCACAGCCATGAACATTATTGCGGATGCAGCTGGTGCTCCATAACTCACAGCCATGAACATTGTT
Source organism: Ambystoma mexicanum (assembly GCF_040938575.1). Taxonomy (NCBI): domain Eukaryota; kingdom Metazoa; phylum Chordata; class Amphibia; order Caudata; family Ambystomatidae; genus Ambystoma; species Ambystoma mexicanum. The sequence continues at coordinate 265,467,878 of NC_090921.1, forward strand.
GCGGATGCACCTGGTGCTCTATAACTCACAGCCATGAACATCATTGCAGATGCACCTGGTGCTCCATAACTCACAGTCACAGCCATGAACATCATTGCGGATGCACCTGGTGCTCCATCATTGCGGATGCACCTACTGCTCCATAGCTCCATAACTCACAGCCATGAACATCATTGCAGATGCACCTGGTGCATGCACCGGGTGCTCCATAACTCACTGCCATGAACTTCATTGCGGATGCACCTTGTGCTCCATAACTCACAGGCATGAACGTCATTGCAGATGCACTTGGTGCTCCATAACTCACAGCCACGAACATCATTGCGGATGCAGGTGGTGCTCCATAACTCAGAGCCACGAACATCATTGCGGAAGCACCTGGTGCTCCATAACTCACAGCCACGAACATCATTGCGGATGCAGCTGGTGCTCCATAACTCACAGCCATGAACATCATTGCGGATGCACCTTGTGCTCCATAACTCACAGGCATGAACATCATTGAGGATGCAGCTGGTGCTCCATAACTCACTACCATGAATATCATTGCGGAAGCACCTGGTGCTCCATAACTCACAGCCATGAACATCCTTGCGGATGCAGCTGGTGCTCCATAACTCACAGCCACGAACATCATTGCGGATGCAGCTGGTGCTCCATAACTCACAGCCATGAACATCATTGCGGATGCACCTTGTGCTCCATAACTCACAGCCATGAACATCATTGCGGATACAGCTGATGCTCCATAACTCACAGCCACAAACATCATTGCGGATGGGCCTGGTGCTCAATAACTCACAGCCATGAACATTATTGCGGATGCAGCTGGTGCTCCATAACTCACAGCCATGAACATTGTTGCGGATGCACCTGGTGCTCTATAACTCACAGCCATGAACCTCATTGCAGATGCACCTGGTGCTCCATAACTCATAGTCACAGCCATGAACATCATTGCGGATGCACCTGGTGCTCCATCATTGCGGATGCACCTACTGCTCCATAGCTCCATAACTCACAGCCATGAACATCATTGCAGATGCACCTGGTGCATGCACCTGGTGCTCCATAACTCACTGCCATGAACTTCATTGCGGATGCACCTTGTGCTCCATAACTCACAGCCACGACCATCATTGCGGATGCAGGTGGTGCTCCATAACTCAGAGCCACGAACATCATTGCGGAAGCACCTGGTGCTCCATAACTCACAGCCATGAACATCATTGCGGATGCACCTTGTGCTCCATAACTCACAGGCATGAACATCATTGCGGATGCAGCTGGTGCTCCATAACTCACTACCATGAACATCATTGCGGAAGCACCTGGTGCTCCATAACTCACAGCCATGAACATCATTGCGGATGCAGCTGGTGCTCCATAACTCACAGCCACGAACATCATTGCGGATGCAGCTGGTGCTCCATAACTCACAGCCATGAACATCATTGCGGAAGCACCTGGTGCTCCATAACTCACAGCTACGAACGTCATTGCGGATGCAGCTGGTGCTCCATAACTCACAGCCAAGAACGTCTTTGCGGATGCACCTGGTGCTCCATAACTCACACCCATGAACATCATTGCGGATGCAGCTGGTGCTCCATAACTCACAGCCATGAACATCATTGTGGATGCACCTTGTGCTCCATAACTCACAGCCATGAACATCATTGCGGATGCAGCTGGTGCTCCATAACTCACAGCCATGAACATCATTGCGGATGCACCTTGTGCTCCATAACTCACAGCCATGAACATCATTGCAGATGCACCTGATGCTCCATAACTCACAGCCATGAACATCATTGCGGATGCAGCTTGTGCTCCATAACTCACAGCCATGAACATCATTGCGGATGCACCTGATGCTCAATAACTCACAGCCATGAACATCATTGCGGATGCACCTTGTGCTCCATAACTCACAGCCATGAACATCATTGCGGATACAGCTGTTGCTCCATAACTCACAGCCACAAACTTCATTGCGGATGGGCCTGGTGCTCAATAACTCACAGCCATGAACATTATTGCGGATGCAGCTGGCGCTCCATAACTCACAGCCATGAACATTGTTGCGGATGCACCTGGTGCTCCACAACTCACAGCCATGAACATCATTGCGGATGCACCTTGTGCTCCATAACTCACAGCCAGGAACATCATTGCAGATGCACTTGGTGCTCCATAACTCACAGCCATGAACATCGTTGCGGATGCACCTGGTGTCCCATAACTCACAGCCACGAACATCATTGCGGATGCACCTGGTGCTCCATAACTCACAGCCATGAACATCATTGCGGATGCAGCTGGTGCTCTATAACTCACAGCCACGAACATCATTGCGGATGCAGCTGGTGCTCCATAACTCACAGCCATGAACATCATTGCGGAAGCACCTGGTGCTCCATAACTCACAGCCACGAACATCATTGCGGAAGCACCTGGTGCTCCATAACTAACAGTCACGAACATCATTGCGGATGCAGCTGGTGCTCCATAACTCACATCCACGAACATCATTGCGGATGCAGCTGGTGCTCCATAACTCACAGCCACGAACATCATTGCGGATGCAGCTGGTGCTCCATAACTCACAGCCACGAACATCATTGCGGATGCAGCTGGTGCTCCATAACTCACAGCCACGAACATCATTGCGGATGCAGCTGGTGCTCCATAACTCACAGCCACGAACATCATTGCGGAAGCACCTGGTGCTCCATAACTCACAGCCACGAACATCATTGCGGATGCAGCTGGTGCTCCTTAACTCACAGCCAAGAACAACATTGCGGATGCACCTGGTGCTCCATAACTCACACCCATGAACATCATTGCAGATGCAGCTGGTGCTCCATAACTCACAGCCATGAACATCATTGCGGATGCACCTTGTGCTCCATAACTCACAGCCATGAACATCATTGCGGATGCACCTGATGCTCCATAACTCACAGCCATGAACATCATTGCGGATGCAGCTGGTGCTCCATAACTCACAGCCATGACAGCCATGAACATCATTGCAGATGCACCTGATGCTCAATAACTCACAGCCATGAACATCATTGCGGATGCACCTTGTGCTCCATAACTCACAGCCATGAACATCATTGCGGATACAGCTGATGCTCCATAACTCACAGCCACAAACATCATTGCGGATGGGCCTGGTGCTCAATAACTCACAGCCATGAACATCATTGCAGATGCACCTGGTGCTCCATAACTCACAGTCACAGCCATGAACATCATTGCGGATGCACCTGGTGCTCCATCATTGCGGATGCACCTACTGCTCCATAGCTCCATAACTCACAGCCATGAACATCATTGCAGATGCACCTGGTGCATGCACCTGGTGCTCCATAACTCACTGCCATGAACTTCATTGCGGATGCACCTTGTGCTCCATAACTCACAGGCATGAACGTCATTGCAGATGCACTTGGTGCTCCATAACTCACAGCCACGAACATCATTGCGGATGCAGCTGGTGCTCCATAACTCACAGCCACGAACATCATTGCGGATGCAGCTGGTGCTCCATAACTCACAGCCATGACATCATTGCCGATGCACCTTGTGCTCCATAACTCACAGGCATGAACATCATTGCGGATGCAGCTGGTGCTCCATAACTCACTACCATGAACATCATTGCGGAAGCACCTGGTGCTCCATAACTCACAGCCATGAACATCATTGCGGATGCAGCTGGTGCTCCATAACTCACAGCCACGAACAGCATTGCAGATGCAGCTGGTGCTCCATAACTCACAGCCATGAACATCATTGCGGAAGCACCTGGTGCTCCATAACTCACAGCCACGAACGTCATTGCGGATGCAGCTGGTGCTCAATAACTCACAGCCAAGAACGTCATTGCGGATGCACCTGGTGCTCCATAACTCACACCCATGAACATCATTGCGGATGCAGCTGGTGCTCCATAACTCACAGCCATGAACATCATTGCAGATGCACCTTGTGCTCCATAACTCACAGCCATGAACATCATTGCGGATGCACCTGATGCTCAATAACTCACAGCCATGAACATCATTGCGGATGCACCTGGTGCTCCATAACTCACAGCCATGAATATCATTGCGGATGCAGCTGGTGCTCCATAACTCACAGCCATGAACATCATTGTGGATGCACCTGGTGCTCCATAACTCACAGCCATGAACATCATTGTGGATGCACCTGGTGCTCCATAACTCACAGCCATGAACATCATTGCAGATGCACCTGGTGCTCCATCACTCACAGTCACAGCCATGAACATCATTGCGGATGCACCTGGTGCTCCATCATTGCGGATGCACCTAGTGCTCCATAACTCCATAATTCACAGCCATGAACATCATTGCGGATGCAGCTGGTGCTCTATAACTCACAGCCACGAACATCATCGCGGATGCAGCTGGTGCTCCATAACTCACAGCCATGAACATCATTGCGGAAGCATCTGGTGCTCCATAACTCACAGCCACGAACATCATTGCGGATGCAGCTGGTGCTCCATAACTCACAGTCACGAACATCATTGCGGATGCAGCTGGTGCTCCATAACTCACAGCCACGAACATCATTGCGGATGCAGCTGGTGCTCCATAACTCACAGCCACGAACATCATTGCGGATGCACCTGATGCTCAATAACTCACAGCCATGAACATCATTGCGGATGCACCTTGGGCTCCATAACTCACAGCCATGAACATCATTGCGGATACAGCTGGTGCTCCATAACTCACAGCCACGAACATCATTGCGGATGGGCCTGGTGCTCAATAACTCACAGCCATGAACATCATTGCGGATGCACCTGGTACTCCATAACTCACAGCCATGAACATCATTGCAGATGCACCTGGTGCTCCATAACTCACAGTCACAGCCATGAACATCATTGCGGATGCACCTGGTGCTCCATCATTGCGGATGCATCTAATGCTCCATAACTCCATAATTCACAGCCATGAACATCATTGCGGATGCAGCTGGTGCTCTATCCCTCACAGCCACGAACATCATTGCGGATGCAGCTGGTGCTCCATAACTCACAGCCACGAACATCATTGCGGATGCAGCTGGTGCTCCATAACTCACAGCCACGAACATCATTGCGGATGCAGCTGGTGCTCCATAACTCACAGCCACGAACATCATTGCGGATGCACCTTGTGCTCCATAACTCACAGCCATGAACATCATTGCGGAAGCACCTGGTGCTCCATAACTCACAGCCACGAACATCATTGCGGATGCAGCTGGTGCTCCGTAACTCACAGTCACCAACATCATTGCGGATGCAGCTGGTGCTCCATAACTCACAGCCACGAACATCATTGCGGATGCAGCTGGTGCTCCATAACTCACAGCCACGAACATCATTGCGGATGCAGCTGGTGCTCCATAACTCACAGCCACGAACATCATTGCGGATGCACTTTGTGCTCCATAACTCACAGCCATAACCATCATTGCGGATGCACCCTGTGCTCCATAACTCACAGCCACGAACATCATTGCGAAAGCAGCTAGTGCTCCATAACTCACAGCCACGAACATCATTGCAGAAGCACCTGGTGCTCCATAACTCACAGCCACGAACATCATTGCGGATGCAGCTGGTGCTCCGTAACTCACAGTCACCAACATCATTGCGGATGCAGCTGGTGCTCCATAACTCACAGCCACGAACATCATTGCGGATGCAGCTGGTGCTCCGTAACTCACAGTCACCAACATCATTGCGGATGCAGCTGGTGCTCCATAACTCACAGCCACGAACATCATTGCGGATGCAGCTGGTGCTCCATAACTCACAGCCACGAACATCATTGCGGATGCAGCTGGTGCTCCATAACTCACAGCCACGAACATCATTGCGGATGCAGCTGGTGCTCCATAACTCACAGCCACGAACATCATTGCGGATGCAGCTGGTGCTCCATAACTCACAGCCACGAACATCATTGCGGATGCACTTTGTGCTCCATAACTCACAGCCATAACCATCATTGCGGATGCACCCTGTGCTCCATAACTCACAGCCACGAACATCATTGCGAAAGCAGCTAGTGCTCCATAACTCACAGCCACGAACATCATTGCGGATGGGCCTGGTGCTCAATAACTCACAGCCATGAACATCATTGCGGATGCACCTGGTACTCCATAACTCACAGCCATGAACATCATTGCAGATGCACCTGGTGCTCCATAACTCACAGTCACAGCCATGAACATCATTGCGGATGCACCTGGTGCTCCATCATTGCGGATGCACCTAATGCTCCATAACTCCATAATTCACAGCCATGAACATCATTGCGGATGCAGCTGGTGCTCTATACCTCACAGCCACGAACATCATTGCGGATGCAGCTGGTGCTCCATAACTCACAGCCACGAACATCATTGCGGATGCAGCTGGTGCTCCATAACTCACAGCCATGAACATCATTGCGGAAGCACCTGGTGCTCCATAACTCACAGCCACGAACATCATTGCGGATGCAGCTGGTGCTCCATAACTCACAGCCACGAACATCATTGCGGATGCAGCTGGTGCTCCATAACTCACAGCCACGAACATCATTGCGGATGCAGCTGGTGCTCCATAACTCACAGCCACGAACATCATTGCCGATGCACCTTGTGCTCCATAACTCACAGCCACGAACATCATTGCGGATGCAGCTGGTGCTCCATAACTCACAGCCACGAACATCATTGCGAAAGCAGCTGGTGCTCTATACCTCACAGCCACGAACATCATTGCGGATGCAGCTGGTGCTCCATAACTCACAGCCACGAACATCATTGCGGATGCAGCTGGTGCTCCATAACTCACAGCCATGAACATCATTGCGGAAGCACCTGGTGCTCCATAACTCACAGCCACGAACATCATTGCGGATGCAGCTGGTGCTCCATAACTCACAGCCACGAACATCATTGCGGATGCAGCTGGTGCTCCATAACTCACAGCCACGAACATCATTGCGGATGCAGCTGGTGCTCCACAACTCACAGCCACGAACATCATTGCGGATGCACCTTGTGCTCCATAACTCACAGCCACGAACATCATTGCGGATGCAGCTGGTGCTCCATAACTCACAGCCACGAACATCATTGCGAAAGCAGCTGGTGCTCCATAACTCACAGCCATGAACATCATTGCGGATACAGATGGTGCTCCAAAAGCTTTTTTGTTTCCATTTCTAGAAACATTTCCAGAAAGCAATTTCAAGTTGAAAAAGTTGGGATAAGTAAGAGGCATGCAGTGTTGAGTCCTCTTATGGCAGGGGTTGTTTACATTCGATATGCAATACAATAAATATATGCTCATTATGTTGGGGGGCTCCTATTCCCATTTCAATTTTAATCTTCTTTTTAGACCTGCTGGGTCGTTTTCCATCACCCTGTTATCTTGGGCCTCGTTCGCCTCTCTTTGGTCTCTTCGTTGCTTGGCTGTGACTTTTGTATCGTTTTAAAGGGATACATTTTTTGGTAAAGGTGGCACTTCCAAACTTTTTGCCAAAATCGACAGCCCTTCTCTCAAAAAAGAATCTGGTTTAGTTGCGTTCAGTGTGTTTGTCAAAGAGGTTCGCTGTAATATAATGTAGTTTGTGAGGCCAAGCAGGGCGGGGGAGGTGGGTGTCTTCTGCAGGTAAGCGCCTTTATTAGCTGGCGAGTACAGCAGTTAGGGAAGTGATCGCATGAAGACTCCGCAGCATCACTCACGGAGGGATCCATACGCGCCGGCAGCGGAAGCTACAAGACACCACACACTTGGTATGTGCGGCCCTGGGTTCTCTGATCCACTTGATGATTCGGGGTCTGATGACGCTGGAGATAGAGCCGCTGCTTCCCCGATTATACACGTCGATACTTTCAGATCCTTTTGAAAAGTTTGCAGTCTGCATGGTGTGTATTAGTACACTTGACTTATGGCATGAATGCAGGCCTTACGAATCAGAAAGAAATGACATTCCTTTCACACCCACAATGGATGATGCCAACACCTCATTTGTTTAAAAAAATAAACAGACCAACCACAATGTTTCCTCACTGCAGACCAATTAGTTCAGGTGTTGGCTCATTAACTGCACCAGCCTCACACTTCATAAAACAGTTACTTGAAACCTTTGTTTTATCATCACACTCCTGCATCAGGGCAGTGGTGAAGTGTACGAAAAGAAGAAGAGGAACTAAGTTCCCTGCTGGTCTGCCCTGCTCCCCACAAACCCCTTCCCTGCGTCCCCTCCCACACACAATGCAAACCCCCAAACAGACACATCTGCTATTTATGGGAATGTGCGGTGCACTGAAGTGCAAGCTTCAACTTCTTCCTACACTTTTATTTTAAAACGAAACAATTCCAGAACGGTTTCTTTTTTAAAAAAAATAAAAGGAACAGTGAAACTTAAAAATAGAAAGTATGGGAACACCGCTCCCGACCGCTCCCGCCCACTTAGACATCTGCATCAGGGACACACAAAGCATTATATGACAGCCACAAAATATCCGGAAGCAAGCAAATTACCACATCTTGGTGGCACTGGATGTAAACTACCATTACACTTGAATTTGGGCACAAAGTGGTAAAGGATTTTCTACAAACATCCTTAGCCGCCTAGCTCAAGCAGAGCCAAATTATCCTACAAATGATTGACTTTACACTGTACAACAATATTCTCATCGTTGACTCCAAGATATATCTTCAGCACTAGGGCACCGCCATGGTGCCAAATGTACACTCCCCTGCCAGTATGTACATGGGCATTATGGAAGTAAGCACAAATAGAGACGCAAAGCTGTATATTGGTGTAGCATATCCACAATGTTGGGATGATTTGTAATGGAGATCTAGCATCACTGAACTATTGTCGTAAAATCCTCAACAACAACGGATATAACAGAACGGACAACTAAACAAGCATATTGAAATATGTATAAACGACAGTTCTTCCTATCCTGCACTACTCAGGAAAAGCATTGCTACCAATACCACATTCTATGCAATTAGCTAACACCCTACAAGAGACTCAGAAGAAATGCCTTACACAGACCTCCTAAGAATATAAACCATCAAACCGATGCTGGGTTTGAAAAAAATAAAAACCCTCTACCTGCAACGTGATAGTGGAAAAAGTCATTTTAGCTAAAAAGCCACATATGCACTGTGTCTCATAGCAGAGATCATTGGACGTTCCCCTCTAGATTGCTTTGCGCTATGGGAAAATGCTAGCTTTTTTGCCTCATTTGAGGACCTGTTCAGATAATTAGCATACCCATGGTTCATTGCTGTGTGGCTCTGATCAGAAGGTGAACTTCCAGGGCTAGTAGATGCCGCCTTGCATATTTGGAATGGCTTATTCTACTATGACTATAAAGACATTGATCAATCAGAAGACTATGTCAAGTGCTCGTGTGCCAGCATGGATAGGTTTAAAATTGACCATGAAAAAACCCCTTTAAAAAAGAAACATCTAATGCTGTACGTGGACAATTGCCCTGCCTGCCCTCCACCGCCCTCGCCAGACCGAAACATGAAGATGCAGTCCGAAAATCAGACTGATTATCAGTGGCACTGCACAAAGCAATGTTAATGTTAAAGGTATTTGTACCATGCACCATCACCAAAGGAATTGGTCCCCAGGTGCTCAGGCGGATCTGCAAACAAGAAGGCGGGAATGGGTTAGTTGGGTGAAGAGGGAATAGGTAAGTAGGAGAGGGTTTTGCTGTTGACAGCTTCAGATCAGTTTTCACTGTGGGCTGAGCTTTGGTGTGAATATCGGACCAATGTGAGACCTTGTGTGCTGTTGGTGTGGTTTATGTGTTGTTTGTGAGTTGAAGTACGTGCGGTTTGCTGACCGAGAAGATGGTTGTGTGGATTTTCGTGTGAATTGGGTAGGTAGAGATTTGAGTATAGGATTACTGGGTTATATGTCTCTTAGTTCTTATAATTCTTGTTCTATGTATCCGGTTGTCCTATAGGTAGGCATAATTTCACTTTTTCTTTCCTGTCCGTCTAATTGTAATGAGTTATTGATTGACACGTTCCCAGCTGTATTGTTATGGACTTAGTAATATGTAGGGGTGTGTCTTGTCCCCAACTCTGGTACTGGTGCTGTTATTAGCAATCACCCACTCCCTTGCTATCCATTTTCTGTCGGTGGTCCGTTGCTGCCTGTGTATAGTTTGTAGGCAAAGGTGTTATTGATATGTCATCCTTGCCCTTTCGTCCCGGTCTATCGATTATATTCCTTTGGTATCATTCTGTCATATCTATCTATCAGTTAGTAAGTCGATATGCCTTAGATTGTTCTTCCTTAACTTCTGTTTAACTTCTGTTTATGGGCGGGTGCTTAGGAGAATGGAAGGATCGGTTTCTTCTCTCAGCGTTGTTTCAACTGTGTATATGCCCCCATATGCGTTCTTCTAGTCATGGGGTGAACAGCCAGGATTTGAGGAGTGTTCTGAATGGGAGATGATTTCTTGCGTTACATATGTTCTTTGGTAGCTCGTTCCAGGTTTTTGGGGCGAGGTGAGAGAAAGAAGAACTTCCAAATTCTCTTTTCTTATAGGGTTTTGGTTCCAGATGGATGTCGCTGCTCAATCTGAGCGTCCTTGTAGGGTGGTGTAGGCTTAATTTGTCTCTTAGGAACTCTGCGCCTTGGTCGTGGATTGACCTGTGTGTAATGCACATTGATTTGAAGTTGATTTGCTGTTTTATTGGTAGCCAGTGTAGTGTTTTCAGCACTGGCGTGATGTGTTCTCTTTGGGGTAGTTTAAGGAGCAGTCTGGCTGCCCTCATTTTGTATGCACTGTAGTTTTTTTAGAAGTCATTCAGGCATGCCCATATATAGGCTATTGGCGTAATCTACTTTGGACATGGGAGCGATGATGGTGAGTGTTTTATTGGCGAATGAAATGAAAGGTAGGCATGGACGTCATTTGGGGGTCGCAACCCCTGAGTTCTCCCTTGCTACTCCTAAAAAATCTATATATATAAAAAAGAGGGGGTTAAAAAGAGGGGGTTCCACAAGTGTAACACTTTGATAAGTGACTCTACATCAGAAAGAATAGGAACAACAAATAATTTGTCTTTCTAGAATTCTATACGATAATTGCTAGGCCCATTAGTGGTTTATTTCAGGCACACTTCAGGGGGTTAGTCTGTTCTTAAACACCTCAACTCAGCCTTTAATCCTTCTGAGGTTGATAAATGAGTACCAACACAGGTTGGGTGATATATGATGTATATTTGTTCCACATAAAGCGCTTAAGCGTAAGTGCTATATAATAACACATCATTATCATTTGGCCTTGGACGTCTGCTTGCATTCACAGTAATTTGGTAATGTGGGCCTATACACACTGATATTAATGATACATATGGTGATTCATTCTTGTATGAAATGTATGTCGCATTATAGTGATATTGTAACCATATTTTGCGTACTGTACTTAGGAACAATGCAATGTGATGCCACTTTCTATTTTACCAAGGGCTGAAAGGTTGTGTTCCATTGCTTCCCATGATGTCCCTTCCGGGTTGGGGGTCAAATGTCATAACCTCCCGTGATGTCATCAGAGGTCAAGGGTCATGTGAAGTCACTTCCGCTACTCCTGGCATTTTGGTGAAATGACGTCCCTGACTGTAGGATCCTTGTTACAGCTTGCAGCAGGAAAAAGAAGCATTTCTTGATTAGAGCATTTACTTGTGGCTGTAGAGTAAGTTTGTTGTCCATCAGAATGTGACCAAATGCCAACAAATTAAGCATTGTCATGTCTTGAAAATTGGCTGTGACATTCAGAAATGCAGTCAAAAGCCAATCATCACGCACCAGTGTGAACTCAAAGAAGACAGATAATTAGCTATTCCAGATGAGCAAATGTTGGTCATGGGGATGGCAGATAGACAGAAAAAAACAAGTTACATACTGTAACTGTTGTTCTCCAGCATGGGTCTGGCATGGATTCACATGCTCATGAATATTCCCTGTCGTCAGGCTGGGAATCCTCAGTAAGGAAAAAATCAGCATCAGTTTTGTTTCTGATCTGTCTTTCTTAGTAGTAACCAATCACTGGTCTCTGGGTCATACTGCCCCCAGCCAATGACTTCCCTCTCCCTAAGCCCCGCCCCTGGCAGTCATACTCAGATTTGGTAGCACGTAAAGTGGCAGTATGACCAAGTGAAGAGCCGCAGAGGGGTAGGAGGGAGGGGTCGCATGTGAATCCATGCCAGACCCATGCTGGAGAACAACAGTTACAGGTAAGTAACTTGTTCCTTCTCCAGCATGGGGTCTGGCATGGATTCACATGCTCATGAATATAAGAATACATATCAGTACACACACACAACCATGGGAGGTGGCAAGGCTCAACATTAAGCATTACATAAAACTCAACATTACGCATCTCTTACCTCCTCACCAGGCTCACCTTAAGCGAACAGGTTGCGCAGCACTGCCTGGCTGACTCTGGACTCCTCCCTGGAATCCCGGTCGACGCAGTAGAATCTCGTGAAGGTGTGCGTCAACCTCCAAGTAGCAGCCCTGCAGATGTCCAGCAGGGGCACACCAGACAAGAACGCCGTGGTAGCAGCGATCGCTCTGGTCGAATGGGCTCTCGGACGGCCGGGCAATGGTCGGTTTGCCAACCGATGACAGTGCATGATGAGCGGAGAGTCATCTGGAAATGGAAGCCTTCGAGAGACCCTTCCCTTGGTTCACAGATCCAAAGTTCACAAACAGCTGTGATGTCTTCCGAAAACTCTTCGTTCGGTCCACGTAGAACTTCAGCACTCTAGCTACATCCAGCGAGTGCAAAGTCCTCTCGGCTGGCGACGAAGCCAACAGGAAAAAGACTGGTAACACCAAGGGGTCGTTGTGATGGAAGTCCGACGGCACGTTGGGCATGAAGGAGGGGTGCGTCCTCAGCACCCCCCTCGTCTCATGGAAAGTCAAGTATGGAGGCTTGCAGGAAAGGACCTGAATCTCTCCCACGCGTCGTGCAGAGGTGATGGCCACAAGGAACGCTGTCTTCCACGACAGGAACTTCAATGGAGCTGAATGCAAGGGCTCGAATGGCGGGCCCATGAGCCTGATCAGCACCACGTTGAGCTCCCACGCCAGGGCTGGAGCCTTCACCAGTGGGAACGAATGGAACAGTCCTTTCATAAACTCCTTCACCAGGCGATGAGACCACAGGGACGACCGTCCTGAAGTTCTGGTATCTGGAAATCGCTGCCAGATGTATCTTGATGGAAGCGTGCGCTAGTCCAGCTTTGGCCAGCGACAGTAAGTACGGTAGCACTTGAGGGACTACAATCCGTAGAGGGTTGATCTTCTGTGCACGGCACCAGACAGAGAACCTCTTCCACTTGTGTCCGTAGCACTTGAGAATTGAGGATGCCCTGGCCTTTGCAAGAACCTCTCTGCTCTGCAGTCAGCCGGGATATTGTACCCTCCAAACTCTATTGCTGCAGGAGCCAGACCTGCAAATTCAGCGACTCCGGGTCGTGATGAAGAATGGCGCCTACTTCTCTGGAGAGAAGATCTGCGTCCATCGACAGCTTGACTGGTGGGGACGCTGACAAGTCCAGAAGCTCCGGGAACCATATCTGTCTCGGCCACCTCGGTGCGACGAGGATCATCCTGCACCGGGACCTCTTGAGTTGGTTGATGAGCCTGAGCAGCAACGGCAATGGCAGGAACGCATACAGGAACAGGCCGTCCCAGGTGAATGACAAAGCATCGCCCATGCTCCTCGGCTGGGGGAACCTGCTGGCAAACCTCTGGCACTTGGAGTTTGTCGCCGTCGCGAACAGGTCGATTTGGGGTTTGCCCCATCGCCGGAAGAAATGATCCACTTGATCCTGGCGTAGTTCCCACTCGTGGCACGATCGCAGCTCCCTGCTCCCGGCGATGGTGTTTTTTATCCCTGCCAGATGAAAAGGTACCAGAAACATCCCCATGGCAACGGCCCAGTGCCACAGATCCTGGGCTTCCTTCAACAGGGCTGGGGATCTGGTTCCTCCCTGCTTCCGGATGTAGAACATCGTGATGGTGTTGTCGGTGAATATATTCACCACCTTGCCCTTGAGGGACGGGAGGAATGATTTGTATGTTGATGTGGAGCGGCCTCTCCTCCGGGAGCTACAGGCCTCTCGCGTGAAGATCTCCGGTGTGCGCTCCCCACCCCTCTGGGGAGGCATCCGTCGTCACAGTCAGCTGGTATGCTGGGGTCTCAAAATCCGTGCCCGCGGCGAGATGCGCGCAGGTGCCCCACCATTGAATTGCATGGCGGAATGTTTCGTTGAGCGAGATCTTGTCCCCGAAGCTGTCCATCGCTTGCATCCAACGGGCATCGAGGAACTCCTGCAGAGGGAGCATCCGAAGCCTGCACAGGCGCACCAGATAGATGCAAGAGGACATCATCTCGAGAAGGGACTTGATGGATCTCAATCTGGCCACGTCCGGCAGACATCGTACCTTGCCCAGGATGGCCTGCGTTCTTTCCTCCGACGGTGAGGCCGGTGTCCAGTCAATTGGTCGACAGCAAACTGGTCGACTGCAATTTGGTCGACACCATTTGGTCGAATGATGCCAAATGGTCGAATTTTTTTTTTTTTTATATATATGTGTTTTGTGGGTTTTCGTGTGGGGAAAAAAAAAAAGAAAAAAAGGGGGTTGGGGGGGGGGGCCCCAAAAAAAAACAAAAAAGGGGTAAAAAAAAAAAAAAAAAAATTCGACCATTTGGCATTCGACCAAATGGTGTCGACCAGTTGTCCTGTCGACCAAATGTTTTCGACCAATTGACTGGGAACCGGTGAGGCCAACTGCGCTACTGTATCGAGCTTGGCTCCCAGAAACAGCGCGACCTGCGACGGAACCAGGTGGGATTTGGGGAAGTTTATGGAGAATCCCAGGTCAGTGAGCAGCCGGACGTCTTTTCTGTGTGTTCTACGGCGAGTTCCCTTGTCCCTGCTCGGATGAGCCAGTCGTCCAGGTAGGGGTAGACGTGGATCCCCTGCAGGCGTGCCCGTGGGCCCATGGACCAGGGCATCCAGCACCCAACGGTCGGTGGAGATGGACTTCCACACACTGACGAACCTTGTCAGCCGGCCTCCCACTGGGGTGCTTCGGTGGGGGCCAGACACGACGGCCGGTTCAGTCTTGCTTGGAAGCAGCCTTGCCGCCCTAGCCTCCCTGGCGACGAGGGCGAGATCCACCGGACTTGCCTCGTCCCCTGTAGGCCTCTTGCGACAAGGTAGCGGGGCGTCTGACGGTAGGTTGAGGAGTCGCCGGCGGATCCTTTGGAGGCACCTTGCTTGCCTCCGGAGTTCCGAAAGGGTGGCCGGTGCTGCGGCAGAACTCCCAAGGCCCGAGCCGTCTCTGTGTCGTCTTGATGGCCTGCAGCGACTCATCCACAGTCTTTCCAAACAGATTGTTCCCGTCGAAGGGCATGTCCAAAACCTTGGCTTGCACGTCCTGGCGGAAATCCGTCGCCTTGAGCCACCCCCGCCATCGAAGGCAAACGCCGTTGCCCAGCTGGTGGAAACCGGTGTCGGCAATGTCCATGGCCACAGTTAAGGCGTGGTCCGACGCCACCTCACCCTCCTATAAGATCACCAGGGCCTCTGCCCTCTTGTCGTCCGGGAGGAAATCCAACAGAGGGGCGATCTTGTACCACAATTCCCTGTCATAGCGGGACACAATCGCTAGGGCAGTGACCAGCTTAATCGTCGTCGTCGCCGCCGACGAGTTGACTCGTCGTCCCATGGCATCCAGCTTCTTTCCCTTGCCGTCCGGTGGGAAAGTTGAGGATGAAGCCAATGCCCCGCCCGCTTTCTTCTTGGCCGCCGCTTAGACGAATGAATCCGGGGTCAGCTGCGCCCTAAGGCACAACGGGGTTGCGTCGGGTACCCGGTACTTCTGCTCGTACCAGTCCCTCTTGGCAGGTGTCGTGGACGGGTTCTTGAGGAGGGCAAGCCCCTCGTCCCAGATGTCATCCAGCAACGGCACCGCGAGGACCGTCTTCCTTTTGGCCTTGCGCCATTGGTAGACGAAACCTTCCTTCTTCTTCTCCTCAGGGCAGAGTTGAAAAAGCTTGGATGCCCTGGCAATCATGGCGTGGAAGGAGCCAATCTCGTCGGGCGGGGGTGCCCAAGGAATCGGAGACGGGAGGCCAGTCCCGTCGTCACCGCCGTCGTCATCCGTCCCCGTTGTGGCCGTGTCCGTTCCCGTGTCGTCCCTTAGGATCGGGGAAGGCGACAAAGGCTGAGAAGGCCGTGAGGGCTGAAGGGGCACTGGATTAATTCTCCTCCTTTTGTTCGGAGGGCTTCCCGACGGACCCGGTACAGCTGGGTCGTCCATCGGGGGCAGGGGCTGTCTCGTCCTTATCTCTGTGCATAAAGCTTGGATTCCAGTCTAAATGGCCTGAGTTGTCCTGATGCTCGGGTTGCGACGGGCGTGCCGAGAGCGACGGTTCTTCCTCCACGGGAACCTCGTCGTCGTTGCCACCCTCGCTCTCGTCGTCCCCCTCCTCGGGATTCCTCCCGTGGGGCTGGGCCTCTTCCAAATTCTCGGTCAGTTCCTCCTCGGAGGTTGTGTCCGTGTCCGTGACGGCCACTGCCCCACCCCTCCTTTTCCACCGGGGTCTTCACAGGGTTCTTCTCGATGGGCCTAAAAGAGGATTACTCTGGGCCCCGAGGTCGCCTCCACTGGGATAGCCTCCACAGGCTTCACCAGGGCCGCAGCGACTCCCTCGATAGAGGCCTTAGCCGGATGAATCAAGGCCTTCACCACCTTGGGCGCGCTTGAGGCCTTCACCTTAGGGGGAGGGTCACCGCCTCGCTCCCCCTCGGCCGGTTCCTCCGAGATCGACCGGGGCCTCTCCAGAAGCTTAGCCGGGTTCTCTGATTTACTCTTCGCCGAGCCAGAGCGTTGGCTCGCGGTTGATAGCGTCGGTGAAGATGCGCGCTGCCTGGCTGCCGAGTAGCCCGACCGTTCGGCGCTCCCGGTGCCCGCGGACTCGCTGGGCGCCCTCACAGGACTTAGAAAACCGCTCTGACTTCTTCTTCTTCTTCTCACCTGCTGGGCTCTTGCCTTCCAGCCAGTTGGAGAGACGGGTCCGGCAATCCCTCATCGTCCGATCCGACATGTTAAAGCAAAACGCACAGTCCTTCTCCACATGCGTTTTGTCCTCGTGGAGGCAGTAAAGGCATTTCGAATGCTCGTCCTCCTTGAACACATTTTGTAGGTTGCATCCCTGGCAGATCCTGAACAGCTTGCCGGGAGTTGAGCTTCCCTTCTCCTGGGCCATGTTCTTCTCGTCCACGAAGTAGGTCTCAGAAACTTCTGGAATCCTCCAAGAAGCGTAACTCGACGAAAACTTCACCCTTGAGGAGCGTGGATAAATCCGAAACGGGACCCCGTTGATCGGAAGTAGAAACGGTGGAGCTTGAGGCTCGATTAAACCGAAAAATGAGATAAATCTCTTTGAAAAAGCGCAAAACGCAGTAAGAGATCGAGAGCTATAGCACGAGGACTCCCAACACGTGAGCGTGCGGTAAAAATCTGAGGATGGCTGCCAGGGGCGGGGCTTAGGGAGAGGGCAGTCATTGGCTGGGGGCAGTATGTCCCAGAGACCAGTGATTGGTTACTACTAAGAAAGACAGATCAGAAACGAAACTACAAGAAACTTAATTAGCCATAGCATTTTGAGGTTAGTCATGTGAGTGCAGAGGGGAAAAGGCACAATATGTCCTCCTCTAGGGACTGCGACTCTCAAATTCCAGATTTCTAGTTTTTCATCTTTATAGGCCCAGTGCATCAGTAACTGGGTAGGGTTCCCATAAGTATCTACACATTCGCTGTCGTGTGCATAGGCCACGCTATCATCCCTCTAAAAGGACACACAAGCGCCATTAAAATCAAAAAAGTGTTTAAACCCATCTGCAGAGTTAACCGTCATAGAGGATTCAATAACACCACACATGCATTGGTGGGCAAGATGTTTTATACAAGATGAAAAAAGCGAACAATAATATGCATTTCAAAATGGCAGACTCAGACTCCGATACGTCAAGGAAGCTGCATTCAGTGACGCTAGAGTGAGTTTTTGTTTGACGTCAACCGAGTAACTAGCTTTAATGCGCATTATATACAACCAAGTTGTTTTCATCAGTTGTTAGAAAGGGCATTTCAGATCGGGATCTATACAAATTCCACAAAGTCACATAAGGATTTCAATATTTAGAACATTGTTTTCACGTATAGTATATCCTTTTCAACCTAAATCAAATTGTTTTCTGTAGTGAGCATTCATATCTCAGTCTATGACATAAGGTTCCCGCTTACTAGTGTATTACGTTTCATTTTTATAAAATACCAGCTGATATACGGCGTTGCCCAGGATTACATTTCCTAGAAGGTACCTTTTGTTAGGAATAATTTAAGGTAGCTTTACACCTTTTGGAAAGGCTCCATTTATGTTATTTATTTATTTATTCGTATAGCGCCCAGACCCGGAGGTATCACAGCGCTTGTACACGGTTGTTGCAGAAATGAAAGCTGTAGTACAGGAAATCAAGGCAGAAAAAAAGGTTATACATATGTGTTGAACAGCCATGTTTTCAGATATTTTTGGAACGTCAGGAGGGATTGATAATTTTTAATGTGGTCAGGGAGAGTGATCCAGAGGGTAGGGGTGGTCACGCAAAAGCTGGCTCCCCCTGGTCTCTCACCCTTGTATCTAGGAGTGAGTAATGCCAGGCTGGTTGATGAGCGAAGGCATCGGGTCGAGGACTTTGCAGCAATGCGGGGGATAAGGTAGGAGGGTGCGTTGAGGTGAAGGCATGGGTGTGCCAACATTTCGAATTCGATTTGAGCTTTTATAGGATCCAGTGCACGTCTCTTCTTGCTGTGCTGATATGGTCAGTGCAATTTAGACCAAGAGCCACCCTTAGTGCCTTGTTTTTTAGGAGCTGCAGATTTGACAGGTTCTTGGCCGATGTGCCGGAGTAGAGTACATTACTCTATAATAGTCCAGCTTACTGCCAATGATGGCACGTGCTAGGTGAGGCCATTAGTGGATGAGAGGAATTTCCTACTCACGGAAATAGCTTGGCTGTGTAGGCTGTGGAGGAAGCCAGCGCATTGTTTTGGTGCACCATTTTAAGTTCCGCATCGAGATAAACACCTAGAGTTTTCACAGAGTTAGAAACCTGGATAGTAGTCCCATCAATGGGGAAGGAGGAATAGGCTGGGCCAAAGGAGTTTAGCCAGGGAGGGAAGCCCACAATAAGAAGCTCTGTCTTTTTGTCATTGAGACAGAGGTTGCAGGCTGCCATACAGTTCTATATGATACTGTATGTCTTGTTGATCACTTAAACATTCTGGGTGTAGTCCCCTGAGAAAGGGAGGAGGACTTCAGTGACATCTGCAAAGTTGGTGTAGGGAATCCCCAGTGCGTCAAGGTAATCAAAGAAAGATTTTGTATAAGTGTTATATAGTGCCGGTGAAATACATCAGTCTTGTGGGATGCTGCAGGGGATGGGGATAGGGTCAGCAGCGTTGTACCTTAGATGTGCACTCACTAAGGAAGGATTTAATCCAGAGAACCATCTGTTGGGAGAAATGGAAGTTGGCCAGGGGGTGTTGGCAGAGGATATCATGGTCAACGAGGTCAAATGCGGCAGACAGGTCAAGGAGGGGCAGGATGGCTAGGTTACCTGTGTCACAGATGTGGTCGAGTTAGATTTTAAGATCCAGAAGGGCTGTTTCGGTACATGGATTTGGTTTGAATCCAGACTGTCTGGCACCTAGTAGTTGGTTTTGCTCGAGGTAACTTTGAATTTGGGAATATGCCACTCGGTCAATGAGTTTGAGGAGGAAGGGACAGTGGTGATGGGTCGGTAGTTAGTGGGGATGGTCGAATCGAGGGAGGGGCTTTTTATGAGGGGGGAGATCCAGGCTGTTTTGAGGCAGGTAGGTACAGTTTTGGATGTGAAGGATGCATTGACAAAATCAGCAAGGCTGGAGCCAGTGTGGCTGTGCAGTTTGCCAATGTGGGCAGGGCAGGCATCGCCTTTGCAGTTAGATGGCTTGAGGCATAAAATAGTGGTGGAAATGTCTTCTGTGGAGATGATTGAGAAGTGGAATTGGGAGGGGGGCTGAAGAGGGAGGGTGTGCTGCAGTGGTTTGTTAGTAGGAGTGGGTTTGGTGAGGAGTTGTTGCTTCTTGGAGAGGATTTTGTCTTGTAATTTCGCAATTTTGTTATCCAGTGCTGTTTGTATGGTGGTACACCAGGCTTTGTTGCTTTGAGCAAGAGTGGGGGTGGGAGCAGGGTGTTCCAGTTCTTTGAGAATGGAGAAGAGCTCCTTTGGGCTGGAGCTAGCTTTGGCAATCCTCGTGTTGAGGGTGTTGCCTTTGGTAGGGATGAAGGTGTTTCTGAAGGATTTGGAGGCGGTGCAGGAGACCTCAAGGTTAGTTGGAGTAGGGTTGCTTCTCCAGGGGGGCTCGCGGGAATGCATGGTTTTGCGCAGCGTGGCAAGTTGTTTTTTTTTGTTTGGTTGGGGAATTCTAGGTTTGCGCGGCATGTGTTTATCTATGGTTAGAGAGAGGGCCAAGAGAATCATTGAAGCTTCGGCATTGGGGTCAGCTCTGGCTGGTGTGTTCTTAGAAAGGTAATTGGCTAATGTTGGAGTTAGGCAGGCTTGAGTAAGTCTGCGCATGTTGCGTGAGTGGGTGGGAGGTAGTTTCTCTGCCGGGGAGCAAACGGCTGAGGAGTAGGTGTGGCAGAAACCAATTGAGTGTGGCGGAGTCCGTGAGAGAGTCCAGTCTGCTGCAGAGCGAGTAGGAGTGAGGAGCTGCAGCTACAGTCTACGATCAGTGGTGTACTCTGTTTCTTGGATCTGTTTCTTGGATCCAGTGTGCCTTTAAGGAAAACAAGAACAATTCCCTTTAAAAACACCTGAAGAGCGCGGAGCGCGCGCGGAGTCCGTGAGAGAGTCCAGTCTGCTGCAGAGCGAGTAGGAGTGAGGAGCTGCAGCTACAGTCTACGATCAGTGGTGTACTCTGTTTCTTGGATCTGTTTCTTGGATCCAGTGTGCCTTTAAGGAAAACAAGAACAATTCCCTTTAAAAACACCTGAAGAGCGCGGAGCGCGCGCGGAGTCCGTGAGAGAGTCCAGTCTGCTGCAGTCCGCAGCAGGCCGCCGCGGCCTCCGTCTGCAGGCGAGTTAACAGGTTAACAGGTAAGAAGACCTTCATGGGGGATAACAGGCCTTGGACAAGGCTCAAGTTAAAACAAACACAGAATTCCTTGCCGCAAATTGACAATAACATTATGTGCACTGAACTGCACTCAAATAGTGACATTAGAAGTGTCCTTGCACCCGAAAGCGAACACAGTCAACGTATACCCCTTGACATCACCGAGGTGGGTGGCAAATGTAGCGTGTTAGGATTGATTAATCCCGCTTCTCCCGCAATCCCCACTACTCATTGCTTAACGGACACAATTTTGATAGTGCGCACAGAAGACGCAATATCGGGCTCAATAGAAGCTCTCCCTTTGGGTGAGCTTGTGAAAGAACGTGTGCCGGCTTCGGATGAGCTCACTACCGGTCAAACCCAGGAGACGGTTGAGACCTCTAAAACCAATCCTTCAGTGAACTCTGAAGCAGATTTGCTGTCAATACCGCAACAATTATACCTGCGTGATCAAGCCACAAGTGAAAACGCTCATGAAGCTGCTGAACGCACAGCGTTGTTGAAGAACGAAATGATGAGCAAGGCAAAAGCCTCCCATGAAGTCCATTCCGAAATTACGAAATCCCATTGTGACAACGGTGGAAACAGCAACAAAGTTAGGAGAAGCCTCACTTTAGGCGCAAATCCTTGGCCTGGGACTAGTCTTGCAGAAGCTGACTTAAACAGAGATATAGTGGTCCCAGAGGTGATTGAGATAAATGCGGAGGCATTTCAATCCCCTTTCGATGTAACAGACAACGAACTGCTTGCGCTTGAAGTCCCAAACATCGAACTTGATCCAAAATTACTGAAATTCACTTTTCCATTGTCTATCAAACCACACGAAAATCAACGCAAAGAAAGCACGCCAATACAAAAAATCACAAATGGCGCTAAGGTCTTTAACCAATTAAATCCGTCTACGATAACAGGCAATGGAACGGTGGCAAATCTCGCACACTTACCAACTAAAGGGATTTTGGAACCTGCAATTAGAAATTCGACCGTTGGTCCACAACAAGGACCCTGCAACATTTCGCTGTTAAAAGAGATCGATTTTGCAGCGCGAGAAGCACGCGTGACGAAGAGACTCCTAGCCGACTTTGAAGAAATGAAAGAAAGACTGACAGCAAGTTTCACTCTTGGAGCCTCAAGAAATAACAACACAGTGGAAAATGTCTCTGGCATACTTAATGAAGGCGACCATGAATGTTCCATTGACGACACAGCAACAGGCTCAAAGCAGAAATCCTTGGGGCAGAAATGCATAACCAATCGCTGTGACCTAAATCCGGTGATTGACTCGACACCATGCTTAAAAAATCAAGGACAATACTTCTGTACTAGTACCAACACCAGTTCAAACACGAGGAGCCAAGAGGGCAATGCCCTTGATGCGCACACTTATCAAAGGCCGAAAAGAACCCCTGCAATCAGCACGAACGACAAGAGCACTCCAAGCAGCGAGAACACAGGCAGTTCGCAAAGTAGAGATTCTGAGATAAAATCGAATCTATCAGTAGCGGCTGCTATACAGATACACAACAACGTCCTAGCTGCCACATCTCTGGCCCTGATTCCATTCACAAAGCTATATGAAAGCCTGAACGAAACTGCCCAAAACAACGGAGCAGTCATAAGACATATAGACGACAAAATAAACAAAATTGAAACAGAATTTGTGGCCTTCCAATTAAGACAAGAAGCCGAAAACACCAAATCTTCCGAATACATGAGCAGACATTTCGAACAGCTGCTGAGGGATCACAAAGGTCATGACCTACGCACCAAGGAACTGCTTGAAAACTTAAAACAAATGCTATCATACGGAAAGGAGAAAAGAGACTCCTCCGCGCATAATTTTCATAAAAGAACAGATGCAGAGACACAATGTAACCTAGAAGCAGAATCACCGGTAACAGACAACTTACATGGTAAAAATACCTTAGATATCGGATCCAATCCAAATGCGCCCATTGACTTAACAGGCAATGGCATAAACACCATGTCAAAGTCTGTGACAAACGGATCTGTTTCTGAGAAAAATAAGACTGCGAACACCTCGAAGCAGCCATTGGTGGAGGGCAGGACCGACTCAACTGTTGAGTCTCGCATAAGAAGCGGAGAGATAATCATGGCACCGGAGAAGAGCTCTGAGCATCCATCAAGCTCTTCTGTAACGGCATCATATGGCATCTTTAGGGGTACTGCCAAAACCCTAGAGACTACGGTAAACAAAGGAAATCCTTCAACAGGGACAAATGGCCATCCAAAGAAAAAGCTAGAAAAAAAAAAGAACACTCAGGTTAATCCTAAACACAGAAGCAATACAAAACAATTTATAAGAAACTTGACCACGCCGGTGAAATCTAAGTCAAGCGAAAACAAAAGTTTTGACAAACCGAAAGCAACTACTAAAGAGGGAAAAGAAGAGACGAAAGTTGGACCCAAGTGCAAACCGGTTTTACACCCAAAAAAGCGGATGAGAATTGAATCAGATCAGAGTTCCTCTGACCCTGGAGATCTAATGGAAGCACTATGTAATCTGTCTACATACTCTGACAACGAGGCTGAAGAAACCCTTCGAGGATCTGCTGTGGACTTGACAAACATGTCATCTTGTAGTTCAGATCCACTAGCTCAGATAAATCCATGGAAACCGCTGTTTAAGAAAACAGGTGTCCAGAAAAGTGCAACATGTGAGGTTGGGGTAACCGAACGAACAAAGGATACACTCTCACCTGCACTGAAGGGAAGACACCTCGACCTCAATCCCAAGTCCGAATACAATGGCCATTCGGTATGGAATCCAAAATACACATCTGCACATAGTCGCAATTCTTCCTCCAATCTACATGACTCTCACAGAATGACATCTAAGGAATCACATCAAAAGATCATGATCGAAAACATTTTTCAGAATGAATTAGATGTCAATTTGAATCGTGGAAACATCATGCGTCTACTACACGCAGTACCAGCACTACGGAATATCAGGTCCGACGATATCCGTATAGTTGAATACTTATCGGAAGTTCGTGCAGATATTGTACTCCTCCACATAAACTCCCAAGCAGTACGTTCAACGTTGCTTGCTGCAAAGCAAGACCTCAGGTGCTTGGGATTCGAAATCTCACTTTATGATTCAACAAGCAGTCAAGGATCAACTGCAATTACTGATAACACAAAAATGAAAGAAAACTCGGATCAGCATCGAAATAGCCTAAGAAGACAGTTAAAATCCAAACCATCCTGCATTGAAAAGAATAGGATCGATAGCAAGAAATCAAATAAGCACTAGCTGGAAAAAGAAGAAACTGCTGTGCCAATGACTGTGATATCGTGGAACACAAGAGGCTTTAACCATCTATATAATGATTTCCCGGTTGACTTAACTAATAACTTTGCCATCTGTTTACAAGAAACCTGGCTGCGGGTGCCACCGACAAAAGATGGCTATGTAACACTGCTAAATCCGGCTGGAAAAAACCTTAAGGGACGCCCATTTTCTGGTTTAATTACAATGATAAAATCAGGAACAAACTGGGAAATAATCGAAAAAACGAATCCAAATAGTTATGTTCAAGGAACTTTACTTCAAACAACGAATGGTCCCAATAACAATGAACATCTATTAATTCTGAACGTGTATTGGAACCCGCTAAAAATCTCGGCTGATGTTTTTATAACTGATGTAATGCAAATAATCGATCGTCACCAACGGACTTGTCCGGCCCTTGCAATAATTTTATGTGGAGACCTGAACATTTCATGGTTTGACGATCAAATGAAACCTATCAAACTCAAAACGTCAGATAGCTACTCAGGAAACAGAAAACAAAAGCAATGGAGTAAAGAACTAGAAGCCCGTGACTGTATGATGGCAAACGGCCAAGTGAGAGGGGACATACCACCAAACTTCACGTGGGCGAACATGGGATACAAAAAGACCCTAGATTACTTCTGGACTTCAAGAAACGTGTTTGCAACTATCAACAATCTGCAAATCATACCTACAACAAACAGTGATCATTACCCACTTGTATTGTCCTGGCCGTTAAAGTGTAAAAAGAAAGGCGCTATTCATAGTCAGGCACTAGAAGTAAATCATGGGCGAAACAGATTAAGAATAAATAATTATCAAATCATCAGATTATCCAATAAAATACAGGAGACCATACATGATAATGTTGATCCCTTAAATTACATACCGCTGCTACCTAGCCTGAAAACAGGCTATTCTGAAAAAACATGCGAAAATAACAAGGATCACAAACACAAATGGAGCAGATCGGTGAAAACCCAAAAAAAGCAGCTCAGGAAAGACCTATCAAAAATAAAAAAACAGCATAGAGTAAATGCCCAGAGCGAATCAAAACAGAGAAAACAACAATATCGAAATTGGCTAAAATCCTTCTCCTATCAGAGAGATCAAGAGCGTGGCGAAGAAATGTTGACTTTGATCATAAAAAACAACTCTAGGGAAATATGGAAAATCTTGAATAAAGGAACGGTTAACCAGGACGCCTTAATGTCAAATGGAGTGTCCGAAAGTGACTGGGTAAGGCACTTCCAAAGCGTTTTTTCAGGAAAGGAAATACTAGACAATGTAGATAGCCGAAACATTACCACAGCTTGGAATATAACTGAGTCCAGCGAAAACATTCTTCTGGCCATATCTAAATTAAAGGCCTCGAGAGCTGCTGGGCCCGATGGCATCAGCAACATACTGCTAAAAGAGCACAGCGACGCATGGTCCTTATTTATTGTTAAACTTTTTGCGGCGATAGCGGAAAGAAAACAGGTACCGAGTTCATGGACCAGGGCAATAATAGTACCAATATATAAGAAGGGCAACCGAGACGATCCGGCAAACTATCGACCGATTGCCCTACTGGATACTATTGGTAAAGTGCTGGCGACATTCCTACAAAAAAAGTTATCGGTATGGGCAAAAGAAGTCAACCAATTTGATGTCAGACAAACTGGATTTACAAAGGGTGTGGGAGTAGAGAACAACCTTGCCCTGGTAAATCTGTTAAAACTCGACGCTCTAAACAAGAAAGATCAACTATTCATGGCATTTATCGATTTACAGCAAGCGTTCGATTCAATTAATCGAAAGAAATTATGGGAAAAGTTGGAAAATCAAAACTGCCCAAACGCCTTGCTACAACCAATAAAGGCGCTATACTCTAACACATCAATTAGAGTAAGACTAAATGCAAATGGAGACCTGTCTAAACCCATTATTACCACCAGAGGGGTGAAACAGGGATGCCCACTCGCTGCCACCTTGTTCAAACTATACATTGTTGACATCTCTACAGCATTGGCAAGTGTTAACTGCTTCCCCCCAAAAATCAATGGACAGCCTATAAGCTATGTGATATACGCAGATGACGTGGTACTGTTTGACAGGACCCAGATAGGGCTGCAGCGCCTTTTGTCAAAGCTCGAATCCTACATGATTGATAACGACTTATCAATCAATGTGAATAAAACAAAAATCATGAGATTTGGCAGTGACCGGGTTGCAAAAAAAAAGTCCTTTAAATGGCGAATCGACAACAATTTTCTTGAAGAAGTCACGGAAATTCGCTATTTAGGAATCCTGATGAACACCTCAATTCGTGAATGGCGCTGGACTCAAGATCTATTCCAGCGGACCCGAATCCTTGCCTTACAAGGAGCACGTTTGCATACCTTATATGGAAAATTTTCTGTACTGCCATTACGTACGTTTTATATCCAAAAAGTCGTCCCTACACTAACATTTGGGGCAGAAGCAGGATGGAACATTGACCTAAAGATCTGGTCTAAGTTACAAGGCTTATCCTGAGATTACCAAAATATCTATCAATGACCATAATACGTCATGAATTGGCACTTGAAAGCCTATACGGATCAGTTCTATGGAAATCTTTGTCATTACTACGAAAGATGGAAACACCGAATCCTGAACCGGCCTATCAAATACTAAAATCAGGAGAAAATCATCTTCACAATGGCCTGCTCTTAAGATGGTCAGAGAAAGTGAAAGCCATCATGTACAGCGCAAATATTTCAATGGAAACATTGATTAATCGGCCTCAGATTGCCAGAATAAAACTGAAAGAATGGCTTTGGATCGACAACGTGGACAAACTCGCAACATTGCCGACAGCATTAGATCTTGGGCCAACAAAGAACAAAGTAGACAAAATGCCAAATTATCTGTGCAAATTTCCGTCGAGGTATCATAGAGATAAATTCCTTAGACTCAGATTGAACCTTCTGAAAACTAACCAAATGTTGGTGTTAAGAAAAATGAAGCCTGTTACCGAAGAAGCTTGTCGGCACTGTAAATTGCATGCGGAGTCATTAAAACATCTAACAACTGAATGTGTGGCAATAAACGAGTTGAGATCTATCCATCTGAACAAATTTAAACCGGCAAACGATGAGATGGAAGATCTGTGGCTTCGAATACTGAGCGGAAGTTCGATACTCCTAACCTGCTCAGTGATAAATTTTTTGGACATAGTACTAAATTAAAAGGCACAAGTGCAAATCGACAAGGAAAAATGTCACCAATGACCGGAAAATGAGTTGTAATAAAAGTTTGCAAAAACTAGATGTTACAAATAAAATAAAAAAAAAAAAAAAAAAAAAAAAAAAAGAAACCTACTATTGTGTGGTCGGACCTGGGCAGTGGTGCGATGGAAGTAATGGAGATAGAGCTATTCAGTGTTACGACCCATACCAGGGTGCGTCCTTTGGAGTGGGTAGGAGAGAGGATGTGTTGGGTGAAGTTAAGGTCAAGAAGAGCCTTTGCAAGGTCTTTGGCTCTAAAGTGGGAGGCGTCAATAAACCCAAGGTTGAAGTGGCCTACTAGAAGTAATTTGGTGGCTGGTTTGATGAGGGGTGCTAGGAGCAGGGGTATGTACATTTCTGGGCACATTTGTTGGTTGGGTTGGTGGGAGAGAATGAGAACATTAATAGGGGTTTGAGGGTTGATCAGGAGCTTGGTCAAGAGTAGGTCGTAGCCTGGTTGAGGGGAAGTGGAATCTCCCTGAAGGCTAATGGCATTTTGAAGAAGATGGCGATGCTACCACCTGTTATGTCAACTCTGTTTGTTCTGAGGATGGAGTACTTGGGGGTAAGACCATAGAGGGGGAGGGGCCTGCAGTGCTGTGCAGCCATGTTTCCATGACTGCCGGAAGTCAGGGAGTGTTCCTCACTGAAGTCGTGGATGTTGGTTGCGCAAGCGCAAAGAGATCAGGCATTGGTCAGGGTCTGTTGAGTGAAATGCTATTATTTACAATGACTTTGGGTGGGTTTTGTGTTCAGGTCTGGAAATTGGGTTGGCGGATGGGTTCGAGCTGAGAGCCATGAGGTTCTAACTTTCCCAAAGATGGGGGAAGTTGTGTAGTCAAGGATGGGCTGAGGTGTGCCCTATAGTGGTGAATTTGGGTTTGGTAGTTCTTGTGTTTCTGCGCGCTGTAGAAGGCATCTGGTCTTAGTATTGCGCAGGTGATGGTAGGGGGGAAGATGTGTTGGGATGGGTAGGATCAGTTTTAGCTGTGTGGAGAGAGCTTTTGTTGTATGCAGTATGTAGGAGATGCTTGGTCAGGGTATGCAGTATGTGGGAGACACTTGATCAGGCGCTTTGTGGTGGAGGTTTCGAGGTGGCGGGCCTCATGGGCTGTTTGGGAGCAGGAGTGGTCAGAAAATGTTGCGGTAGGAACGGGGTGGAGGGAGGCCAGCATTGGTTTTTCAGTGTGGTGCTTAGAAGAGCAAGGACTGACTGTCTCTGAGAGTTGCAGGTGGGGAAGCACATAGATGTGTTGAGTAAGCAGGGTAAGAAGCAGGGTGGTTTGGTGGGGATTAGTGTAGAAGGGGATTGTGAGATGGCGGCTTTTAAGGGTGAAGGTCACAGGGGTGACTGCTGGTGAGATATAGTCAGCAGGTAGCAAATCGTGAGACGGCGGCTGTTAAGGGGGAAGGTTGCAGGGGTGACTGCTGGTGAGATGTAGTCAGGAGGTAGCGGGTCAGAGATGAATGGTGAGATGTGTGCTGAATGTGATAGTGGTAGGCACACGGAAAGCTCTCACACAGTTCGGTGTTACTGGGATAGCAGGAAAGGGCAGCTCGGATGCAACCAGATTGGGCGCAGAAGCAAGGATGGTGTAGACTGCCTCAGCAGGGCTAGTGAGTTCAAGTATGAAACTGGGGGGATGGGGGGCTAGATTTGCGCATTGTGTGGTATGCAAGGGGAGTGTGAGCAGCCATAGCCTTGGTAGTAAATGAAGAGATTATGCTCTTCTTATCTTGTGGGCGTACAAGCGGACGGAGAGGTAAAGTCTGGGTCGAAGTGGTAATCCAAAAGGTGGTTAAGGCAGACTTGTTGAGATGGGTCTGGATGTACCTGCACATTCGTGCATGGACAGGCATAGACAGGGGCGAACCTTGATTCAGGTCCTTCCGAGGCCGGCATAGCCTGCTGGCCATGGATGCCTCACGGGGGTTGGTCTCAGTTAGGCCAATCACTGCCCGGAATGGGCCCATCATCATCATTGGTCATGTGGGGCATCGGGGGAAGGCAAGGGATGGCGGCGGCTATCTATTCACGAGTAGCAAGCCCAGTTTCCATCATGCTGGTGCCACTGGGGTGTCCCTTGCTCGTGGAAGTGAGCGGGCACTCAGTGGAGGATGATGCAGTAAGATGTTGAGTAGCTGCTGCTCCTGCACCGCCATGAGCAATCCTTGATTCAGGTCCTCGGGATAAAAAGAATAATTCACTACATTTTCGATTATTAATCTTTTAAAAAATATTTTATTATAAAGACTACACAACACAATGTATTGTTCTTCTTAAAAACTCATTTTGAAACGTATAGCTGTACGTGAGACCAACTGTACGTGAGACCAACACAGAGATTCCTGAGTAGCCTGATGGGTGACATGAGGCCGACGGTGCCAACAACTGTGGACATAATGTTCAATATAACTTAAGCACATGTACATTGTAAGGTGGGTTCATAAACATCATTTTTTGTTTCCCTTCCCGGTGAACACTATCGCTTCAATTACGTTGGGCAGCAATTATTTAACGCATAGCATTGTGCCATCACACAGCCTCGGTGGGTCGAGATTGCGAAGCAGCACGATGGTTGACCCAACTTTCAATAGAAGGTGATGTGGTGGCATTCCTGGGGTGTCGAGTGAGATGAGGAATTCTGTTGGATAGTTTACGGCTTCGTCGACATCCACCACTGTATCGATTGAGTTGTATGTAGCATCGATGGCCCATTCACACAGCCACTTGTGGTTTTTGTCATATGCCGATATGTTTGGATATACATTAAATATCAGTTCAGTAACCATTGGCACCATCTCGCAAAAATACTCTGGAAAAGTAATTTCACCTGATGTTGCAACAATTTGGTAACTTCTGGAATGCTACCTGCCTTCACCTTCGCCTCTCAGGTCCATTCACCTCCCATACGGCAACACAACCCACAAACCCACAAACAAATGTGGACTTTTATTAATATAGATAAGGATATTCAGTCAATGACATCCCGATTTCACCCTGCCATATCATTGTCACCTTATATGATAGACACATTTCATCATAGGACATAAATAATTTAAAATAAGATACATATGCTTTATTGTATCATACATGTTTCTGAGCATGTTACAAAATGTTGTTGTAATAGAAATATGTGTGGAAATGCTAAATTATGTCTTTAATGCCCCCTGAAATTTGGAAGCAACCAATAAAACGAGATGAAGAAATACCAGACAAAATCGATTCAAAGATCAAAAGGTACGATTTATTTGTTGTAACTACTTGAACAAACTTTATATAAATGCCTGGGGTCATTAGACATGGACTTTTATCACTGAACTCGGTAATTTATTTATTTTTAAACAGCTAAATTGACCCCAATCTTTCTCAAAACCAATCCTGAATCCACCAATAAGAAACATATCAAAATAGGTTGAAGCAGGAAACGATCATAAACTGTAAAGAATGGCTTAACTTCCCAAGGGAAAATTGCCTGAGACCACTTACACAAGGATCACCATACTTGAAGGGGCTAACACCAGGGCCCCTTTCCGTCCAAAGAGAGCCTTATTTTACAGACAACATCCAGTGAAGGTTTTATTCAAATGTCACAATACAGGGAGGGGCTTACACAAGGACTCCACCTGGGGAGGGACTTTTACGGAAGACTTTCTTCAACTCACACCCATGGAACAGCTAGAGCCATGGTTGGAAATCAGGAGCCAACTCCCTCTTAAATTGTGATGCTGTTCTCCACATTGCTGGGCTTCATGCAATCATACTTAAGTTCCAGACCATGGTTCCGTTCATCAATTTCTAGCTCCACCACCTCCAGTTCAGCCTGAAAGTCCTGAATCACCTTTCTCACCTCTTCTTCTGTGAAGTATAGATCCTCATCATAACCGAGTGGTATCTGGAGGCGGAAGGAAAGGAGAACCATTTACTGTCAATGATTGCTATCACCCAAGCAGGTTAGATGGGGTGGGTCAGGAGACACAGGCAGAACTGTGAGGCAAACTTGCATATAAGGCCTTGCACACAGGCCAATGAATCATGGTGTGGGAGGTTGTGAGTGCCCTAATAGAAGAGGTTTTGTGAATTTACTAACCAGGCACCTACATTTTAGGAATGTTCACAACTTCAAATATATCAATGGTGTGATTACAGCATTTAGCATTTTACTTTGGCTTTTATTGGCACTGTATACTGTAAGTACACGTTTTGTGGGCACAATCCTTGTTACAAGGGATGGGGCTGGAAAGGTTTCTGGTGGCATTAAACACTGCCTATTAAGGGGGCAGGTGGGCTTGGCAACGTCTGGGGAGAAGCCCTGCTAACTGAATGGGCTGAGGGCTGGTTGAGGGGTAACTAATCTGAGGAAATCAGGGGAACATTCAGTACTCTGCAACGGGTATCTCCTTGAATAGCATCCTGCCTGTAAGAGTTGGTGTAATTGATTTTGCTTTGCGATAGTCTCACTGGGGGAAGAGTAAAGGAAGCTTATGCAGTCAGAACTGTGCCGTGTGCCTGTACCCACCAAGCCCCACTCCTTGAAAGCATTTCCCTTTTACCATGTTTGGCTGCTGTCGCCCCAGGTGCCATGTGATTGCCATCTGGATACATGACTGGCGAATGTCTGGCAGAGACTCCATGATGAATTCCATTGTCACTTTCCCCTTGGTGGATGGTGGTGGCTGACGCATGGAACAAGGCATGTTAGGCACCCAGGCGCACCAATCAATCTGCAGATATAGAAAGCATGCAGACAATTGAGCAAACCGCAGGACCCCACCCAGAAAAAGTCAGATTTCAGCCCCTCCTCTTAGCAGCCAAACGTATAATGTTGCCTTCAACTCTATGGATGATATATCCTTATCCCTTTAAACTATTTATGCTGCCTCTCCCATTTCTAGGAGGTACAAGCCCCTTCATCTACCAGCATTATCAATATTGCCTACAGCCACATGTATGTGGGGAACTCGATCACTGGCACTATCTGCGTTATCAATGATCAATACTTCATGCAGTTTCATTTGGGGAGCTATACTCCCATCCTGCTATCAGCATATTTGCCCATCAAGACCAAGTTCAACCACATCTATGACATAGTTCACCCTCCTTATCAAATATTCACACAGTCTGCGTTCCGATGTATGAAAAATTGGAATTATTGATCATCAAAATAGAGAGATTTTCAATAATCGTGTCATTCATGAAAAAGACAGTGCAGCCGCCCCAGAGACTTAGTGTCACTGATAATGAAAAATAAGAACATATCAGCAGATCAGACAGAAAGGTTTTGCACCTTCTATTGTTCTGACCACCAGCCTCAAGTATTAGTTTTATTGTAAGTTCCCCAAGTCAAGCCACATGGTTTCCAATGTTGGCGGTAACTGTTGCATGGACATCAATGAAGGCATATGTTTAATTTTGTAAGATTTTAGGTACTTTTAGGTGTTAAGATTTTAGGTACCTGAGCCTCGTTGAGTGGCGAATGCTGCCCGGTGCACGTGAAGATCCCCATGGTAAGGAACTTGACAAGCTCATCCTTGGACTGGAAGTTGGAGGGAATTCCTAAGAAGAGAAAGAGACAATCAAGCCGGCCTTAGATAGAGAGAGGGGGGGGGTGAGTGTGTAGAGTGGCATTGGGGCTCTTTGAAGACCCAAGCACAACTTGTATCCATCTGATGTTTGTCATTCTTCCTCTGCCCCAACTACCTCCTGAAAATTAAGCAACACTTCTCATGGCGAGGAGCAATCGGAAGTGTAATTTCAGCTCATTTGGACACCATTGATTCCTGCTTTTCCCATAGCATGAGTTGAGATCCTTTGTTAAACACAGCAGCTGCCAAGAGGGACCTGAGTTGCTCTGAGTAGGGTATGTGTGGGGCCCTTAAAACCTCACCTCCTTCCTCTCTGGCAAGTATTTAAATGGCTGGCCTGGAATAGCTATGTTTCGTACCCCAAAAATGTACTCTGGGCAGGCATGTAGGCCCTGTAACCCGGAGTTACAATTTTGCCCAACCAGAGACTTAGAGGGATTATTTTATTTATACTGCACTGAATGTCCACTGCTTTTAAGAGTTTTCTTTTCCCCATGAAGCTTACATTTGACCACAAAATGTGACTCTTCCCCAGTACGTAGTGTCAACAAGTCTGCCGAAGGATAAACCAAATAAATGAGACATAATGAGGTTCCACATCCATTGGCTAGGTAGGGGTAATGCTACTTTTATGAGGGGTCAATCTGTCACAAACAAGGCAATCTTTTTTTTGAGTGCACAAACAGAGCAAGGTTGGCATTAAACTATAATGTGCTGGGGAACATAGTCTGAAGAAGTTACCCTATCCTCCCATTGAATACTTGCTAATCTGTAGGTAATAGCTGCTAGACTGCGGCTCTGATCCAGGAATACATACAAACACAATAGTACACTTATGTGTCAATTCTCCATGCTATTTACTCTGATTTGAATACTTCTGTTGTGTTCAAGTAAGAACAAAGTTTCTTTGGTTACACTTTTCATTATAAATTGTACTTTTCAATTGCACACTCTACAAACTAAAGTGTAAGTACACATTTAAAAAGAAACCTTAAACTAGGACCAACACGATTTTCACAAAATGTGTTTTTTAGATACATTTGTAAACCTTTTTTATGCGCTTCTTCACGGCCATTTACACCTTTTTTTAGTTTGCACGAACATATCTTTTATGTGTTTCCCCCATTCCTTGATGTATTTTCTTTAGTTTTCTGTAATGTAATTAATATTGTTTATCAATTATCCAGTATATAAAATAAAGGACTCCCTGCCAAAGTCAGGATTCCGTGAACTTACAATCTCAGGGATATAGCACCTAGCTTACTTCTTGTTTTAAAACACACAGTGTCAGGGATTTAGAAGCCAACATGCTTCTTACCTTCTCAGGGCCAGTGATAGAATGCACAGCTCATTCCTTGACCTTATAGTTCCAGAGATATAGCAACCAGCATGCTTCTTGACACACCAATCAGCAACCCTCCGTTCTTATTTTAGGGTATACCTTAATTTCCCCTTCCTTACTTCTGGGTATTTACCAATTGGTATGCCATAGTTTCCCTTGCAGAAGAATTTGCTTTTATTTTTCATATCGCTATGACGACCCAGGGTTTAAAAACCCTTGTCGGTATTTTGAAGTGATGCAGACTTCTCTGTCTAAGGCAGCAGTCCGCCCTTTACCTGAGTAGCTCATTTAGTCTGGAAGGCATTAGGAATGTGTCGGCAGGAGCTGGGGTGAGGGATGATCTGCCTTTCGTAGAGGTCCACATCAATTACCTGGGTTCCATGTTGTTACAGAATTTCAACATATTCCTTTAGGCACAATAGGGCGTTTGTTCCATATAGAGAGCGCAGACAAACACACGTACACTGAACTGATAGTTAAGCCTGTCAGCAATATGCTTTGCAACTAGTCCCAGAATTTGTCCCCGATCAAGGTCGCATCTTTCTTAGGAAGTTCGGCAGGCCCACAAGAGAATTCTGGTAACACTGCATGGCTCCTGAGCTTCTGCGTCACCCCCTTCCTCCACAGTCATCACCTGGGTGTATTTTTCCTTCCCCCACTGGAAGGTCAGAGGAGCGCGGCAGGAAGCTCAATGCGTAAAGAGGTTCTAAATCATGAAGCATAACAATGATCTGGTAAAGCTTCAGCTGCATAAGGTACACTCAGAGGATGTGTGCTCTCAGCCATTCATGTTCACAGGGACAAATGTATCTCCTGTCACTGCAACACCCCTTTCCCCTTCTGTGCCCCTAGCCATCTCCTGTTCCGCCCATCCCTAGAAACGGCCCTGGGGAGGTGTTTCACCCACACCTAGAAAAAACAGCCTTGGGATGGTATGTGGTGAGTTGACAAGGAGTCTGAGGTATTTTGAGCCC
The DNA here is from genome assembly GCF_040938575.1 of Ambystoma mexicanum. NCBI lineage: Eukaryota > Metazoa > Chordata > Amphibia > Caudata > Ambystomatidae > Ambystoma > Ambystoma mexicanum. Next base: position 265,503,660 of record NC_090921.1, read on the forward strand.
AGTCTGATTTCCTTTCTCAGATTCCTCTCACCAACCACCCAGCTTTAATGACTTCAAAAATCCTCTGATGTCAGTTAGCAAGCCTGAGTTCTTTTTTTTATCATAGAGGCACCCTGAATTCCTTGTTTACCAATTTGTACACATATAGAGAGAAAGGACTGTTTCCTGTTAGTCTTTGTTTGTGGAAAATATGATCAAAATTGAAATGCGGGTCTCTTGCTTGGCCCTCCAAACTGTCAATCCTGCCATGCTGGCCCGTGACTGAGGGAATTGATTTTCATTTAACATTGTTTAAATGGTTGAAGAGCTGTGGCCCAGGGAGCGACGAGAACAGATGTATCAGGAGGAGCAAGAGAGAAAAGAAGAACGGGCAGAAGAACAAAGAAAGTATGACAATAGAAAGGAAGAGAGAAGAGGAGGAAGCACAGAAATGAAGGGACAAAAGAATACACAGACGAAGGGAAGAAGAGGAAAGAAGGGAAAGAGTAAGGAGAGAAGAACAAAGGCAAGAGGAAGAAAGAATTAGAAGGGATGCATGAAAGCAAAGAGAACTAGATGAAGAAATGGAACGAAGAAGGAGACAGCGGGGTTGTGATACCAGTCTTATTCGTAGGGAACCAGTAGGGCCATGTCCAGAAACACAATGGGACAGAACAGAACAAGAGAGTTCCTTCCAATAAAGGAAGTAGATGCCAGGGGCATCTAGTGTTGGATGGGGAAAGATTTGATGCTGAAAGCATGGAGAGAAAGGATCGATAAGGCCTATCAGGAGTTGAGGTGAAATAGCGAGCATGAAACTCGAGGGAACGATGATCAATCCCTAATGCCTCGATCAAAAAGAGAGGAGGAAAGCCTGTTCAGTGATGAACGTTGAGCATTGTCTTGAAGTAGATTGAATCTGGATAAGGGTGAAGGGGATGATGGTCACACTAGTTGGGGACAAGACATGTCAGATGAGGAAAGAGAAACCAGTCTTAGGGTAGAAGGAGGGAGCATGTGCACGATGGAAAGAAGCCTGCAAATGGACAAAGAAGTAAGATGGTCAGATCTGGAACAACCTAAGGATATGACGCCAGATCCCATAGCATATCCGGAGTGTCCCCGAGGATGATCATATAGTGAGAATGAGAATTCACCACCATATGTGAGCAGGTTAAAATCATTACCATCAAGGAGATGGTCCGGGACGAACGTCCCTTCCATGGATGGACGAACGATGGTAGCTGACTGTTGGTTGGGATTTACGCAGTTTCCCTTATTGGAAAAAGGGGGAGCAAGGCCACAGTATATTCCATGGCTGCAGATGGATAAGGATAATTTAAGGTGTAAGCTAGCGGGTTTGACTTCGGGCGCTGGGAAATGGATAAACAAGTTTGAAAAAATTACAGAAGGCAACACGCTGGCTATAGGGGACATAAAAGGTCTCCTGGCAGCTATTCTTGGAGAAAGAGCTGATGACATATGGAGGAGTATAAAAACAATAGGGAGATCCCAAATATCCACTCTCAAAGCGAGGTGGACTCCTACCTTGGTTTTGGGAAGAGAGACTTTTTAAATATACGAAGAGGTAGGAGAATGGAAAAATGTCAACAGCTACTCTCTAGTCAAAAAACTACATCAATTTAGCCAAAAATATCAATTTTATTCAGAGTTAAAAGTCTCATGGAGATAGAGAGACACTATACATATAAATTACATTATCAGACACTCTAAAAGATACATAAATGTAACAAAGATCAGACAATTTTCTTTTTAAAATAGAGATATCTGCTAATACATCAATCTATGTTCTTTGCTGTGAATCCTTTTGAATTAGGTTTCACATCCTTGTGGATCACTAAATATTTTCACACAATCTAGTATTATTTCTAAATTGGAAACTCAACATGTTTCAGTCCTCTTAACAATTGATGGGACTTTCTTCAGGAGTGGTCAGAAACAGTATTAGAGTAGATAAGCAATTGGTCTGGAATCTTCTTTGTGTGAAGATTCATTCATTAGAAGTGCAGTAGCTGTTGACAAAAACCAAAAATAAGAATCAATCATTTTATTTATATTCTTGAGACACATAATCGGGTTTCGGGAGAGGTTCAGAATAAATAAATTACCTGGACTTCCAAGTGTACAAGCTCTCTTAGCAGTCGAGGAGAAAAGTCCACCGTAGTTGGACGTTTTTCTTATGGGAAGGTGATTTCCTTCCTCTTAATCCTGGAATAAATTAATAATGCAAGGGAGTCAGAAGATCAGCCTTTCTTCTATCTTTCAGAGCTAAATAAAGTTGTGGTCGTAGTATGTGGACTGTTAAAGCCAGTGGGTACATACTGTTATCATCAGCCCATAGGTAGAGAGGAACCCTAATGGGTTTGGGGTTTCGCAACATTGGTCATGCCTTTGGCCTATGATGCTGTGACAAAATCATCAGTTAGATATATTGGGTACAGTGTACTTGCCTTAATAAGGAGTAGAAGTCAAGTCTCTAGAGTAGTGTGAGTCTGCTAGGCATGCAGGTTGCGTGCATGTGGGACTCCAATCTGGAGGTCATCACTATGAAAATGTGGGTGATGCCGGGATTTAAGCTGGTAAACAAAACAGATCAAAGCTAAATTTAGTTTCCAGCAGGATTACTCTTCTAATTCTAGTCATTGGGCAATGCTTGGAGCTTATTTACATGTTACATTATGTCCGCGTATTTCACTATATAATAACTTTTCACTCGCTCAGCTCGGAGGAATGCGTCTCGAGAGTCTACGTTTATCCCACCTAGGGGTAGATAGATTTAATATGGTAGTTGATTTACCTGATTAGTTAGCCAAGATTCACGCTGGATGTCCTTCGCGGGCAGAAACCTCCATGCGGGTATTAGTCTTTGCTCGCATCTCCGTCAAGGTGTTAGTCCTTGTTACTGATCGGGACTGGATCGCTGGTTCCGCATCGGTGGATATGTGTATAGTCCGTCGGAAAACACTGAAAAAACGCCATTGCTAAACGCCATCTTGAGGAAAGGATGTGCAATGGATCCCTAGTCCTATTTTGGTGTTCATGGCAATTAAAGTGAAACACAACGAGATGTACATTTCTAAACGTTATGTATGGGCTGATGATAGCTTAAAACAGGCTATTAAAAAGGTTATATATTGGCTAAATTTATGTCGTTTTTTGGCTATAGAGTAGCTGTTGACATTTTTCCATTCTCCTACCTCTTCCTATATTTAAAAAAGACATATGGAGGCGAGCAGGCCATTTCGGAGCAACGTTTAATATTTGTAGAGCAGATGTGTGGAGGCCTCTGAGGTTACAGTACCCCGATACATCAGATATGGGTGCAATTATGACACATAAGATGAAGGAAGATGAAGACCCTATTGCTTACATTCAGGACATTCAAGAGAAATGGCAGCTTGAAACTCGCAAGCCGTGGGAAAAAAACGGTGGCATTATTTTACCACATTTTATGCCAGCGGTTGCCTGAGCCAGTATAGAGGCAGATGAAAAAACAAGTGGGAATGGAAGCAAAGTCATGGGCTGAGATACAGTTGAGGATAGTGCATCACTGTCGGCTATTGCAAGAGAAAAAGAGGAAGAAAGATGAGACGAGGTAAATCGAGGAAGCTATTTCAGAAGAAATTGTCAACATTTGGCATAGAAGGGACAGTATTGATAAGCAGAGAAGAATTTGGAATGCAGGAAGCAGTGGGTACATCGCAGGTGAATAATTAAGGTGGATACAGGTTTGTTCCACGATGCAGAGGTATGGGCTGTAGAGGAATAGGAGGATTCAAAAATAATCAAGGTGGATTTCAGAATAGACAGAATGAGAATCAGAGCACACAGGGAGGATTTAACCAAGGGGGACTTGTCAGACGAGCACCCCCAGTATGTTGGACTTGTAGGATGACAGGGCACATTGCGCGCGTATGTGGGAGCCAAGGGAATGTACATATGGCCAATTTTCAAGAGGGGGACAGCTTATGCTCTACCATATAACACACAAACGCCACCATATAACCCACAAACGAGGGAAGGGTTCGCCCAAGATCACCCCATGTATCAGATGCAAGCACCAAAGGTATAGTAGGTACAGCAACAAGAGCAAGTACAAATTAATCCACCACAAGCGTAGCCACCAGGAATAGGAGGTGTCACTGTGGTAGGAGGAAATCCTTTCACAGGGACGCTGAGCCTCTACCCACAATAGGACAGCTCACAGGGTGACCTGATGTGTTCAGTACTATCTGTGACACCAGACCCCCAAGAGGAACCAAGGGTTGATGTGACGATAGGAAGCAAATCCTTTTCTTTTTTAGTAGACACTGGGGCTACTCGTTCGTGTATACGAGAAGAAAAAGATCCAATGTCGGGATTTGCCATGAATGCTCATGGGTTCTCTGAAATTACAAGTCTAGTTCCTTTTACTGATTAATTACCAGTCTCTAAAGGAGAGTGTGACACGTCTGTTCCTTTGTTATATTCACAACAGACACCAGTTAACATTTTGGGAAGAGATTTGATGACAAAACTTAACATCACGATTTCTTTCCCTGACCAAGGAATATTGTGCGCCACTCCAGGAATACACTATTTAAAACTGGGCAAATTTATACTGGCATTCACAGGGCAAGTGGCTCTGCGAGGCATTTCAATAGATCCAGAGGTTTTACTGTATGGGGTAAGCATTCTATTGACATGGCTACCTGGCTTAGTGGGAACAATTGTGAGGCTACCAGATGAGTTTTTACTAAGACCACGAATACCTATGGAAGAAGAGGGGGGACAGACAATCCCTATAGAATTAGAAGCAGCCACAGTAGGAAGGGAAATGGCAATGCTCGAAGGAGTAGTTGATGAGGGTAGACCATGGAGAACAGTAATAGCTCTCGAGGAAGGGTACAGACTGACTGAAATCACTGATGATGACATGTTTAGGGAAGACCGAACAGATGGTGAAGTGGTGTTCTTTATGAGCATCACATATTGGAGAACGATAGAAAAAAGGGAAGTGCCACAGCAAATGGCGATAATGTGGCAGCGTCCAGCATATTTTCAGGAAGACTTGGAGAAGGTGGCAAGCGTCCTTTGGACAACAGGCCCTTATGATGTAGGTTTATTGAAGGGAATAGGAGGAAGTTAAAATAAAGCTGAAGCCAGGAGCGATTTTACCTTGAGCAAGACAGTACCCCATGTCTCGAGAGGCTGATGAAGTTATATTTCATACTATCTTGGCACTTATGAAACAAGGAATTCTGGTCCCATCAGAATCATCGTGTAACACCACAGTGTATCCAATCAAAAAATGTAAAGGAGGGTTGTGGAGATTTATACAAGATATGAGACCAATTAGCAGATTGTAGATGCCGAGTTTCCTTTACTTCCTAATCCGGCAACGATACTATGCAGTATCCCAGTGGAAGCTTGATATTTCACGGTGATTGATTTGAAGAATGCATTTTTCCCGATCCTGTTGCACAAAGAACCACAGGACTGGACTTCCTTTATGTCCCGCCAAACTCGGCTGAAACATATGCATTTGCCACAGGGGTAATGTGAGTCCACATTGATCTTTAAGAGACTCCTATAGATGGATTTAGGGAATATTGATCTTAAGAGTCCGGTGATACAATACGTAGATGACATTTTAATTTGTAGCAGCACGGAAGATGAGTGCAGACAAGATGCTATTCAGTTGATGAATATTCTGGCAGACAAGGGATATAAATTAGACAGGGAAAAGTTACAATATTGTCAAGAAAAGGTGTTGTACATAGGGCAGAGGATTTTGCATGAAGGAAAGGTGACACCTGAAAGAGCCAAGGCGATTATTAAATGGACTACCAGTTGTACTGCGTGAAGAGAATAGTCTACCCACTTTCCACAAGCGGCTTAAGACCATGCTATTCAATTAGGGCCTCTTGCCGATCCAATAGCTAATTTGTCTGTCAGTGTTTACTTCCTTGACACTCGTTGTTCTATGTGCGCCCTGATGCCCGCGGGCTGCAGCGCGTTTTAAGCAATAAAATAAAATAAAATAAATGGAACTGGGTGGCATTAACGGTCTGGTAATGGCCCGGAGTGTCAGTTACACGCCTGAGTGAAGAGAGGGCTGTAACGTAAGCCCAGGGCATTACCAGACCGGTAATGCCCCCCTCTGAGGGTTCTATTGTTGTTAGTACCCCGGCACATTGTACCGGGCTACTAACAATAATTTTCTCGAGTTCGAAATGGAGTGAACGACGTTTCTCAACTCGAGAAAAGAAAATGTCCAGCATGGATTGGGGTCAAGGGAATACACGTAGTCCCTTCTCCCTTTCCATGGTGGGCATTAATACAAGCTTTAATAAAAAGTAAACAAAGAAAATGGCCAACCGGGAACAGGGAGAAGAGACTACACGTAGACCCTTCTCTATTTCAAAGGCCAGCTACGAACAGAGCAGTGCAGATAAGGGGTTGGGGTAGGGAGGGGAGCGGATATGTGGAAAATGGGAGTGGGGGTCAGGGAAAGGGCAGTGGACGCAGGGAACACACTTACCTTCGTTCCTGACGAGGCAAGATGGCAGCCACCCACTCTGAGGAGGCTCGGGGTGGAGTCTTTCCCTGTGTGGTAAGGACCCCGTTCCGAGCCTCCTCGTTGGCTGGGAGGACGCCACCCCCCCTCGCTGGGTACTAATGAAGATTACATTGATTTAAGACCAGCTGATTGATGACAGCTCCAAACACACATGCGCTTGCTGAGAGATTGAATGCAGTAAGGAATTACGTGAAAGAGTCTGTTGAATTCTGAAGTCTACTGTATAACTTACATTAATTCCTAAACAAGTTAAACTTGGGCCAACGCGTCAACATCAGTTCATTCTAAGACAAATACATCCATTGGTTCACTTTGGGTTCAAGATTTAGCTGGGAGGGCCATTAACAAGAGAGAGAGTTTTCTGTTGGTCCTAAACTCCAACCCAACAACGTCCCCTAGGTACAATGTAAACGTTGGCTTCCACTATTCCTAGGGACTCACTGGTGTACATGGAGACTGAAGAAAAGCAGTAGGCATGCTTGCATCATGACAACAGATGCAGTGTGAAGCTGTGCAGTGTGAAGCACAAAGTGTGAGAGTAGGTAGCACAGCATGGAGGACAAGAGAGGGTGACACTATAGAACAATGTAGGGGAGGGTCTCAAATGTCACCACTGTCATATTTTGAAGTTCTGCTGTGCAGGTCAACAGAGGCAGAGAAATCAGCACAGCGCACCCAGGATATGGGCTAAAGCAGAAGGTTTATTGCATCATACATATAGATTGAGGGCTCTCAGTGGGTGTACTGGGGTGTGCTGGCCACTCCTTCACCCTTCGTTTTTCACAGACTTTAAGTCATCCGCAAGAGAACACCATTACCTCGTATTGGCAGTCACGTAGGGTTGGAAGAGGTAGGGCTGAGTGTGCTGGGGAAAGAGTGGTTGAAGCTACAGGGAGTTTTCTTTTATGTAATTTGCATTGCTCTGCACATCACTTCTGATATCTCACGTGTAGCCTGTTTCTGCGCATATGCATACAGTATTAGTAGTCTTTTAACAACTTTCACATTTTGAGTAGTGGGTTTATTTATGGGCAGATATGGCCGTAATTCTGTAGAACCTCTAATAATAATGCACATGTGTGTAAGACTCCCCAGGGCAGTGGTCTGCAACCTTTGACTCGCCAGATGTTTTGGAGTACAAATCCCATCATGTTTAACAAGCATAGTCAATAGCCAGATATCATGGGAATTGTAGTCGGAAACATGTGGAGAGCCAGGCGATGCAGACCTCTGCCCTTGGGTGTGTAAATTTACCAACAGAACAAAGGGAGATCCCTCTAGGGCATAGGAGTGATTTTACCAGGTTTTAAGGCAACAAGTCACTTTTGTTGGGTGCAAGAAACTGTGACAGGATGCCCAGCATGCTACAGCCGTAGTTTGTTATTGTCTTACCAGATGCTATGTAGACATAGAAAGAGAAAGCTGTACACATGCTGTACACATGCAGGGTAGCATGGTGAGTTGCTAATAGACAAGTAGGCCACAACCACCCTTCCTCCACTCTTCTTTAGGAATTAATCACCTGGTGGGCAACATTCGGCCCTCCACAACCCCTTGCAGGAATACATGTTGTTGTGCTACATGAAACTTTGGGGAAAGACAAGTGGCAATGCGGAGGCCAAGATGGGAAGGGGAACGGAAGAAGACAAAATGTGAGGAAAGAATACTACAAAGGTGGGGAGAGGAAAGGGAAGGCGTGTGGAGATATCTAAGAGAAAAATGTAGAGGAAAGGGCAGAAAAAAAAGAGGCAAACTTGGAAGATAAGGAAAGAAATGAAAAAGGGAGGGAGATTGAGAGAGAGAGAGAGAGAGAGAGAGAAAGAGAGAGAGAGAGAAGGAATACATAAGAGGAAGTGATCAACTGATGGAGGCGGAAGTAGATAGAAAAGCGAACAAATAAGTGAATAGAGAATGTGAGCAGGCAAAATGGAAATATAAGTGGGGTAGATGGATAGAAATAGAGAGAGGAAAGGTTTTAGAGTAGAGGAAAATTACTCACCCATTTTCCGGGTGCTGGCAAATCCTACTTCACTGATTTCCTTAATCCAAGCTTGTAGTTCGGGGTCAGATGTCACTTGTAGGTCACTATGATAAAATAGGTCCATAATTCTGCCCACAAACCTATGCCAAAGAAAAGAGTACTTGGTCAACGCGTAAAGAAGATAAGCATGTAAGGTATGTGCTTGGTTCCTCGTTACCACGATATACCAGTAAGTGCTCTGTTCTTTGAACATTTTGAAATGTATTTAGTCTTAAATTTAATTTGACGAGCATTTTTGGTTTACATAAAACCTTATGCTCCACAAGAAACGGATAGATTAAACAAAATTCCAATATCAATAAAAAAAAGAAACAATTGCAAATATAAAATATACAAATATGAATAAATACATTTCACATCACTGTACAATTAGTATTACATTTAAATTACATATACCTTCACTCCTTGTTGAGAGGCAAGTTACTGCATCCTAATTTCCTTGTTTTAGAAAATATTTTAAAACCCAGTATACACTCTTCTGTTTAGCCTAATATTTTAGGTATCAGCTTTTCCACCGAAGCCTACTGGATTGTATTGGTATACACATTTCGGAAACATATCATAGATCATTTAATTTGTTCTTCATCGCTGATTATTTGTTTAGGATCTTAAAGCTTGTGCTGTTTTGCATTGACCATTAAAATGTGGTGTGTGAAGGCCTACAACTTCTTTCTTGTTCATGCTAAACAGGAGAATTCTGCTCAGGAAAGAAGCACCCGTCAAAACCAGCACCTTGCTGCCCACAGTTACATCCACAAGCAAGCGATTAATGCAGGGGTGTTCCTAGGTCTGAAAAAGATCTGGGGATACGCTAATTTCTGGACTGTCGGGACTTGGGGCTAGCTAGCCTTTTGGTTGTGGCCCCAGGGCTTCTATCCAGGGCACAACCAAAAGACCCTGTACAATCATGAATCGAACCCCTTCAGCCCGCCCAAGCAATGCCTCTGCATTCATGCATGCAGCATCCACCAAATGCACTGCGCTCCCTGGTGTGTATTTGTATTTATTGTGTTTATATAGCGCTTTCATCCAAAGCGCTTTACATTATAACAACAGAATACATAGAACATTATAACAGTAGAAGCAATTTACAATCATGAATCGAACCAATAAAAAACAGTAAGTTTCGAGGGAAGGGGAGAGAATGAGAGGTGGGGAAGGTTTCAAGGCGGGGAGTGGAGAAGGAGAGATTTCAGGGAAGTGCGCAAGTAGGAAAAGGTAGGTATAGAGCGGAATGAGAGAGGTAAGGAGTTCCAGTGCAGGGGGGCTAGGACCTGAAAGGAGCGGAAGCGGGAGGAGGCACATGGGGAAGGGGGGACGGTGAGAAGGAAGTGGTTGGCTGAACGGAGTGAGCGGGAGGGATTATAGAAAGAGAGGAGAGAGGAGAGAGGAGAGATAGGGGGGAGCCAGATCATGGAGAGATTTAAACACTAGACAGAGGAAATGAAACTTCTGTGTGGTTGTACACACACAATAGTTATACAGGCACATAACCAGAAGTTAAATACATTTAACCAGAAGTTAAATAAAGGAGTGCATTCATCACCTTGGCCAAAGGGTCACACTCTCAAACAGCTGATCTTTGTGATCTCTTTCCTTGCAACTCCAGCTACACATCATTGGAGATGTACAGATGAAAACTGCCTGCACAACACACACACCCACGCCTCACTACCGCAGTCAATGGATACCTACCATCTACATGCCCATTCCTCTTCAACTATGCTCATGCAATCCCCCACTAGTGCCAAAAACAGTTCCAATGCACCAGGCCAGAATGAAACATTCATCCGCACCATTCATCCGCTCATGGTACTCCCAACCAACATGAACGCCTGCCCCTGACGTCACCAAATGACCCACAGCAAAACACTGCAAACATATCACCCGCCACTAGACAGAACATTCACACAGACAACATCCATTGACTGCAACCGTTCTTGCAGCAACAGCTACCTGAGTGAAATGGACCCTGATCAGTTCAAGTCGGATAGTTCTACCCTCAAGCCACAGAAGGGCTTCCAAATCCCTGGCATCTGTGTAGCATCTGTGTAGAATTAAAGGGTTTCTACTAACATGATGGACCTGAATCGGAGAGATATGGAGGGGCTTTTCTGGCACCCATCAAAGCCCCCCAAAATGTCAGCAAGGGCCAAAAAGAGTGTTTTTGGTTGTATAATGTATACAACTGGCAGCTTCCTTCCTAGAGCTCCCAAAGGAGATACTCTGCTAAAAATTGTCTCTTGGAATATTGCGTGTTTAGAAAGTACATTAGACATCCAGACTTGGTTTACTTCTTGTCTCATTACATTAAACATAGAGGTAGAGAATTCATAAGGCAAACAATAGCAAAATAAACTTTATTGTCGATAAAATAAGATTGAAATAAATGCATATTTAAAAGCAGTAGACCAAATACAGTTAAACAATATATGAATCTCAAGTGAGAGACAGAACACAACAGTATTCAGTGCACAAGTAATATCCTAAATGCAAAATAGTGACTATTGACCTCCCACACAATTGCCTCTGCTTTTAGGCGCCAGCAGATGGTGAACATTCGTCAGGAGCTCTGCAGTGGGGTCACTAATAATGCTCATGCTCTATAGTTAGGAGCCCCTTAAGTCTCTATTGGATCAACTTCCAACACAGAGTTACCAGTATCACTAGGAGAACGTAAACAATATATGTTACAAGAGATGTAGGGCCTCATTACGAGTGCGCCGGTCCGGATTTAACATTGCCGGTAAAACCATACTAGCTCCATATACCGGACCGGCTAATTCCAACCTTCGATCCCGGAAACACCATCACCTCGAAGCCATCCCAGCGGCGACAACGCACCCTGAAATTGCATTGGCGGGAACAGCGTGTCGATAACCGACGCACCCTCAGCCACTGGCAATGCGTAATACTGTGCCCATTACGAGTAGCACGGTTTGGAAACACCACCATGAAGATGGTGGAAACACCATGCCCACTGTGGAGGTACCGCTGGCACCACAGAGATGGCGTTAAACAGTGGCAGGTGAGCCAAATCAGGCCACAGGTGCACAAGATGAGACTAGCTGCACCATGTAGGCAACTGGGAGCCTACCAAAGTGCCACACCTCCAGACACAACCATGCTGGCAGCCGCAGTAGCAGCATTCGGGCTAGTTAACCTACAGGATGCAGTGCCCATTGTGGCAGCAGTGGGTCAGAGAAGGAGGAGGAGGCGGTGCGGGTGGCAAATTGCGACCATGGTACCCATCCCAAACATAAATGTGCAGATTCCACAACTCCAGAGGCAACCTGCAATACCCTGCATCAGGGCCTCACCCTGGAACCTGACCACAGGGCAGATCCACACATTATACCGCCTTGACCATCCATCAATCATGTCCATCATCACTCTGATCGAGGAGGACATCAGCAGCCGCACTGGTACCCCCCCAGCTAAAGGTTGTCTCGGTACTGCATTTCCTAGGAACTGGAACATATCAGCGCACTGTTGGTGAGCTGCACAGGCTGTCACAACCCTGTTTTTCTAGAATACTTGACCAAGTACTGGAGGCGCTGCTGACCCATGCGGCAGAGTACATTGGCGTACCCCGTACCCTTGCCCAGGTCATTGCCACCAAGTTGGTCTTCCATGCCATTGTAGGCATGCCAAATTGCATAGGTGCATTCGACGGCACCCACATCGAGTTGACAGTTCCACATGCTATGGAGGCGGTGTACCGCAATCAGAAACAATTCCACTCAATGAATGTCCAGATGGTATGCGACGCTGGACAAGTGATCACCCATTGCTGTGCATGTTTCCCTGGGTCAACACATGACTCCACGGTCTTGCGGAATTCGACATTGCCACGCTACATTGAACGCTATGAAGGACAAAGCACATGGCTATTGGGTAAGTACAACTGCCAATGCATGAGCCCTGCCCAATGCCATAATCATCCACCACATATGAACTCATGGGAATAGACCTGTGTACAACAAGTAGTTGGCCAATTCAAAATCACTAATGGGACCCTCAATGTCCCATGCATGGTATCCCTCCACCGCCAAATATGATCATGAGATTCCCCATATAACAGATACACAAATGGCCCATAATTGTATTGCAACGGATTTGGACAGTGAAACCACAAACTCTAACATGTGGCCTTGCTTTCACTCCCGTGCAGGTGATGCAGGATAGGCACTCACACCATGGCTGTTGACACCCATATGAAGGCTGAGGAACAGGCATGAGGAGGCCTGCAATAGGGCACACATACGCAGACGTGGCATGATAGAGTGTACCTTTGGATTACTCAAGGCCAGGTGCCGCTTCTTGAGCCGATCTGGAGGCTCATTGCTGTACAGCCCAATCAAGATGGGGAAAATAGTGGTGGCATGTGCCATGTTGCACAATCTGTGCATTCGCAGGAACATTCCACTGCCCCAGACACAGAGGATGAAGATGATGATGCTGACGACGATGGTGAGGATGGCGATGGGGATGGGATGGGTGCACTCCCTGGCAGGGGTGCCCAGAATGGACAGCATGCACGGGCAGCACTCATTCAGAGTTTTTTCTAAATGACTTTGCATGCACATCATGAGCGGCATGTTATTGCACAACATAGAATCCTCTGAATGCACATGCATTTTCAAAATAGTTTATTCACAACAAAACAGGGGTGTGGAGAATTGGATGGAAAAAAGTACACCCGTGCACACCCACCTCCCCAACGTGCCCAACCCCGACCAGGCCCAAACCAACTAACCCCACTAAGGACCACCTCCTCAACGTACCCACCCCCTGACCAGGCCCCAACTGACTAACCCCATTAAGGACCACACCCACCTCCTCAACGTACCCACCGCCCAACCAGGCCCCAACCGACTAACCTCACTAAGGACCACCCCCACCTCCCCAACATACCCACCCCCATGTAATAACTCTATCCCAACTGTGCGGTCGACAGCCAAAGTACGTCACACTATTTGCGACCGCGCTTGTGGGTGTATGAGTTCTTCCCGGAGGGTCCAGTCAGCCGGGAGGACTGCCTCCACGGGCTGCTTCCCACCGAACTTGAGGGGGTGCTTCTTGTGGATGGCACAGGTGGTGTTGCAGTTGCCACATTGCCCATGAATGCCTGTTGGGCCACTTGCATAGAGTCCGCAATGGTGGACATTACATTGTTCCCCTCCCTCAGCCGCTGTGACATGACCATGTTAGTGGTGGCGAATCTGCCTATTGCCCGAGACAGTCTCCGCACAGAGGTGGGGGTGCTCTCCCTCTGCATCCTGGCTTCCTCATGCTGCAGCCTGGCGCCTCCTCACGCTGCAGCCTCGATTCCTTCAGTTGTTGCTGAACCAGCTGCGTGAGGCTGGCCTGGTGTTGCTCAATGCGCATCAAGACGGGCGCTGAGTTCGTTGATTGAGGGTCTTGGTGAGCGCATCGGGCTGTAGAGTCCTGTTGCACTGAATAACAAGTCCTGTAGGGGACTGATGTCTCCCATGTCATCCTGGTCCTGTGGTGCGTCAGCACACTGTTCAATGGGTGCACTATTGCTGCTGCATGCATCCTCCTCAGTGGTCCCTGGATGGGCACTGATGGGTGCGGCAGATGTGGCTGCAAGTGTTGTATTCGTGTCAACATGCTGCTCTTTGGGGGGGGCGGCAGGGTTGGGGGTGTGCGTAGCCACCATTGGCAGTGCTGATGACTGTGCTGCAGAGGTGCTGGCAGTGGAATCCTGTGACGGACGGCTACGTTGGCTCTGTGCGATGGTACGTGGCATGGCCTGTTGCGCTGAATCACGGTTGCTTGATGTGCCTGTGGAGAGATGCAGGGCATGCTGTTAGTTGTGTGGCAGGTTGTAGATGGGTCCACCACATGCAACGCAGTCCTCATACTTTGTCCACTTGCATGTACACACATTTGACGGGTGATGCACTCAGGTGTGTGTATCTCAGCTTGCAATCAGCTGCACGCTGTCTGCCTGACCTGGGGGGCATGTCTCATGTGCGTGTGGGGTGTGGTGTGGGTCATTGGTGGATGTGTTGGGTCACTATGAGCCTGGCAGAGGTGGGGGTGCAACATTCACACTCATGACTTTCAACTCTGTGTACTTACCGCCACCGCCGGAAGGGCTAACTCCGACCTCTGAATTGCCTATGCCCTGGATCCCTTCAAGGTGCAGGACACTACTGCACCTCTCCTCCCATGTCTGGAGCTTCAGGGGTATTGCAGGTCCTCCGCCTATGCTGGTGCTGTGTTGTCGGTGTACTGTAATTAGGTTGTGCACTCGCAGCTGGAAATCGTCCCACTGTTTGTGGCAGTCTTTGACTGTGCGTGCAGTCCCACCTACTGCTGTGCACTTCTGTGCTGCTGCCACCCAGATATCCTTGTGGCGCTGGCGAGTGATGTGCCTTAGGTCGGCACTAAACAGCATAGGGGCATTTTCCACTATGTGCTCCACCAGCACTGTCAGTTCATTCTCGCTGAGGCATGGCTGGGATGCGCAATGCAATCTTCCGAGTGGTGTTTTACAACTCCAAGTGGAGATAGGCCCTGTGGTTGCAGAGGATGGCAGTGGATTGTGGTTTAAATCATGGCCGCTGCTCTCCTTCCGGTTTTCGCAATCACAGTGTTTCCGGGATGGGAATTTCTGTTTCCGTGCCGGCGGAGGTGTATATGGATGTGCCACTGCCATGTTTTGCAGTACTTCTGTGCTCGTGGGTGTTTCTGTGATGGTGGTGACAGCGTTTCCGCGATCGTCTGGTGCGCGCGATCAACAACCCTTAATCGCCCCTTCTTTCTGCATGCTTGCGGATGCGGTAACGCCGTCACCACCATTGCGGAAATTACGGTTTCTGGACAGGCGACCTCGTAATGAGGCCCGTAGTCTATTAACCAGTGAATTTACAAATTATGTATCCTTTTACACCAATGCTACTTGCTATTATTACCAAATCAAGTATTAATTTTCAGAACATGTTTGTTTGATCACATTGAGGGCACCAAACTGCTATTCCTAAAATTAGCAACTGACCCCAAGACCACTACCAATATCCTTATCATTTACAGAGCTCCAAACCCAGCCAGCCACCCTGAATCTGACATACCACTAGCTATCAATCCTTACCTTAAGCTCAACACAAAAGTCATCATCCTATGTGACATTAATCTAGGTTATAACAACCCAACTGACCAAAAAGTTAGCGCAACCAGGACATGAACTTCACTCAAATCGTGACTGAACCCACACATGAAAAAGGGAGAACCCTCGATTGGGTGCTGACTCAAAACGTGTTTGACCATCGACTCCATCACTAAGATCACCTGGTCAGACCACCATATAATCAGCTTCACGCTATCGACCCCTGAGAGACCCAACCTCCCTTCCATCTCCCTTAGCCCCATTGAATTAAGAAATACTTGTAATCTCACATCTGAAAACCTTTCCCCCGTCCTGGCTGAAGGTAAAGCCAATATGTCACCTACCATCCAGACTGCTGATCCTAACTGCATTGCCACTGCTTACCAATCATGCCTGAAAAATACGATTGACGCCCTAGCCCCGATTGTCACCAAAATCCCTAGCAAAGTTAAACAAACCAATTTCTGGTTTAATGAAGAACTGGTTGCGCTTTGGCACAACAAAAGGGCACTAGAACACAGCCATAAGAAATCCCCCACTACCGATTCTGCCAAATAACTCTGAGAGGTAATTAATAACTATAAAACCACCATCATCGAACACAAAGCAAATGCACTTAACCACCGTATCAAAAATGCAGCCTCTAACTCCAAAGAGTTGTATAACATTCTACGAGAATTGGAAAACCCCATCCCACCAACAAATCCTATGACGGCTAGTAAAGATTGGTGCACTACAATCCAGAACGCACTTGCCACCAAAATAGAAAAACTCCAAGACAAAATCCTAGCTAAACAAAAAATACTTGCCAACAATCAGCCACCGCCACCACTGCAAGATCCAGACCCTGATAAATCAAGCCTGCAGTTCAGCTTCTCCCAGGTCAACCAGACCCAAGTACAAGAGATCATTACAAGGCTTAAGCCCTTCAATTGCAAAGGCGACTGCTTCCCAGCTCACCTCATCAAACTATGTGCTGCTTCGATCTCCACAGTCATCGTTAATGCCTCCTTTAGAACTAACGTAGTCCTCGCCAGCATCAAAGAAGTTTGGGTCACCCCCTCCTGAAGAAAACGTCTCCCGCCTCCACGGTGCCCACAAACTACCGCTCCATCACCACCGTCCTATTCCTCTTGAACATTATAAATAAAATAGCTTATACCCAAATTCAAGCACACCTGGAATCCAACCACCTACTAGGGACAAGACAATACGGTTTCTGGTCCAGCCACAGTACGGAAACTGCTCTATTGGATCTTAAAATCCAAATGGACTCCATCAGAGACTCTGGCAACCTCTGTATCCTACTTCTCTTAGATTTATCAGCCGCTTTCGACCTGCTCGACAATGACAAACTATGCTCCACCTTGCCAAACAACTTCCACTTCTCTCACGCAGCCACACGCTCGGATAAATCCTTTCTAGCTGAGCGTGTGTCCAGAATTACCATAGGCAAGGAGGCAGCTCACCCCATTCCTGTACCCATAGGTGTCCGCAAGGCTCCTACCTTTCACCCACCTCTTATAATGCCTACACTAAGCTTCTCTTCGCTGCCTTGGATGCTATGGGTGTCATCTACACAAACCTTGCTGATGATACCCAGATCCTGATACCTATTCACAGGGAACCTTGAGCAAGACACAATCTTAATAAAGGAAATCTATGCCATTATACAAAACTGGATGGCAACCAACAGTCTCTGCCTCAATGACGAAAAGACAGAGATTCTCATCGTGGCTGCTCCATCCAAAATTAAAAAAATTGCACCCAGATTACACTTCCATCAATATTGGCGGCACCTCTATCCCGATAATGAATCAGGTTAAAACCTTGGGGGTCTACTTGGACTCGAATCTGACCATCACCAAGCATATCAACACGCTCTCATCCGCTATCTGCTACACCGGCAAGCTTAAAGCTTTAAGTCGGAAATTCCTGACCCCTCAAAACTGCATTACTCTGGCCCACGCATTAATCCTGTCAAAATTAGATTATTGCAATGTACTTCTATTAGGCTCCTCAAAAACAAATCAGGCAAAACTCCAACTCCTACAAAATAAAGCACTAACAGCTGCACTTGGAATAAAAAAATCAGAAAACATCACCACTACGAGAAGGGATGTACATTGGCTGACCATCAAAGCAAGAATACTCTTCAAAACTCTCTGCATCACACACAAATGCCTAGCCAAAATGGCCCCCCTTGCACCCTATCAATACAGTTACTCCCAAATCTTCGACAAGGACCCTGAGATCCAACAATAACTCTCAACTCTGTGTCCCACGATTCAAACTCACGAGTGAGCAGCTTTCCAGTCCTAGCTCCAAAATCGTGGAACACCCTATCATAGAGGCTCAGAAATGAGCCCTCCCACCCCAGATTAAAAAAACCTCTAAAAACATGGCTGCTTAATAAAGATTGGGCAAATAGGAGCTACACTCCTCGGCCAACTTTGCTTGGCCTTTTTCCCCCCTCTAGCCGGTTAGACATCTATGTCACACACCATGGGCAACTCAGCTGCTGACCCAGTTTGCCTTCCAACGATCTCTGTCTAGAATAGAGTGTTCTGTGTAATTTCCTACCTCACGGTAACCAGTCCAAACCTCCTTCCAGAACAGTCTTTACTCCCTTCGTGGCTACCTGATATCTAACCCAGCTTACATTTCTGTGTTTTACTTGTGTGTTGCGTGTAAATTCCTTCCTCATTGTAACCAGTAATTGTTTAAGCCTGCTGTAACCTATGCCATGATAACTACGGGTTTGGGCATATAACAAATGAAATAAATAAAAATAAAAAAATAAAAATAACTACTCCAAGCAAAGAAGGGAGAAATTGTGGTGCGTTAGTCACTTACATCTTGAAATATCTGGGCTATAGTAAGATTATGATATCTTTGCGTCTGATACTCTCTTAATATTTGATATTGCTTGGGACAAAGGTGAAAATTGTGTGTGTTTAATAGTTATAATGCAAAAGGGGAACAGATGTGAAGGCTCCATTATACGAATTGCTAGATGAAATAAGAAACATGTGGAACTATCTCAACTTCCTAACGAGGAGGTCTATTTGTATTGGGGAAATTGGTACTTAAAAATCGGCAATGCAACGGGAGATGCACTCAAAAATAACAACGAGGACATTGTGCTGCATATTCCCCCTCTGGACTTAATGGACTCAAATTCTGAGGTTAAAGGACAAATAAATCGTATTGAACCTTTATGAGCTTGGTTGGCGCCCTACCATTGGTAGATTTAGGTCTGACACCCCGGGGAATTACACCGTCGCACATTTTAGGTCTCATTCCATTATTGATTATTGCATTATGGATATAAAGAGCTGGTTCAAGGTGGTGGACTTTAAGATCGTCTCCCGATTGGAGAGTGGCCATAACCCACCTGGTGTTAACATTTGGTAGTGGTGCTACCCTTGACAGTGGGGAAGCCCAACAGGGGGATTTGAAATTGAGTAGGAGTGAGTTTGTAAGTCACTCTCGTGGGCGCAGTGTGACTAGGATATGTTAGTGTCTGCCTCACTCTACAGCAAGAAGCTTTATGAAGCAAGATACATGCTTTGATGTTAACTGGAAGCGCTCTAAACAGCCACTTCTAGCCTTAAAACGCCCTGTTAGGAGTACCACAGAGATTGCAGAAGCTAGACAGGTATAAGGTTGTTAGAGAAAGGAAAGCTGTTATGGCCGAAAAGTGCTAGGGAGATTTGAAAGAGCCGTAGCATCAGGTAATTCCAAACTCTATTGGAAGCTGATAGCTTCTGGATTGAGAAATAATCCATCCAGCCCTTTGATAGAGTACTTAGGGTGTACAAAATCTATCAAGCAGCCCTCCTGAATCTAGTGTAAACTAGATTCTATGTGTACTGAGGAGGCATACACTTGAAGTTCTAGTGATTGCTCAACATTATTTATGGAAGAGCTTGAGATCGCACTAAATAAGATGACCAATGGAAAATCTGTGGGCCCTGATTTGGTTCAGTTTTTGAAATGTGAATGCTCGATCTGGTTGCCAATCTCTACCAGGGTTTTTTTAATATTGTATTGCTCCCAAAGGTTACTCCCCCACAGTTGGAAACAACAATCAGTCTCCCCATTTTTAAGAAAGTCAATTCGGAAGATCTGGCATGTCATCGCCCTATTTCTTTAATTGATACTATGGCCAAGTACTTTGGTAGTGTGTTACACAAGAACATTATAGAATGGGCAGGAGACAAAGCTATTCTTTCTGATATGCAATATGGTTTCAGTAAGGGTTTGGGTACTGCCAACCACATTTTAAATTTGAATTTGATCTTGGAAAAGGATGTCAATGGCTATGGGGTTCCAATTTAC